>NC_087361.1:25000000-25625000 GCF_030014295.1 Loxodonta africana | reverse complement strand
TTCCTCTTTTTCCCTGACCCTCTACTTGACCAAACATGATGTCCTTCTCCACCAACTGATCCCTCCTGACAACGTGTCGAAAGTATATGAGAGGCTTCCATGCAGCATTCTCTTTGTACTTCTTCCAAGACAGATTTGTTCTTTCTTTTGGTAGTCCATGGTATAGTCAATATTTTTCACCAACACCACAATTCAAAGGCATCAGTTCTTCTTCAGTCTTCCTTATTCATTGTCCAGCTTTCGGACCCATATGAGGTGTCTGAAAACACCATGGCTTGGGTCAGGTGCTCCTCAGTCTTCAAGGTGACATCTTTGCTTTTTAAAGCTGTAAAGAGATCTGTTGCAGCCAATTTGCTTAATACAAAGTGTCTATTGATTTCTTGACTGCTGCTTCCATGGGTGTTGATTGTGGATCCAAGTAAAATGAAATCCTTTATAAGTTCAATCTTTTCTCCTTTTATCACGATGTTGCTTATTTGTCCAGTTGTGAGAATTTCTGTTTTCTTTATGTTGAGGTGTAATTCATACTGAAGACTATGGTCTTTGATCTTCATCAATAAGTGCTTCAAGTCCTCTTCACTTTCAGCAAGCAAGGTTGTGTCATCTGCATAATGCAGGTTGTTAATTAGTCTTTCTGCAAACCTGATGCCCTATTCTTCTTCATACAGTCCAGCTTCTAGGGTTATTTGCTCAGAGAAGAAAGAATAGATGAGAGAGAGATGAAAGGATACAACCCTGATGCATATCTTTTTTGACTTTAAACCATGCAGATCTCCCTGCTCTGTTCAAATGACTGTCTCTTGCTCCATGTGTAGGTTCCTCATGAGCACAATTAAATGTCCTGGAATTCCCATTCCCCACAATATTATCCAAGATTTGTTATGATCCACACAGTGCAATGCCTTAGCGTAGTCAATAAAACACAGGTAAACATCTCTCTGGTATTCTCTGCTTTCAGCCAGGATCCATCTGACAATCAACAATGATATCCCTGGTTCCACATCCTCTTCTAAATCCAGCTTGAATTTCTGGCAGTTCCCTCTTGATATACTGCTACAGCCACTTTTCAATGATCTTCAGAAAAATTTTGCTTGCATGTGATATTAATGATACTATTTGATAATTTCTGCATTTGGTCGAATCACCTTTCTTGGGAGTAGGCATAAATATGGGTCTGTTCCAGTCAATTGACCAGGTAGTTGTCTTCCAAAATTCTTGGCATAGATGTGTGAGCACTTCCAGCACTGCATCAATTTGTTGAAACATCTCAGTTGGTATTCTGTTAATTCCTGGAGACTTGTTTTTTGACATTGCTTTCAGTGCCGCTTGGACTTCTTCCTTCAGTATCATTGGTTCCTGATCATATATTACCTCCTGAAATGGTCAAATGTCAACCAATTCTTTTTGGTGTAGTGACTGTGCATTCCTTCCATCTTCTTTTGATACTTCTGGGTCATTTAATATTTTCCCCATATAATCCTTCAAATTCGAGGCTTGAATTTTTTCTTCAGTTCTTTCAGCTTGAGAAATGCTGAACAAACCCAAGATTAGCATGTCAGATGGCAGACTGCTGGCTTACAGGCTGGGGAGTCTGACAAATCCCAAAATTGGCAGGCAATATGGACAGGCTTCTGTCTCAAGTCCCAAGAATCAGAGGTCACATGATGACGATCTGGATGTAGCATCCAGAGCCAGCAAAGGTCAGTGAATTTTGCCAGAACATCCATATGTATTGGATGCAGGTCACACCCCTGAGGAAATTCACCTTACAAACGATTGACTGCATCAGGTCACAATGTGGTGGCAATCACGTATCACAAAATGGAGGATAACTACATCATTACATAACTGACAAACTACATCATTACATAACTGACAAACCACTGAGAATCATGGCCCAACCAAGTTAACACACAACCTTAACCATTACAAATATTGTTCTTTTTCATGAAAATAAATAAATAAATAAAAGTATACCACTACAAGTGACAATATTCAGCTTCTACACTCTTCTGCAAACCTTGAGAGATTCTTTGTTAGGAAAGCATCGTTATTGAGATTTCACAGAAAGCTCCTTTAGAAAGCATCTCTTTTGAGCTGACTTATTTAACAATGTTTTGTCGAAATTTTTTTTAATGGTATGCTTTACTAAAACTAGTCAGCTCAAAGGAAAATATTAAAGAGCTTTTTATTAAATGTAATACTTAGTTTTCTCTAATGTCTATAGTTAAAGGAATTCTTAGTCTTACTCACTTAAATTTATTATTTTTTTTCATATGTCTAAATGCTCTAGACTTGGTAGTAAGTACTCCCCTTGGGACCAGCAAAAAGGAAATTAAAAAAAAAAAAATAGTTGAAGAGAAAGAAGAGGAATCTCAATTATACTTTTGTAAGATGTTTTTGATAGAATTTACTGCTGTCCAAAAAGGCTTTATGAGCTGAACCTGTTTTATGTGAGTTCAGAGTTTCTTTAAGAAAACCCCTCTCCCATACTGAGTCCATATACCTGACTGAGGCTTGCCCCAGGCCCTAGTACCAGATATGGGCATGTGAACCAAGGCTGAAAAATCACATTATTCTACACACCCATCTCTTCATAGTAATTGTTTCAGATTCAGAGGTGGAATACACAAGCAGAGCTACTCAGGTATTTCTTTTTTTCCTTTCCCCCGCCCCCAGTGGATTTATATTGCCCAAGAGGATAGAAGACTTTTTTTTTTTTCACACAAATACAGAGCTCTTCAGCTTGATCTGTGCACTACATGAGGACAGTCTCCTTAAGAATGAACCAACAGAAAGGAAAGAATAGATGAGAGAGAGAGAGAACCCTGATCTTGATGACATAGGTAGAAACCTGTATCTAATTATTGGTGACTTCACAGTGGCAGGCATCGCTATCCTGACACTTTTGCTTAAACCAGTTTTTGTCATTTGAAACAAAAAAGAGCTCCATATTGAGGATTATGTGCTATAGGTAATAAAAACAACAACAAAATCTACATTTCTTTTCTTACCATTAACCCCTCAGGTTGAACTCCTCTCTCACTGGCTCTAGTAAAGGTCACATAGAAAAAGAAAAAATAATAGCAGTTTCTAAAATTGCCCTGCTTCTCAACAAAGTGTCATCAGTTCCACCATTTGATAGTCTACACTAGAACTCCTTCCAAGGAATGATCCAAAAACCAAAAACTAAACCGGTTGCTTTACAGTCGATTCTGACTCATGGTGATCCCGTGTGTTTCAGAGTAGAACTGTGCTGCATAGGGTTTTCAACACCTGTAATGTTAAGGCAAGGAGCCCTGGTGGCACAGCAGTTAAAGCTCTGGGTTGTCCACTGTAAAGTCAGCAGTTCAAAACCACCAGCAGCTCCACAGGAGAAAAATGTGGCGGTCTGCTTCCATAAAGATTGCAGCCTTGGAAACCCTGTGAGGCAGTTCTAGTCTGTCTTATAGGGTCATTATGAATTGGAATCGGCTCGATGGTGATGGATTTAACCTTAAGGAAAGAAAGCTTGGTGGCGCAATGGTTAAGCTCTTGGCTGCCAACTAAAAGGTTGATTCAAACCAACCCCGTCGTTGTATGGGAGAAAAGACCTAGCGATCTGCTTCTGTAAAGAGTACAGCCAAGAACACTCTATGGGGCAGTTCTATTCTGTCAAATGGTGTTGCTGTGAGCCAGAACCGACTTGACAGCAACCAACAACAACAAATCTTAAGGAAAGGTCCTTGGGTGGTTCAAACGGTTAAAGCACTTGGCTGCTAACAAAAATTGGAGGTACAAGTCCACCCAGAGGTACCTTGGAAGAAAGATCTGATAATCTACTTTCAAAACTCTAACCACTGAAATCCCTGTGGGGCACAGTTCTACTTTGACATACATGAGGTTGTCCTGAGTCAAAATCAACTTGACAGCAACTAGTTGGTTTGTTATCTGAATAGAGGTTATGTAATGTTCCACTGAGGTCCCAGGGTGGTGGTGCAAATGATTTCTGCTAGACTACTAGCCTAAAGGTTGGTGGTTCAAATCCACCCAGAGATGCCATAGAAAAAGGCCCCCTGATCTGCTTCTGTAGAGATTACAGTCAAGAAAACCCTACCAAGCAGTTCTACTCTGTAACACATGGGGTCATCATGAGTCGGATTGGACTTGAAAGCAATAGGTTTTGTTTTGGTTTTGATTTAATCTTATGGAAGTAGACCCCCACGCCTTTCCTCTTCAGCATTGCTGGGTAGATTCAAGATGCCATTTTTTTTTCTTTTTTTATTATGCTTTAGATGAAGGTTTACAGAGCAAATTAGTTTCTCCTTAACCAATTAATATGCATATTGTTTTGTGACATTTGTTGCCAACCCTGCAACATGTCAACACTCTCCTCTTCTTAACTTTGGGTTCCCATTTCCATTTATCCAGCTTTCTGATTCCCTCCTCCACAACCCTGGGCTGGTGTACCCATCTAGTCTCGTACACATGGTGGAGTTAATTGTATTATTACTTGTTTTATGGGCCTGTCTAATCTTTGGCTGAAGGGTGAACCTCAGGAGTGACTTCAGTACTGAGTTAAAAGGGTGTTTAGGGGCCATACTCTAGGGGTTTCTCCAGTCTCTGTCAAAACAGTAAGCCTGGTCTTTTTTTGTGAGTTAGAATTTTGTTCTGTATTTTTCTCCAGCTCTGTCCGGGACCCTCTATTGTGATCCCTGTCAGAGCAGTTGGTGGTGGTATCCAGGAACCACCTAGTTGTGCTGGACACAGTCTGGTGGAGGCTGTGGTAGTTGTGGTCCATTAGTTTAAAGGACTAATCTTTCTCTCGTGCCTTTGGTTTTCTTCATTCTCCCTTGCTCCAGACAGGGTGGAGCCAGTGGAGTATCTTAGGTGGTGTAACTGCCAATCTTTTGGTTAGTAGTCAAGTACAAACCATTTGTGCTACCCAGGGACCTTAAGTGATGATCAAAACCAAAAAACAATCCATTGCCATGAAGTCAATTCTGACTCATAGTGACTCTATAGAACAGAGTAGAACTGCCCCAAAAGGTTTCCAAGGCTGAAATCTTTATAGAAGCAGGCTGCCATCTTTATCCCACTGAGCAGCTTGTGAGTTCAAACTGCTGATCTTTAGGTTAGCAGCTGAGCACTTCAATCACTGTGCCACCAGGGCTTCTTTAAGTAATGATACCCACAAATAAAATAGGTAAAATATGTGGATTCACAGAAAGCCTTTATTTAGGTTGACTATAAATGTCAGTTTTGGGGTATAATTGTCAGCGGACAAAATTATGGAGTGCCAGAGATCAGGAGCAGGTAGACTCATTACAATACCTTCTATTTAAAACCCAAATCTGAACATATCTGTAGTCAGATGCCAAGTTCCTTCTCAGACGTCCACTTCAGGTGGAGTTAGCTAAAACACAGATTTCCTCACCTCTCACTACTATTTGGAGCCCTGGTCATGCAGTGGTTAAGAGTTTGGCTGCTAATCAAAGGTTGGCATATTCAAATCCACCAGCCACTCCTATTTGGTTACTATTATTTATTTCTTTTGCATGTGGCTTTTTTTTTTTTTTTAATAATCTTGTTAACATCAGGCAATGTTCTAATCACCAGGATAATCAGCAGTGGGGCTTGCTCAGTGTTCTTGGTTGATCTCACTTTTGTGTAAAATTCTTCCTACCTATCCTGTTTCTGAACCTCCTTTTCATCGTACTGGCCAGGGCAAATCAGTGCAGCAGCAAAGAGCTCATGTCAACATGCTTCTCTTACCACTGTAAAAGGTCTCTACAATACACAGTATAGAGATTCGGTGCATGGAGTCTGAGGCCAAATAGCGAGGCTCCACTGATTACTGGCTGCCTGATCTTGGGCAAAACCGTGCCACAAGTTTCTCATCTCTAAAAAGGGTAGAATATGAGGATTCAAATCATACTGATTTTGTGAAGATTAAATAACTTATGTAAAAACTTTTAAATAGTGCCCCAGCACAAAGTAAGTAGTGTATAAATACTAACTATACTTTTATTGGAAACCTTGGTGACATAGTGGTTAAGAGCTATGGCTGCTAACCAAAAGGTCAGCAGTTCAAATCCACCAGGGGCTCCTTGGAAAGTCTATAGGGGCAGTTCTACTCTGTCCTATAGTGTCACTATGACTCAGAATCGGCTCTACAGCAACGGGCATACTTCTATTATTGTTACAAGAATAATTACCATTATTTTCTCTTTACCTTTTGTAGTATACAACATTTTACATCAGAGATCTATTAATCTAATACAATGGAATACAATATTAATTTGAAATTTATATAATAATTTATATAGTATAAATAATGAAGACAAAGAGAGAAAAAAATATTTCTAAAACTTCAAATTCATAATGGAGAAACTGGAGGAAACTGAGGCGCATAAAAGTTTATAAACTGATCCAGTGTCACTCAAGTAGTAAGTTGAGAAGTGAATATAAACACAAGTATTTGATTCTAGGATCCATATGCTTAACTATCATGTTATATTACATATCATGTAAAAAAACTTTTCACATTTTCAAGATAATTATCTAAAATGAACTTAATTATATATCTCTATGCATGTTCAGTTTTCCCCTTTGAGGTAAAGGGGTTTCCAAATTGGTGAAGGGTTTTTTAAATCACAATAAAAGGCTTATATTTATCATGGTGAACAAAACTTTAACTTGTTTCCAGCACATGAGCTGGGAAGCTCTTTAAATAAATCTATATTAAAAAAAAAACTTGGCTCTTGTTTGCTTGTTTGTTTTGCTTAATTTTGTGTGAATTTTACTTATCCAGGATTTACTTATACAGTAGGATTTTAGTCAATTGCCTATCTGTTTCAACTGTATGGATACCAAGACCACTACACAACTAAAAATGAGTTCTAATAATCCTATCATTCTGATCACTGTGTAAGCCCTACTGCCTTATAGTAATTGTACCCACTATTCCAAGACTTTTATTGAAATCTAGGGGCCATTTCAATGTGGATGCCATCCACTGTGATCCTGGCCTGCAGGATACAGCATGTCAAGGATGAAAACTGTGCAGCGAATTTACTCAATATATTTCTCAATGTTTTAGTGAAGAAGTGATTACAATTTTAAAACTATTTAATCAACAACCATTCAAACATTTATACCACTTGAAATTATATTTGAACACTATTTGTAAATCCATCTCTGTAACTTCCTGATTTCAGTCATTATCCTTTTGACACATAAGAATTTCTGCAGAGCACTGGTGGCTACAGAGTGCAAGTGAGTGCAGTGTACACCCTCCCTCCTTATGTTCCTATCAAAGTATCACAGTTAGTTGGATTGTCCCTGTAGGACACAAATTTTTTATTTTTTATTATTAATTAAGTTCTTAGTTTTGTGTGCACATGACCCCTTTGCTGCAATTTTACAATGCAGCAAAATATGAAAACATTTTTTTTTCTTAAGTTTGGCACCAAATCACATTTGATAGCAAAACCTGACCTGTACTGATGTTGACATTGATAGTCTTATCTATCCCACTTGGTATGAATGTGGAAACCTTGGTGGCTTAGCGTTTAAGAGCTATGGCTGCAAACCAAATGTTGCCAGTTTGTAATCCACCAGGAGCTCCTTGGAAACCCACTGGGGCAGTTCTGCTCTGTCCTATAGGGTGGCTATGAGTCAGAATCAACTCTATGGCAACGGGTTTGGGTTTTATGGGGGGGTATGAATGTTGAGAAACATTAGCGTATTGGCTAACAGTATTGATGGAGATGTTACATAATAGATATCAAAATCCACTGGTTCCCAAGGGCTTCAGATACAGAATGGTAGACCTGCCTTTTATTTATCTTTTGATTGGATTTGATCAATATATCTCCATTTTTCACATATCCTATTAGGTATGTATGTTTATTATTATTATTAACCACTATGAATTAAACTGAAATTATTTTGATTTCTTTTATTAATAGACTTACTGATTTTTATTTCTTATGAAATTTAATAATAAATTACTTGTTTTTAGAAATTAAAAATAATATTTATTTTTTAAAAACATATAACAAATATTTGTTGAAATTGAATATTTTGTCAACTTTCAAAAGTTTAATTACTAAATTAGATTACCCATTAATATGTTATTTTGCTAATTTCATGCTTAAGTTTTTAAAATTTTTTGTATGACTTGTTTTAAAGAAATTTTAAGAATACAGACTATCTTTTTTTTTGTTTGTTTTAAGAAGTTAATGCCCTAAGGTCAAAAAGACTTTAAGGCACTTTAAGCACTTTATTTTTAAAGAGTTTTAGGTTTCACAGATGTTTATTTTCCCACTGAAATGGACGACAAATATAACTTTTTTTTTTTTTTAAATAAGCCAATAATGAAGCAGTATGATGAGAAAAAATTTAAATGTTGTTTACAGAGGCATAATTGGGGTATGGCAGGTATAGCCCTGGCCCTGAGCATGAGGCATCACTGGGCAGTTCCTACTCATCCAGTATGGCCAATGGCATATCTATGGAAAATGGCACACATGCTAAGCACTGAAATTGTGCCCTTGTCGAAACATCTGACACCCCTCTTTTAGATAGTTTTGCCATGGAGCTCTGGTGTTACAGTGGTTAAGATCTCAGCTGCTACAGGTTGGCAGTTCAAATCCACCAACTGCTCCTTGGAAACCTTCTGGGGCAGTTCTACTCTGTCCTGTGGGATCACTATGAATCAGTACCATAAGGTAGCTCAAAAATACGAGTCAAGCTAGTTACTCTTTTTTAACACATTGCTGTGCTTGAGGAAGAACGTTGGGCCATACCAGGTTAATAGAAACTGCTCAGTGGCACCATGCACCCAGGGCCAGTATAATACCCTATATACCCAAACTCAAACCCACTGCCATCATGTCGATTCCAACTCATAGCGACCCTATAGGACAGAGTGGAACTGCCCCATAGAGTTTCGAAGGAGCATCTGAAGGATATGAACTGCCTACCTCTTGGTTAGCAGCTGTAGCACTTAACCACTACGCCACCAGGGTTTCCACCCTGTATACACCACTGCCAATATATCTTCTCTTCAACAACCTAAAAGCCTTATTTTCATTGGAAATTACATCACTTGACACACTGTAGCCAAACAGGAACAGGGTCTTCATAAAACCATCAACAGTTAGCCCCAACATTTTGTCTTTGAGCCATTTGATTTCTGCCACTAGGCCACAGCCACTAGATCTGAAATGAAAAGAAATGTATTCCTTTTCCCTGCTTGCCAACTGCATCTTCTGTGATTTTTCTCTGATTTTCCCAGTGACTGATGCTCTGTCCCTACTCTGGCCGCTTCCAAGCTTTGGGATTGTTAGTTCCTCCTGGTGACACTGTTAGTAATGAGTGTGAATGTTACCTAGTGTTCTCAGCACCACCTCCACCTGATGTTCTCTTAGGCACTGGAATAGACTCCACTGGGTTCTCTGCCACCTCACTCCAGCCTCCTGTGCCTGCCTGCTGTGGTGATGTGACACCGCCATAACCCTTCTTCTTCAGGTTGCACTCCTCGCTCATCTGGGGAATTCTCCCCACAATCTGTGAAAGCTCTCAGAGACCTCCTGATGTGTCCCTTACTTTTGGCAGGCAGCGAATGTGTAGACTTGACCCCATAGTGGGACAATCTTGAAGTGATTTCTCATCTCTGTCTCAAGATTTTTCCTCACGTTAGGAAAGTGAACATTTACTCTTAGACCATTTCTCTTCTTTCTCTCTTGGGGAAGGTGAGAGTGAGGAATGAGCAACCTAGAGAAGTAAAAGCAATTTTGTGTAGATTCCTGCATTTTGGTAACTCCTGCCACTGCCCATCCATTGTGTAGTGGGTGATGAGGTGATGCACTTTCGACTAGTCCTTATTCTGCCTTTCCCCATAAACTTCCTTCTAATTAACAAACACATCTATCCAGGCCTTGCTAATCACTTATTTTTCCAGGGAAAGAGAATTCTATCTTGTTCAGGAGCTTAAACCACATGTTAAAGAGGGCCTTTGTCATACCCCCCATCACCCCACACCCTGTGCTTTGTCACAAACCAGCCATTTTTATCTTAGAGACAGCAGTACTTAAGGATTTTATGATACCCCCGAGTTTTGTCCACTTTTAGTCTCTGGCTTATAATTGTTTAAAATGTGTATTTTTGTGTGTGTGTGCTCCATTAAACACCTACATCAAATAAATTTCAGTTTCAAAAGCTTTACCCAAATCTACTGCCTGACTACAATTGTTATTCATCTTTAAGCACCTGTTATCAAGAAACTAATGCAAGCAGAGAGGCATTGAACACACAGTATGTTAAGTGTTTGGGTACTCATTTAAAAGCTAGGCTGCTTGGGGTAAAGTGGAGAATGGCCACGGCTCTTGCTGTCCAAAGTTTAAGAAGTATGAGCTGATATGTTCCCAATGAACTAGTTGAATTAGATTGAATAACTTTGTAAAATTTCACAGTATTTAGAGATGTGTTTTTTTTTTAGATATCTTTAATTCAAAGCAGAGAGGGGCTGTCTCCAGAAACAGAGTAGATGCTGAGCGAGGAGCAGTTTGTGACCTGGATTTCAGATTCCAGACCTCCTACTACTTACAATCTGTTAACAGAACCTACAGGGAAAACACTAACAAGAAACATCTGAGCTCCAAGCGCAGGGACTAAGTTGAGCCATTTGCATCCCAGATATCTTCATTTTAACAGACCTTTTACAGAAAAGAGTGGGAGGTAAATGTCTTGAGTCTGAACTGGAGAGGGTTCATTAGCACCTTCAAAGGCACATCAGCCCCGATGGAAAGAAGAAAACCCAGAATTAAATTTTCTCACCAGGATTTCCTAACGTGTCACCAGCCAGTGAGGATACAGACACAGAGGGGAAAAAAAAAATTTATGTTCACATTTTCTCACAAATTTAAGAGGTGAAGAAGAGGCAAAAAAGAAAAGGGTTGGTTAATTTTCTAGTTGAAATTGGCTTTGCTGCTTCTTTGAGGACAGGACAGGAGGATTTATAACAAATCTAGTCCTGCTCTGTGGGCTAGGAAACAATATTGCTATGCTAAGAGTTCTGGGGGCATAATCCCATAATTCAGTGGTTTCACTCCAGTGCATGTTCTCCTTCTTTTCCACAGAGCTCATTTACTGTCCCAAACAATTTCTCCTTGTCACTTCCCATTTGTGTCACCAATTTCCATGTTTTTTCTTTCCATTAGAGATCATCCCAGTCACAACCCATCTTACTTCTGACTTGTCATCTTTCCTTGAGCTCTTCCAACTCCTTTTTTTCTGCTGTCCTTTTCTGTTGCCATCACCCAAAGGTTAACGAGGCAGACCTTCTCCCAGGTGAAAAAGCTCTATGTGGACTTTCTACAGTTTGGGAATCATGAGGGTTCTTTACTTGTGACAATGACACACCTCAATTTCAGCAATTCAGAGCTCCTTAGGTTTGCATTTATTTATGTCAATCAAAATGATAAAGTTAGCATTTGAAATATCTAAAATATGCAGAAAGCTTTTGTGCATCACTCCTTTTACTTCCTTTTGCTACTTTTACTGTAATGATATTGGTGGTGGTCTATGTGTGCTTGTGCACGCATGAGGGCCAAGAAGTTGGAAGGATGACTGGAGGCTACAGTTGTCCCAATCAGAGTCGTTTAACAAGTGTAAAGAGACATATTTTTTTAAAACAGCTGATGTTATATATTTTAGCCAACTGTGTATGTGAGCTTGAAATCCAAATTTCCCAAATCCTGATTTGTTCTCTATCTACCAAGCGTTTAATGAAAACTATTAAAATTGCTGTCCTCAAATGACTATGGACACAAGTTGTAGTTGGTGTTATATTTAGTCTCCTGAAGTTTATAAGACTTAACATAGAGTAATTTCATTGAGAGAGTTATTCCAAAATTCAAACCGGTTGATTTCATTTTATGATTTAAAAAATAACAAATGGATACTTAATTAAAAAAACAGACATTATAGATTAGTATAAAGAAGAAAATAGAATGTGTTTTAAAGAAATTCTGTAATGATTGTTATTTCTGTATTTATATTTCCACATTAATTTTGTATGTGTATGTGTGTTTGATATATACATGTACATAATGTGATACATGCTATCGAAATCTTGTATATCTAAAGGATGTGTGCTACCTTTTTTTTAAGAATGCTATATAGAAGTTATATAATACTTACCTCAATAATTTTCTTCTACTATTAATTCTTAGGATTCTTTTAGTAGTCACCCTGTTCATCCAACATTACATTCAAGACTCAGTTATGTCCTGTTGTTGCTAGATGAAGCAACCGTAGTGTGAGGTAGGAGAAAAAAATATCCCTAACAAACCCCACTGTTGCCAGTTATTTACTCAGGTACAGAGCCCATAAGAATGCAGTCAATCACATCTGAAGTCACCCTTAACTCTTGTAATGCCTGCATCCTAGTAACAGTTCATTAAATACTGTGTTGAATGAACGAAGGAATGAATAGCTGAAGGAACAACTCAAAAGGTACCAAGTTCAGAGGGTGCCAGGCACACAGAAGAACTCAATGTGGATTTCTTTTCTGTCACACATATTTGACTCAATTAGAGCTACTGAGCATCCCCAAACCTCTGAGACCACCTCCAGCAAGCTTCGTGGCTTCTCAGGAGGCAGCAAAGAGTGCTGCCTAGAATGTGTCTTCTCTAATCAGCTGCTACACGCTGTCCCTGTAGGAGATTTTCATGCAGAAATCCAAGAGCAGAAGGGAACGTTAAAGTGATGAGGGCTCACTGGAATTGAGTAGACCCCCTGCATACAGATGAAGCCCACCATCAAGGGGACCAGCCAGTGTTTTAAGCCCTCACCTATCTTCAGATCAACTTTAATAGCAAGTGTAACTGAGAAGTGCCATAAAAAGTATATTTGGACAATCCTAGGTAACTTGTTAAGGGATCATTCTCTTTTCTATTCTTGCTGTCACCAGCCTAATCTGTCTCATGCGGCATTGGTGATTCAGAGGTAGAATTCTCAACTTCTTTGCAAGAGACCCTGGTTTGATTCCTGGCCAATGCACCTCACGCGTGGCCACCATGCAGCTGTCATTGGAGGGCTTACATGTTACTATGATGCCAAACAGGTTTCGGTGAAGCTTCCAGGCTAAGGCAGGCTAGGAAGAAAGGCAAGGAGATTTACTTCTGAAAATCACCAATGTAAACTCTATGGATCACAACAGTCCAAACATCAAATCATCACGGTGACAGTATAGGACGTGGCAGCATTTTGTTCCATTGTGCATGGGGTCACCAGGAGTCAGGGGCCAATTCAACTGCATCTAATAATAATAGTTCATGGATGTCCTTGCAATAGCTTCCTTACTGGTCTCCCTGCCCTGCTCCCAGCTCTGTGTAAAGAATTGCTACAGAGAAAGAGTACACTCTGAAATTACATACTAGTAGTACTTAATTTTAAAATCTGATGCAATACGTTTTCTTGCATAATGCTCCCATAATATTGTCACCAGAACATAAAACAAGAAGGGCTGAAGACTGGTGCATGTCCTGCTGCCACCCTTGGCTTAAACCAGAAGCTCTACGTGAGAATGTCAGCACATACTAGCCATGTGGAAAGGAAATGGCAGGCAGAGAAAGGATAGAATTCAAATGCAAAGCAACTGACAAGGAGTTTCCTAGTTTGCATTCCCTCCCCATTTCCACGTTTGAGGTAAGTGCAATACAAGTTATGGTGGGACTTGCATTTAGCCCTAACCATCTTACTTGGCTGTGGCAGATGGATGAGAGATAGAGTGATCAAATGTTTCCTAGGGACTGTCCTGGTTGATCTCTCTTGTACTGGTGCAATTATAATACCAAAACCATTTGCTGTCAAGTCGATTCTGTCTCATGGTGACCCCATGTGTGTCAGAGTAGAGTTGTGCTCCATGGGGCTCTCAATGGCTGATTCGGGGGAATGGGTGTTCTTGCCTTTCTTCTGAAGTAGACTCAAACCTTCAACCTTTCAGTTAGCAGTTAAGCTTGTTAACCATTTGCACTCCCCAGGGACTCTATAATTATTAGTAGTACCCCATTTTCACTTTCAAAAGTATCCGGTCACCTAGTTAGAGCCCAGCCAGCATCAGACCCTGCTGGGAGCTCAGTAGACAGCCCAGTGGAGGGGGACAATGGGAGGAGGGCTCCAGCTGTGAGATGAGAGCAGTGAGGTCCTACGAGGTCCCCATCCCAGCCCCAGTCAACAGCAACAGCCTGGCATCATTGGCTGCTCCTTTAAATTAATTCTGGTCTGCAGAAAGTGGTCTTTTTCAAAGGAGCTCCTAATGGAATAATCCCCTGTGAGGCTGACCGATGCTATTTAAGCCCCACAAGGACTCTTTGTTGGCAGGTGTTGCACCAAAAGAGGGGGAAATGTAAGGAACAAGAAATTATGCAGGAAAAATACTCTCCTCTTCAACGACGAAAGGATGTGTCAGCGTGGCAAAAATATTTTGAACCTCAGTATTTTAAAGGAATAAATATTTTTTCCAACAACAATAAAAACAAAAAAGATTCAGTTACATGTAATATTATTTCTTTTGCATGGACATTCAGATGTTTTATTTTTAGGGCAATTAAACCAAACGATGTATTGCATTAGGCAAATTTGCTACAAAAGACCTCTTTAAAGTGTTAAAAAATAAGGGTGTCACTTTGAGGACTAAGGTGCACCTGATCCAAGCCATGGTATTTTCAATCACCTGATATGCTGGACAATGAGTAAGGAAGACTAAAGAAGAATTCATGTATTTGAATTACGGCATTGGAGAAGAATATTGAATATACCGTGGACTGCCAGAAGAAGGAACAAATCTGTCTTGGAAGTATACAGCTAGAATGCTCTGTAGAAGCAAGGATGGTGAGATTTTGTCTCGTAGTTGGGACATGTTGTCAGGAGGGACTAGTCCCTGGAGAAGGACATCATGCTTGGTAAAGTAGAGGGTCCGCAAAAGAGAAGAAGATCTTCAATGAGATGGATAGACACAGTGGCTTAAACGATGGACCCAAACATAGCAAAGATTTTAATAATGGTACAGGACTGGGCAGTGTTTCCTTCTGTCATACATTGGGTCGCTAAAAGTCAGAAGAACCTGACAACAACAACGTATATACTAATTAAGAGTGTGGATCTTTTGTTTAGGCTTACTGAGTTCAAATTATATCTTCTTCACTTATTAGCTGTGTTATCCTCTGAGTTGTTTAACCTCTCTGTACCTTGGTTTTCTTATCTATAAAAATGAGGGTAAAAATTAAACCTGCCTCCTATGGTTGTTATGAAGCCTAAATATGCTAAGGGGATGGTGGTTCAGTGGTAGAATTCTGGCCCGCCATATGGGAGACCTGGTTCAATTCACAGACAAAGCCCCCCATGCGCAGCCACCATGTGCCTGTCAGTGGAGGCTTGAGAGTTGCTGTGATGCTGAACAGGTTTCAGAAGCACTCTCAGACTAAGATGGACTAGGGGGAAAGGGCTGGCGATCAACTTCCAGAAATCAGCCAAAGAAAACTCTACAGATCACAAGGGTCTGATCTACAACCCATCATAGAGATGGAACAGGATCAGGCAGTGTTTTGTTCTGTGTGCATAAGGTCAACATGAGTTGGGGGCCAATTTGTCAACAGCTAACAACAACAAAAATACATATTAAAACGCTTAGCATGGTACCTAACCAAAACCTAACCCACTGCCATCGAGTCAATTCCGACTCATAGCGAACCTGTACGACAGAGTAGAACTGCCCCATAGAGTTTCCAAGGAGCGCCTGGAGGATTTGAACTGCCGACCTCTTGGTTAACAGACATAGTACTTAACCACTACGCCACCAGGGTTTCCAGTTACATAGTAAATGTTGATCATTTCTACTATTACAGCTTCTCTAAAACCAAAACCAAATCCATTGTCATCGAGTCAATTCTTCTAAGACAGGGTAGAACTGCCCCATAGTGCTTCTAAGGAGCAGCTGGTTGATAAAAACTGCCGGCCTCTTGGTTAGCAGCCAAGCTCTTATCCACTGTGCAACCAGGACCCAGCAGCTTCTCTAAGTAAGCATAATTAGTATTTCTCAAGATCTCATTTCTTTCTTTTGAACTCTTCTATAAGGCTGCGCATTACTTTTTGTTTGATATTTTTGTTACAGACAAGAGTAACTGCTGTCATTTATTATGAAATCAATGTCCTGGATTTGAAAGTGATACCAAATGCCTCTTTCAATCTTTTTTAACATTGTTGTCATTATTAGGGGACATCAAGTTGGTTCCAACTCATAGGACCCTATGCACAACAGAATGAAACACTGCTCAGTCCTGCACCATCCTCGCAGTCGTTGTTATCCTTAAGTCTATTGTTGCAGCCACTGTGGTAATCAATCTCATTGAGGGTCTTCCTCTTTTTGGATATGATGCTCTACTTTACCAAGCATAACGTCCTTCTCCAGGGGATGATCCCTCCTGATAAAAAGTCCAAAGTATATGAGTCATAGTCTCACTGTCCTTGCTTCTGAGGAGCATTCTGGTCATACTTTATCCAAGACAGATTTATTTGTTCTTTAGGCAGTCCACAGTATATTCAATATTCTTAGGCAAAAGCTCAATTCAAAGGTGTCAATTCTATTTAGAAATTCCTTATTCATAATCCAGCCTTTGAGGCAATTGAAAACACCATGGCTTGAGTCAGGCATAGCTTAGCCTACAAGGTGACGTCTTTGGTTTTCAACACTTTAAAGAGATCTTTTGCAGGAGATTTGTCCAATGCAATGTGTGGTTTGATTCCTTGACTGCAACTTCCATAGGTGTTGATTGTGGATCCAAGTAAAATGAAATCCTTGACAATTTCAGTCTTTTCTCCGTTTCTCATGATGTTGTTTATCGGTCCAGTTGTGAGGATTTTTGTTTTCTTTATGTTGAGGTGTCATCCATACTGAAGGCTGTGGTCTTTGATTTTTGCTTCAAGTCCTCTTCACTTTCAGTAAACAAGGTTGTGTCATTTGCATAACACAGGTTGTTAATGAGTCTTCCTCCAATCCTGATGCCCCATTCTACTTCATATACTCCAGCTTCTGGAATTATTTACTCAGCATACAGTTTGAATAATCACGGTGAAAGGATAACACCCTGACTTACAACTTTCCTGATTTAAACCACGAAGTATCTTCTTGTTCTATTCAAACAACTGCCTATTGATTTATGTACAAGTTCCTCATGAGCACAATTAAGTGTTCCAGAATTTCTATTATTTGCAATGCTATCCATAGTTTGTTATGATCCATAGTCGAATGCCTTTGCATAGTCAATAGAAGGTAAACATCTTTCTGGTATTCTCTGCTTTCAGTCAAGATCTGTCTGACATCAATGATGGTTTGTCTGGTTCCACGTTCTCCAATGAATTGAGCTTGAATTTCTGGTAGTTCCCTGTCGATATACTGCTGCAGCCACTTTTGAATGATCTTCAGCAAAATTTCACTTGTGTGTGATATCAATGATATTGTTCAATAATTTCCACATTCAGTTGGATCACTTTTCTTAGGACTAGGCATAAATATGAATCTTTTCCAGTCAATTGGCCAGGTTGCTGTCTTCCAAATTCCTTGGCATAGACAAGTAAGAACTTCCAGTGCTGCATCCATTTGTTGAAACATCTCAATTGGTATTCTGTCAATTCCTGGAGCCTTGCTTTTCAACAATGCCTTCAGTGCAGCTTGGACTTCTTCCTTCAGTGCCATTGGTCCCTGATCACATGCTACCTCCTGAAATGATTGAATGTCAACCAATTCTTTTTGGTATAGTGACTCTGTCTATTTCTTCCCTCTTCTTTTGATGCTTCCTGCATCTTTTAGTATTTTCCCCATAGAATCCTTCAATATTGCAACTTGCATCTTGAATTTTTTCTTCTGTTCTTTCAGCTTGAGAAATGTTAAGCATGTTCTTCCTTTTTGGTCTTCTAACTCCAGGTTTTTGAACATGTCATCACAATACTTTGTCTTTTCAAGCCACCCTTTGAAATCTTCTGTTCAGCTCTTTCACTTCATCATTTTTTCCTCTTGTTTTAGCTACTCGACATTCAGGAGCAAGTTTCAGACTCTCTTCTGACATCTGCTTATTCTTTTCTTTCTGTCCTGTCTTTTTGATGACTTCTTGCTTTCTTCATGTTATGATGTCCTTGATGTCATTCTACAACTCATCTGGTCTTTGGTCATTAGTGTTCAATGTGTCAAATCTATTCTTGAGATGGTCTGTAAATTCAGGTGGGATATACTCAAGGTTGTACTTTGGCTCTCATAGACTTGTCTAATTTTCTTCAGTTTTAACTTGAACTTGCATATGAGCAATTGATCATCTGATCTGTTGTCGGCCTGCGGCCTTGCTCTGACTGATGATATTGAAATTTTCCATTGTCTTTTTCCACAGATGTAATTGACTTGATTCCTGTGTATTTCATCTAGTGAGGTCCATGTGTATAGTCACCATTTATGTTGGTGAAAAAAGGTATTTGCAATAAGAAGTCATTGGTCTTGCAAAATTCTATCATGCAACCTCAGGTGATTTTTCTATCAGTAGGGCCTTATTTTCCAACTACCGATCCTCCTTCTTTTTTCCTGACTTTTGCATTCTAATCAACCATAATTATCAACGCATCCAGATTGCATGCTTGATTAATTTCAGACTGCAGAAGTTGGTAAAAATCTTCAATTTTTTATCTTTGACCTTAGTGATTGGTGTATAAATTTAAATAATAGTTGTATTAACTGGTCTTTCTTGTAAGCATATGGGTATTATCACTGACAGCATTGTACTTCAGGCTAAATCTTGAAATGTTCTTTTTGAAGATGAACTCAAAGGTGTGTCTCTTCAAGTTGCCATTCTCAGTACAGTAGGCTATATGATTGTATGGTTCAAATTGGCCAATACCAGTTCATTTCAGCTCACTAATGTCTAGGATATCAATCTTTATGCGTTCCATTTAATTTTTGATGGTTTCCAAGTTTTCTAGATTCGTACTTTGTACATTCCACATTCTGATTATTAATGAATATTTGCAGCTGTTTCTTCTCATTTTGAATCATGCCACATCAGCAAATGAAAGTCCTGAAAGCTTGACTCCATCCACGTCATTAAGGTCAACTCTACTTTGAGGGAGCAGCTTTCCCCAGTCTTATTTTGAGTGTCTTCCATCCTGAGGGGCTCATTTTCTGGCACTGTATCAGACAATGTTTCATTGCTCTTCATATGATTTTCACTGGCTAATTCTTTTCGGAAGTAAACTGCCAGGTCCTTCTTCCTAATCTGTCTTAGTCTGGAAGCTCGGCTAAAACCTGTCTGCCATAGGTGACCCTGCTGGTATTTGAACACTGGTGGCATAGCTTTCGGCATCACAGCAAAGCACAAGTCCCCACAGTACGACAAACTAACATACGCATGGGGGTTTCTAACATAGAATGTTTAAATCTTCTCCCTTACATCACTGGAAACACTAGTGGCATAGGGGTTAAGAGCTATGGCTTCTAACCAAAAGGTTGGCAGTTGGAATCCACCAGATGCTCTTTGGAAACTGTATGGGGCAGTTCTACTCTGTTCTATAGGGTTGTTATGAGTCAATCAACTCAACGGCAATGGGCTTATATCACTAGCAAGCCCATAATCATCATATGATGTTAAAATTTTCCAGATATTATTTTATAATAATAATTGTATCCTCTGTCAGTAAACTTTGAACAATTAACCAATAATGATTATACATGTACCTGCAAAGTGAAGAATCACGGTGGGAAAAGTGGAGCTGATCCTTAGCTCATAGAAAGGATGTCCTCACCCCACAGGTTTTTATGAACATATTCTAGAATTTTTTTTTTTTTATAAAAAGGAGATGAAACTAATTTTGGAAGGTTGGGTTATGAAATGCCATTGGGGTTTCAAAAAAGTTCTGTAACGGAAAGAGGCTAAGAGGAAAGGAATTTCATTTTCCTATAATAGCCTTTGTTTATGCACATCTCTACCGCTGCCTTTTCAATTCTCTTTAAAATAAGGCTTAGGGAAAAAAAAAAAATACAGCCAAATGGAAATAGGCTTTTTAATTCTACCCTTTTATAAATATGATGCTACAACTGACCCTCCTCAATATGGCCTTCCTTTTTAACATTAATTACCTTGTTATCTGAGAGATGCAGCAGCTCTCCTCTGTCTGCTTAGGAAGAGTGCCAGCAGGGCAACAGTTGGAAGTGAATTACCATGATTGTTTGGGGCATTAGAAAGCCCTCTCAGCTGTCTATTCTTCTTAGATTCCCAGTCAAGTCACTTGGGTATGTTTTCTGATTCAGTATTCCTGTGTCCACTGTCCAGTAAACATATGTTTATACAGTATGTATATAACCAATTATACTGTGGCTAGGGGCAATGTCTCTTCTGGATTCTTCACATGCCAACACTTAGAAAACCTGGTGTACAACTCCTGGGCATGCCCTCAGTCAAGAGATGGGGGGAAAGGTTTATTCCACTTGCCTTCATGTTTAGCTCATTCCGATGATTGGTTATGATCAGTGGGGTGAGCAGGTGTCTTGTTTTGTGTTCTCCCCAATATGAACTTTTTTCCACTCAACAGGGACTCGTGCTTATTAGCAAAATTTTTAAGATTCAGAACCATTACAAGGATAGTGAAGTGGAAACACCTAGTCTATTTACTTAGTTTGATTATTTTGACTGCATCCATTTGTCACTTCAGCTTAAGGCCAGTTTGGCCAATTTGATTAAATTGACTGGTTCTTTCACTGAAGTGACCAGTCAATGCTAACAAATTGGTTGTGTTTGTAGAAACTCATTAGGTTTTATCTCTTGCATTGTGTCTGTAATAGATACGGAATCAAGAATTTGACATAGACTTGCTTTTTGCTCTTATGCCAACGGGAGCAGAGAAAGGATCATGCCTGGAATTTTATAGATTTGAGATGGGAAAAATAACCATTATTGATTTAGGCTACAAGCTAGCCCCAGGTACTAATTATTATCAAGGCAATCACAGTGATTACACTGTGCTTTCTTGAAAGGTTTTTTTTTAATAAGCACTTGGTGTTACTCTCCTTACTCTGAGCACCTCAATAGTCAATTAATGTGTGACCGGGAGGAAAGTAATGTCTACAGCAAGTGTCATGCAAATCTTTTCTTGGAAGAGAAAAAAAATCTGCTTTCTTGCCAAGAGGAGCAGTTCTGACCACCAACATGATTCCGGTATTTGAGTTTCACTTATTTCAAACTTCTTGTTTGCTATCCCAAGGGCCACACATCATCAAGGCTTCTGCATGTCAACTGTGTAATTGCTGTAATAATAATCTGGTATAAAAGTCAGTAGCTTTTTACTATCCAGCAAAATTTCTGGCATTTTTTGATGTGACCAAGCAACAGTTTTAGCTACTGGCTACATTAATCACAAGGAATAATTTATGAGAATAAATTAGAGGATGATTCTAACAGTATCTTTTTGTGCTTTTTTCATTTTAAATAAAATATACTTGTCTCCGTGCTTGTTGCTTGGCACTATCAGGCGTGCTCTGAGACCAGGAAATGCAATGAAGCCTCTGGGAGAACCCATGCTGTATCTATTAAAAATATCTGATTGCAAACAAGGGAGAGTGAAGCTGATTAACTTATGCAAAAGGAAAATTTAATGGGATGACTTAAGGAGCTCATAGAAGCAACAGAATGTTAAGAAAGCAGGACAGGAATGAGGGCAGAACCAGGGCTCCAGGCAGTGAGAACTAAAGGACAGTTTCTTTAGGTTTTCATTGCCTGAGCCAATTCATTACCAGCTTCTTCAATCTGTTTTCAACCTTGATTGACCATACCATCAGAATATATCCAGTAGGGAAAAGATCATTCCTCAGGACAATATTGGAATGGTTGTGAAAGACAATGGAAATGGATGTTGGGTAGCAAACATAACAAATATCCTCTCCATGTGAAGATGGGGTAATCATTGAAATAATAGTAGAAAGTTTCAGTGTCATTAATCTCCCAATGGAGCCTGAGATCTCTTGCACTCTGTCACATAAAAAGCTTTATTTGTCACAGATAGAAAACGACATAACAGGAGTTGACTATAATGTGCCATTGTTCTTAGGTGGGTGGTACTAACTTTGCTTTTTTTTTAGCAATGAGTTGAATGTTTAAACTTAAAAAAAGAGAGAAAAGTTAATGTAGGCTGCTTGAGAGGTGAGATTTTTATCTGTTTTGTTTGTTGCCATATTCACTAGTACTTAGAAGAATGCCTGGACATATGACTAATTTTCAGTATCATCGGCAATACATTACCTCTTTAAAAATCTTTTGTATTTATTTTTTTATATGCCTGCTCCTTAAAATATTAAGACGATACTGCCTTTGTATAATAAAATGATAATTTAATTGAAATTTATTATTGCCCACACTCTTAAACCCCAATGCTCAGAACAATTTCTTGGAAATTCCACCCCTTCTGATCTTGGACTATAAGATAAGAGCAAGACCGTTCTTCTATCCATCTTTGGGAGCATAGAACTGTTCATATGATTTAATATGCCCATCTTTGTGTAGACAGAAGCATGCATGTAATATCCGATAATGTCTGGGCATTTCATTTCATAGCCTCTGTCTCTTGGAGTCCTGAATATTCCTATCTCATGTAAAAAGAAAAAAAGTAGATTCTAGCTCAAAGAAGGAACATATTTTTAATCAGCAACCCTCAAATGTAATAGGTTCACCAACAAAATTTCATTTCCCAGTCTAGCATTCAAGCATACTAACATAATGGTGGTATGAGCGTGGGGGCAATGTTTGATCTGGAGCAAGCCTGCACGGTGATGAGGAGGGAGGCTGGTGAAAGATGACTACAGAATTTGCATTAGGCTATCAGGTGGTTGGTGGTGCTCATGATGGAGCAATACAAGGGATGAAAATTACACAAGGAAGAGCAGAATTGGGAAAGAAGAAATTGATTACCACTGAGGGGCCATTTCTTTTCTTCTATAAACCCTATTTTAATAATTAATCACTGTTAGTCAGGCTCTTATGACAGTTCTGATTTTATCTTAAATGCCTAACACTACTGCTTGTTTTCATTTATTGCTGTTTTAAATCTTGAACATTCTATATTCCTGTTGGTATTTGTCCCATTTTCACTTCCAGGTGAAGTGTTGTGGAGAAGCACACTCTGCCAAAGCCCTTGTGTTTCCTTAGCACCATGGGCATCCCAACAGTATATCACAGTAATTTAGAATTCATTGATTTAATGATACATTTTGGCAATTCTACACCATCATATTTTTTTCAGGTACAGAAATTACTCGCAAATAAATGCTTGACATGAGTTGGAAAAAGTCTGTTTTATATTAAAGCCGTTATCATTAGAGAAAATAAAATTAAATAAAAACTGTCTTGACCAGTATCTGAAGCTGTATTTTTTTAACATGCTCCACAGTCAATCTGTAGAACAAGAGTTTTTTTTCAAAACTAGTCTTTTTTGGGGGGGGGGAATCAACTGTCTACGCTTATAAAGCATACTTCGGCTCAAAAAATTTCAGAGATAAATTCATTCCTTCTTTTCGCATTTGCTAAAAAGGACATTTTGTCAAAACAAAGTCTCAGTAACCTATTTGCACGTGGATGTTTGTTGCAGAGAGGCCTTCTCTAAAATAACCAAAAATACATATTGCTCTAGTATTTATGAGATGTTTTTGCCTTTGAGCCCTTGGACATTGGGTGGTCTGTCTACTAAGAGATATGTCTGACTGTTGAACTGTGCATTTATCTAATTTATCAGCCAGTGTTTTGAGCTTCTACCTGCTCAACGTTGGGACAGATGCTGTAAAGGAACCAAGAGAAAAATCAGATTCAACTCTGGCCTTTGAATGGTTCACAAGTCTTCACTTGTTGGATCTTCTAACCCACTACTTTCCTCTAACACAAAGCTTTTCCTTTGGAGGCAAGGAATTTTCCTTTGGAACTAGGAATTTTCCTCTTGTCCATCCTGAGTCATTTTCATTACAGTCACAATGAGATATTGAAAACTAAGAGGTAAGAGATAAGCCCTTTTAGATTTTCATAGGTAGAGTGACAACATCATTTATCTTGCAAACCAGGGCACTTTTTTTTTTTTTTAATTGTGCTTTAGGTGAAAGTTTACAGCTCAGGTTAACTTCTCATACAAAAATTTTTATACATATTGTTATGTGACATTAGTTGCAATTGCTATAATGTGACAGCACACTCACCCTTTCCACCCTGGGGTTCTTGTGACCCTTCAAACTGTTCCTGTCCCTTCCTGCCTTCTCATCCTGCCTCATCCTGCCACCGCCCTTTTGGTCTCCGGTCTCTGCTTGAACTAAGAGGCACACTCTTCACGAGTACTATTTTATGTTTTGTAGTCATCTAATCTTTGTCTGAAGAGTGGGCTTTGGGAATGGTTTTAGTTCTGGGTTAACAGTGCACCTGGGGGCTCTGGCTTTGGGGGTTCATCCAGTCTCAATCAGACCACTAAGTCTGGTCTTTTTAAATGAATTTGAGTTCTGCACCACCCATTTCTCCTGCTCCATCAGGGACTCTCTGTTGTGTTCCCTGTCTGGGCAGTCATTGATGGTAGCTGGGTACCATCTCGTTCTTCTGGTCTCAGGCTGATGGAGTCTGTGGTTTGTGTGGCCCTTTTGTTTCTTGGGCTAACATGATGTTCTTCATTCTCATTTGCTCTAAGTGGATTGGGACCAACTGATGCACCTTAGATGGTCCCTTGCTACATTTTAAGACAGACTCCACTCACCAAAGTGTGATACAGAACATTTTCTTAATAAACTTTGTTATGCCAGTTGACATAGATATCACCCAAAACCATGGTTCCCAGGTCCCAGCCCCAGCTACTCTGTCCCTCAAAGTCTTTGGTTGTATTCAGGAAACTTCTTAGCTTTTACTTTGGTTCAGTTGTGCTAACTTCCTCTGTATCGTGTACTGTCCTACCCTTCACATAAGATGATTCTTGTCTACTATCTAGTCAGTTAATTCCTCTCTTCCTACCTCCCCACACTTGTAACATCAAAGAATGCTTTCTTCTGTGTTTAAATCTTTTTTTGAGTTCTTATGATAGTGATCTCATACAAATTTGTCCTTTTGACTAATTTCACTCAGCATAATGCCCTCCAGATTCACCCATGCTGTGAGATGTTTTCAGATTCATCCCTGTTCTTCATTGTTTTGTAGCATTCCATTGTGTGTATGTACCATAATTTGTTTATCCATTTGTCTGTTGACGGGCTCTTGGTTACTTCATCTTTTTGCTATTGAGAACAGTGAACATGAGTTTGCATATATCTATTCATGTGACAGCTCTCATTTCTCTAGGATGTATTCTGAAGAGTGGAATTGCTGGATCTTATGATACTTCTATTTCTAGCTCATAAAGAAGTGCCAAATTGACTTCCAAAGTAGTTGTACCATTTTACATTCCCACCAGCAGTGCAGAAGTGTCCCAGTCTCTCCAACATTTATTATTTTGTGTTTTTTTGGATTAGTGCCAGCCTTGTTGGGGTGAGATGGTATCTTATTGCAGTTTTGATTTGCATTTCTCTAATGGCTAATGATCGTGAGCATTTCCTCATGTATCGGTTAACTGCCTGAATGTCTTCTTTGGTGAAGTGTCTGTTCATATCCTTGGTCTATTTTTTAATTGGTTTATTTGTCTTTTTGTTGTTGAGGTTTTGCAGTATATTGTAGGTTTTAGAGATTAAATCCTTATCAGATTTGTCGTAGCTCAAAAATTTTTTCCCAGTCTGTAGATTGTCTTTTTGCTCTTTTGGTGAAGTCTTTTGAGGAGCATAAATGCTTGATTTTTAGGAGCTCCCAGTTATCTAGTTTGTCTTCTGGTGTTTGTGAATTGCTAATTATGTTGTGTATTCTCTTTATGACATGTATTAGGGCTCTTAGCATCATCTCTATTTTTTCTTCCATGATCCTTATCATTTTAGATTTTATGTTGAGGTCTTTGATCCATTTTGAGTTAGTTTTTGTACATGGTGTGAGGTATGGGTCTTGTTTCATTTTTTTGCAGGTAAATATCCAGTTATGCCAGCACCATTTGTTAGACGCAAGCTAGAGCACTTTTGAGAGTGAAAGGGGATATTAATATAAACTATATCCTAAGACAAAGAAGCAAACAAAAAAATCAAAACTGGTTATAAACCAGGATCATCCTATGCACACTAGGAGACACGGTGGCCTTACTTGCTGGTGGCATCTTTTTGGACAACCTGGCTAAGTATTGTTGACAACCAAATACAGATCACTGTACTTAACCATTGTTCTGCTATGGCTCAATCTGAAATAAGTGGGTAAAGGAATAAGTCATATGATGATTATCCAGAAATTGCAAAAGCTAACAATTGTCCAGTAGACAATATAAGACAAAATTCTTAAAATATGTAGTAGTGTTAAAAAAAAAAAAAATTGCCATCAAGTCGGTTCTGACTCATAGTGACCCTAGAGGACAAAGTAGAATTGCCCCATAAGGTTTCCAAGGAATGATTGGTGTATTTGCACTGCTGACCTTTTAGTTAGCATTCAAGCTCTTAACCACTGTGCCTCCAGGTCTCCTAATATTGTTAAAGCTTTGTTAATTCATCTGCTCAAGTTTTGTCTTTTAATGGATGCCATTATGTCACCCTTGTGTAATGCTACTCCTGACAAGAACAGCTCTTTATTTTGCAATTTCAGTAACTGTAGTCTTTATCCAACTACCTGAGAAATCTTTGCTGTAGACAACAACCCTTGAAGCTAAAATCAACTTTCTCACTTGGAACTACATTAATCACAGCATATCATGAGGAAGAAAACTGACTGCTATTAGATATTTTTGGTAAACCATGGTTCATGCTCTGGGGTATTTGAGTAACACTAGTCTTCTGCTGTCTGAATGGTCTCTGACAGAACCACTTCAGGGCATGCTTCTAAGGCCTGTCAATAAATTTTAGTTATCTTTAGCTAAAACAATGGCATGGCTTTGCTTTCCTATACAGAAAAAAACTGATAACTTATTTTACCAGGGCTTGACCTCCCTGGACATGATCAGAACTTTTCTTTGAGTTAGTTTGGAGCCCACCAGAATTCTGCCACCAAATGCTATTCCTTTGGTCACATACTCCAAATTTTTCCTTTGTAGAATATATAATAACCCCCCCAAAAAAAGATAATTGAAAAACTCATTTTTTCCATGACCTTAACTTAAAATCAGGAGAAAGCTGTTTTGTTGTTATTAGGTGCCATCAAGTCAATTTCAATTCATATCAACCCCATGTGACAGAGTAGAATGCACTATAGGCAGGGCCTTTCTCCTGCAGAGCCACTGGGTGGGTTTGAGCTGCCAACCTTCCAGTTAGAAGCCGAGCACTTAATGGTTGTGCCACCGGGGCTCCTTTTAGAGAATTGAATTCTAATAAAGCCCACAATAGTTGAAAATTAATTGAAAATATTTTTAAAGCCATAGGATTTTAAGAAGAGGTATTAAGGAAAATATTTCAATAATCTTATTTAATTTGAAAAGCCTTATAAAGTAAGTTTTATTAACCAGGAATTCAATAATTAAAAATCCAGGCTTTAAGTTTAGGTCTCAGATACCTGAAAGAAGCAGATTTGGATGACACGTTTTTGATAAGCATGCCTATTACTGACCTTAAGAGTATCTATAAAGAACAGATTCAACTTTTATCGATACAAATTGCACATGATTTAAATTTAACCATAGGCATTTGAATCCCAGGGCTCTTGGAATTCAATTTTAGTTTTGGAGTTTCTTCTATGAGCAGTTTTACCTATTTGTATCAATAATTATGGCTTTTTAAATAGAGATCTTCAAACGAACAAAGAGAAAAATTTACATTTTTAATAGAATAAAAATAGTTTTATCTTACCATTATCGTATGGGCTCTTTGGACACATTTATAAGTATAAGATACTTTATGGAAAACTGATAATCTACCTTTCCTATACCTTAAAATATTTTGCTGTCTTTATGTTAGGCATTATCTCATCATTGATTATTAATTTTTTCTGAGTTATCCTAATAAAGATGAAAATAATAAGAAAATGCAAGAATGTATAATTACCTAGAAAGATGATCCAAAACCAAATCCACTGCAGTCAAGTCGATTTCTACTTCTAGGGACCCTGTAGGACGAAGTAGAACTGCCCCATAGAGTTTCCAAGGCTGTAATCTTTGCAGAAGCAGACTGCCACATCTTTCTCCTATGGAGCAACTGGTGGGTTTGAACAGCCGACCTTTTAGTTAGCAGCCAAGCACTTAACCACTGTACCAGGAAGGCTACTAATTGCCATTTATTCGATTGGTGAAACAAACCACCAGCGTTGCATCATCCTTTAGGTTTTTTTATTATATTGCCCAAAATATGTTATCTCTTTTTTTTTTTTTTTCAAAAAAGCATGGGAAATCTGATGACATCTTCTTTGTAACACTGTGCTTGTGTTTTGGTTTAAACTTTCATTGAACGGAGTTAAAAATTGAGAATTTTTATTTTCCACCCACAATGGCAGTGAGTAGAAAATTGATGAAGGCATTTCAAAATTAGTAGATAAATTAGAATATGAAGGCAGAGAAAGAAAGTTGCACTCTAGATTCTAATGATGACAGTGAAATTGAAATCTCAGACTATGTGTCCTCAGATGACAGTATATTAGATGAATTTCCTTAAACTCAAGAGTTAATCAGTGAATAATATATTTCTAAAGAAAAGAAGGAGATATGGTATTCTCAGGCAGCTACCCAATCAGCAGAAACTATTTCATCATGCATGTTTTATGATAAGGACTTGAGACAGGCACACTTGTTTACTAAGAGGACATCGACAATGTACACTATCTTTTTCAATATTCAGGCACCAAAATATATATCATATGGTTCATAATTGGACCGATGCTGAAATGCAAAGATGGTTGGAAGGATATTGATAAAATTGAAAAGGGAAGAATTAATTGCCTTTGTTATTCTAACTTATGTTCGTAAGTCTAAAAATTAAAAAAAAAAATAGTTGTCCAATTATGAAGCATAGCATAGAAAATGGTCATCCTCTTTGTGTTGCAAGCATCAAAAGATGAACCAGAGCAATAAAAAACTATAACCCATTTAAGATGTATTCAAAATCTCGAATTGCCATTTTCAAAATGGGTATATTCCAAGCCCCGTTGCCATAGAGTTGACTCTGACTCATAGAGACCCTGTATGCATAAAAGGTGCCAAGGAGTCAGTTCCACTCTTCTATTCAGGGGATATTGCTGTAGATTAAATTATGCCCATCACAAAAAAATATCCATTGGAATCCTAACC
The DNA here is from genome assembly GCF_030014295.1 of Loxodonta africana. NCBI lineage: Eukaryota > Metazoa > Chordata > Mammalia > Proboscidea > Elephantidae > Loxodonta > Loxodonta africana. Next base: position 25,595,636 of record NC_087361.1, on the reverse strand, counting down.
CTTATACCTGTGGGATTCCAACAGATATCTTTTGGATTAAGAGCTTAGGCTGCTCACCAAAAGGTTGGCAGTTCGAAATCCACCAGCCGCTCCTTGGAAATCCTGTGGTGCAGTTCTTCTCTGTCCTATAAAATAGCTAAGAGTTCCATCAATTCAACGACAACAGATTTTTTGTTTTTTTGGGTTTTTTTTTTTTTTTTTTTTGGTATACCTGTGGGTGTAATTCTCTTTGGAAATAGGGTTGTCTTTGTTGTGTTAAGTAGATCACACTCTAGTAATGTCATGGATTGAATTGTATCCTCCCAAATATGTGTCAACTTGGTTAGGCCATCATTTCCAGGATTGTGTGGTTGTCCACCATTTTGTGATTGTGATTTTCCTACGTGTTGTAAATCCCAATCTCTGCCTATGGTTAATGAGGCAAGATTAGGTGATGTTAAGGAGGATTAGGCTGGGATGTAACATCCTTGCTCAGATCATGTCCCTGATCCAATGTAAGAGGAGTTTCCCTGGGGGTGTGGCCTGTACCACCTTTTGTCTTACAAGATATAAAAGGAAAGGGAAGCCAGAAGTGAGGGGGGAACTCATATCACCAAGAAAGCAGCACCAGGAGCAGATCATGTCCTTCAGTCCTGAGGTTCCTGCACAGAGAAGCTCCTCAGCCAGGGGCAGATTGATGGCAAGGACCTTCTTCCAGAGCTGACAGAGAAAGCCTTCCCCTGGAGCTGATGTCCTGAAATTGGACTTCTAGCCTACTAGACTGTGAGAGAACAAATTTCTCTTTGTTAAAGCCATTCGCTTATGGTATTTCTGTTATAGCAGCACTAGATGACCAAGACAGAATTTGGTACCAGTAGTGGGGTGCTGCTCTAACAGATACCTAAAATGTGGAAGCTGTTTTGAAAATGTGAACAGATAGAATATCAGCAGCAGTACAGGACTGGCAGCAGCAGAGAACCGGTAGCAGGAGAACCAGGAGACCAGCACCAGACAATGCTGAAGCCGACCCATGGAGTGAGAGGGCTGAGTGCCTTCCAGCTGATGTTTACTGGTGGAGTGGGGTGCCTCCAGGCACTTACTGGTAGAGTTACAGAGCTTTGGAACACTTGCCCCAGAAGGGCAGATGTGGGTGAAGAGGCCTGAAGGTCCAAGAGGCCAAGAAACCAGGAAACAGGAGCTGAAGAGACAAGGATCACAGGAAGCCAAGCTGACTTAGTCTCAAAGTGTATGGCTACAACTTTTGGGGTTTCAAAGGGTTGATTCAAGGCCTCTAGTGATTCTAAGGGTGAAGTCACCACTCACATAGATTAGGTGAATGGTGTGCCTAATGCCATCCCAGTGGGCCTAGAAGACAGAGCTGAACCCCAAATCCAAGGGGCCTCCACTCAGAATCTGGAGAGTGTGGCCAATACCTAGAGTCTGGAGGGCAGGGCTGTTGTGTGAATGGTCTCAGAGAAAAGAGGATTATTTTCAAGCCTTGAGGGCTACTGTAATATGTTCTGCTAACTTGCTTGTTGCATGTTATGCCTTCTTTCCCTCCAATTTCTTCCACTTGTAATGGAAATGTCTAGCTTGTGCCTGTTCTACCATTGTACTTTGGAAGCAGGTAGCATGTGTACTAAAAAAAAAAATTCACAAACGAAGAGAAATTTTGGATCTTGGACCTGGAATTGATTTAAGACTTTTGCTATGATATAATGGGATGAATGTGCTTTACATGTGGCAAGGACATGAATTCTTGGAGGCCAAAGGATGGAATATCATGGATTGAATTGTGTCCCTCAAAAATATCTGTCACAATACAGGGGAAGCCAGCACAACTGGACTAAGCCAAAAGCTAAGAAGTTTCCTGAATACAACTAAACACTTCAAGGGACAGAGTAGCAGGGGTAGAGGTCTGGGGATCATGGTTTCAGGGGACTTCTTAGTCAATTGGCATAACAAAGTTTATTAGGAAAATGTTCTCCATCCCACTTTGGTGAGTGGCATCTAAAGTCATAAAAACTAGCAAGCGGCCATCTAAGATGCATCAATTGGTCCCAACCCACCTGGAGCAAAGGAGAATGAAGAAAACCAAAGACACAAGGAAAATATGAGCCCAGAGACAGAAAGGGCCATACAAACCAGAGACTCCAAAAGCCTGAGACCAGAAGAACTAAATGGCACCCAGCTACTCCCAATGACAGCCCTGACAGGGAAGACAACAGAGAATCCCTGATGGAGCAGGAGAAAAGTGGGGTGCGGAACTCAAATTCTAGTAAAAAGACCAGACTTAACAGTCTGGCCGAGACTGGATGGACCCCAGAAGACATGACTCCTGGACTCTCTATTAGCCTAGAACTGAAACCATTGCCAAAGCCAAGCCTTCAGACAAAGATTAGACTGGACTATAAAACATAAAATAATACTCGTGAAGAAAGTGCTTCTTAGGTCAAGTAGATACATGAGACTAACTGGGAGCTCCTGCTTGGAGGCGAGATGAGAAGGCAAAAACGGACAGAAGCTGGTTGAATGGACATGGGATGCAACCCCAGGGTGGAAAGGAGTGTGCTGTCACATTACAGGGAGAGCAACTAGGGTCACACAACAATGTATGTATAAATTTTTGTATGAGAAACTAATTTGAACTCCAAACTTTCACTTAAAGCACAATAAAAAAACAATAAAAATAAAAATATGTTTCAACTTGGTTAGGTCATGATTCCCAGGATTGTGTGGTTTTCCTCCATTTTGTGATTGTGATTTTCTTATGTGCTGTAAATATTAATCTCTGCCTGTAGTTAATGAGGCAACATTAGATTACGTTAAGGAGAATTAGGATGGGATGCAACACTTTTGCTCAAGCTGCATCCCTGACCCAATGTAAGGGGAGTTTCCCTAGGATGCGGCCTGCACCACCTTTTATCTTACAAGAGATGAAAGGGGAGGTAAGTGAGCAGAGGTGAGAGACCTCACACCACCAAGAAAGCAACAGTGGGAGCAGAGTGCATCCTTTGGACCCAAGGTTCCTGTGTAGAGAAGCTTCTTGACCAGAGGAAGATTGATGACAAAGACCTTCCTCCAGAGCTGACAGAGAAAGCCCTCGCATGGAGCTGATGCCCTAAAATTGAACTTCTACCTTACTAGACTATGAAAGAATAAATTATTATTATTTTTTTTTAGAGGCATTCAGTTGTGGTATTTCTGTTACAGCAGCACTAGATGACCAAGACAAGTAGGGTGGATTCTAAATCTAATCACTTCTGAGTTATAAAAACAGCATATTAGACAGAGAAATTTGCACATGTGGGGGGGATGCAGAAGCCATGTGCAGATTATCTACAAGCCACAGAAATAAGGAATGCCTAGGACTAAATACAAAGAAGGAATCTACATGGCTGAAGCCCTGATTTGGAATTTTACCCTCCATAATTATGAGAAAATAAATTTCTGTCCATTAAAGTCATTCCCTTGTGATATTTTGTTACAGCAGCACTAGGAATGTAAGACAGGTTTATACCTCCAAAATCAGGAAAATAAGAAATAAAAATTAGTGTTTGCTATGTTTAAACACTTATTAAAATTTCTAGGAGGCGAGGCCAAGATGGCGGACTAGGTAGACGCTACCTCGGATCCCTCTTGCAACAAAGACTCGGAAAAACAAGTGAATCGATCACATACATAACAATCTACGAACCCTGAACAACAGACAGATTTAGAGACGGAAAATGAACAAATACGGGGAAGCAGCGATTGTTTTCAGAGCCTGGAGCCAGCGTCCCAGTCAGGTAACCTTGGTGCCCGATTTAGGGCAGGGCCCAGGGGAGCTGACGGTGCAAACAAGGGGCGCAGCCCTACCCCCCTGAACTCACCCCGGGAGGGGGCCCAGCCAGTTGGCGCGGGTGGCGTGGCAATGTAGCCGGTGGGAGAAGTCCCCGGGAGGCAGTGACTGGTCTTGGAGCTGGGAGTGCAGCGTCCCAGCCGGGGAATCTTGCTGCCGGACTTTTGACTGGGCTCTGTCATGGCGCAAGCAGGGAGAGCTGCTCCACTCCCCTGAACTAACCCAGGGAGGGGGCCCAGCAGGTCCGCGGAGGCAGCGCGGCGACGCGGCTGGCAGGATGAAAAGTCCCCGGGATGCAGAGACTGATTTTGGAGTTGGGAGTGCACCGTCCCAGCAGGGGAACCTTGACGCTGGGCGTGGGACTGGCAGCAGAGGATCTGACCAAGGCTTCAGTGGGCCAGATCCCCGGGGGCAATCTCCACACAGCCAGCACACATAGGCGACACGCCCATCGGGAATCTCAGATAAAATAGTCATTCCAAGCAAGATAAGCAACTTTGACTATCTTCTGAGGTGCTATCTCTCCTATCTCTCTGATCCCTCCCCCACCCTCCCCAGGCGGCTTCATTAACATTGGAATTTCCTGAGCCAGAGGGAGAACAGCTCTGCGGCAGCTTTGCTTCCCCCCCCTTTTTTTTTTCTTTTGGTCTTTTCCTAACCCACTCTTCCGGCCTGAGAGAAGGAACTACAAAAAACCCAGGGACCAAAAATGCACCCCTAATTGGACTAAAAACACAGAACCAGCTACAGCCAAGCATATATGATCCAAATCTCAGACTTTCATCCTTACAGGGAACAAGGTGGCAGTTATAATCCAAAGGCAGTTCTGATAGGGATCTGACTGCATTTTTTTTTTAGCGGATTTTCTGGAAAAACTAGTTTCCCAGTGATGGCTCGGAGACAGCAGTCCATATCAAACCACATAAAGAAGTAGACCATGACAGCTTCTACAACCCCCCAAACAAAAGAATCAAAATCTTTCCCAAATGAAGATACAATCCTGGAATTATCAGATACAGAATATAAAAAACTATTTTTTAATTTACAGAATGCTTCAAGACATCAGAAACGAAATAAGGCAAACTGCAGAAAAAGCCAAGGAACACACTGATAAAACTGTTGAAGAACTCAAAAAGATTATTCAAGAACATAGTGGAAAAATTAATAAGTTGCAAGAATCCATAGAGAGACAGCATGTAGAAATCCAAAAGATTAACAATAAAATTACAGAATTAGACAAAGCAATAGGAAGTCAGAGGAGCAGACTCGAGCAATTAGAATGCAGACTGGGACATCTGGAGGACCAGGGAATCAACACCAACATAGCTGAAAAAAAATCAGATAAAAGAATTAAAAAAAAATGAAGAGACCCTAAGAATTATGTGGGACTCTATCAAGAAGGATAACCTGCGGGTGATTGGAGTCCCAGAACAGGGAGGGGGGACAGAAAACACAGAGAAAATAGTTGAAGAACTCCTGACAGAAAACTTCCCTGACATCATGAAAGACGAAAGGATATCTATCCAAGATGCTCATGGAACCCCATTTAAGATTGATCTAAAAAGAAAAACACCAAGACATATTATCATCAAACTCACCAAAAGCAAAGATAAACAGAAAATTTTAAAAGCAGCCAGGGAGAAAAGAAAGGTTTCCTTCAAGGGAGAATCAATAAGAATAAGTTCAGACTACTCAGCAGAAACCATGCAGACAAGAAGGGAATGGGACGACATATACAGAACACTGAAGGAGAAAAACTGCCAGCCAAGGATCATATATCCAGCAAAACTCTCTCTGAAATATGAAGGCGAAATTAAGATGTTTACAGATAAACACAAACTTAGAGAATTTGCAAAAACCAAACCAAAGCTACAAGAACTACTAAAGGATATTGTTTGGTCAGAAAACCAATAATATCAGATACCAGCACAACACAAGGTCACAAAACAGAACATCCTGATATCAACTCAAATAGGGAAATCACAAAAACAAATTAAGATTAATTAAAAAAAAAATGCTCATAACAGGGAATCACTGAAGTCAATATGTAAAAGATCACAAAAATCAAAAAGAGGGACTAAATACAGGAGGCATAGAACTGCCATGTGGAGAGTGATACTAGGCGATATAGAACAATACAAGTTAGGTTTTTACTTAGAAAAATAGGGGTAAATAATAAGGTAACCACAAAGAGGTATAACAACTCCATAACTCAAGATAAAAGCCAAGAAAAATGTAACGACTTAACAAACATAAAGTCAAACACTACGAAAATGAGGATCTCACAATTTACTAAGAAAAATGTCTCAGCACAAAAAAGTAAGTGGAAAAATGAAATTGTCAACAACACACATAAAAAGGCATCAAAATGACAACACTAAACACTTATCTATAATTACCCTGAATGTAAATGGACTAAATGCACCAATAAAGAGACAGAGAGTCTCCGACTGGATAAAGAAACACGATCCATCTATATGCTGCCTACAAGAGACACACCTTAGACTTAGAGACACAAACAAACTAAAACTCAAAGGATGGAAAAAAATATATCAAGCAAACAATAAGCAAAAAAGAAGAGGAGTAGCAATATTAATTTCTGACAAAATAGACTTTAGACTTAAACCCACCACAAAGGATAAAGAAGGACACTACATAGTGATAAAAGGGACAATTGATCAGGAAGACATAACCATATTAAATATTTATGCACCCAATGACAGGGCTGCAAGATACATAAATCAAATTTCAACAGAACTGAAAAGTGAGATAGACACCTCCACAATTATAGTAGGAGACTTCAACACACCACTTTCGGAGAAGGACAGGACATCCAGTAAGAAGCTCAATAGAGACACAGAAGACCTAATTACAACAATCAAGCAACTTGACCTCATTGGCTTATACAGATCTCTCCACCCAACTGCTGCAAAGTATACTTTTTTTTCTAGCACACATGGAACATTCTCTAGAATAGACCACATATTAGGTCATAAAACAAACCTTTGCAGAATCCAAAACATCGAAATATTACAAAGCATCTTCTCAGACCACAAGGCAATAAAACTAGAAATCAATAACAGAAAAATGAGGGAAAAGAAATCAAATACTTGGAAACTGAACAATACCCTCCTGAAAAAAGACTGGGTTATAGAAGACATTAAGGAGGGAATAAGGAAATTCATAGAATGCAACGAGAATGAAAATACTTCCTATCAAAACCTCTGGGACACAGCAAAAGCAGTGCTCAGAGGCCAATTTATATCGATAAATGCACACATAAGAAAGAAGAAAGAGCCAAAATCAGAGAACTGTCCCGACAACTTGAACAAATAGAAACTGAGCAACAAAAGAATCCATCAGGCACCAGAAGAAAACAAATAATAAAAATTAGAGCTGAACTAAATGAATTAGAGAACAGAAAAACAATTGAAAGAATTAACAAAGCCAAAAGCTGGTTCTTTGAAAAAATTAACAAAATTGATAAACCATTGGCTAGACTGACTAAAGAAATACAGGAAAGGAAACAAATAACCTGAATAAGAAACGAGAAGGACCACATCACAACAGAACCAAATGAAATTAAAAGAATCATTTCAGATTATTACGAAAAATTGTACTCTAACAAATTTGCAAACCTAGAAGAAATGGATGAATTCCTGGAAAAACACTACCTACCTAAACTAACACATTCAGAAGTAGAACAACTAAATAGACCCATAACAAAAAAAGAGATTGAAACGGTAATCAAAAAACTCCCAACAAAAAAAAGCCCTGGCCCGGATGGCTTCACTGCAGAGTTCTACCAAACTTTCAGAGAAGAGTTAACACCACTACTACTAAAGGTATTTCAAAGCATAGAAAATGACGGAATACTACCCAACTCATTCTATGAAGCCACCATCTCCCTGATTCCAAAACCAGGTAAAGACATAACAAAAAAAGAAAATTACAGACCTATATCCCTCATGAACATAGATGCAAAAATCCTCAACAAAATTCTAGCCAATAGAATTCAACAACATATCAAAAAAATAATTCACCACGATCAAGTGGGATTTATACCAGGTATGCAAGGCTGGTTTAATATCAGAAAAACCATTAATATAATCCACCACATAAATAAAACAAAAGACAAAAACCACATGATCTTATCAATTGATGCAGAAAAGGCATGTGACAAAGTCCAACACCCATTTATGATAAAAACTCTCACCAAAATAGGAATTGAAGGAAAATTCCTCAACATAATTTTTTTTTTTTTTTTTATGCAAAGCCAACAGCCAACATCACCCTAAATGGAGAGAGCCTGAAAGCATTTCCCTTGAGAACGGGAACCAGACAAGGATGCCCTTTATCACCGCTCTTATTCAACATCGTGCTAGAAGCCCTAGCCAGGGCAATTAGGCTAGACAAAGAAATAAAGGGCATCCGGATTGGCAAGGAGGAAGTAAAATTATCTCTATTTGCAGATGACATGATCTTATACACAGAAAACCCTAAGAAATCCTCCAGAAAACTACTGAAACTAATAGAAGAGTTTGGCAGAGTCTCAGGTTATAAAATAAACATACAAAAATCACTTGGATTCCTCTACATCAGCAAAAAAGAACATCGAAGAGGAAATAACCAAATCAATAGCATTCACAGTAGCCCCCAAGAAGATAAAATACTTAGGAATAAATGTTACCAAGGATGTAAAAGACCTATACAAAGAAAACTACAAAGCTCTACTACAGGAAATTCAAAAGGACATACTTAAGTGGAAAAACATACCTTGCTCATGGATAGGAAGACTTAACATAGCAAAAATGTCTATTCTACCAAAAGCCATCTATACATACAATGCACTTCCGATCCAAATTCCAATGTCATTTTTTAAGGTGATAGAGAAACAAATCACCAATTTCATATGGAAGGGAAAGAAGCCTCGGATAAGCAAAGCATTACTGAAAAAGAAGAAGAAAGTGGGAGGCCTCACTCTACCTGATTTCAGAACCTATTATACAGCCACAGTAGTCAAAACAGCCTGGTACTGGTACAACAACAGGCACATAGACCAATGGAACAGAATTGAGAACCCAGATATAAAGCCATCCACATATGAGCAGCTGATATTTGACAAAGGACCAGTGTTAGTCAATTGGGGAAAAGATAGTCTTTTTAACAAATGGTGCTGGCATAACTGGATATCCATTTGCAAAAGAATGAAACAGGACCCATACCTCACACCATGCACAAAAACTAACTCCAAGTGGATCAAAGACCTAAACATAAAGACTAAAACGATAAAGAACATGGAAGAAAAAATAGGGACAACCCTAGGAGCCCTAATACAAGGCATAAACAGAATACAAAACATTACCAAAAGTGACGAAGAGAAACCCGATAACTGGGAGCTCCTAAAAATCAAACACCTATGCATATCTAAAGACTTCTCCAAAAGAGTAAAAAGACCACCTACAGACTGGGAAAGAATTTTCAGCTATGACATCTCCGACCAGGGCCTGATCTCTAAAATCTACATGATTCTGTCAAAACTCAACCACAAAAAGACAAACAACCCAATCAAGAAGTGGGCAAAGGATATGAACACACATTTCACTAAAGAAGATATTCAGGCAGCTAACAGATACATGAGAAAATGCTCTCGATCATTAGCCATTAGAGAAATGCAGATTAAAACTACGATGAGATTCCATCTCACTCCAACAAGGCTGGCATTAACCCAAAAAACACAAAAGAATAAATGTTGGAGAGGCTGCAGAGAGATTGAAACTCTTATACACTGCTGGTGGGAGTGTAAAATGGTACAACCACTTTGGAAATCTATCTGGCGTTATCTTAAACAGTTAGGGATAGAACTACCATACAACCCAGAAATCCCACTCCTCGGAATATACCCTAGAGAAACAAGAGCCTTCACACAAACAGATATATGCACACCCATGTTTATTGCAGCTCTGTTTACAATAGCAAAAAGCTGGAAGCAACCAAGGTGTCCATCAACGGATGAATGGGTAAATAAATTGTGGTATATTCACACAATGGAATACTACGCATTGATAAAGAACAGTGACGAATCTGTGAAACATTTCATAACATGGAGGAACCTGGAAGGCTTTATGCTGAGCGAAATTAGTCAGAGGCAAAAGGACAAATATTGCATAAGACCACTATTATAAGATCTTGAGAAATAGTATAAACTGAGAAGAACACATACTTTTGTAGTTACGAGGCGGGGAGGGAGGGTGGCAGAGGGTTTTTTACTGATTAATTAGCTGATAAGAACTGCTTTAGGTGAAGGGAAGGACAATACTCAATACATGGAAGGTCAGCTCAACTGGGCTGGACTGGACCAAAAGCAAAGATGTTTCCGGGATAAACTGAATACTTCAAAGGTCAGTGGAGCAAGGGCAGGGGTTTGGGAACCATGGTTTAAGGGGACTTCTAAGTCAATTGGCAAAATAATTCTATTATGAAAACATTCTGCATCCCACTTTGAAATGTGGCGTCTGGGGTCTTAAATGCTAACAAGCGGCCAGCTAAGATGCATCAATTGGTCTCAACCCACCTGGAGCAAAGGAGAATGAAGAACACCAAGGTCACACAACAACTAAGAGCCCAAGAGACAGAAAGGGCCACATGAACCAGAGACCCACGTCATCCTGAGACCAGAAGAACTAGTTGGTGCCCGGCCACAATCGATGACTGCCCTCACAGGGAGCACAATAGAGAACCCCTGAGGGAGCAGGAGATCAGTGGGATCCAGACCCCAAATTCTCATAAAAAGATCATACTTAATGGTCTGGATGTGACTAGAAGAATCCCGGAGGTCATGGTCCCCAAACCTTCTGTTGGCACAGGACAGGAACCATCCCCGAAGACAATTCATCAGACATGAAAGGGACTGGACAGTGGGTGGGAGAGAGATGCTGATGAATAGTGAGCTAATTATATCAGGTGGACTCTTGAGACCATGTTGGCATCTCCTGTCTGGATGGAGGACGGGAGGATAGAGTTGGAGGCTGCCAAAGTTTTCACAAAAGGAGAGACTGGAAGGGCTGACTCATTAGGGGGAGAGCAAGTGGGAGTAAGGAGTAAGATGTATATTAACTTATATGTGACAGACTGACTTGATTTGTAAACGTTCACTTGAAGCTCAATAAAAGTTAATTTAAAAAAATAATTTCTAGTAAAGTTTTTTTTCACCATACATTTATTCTCATTTCTGTGAATTAGTCACAAAGTGGCTTAAGTGTATTTATTTATTAAAAAGACTAGTAAGACTCAGACAGTAAGTGGTGATGACTGAGATCCCTGGCATAACAGAGTTGACTTGTTTTAATCAGACACAGAATGCACTAGTGTGTATGTTTTTGATGAAAACAGATCTCTGTGAGTTTTATCCTCATGTCTTTTTATCTCTCCCAGGTAACATTAAGTGGGAGAATGTGATCATCATGTTAAGAGACTGTGGATTGTGTGTGCTAGTACCTTTTCAGAGTTCAATGATATGACCAGGTATTCACATTACAGAATTTCTGGCTTATTCCTACTTTTTGAATGAATTAGTTAATTACTGGAATATATAAGTTATTGAATATGATTTTAGTTATGGCAGTGAATAAGCCTAAAACGTTTAGTATTAATATATGCATTTATAGTAAGACTTGACACCAAAACAAAAAAAAAACGTTGTAAGGCTTGGGATATGTATAAATAGCACTATATGTGTTAACAGTCTCCTATCTGAGCTAAAGTATAGCTTGTATTATACAGTCTGTAGTACTTGCTCTTGTCACCTTTATGAGAACAGCTTTTGAGAGAAGCTGCTTATATAAGAGGCCACTGAAACATTTTGACAGGTTTTACTGAAAAATGAAGAGAACAGAGGAAGCTGGATTTTTATTTTTCATGCTACCAGTAATGAGCTAATGAGCTCTATGAAAAATAAACCCCTCTGAGCCTCAGTTTTTTTTTTTTCATCTGCAAAATAAAGAGCCACAGTATGACACAAATCTCTACATTAGCACTTCAGATGACCCTGGGACCACCCTGGGAGAGCCCTAGTCGCACAGTGGTGAAGAACCATGTCTGCTAACCAACCACAAGGTCTGCAGTTCAAATCCACCAGCTGCTTCTCGGAAACTCATTCCACTTGGTCTTACAGGGTCACTATGAATTGGAATTGACACAACAGCAATGGGGCAGGGGGCACCCTGGGATTCAATTTGGACCCAAGGTCCCTTGTAAATCTGATTTAACCTAAAACATATTCAATAATTACAGAAACCACTGGAGTTGACTGGCAACTTAAGCAGTTTCTTCTCTCATCCTTGCTCTGTTCCATCTTTCCTTGTACGAAATGCCTGATTAATGTGAGTCTTCTCCTTTTTTTTTTTTTAAACTGTTCCATGAAAATACAGCCAAATCAGGTTGATTCACCAGTATAACTCTAGTTACTGACACAACCTCCATCACAAGAGCATAATAAATATGGGTCAAATGAATACATTAACAAATGAACAGTAAAAACAATAACCAGAAAATTCCATGTTCTGTAGTTTATCTTATTTTCATCTGTCAACAATAACAACAAACAAAAAATAAGTTCCAGAAATTCAAGTAGCACAGTAAAATATCTACTGCTAGGGACTTCTGACAACTTATAAATATTATTCTTTTCAGCCTGCAAACTAAATCTATTTCTCATGCTTGCTTGCTTGCTTTCATACTCACATACAAACAATCGGCTTTTCTTGATTTCCGACTCCAATAGAATCAGGTCAGCAGTGAGGAAAGAAGCAATAAATCTCTTTATCTCTGTTGACTTTTATGGAACTGACATCTCTTAAAATATTTTTCTTGACTTTGGTGCTTTTTTACTGACTGATTAGGCAGTAGGGGCACAGCAGTCAATTGAATCTTCCCAAACGTAATATTAAAAGCAGAAAAGGAAAGACCTGAGGGGCAATAGAATAAGAGAAGAGTACTAAAGAAGGTCCAATAATTCCTTTCCAAAAAATCAGAAATTGCATTTAAGTGTTAGCCTTTCTGTCTGCCCAAGTTACTGTCTTTGTGGCTCTGACATTCTCTGTTCTCTATCATCAAGACAGCATTCCACTGTTTCATGTTAGTTATAGACTCATCTCTTGAAAATTGATTGATGATAAACGTATTCCAAGTAAACCGTACACATCTAATGCCAAGTAGGAAAGAAAACATTTCTCCATTGTGATGGAATAGACAAGTTATCTAAGATAATGGAATATGAAGAACAAAAATGTAAGCTCGGGGAAATTTTATTTGTGTTTTAGGGTAAAGTTGTTGTTGTAGTTGTTTTTGAATTTCACCATACTGGCATTTGCAAGAATGAATAACAAGTGAAATCAGGACCACTAAACTGATGAGGAGCATCACAAGTATTGTCCCTTTTAACTTCTGGGAAGTATGGGTAAAGATGACAAAAAAAGTAGTAATTGAATTGTATCTAGATGCTTGAAGATATACTTGCATTTTTAAAAGCCATACAAAGATTTTTGCTAAGGCATCACGTCACTTAGCCAACTCCTTCTAAATAATTTTCTAAGTAGCTTTATTTAAATTCCCTGGACAATATGAGAAATGAAAGACACCAAGCAGAAGCAAACAAATAAAAGCAAAAACTCCTCCACAAGGAAATAAATAGCTTCCATTGTCCCAGAGCCAGTCAATATTTGTACAATGATATAAATACCGCATATAAGGTAGTATAACAATGTCATCTTGGAGGCTGATACTGTCACAGCACTTAATAGCTTCTTGTGATTTACCTTGAAAGACCGACAAAGGCTTGGAGAATAACCATTCAATTTAACTTTCTGTGTTTTTACTGTAACAGCCTTCCATAAATGTCCAGTAGGTTACATGAAGATAGGTAATCAAGAAACATGGTTGCAGGTGAAAAAAATAACCTAGTCCTATGTTGTGGATTGAATTTTGTCCCCCTAAAACACATGTTGAAGTTCTAACCCTGTGAATATGCCTATGAATGTGATCCTATTTGAAAACAGAGTTTTTCTTTTATTATGTTAATAAGGCCATACTAGATTACCCATGTAGTCATCTAGTTGACTCTGATTCATAGTGACCCTATAGGACAGAGTAGAAGCTGGTGGGTTCGAACTGCCAATCTTTTGGTTAGCAGCTGAGCTCTTAACCACTGTACCACCAGGGCTCCATACTGGATTATGGTAGGTCCTATACCTGATCCCTTCTGATCGGTGTTTTATAAAGGGGAATACAGACACAGAGAGTCACATACAAAATGGGAAGTTGCCAAGTGAAAAAGAAGGCGATGAACCCACAAGCCCAGGAATGTCAGTGATTGTGTCAGCACCCTCATGGCTTAGTGGTTAGAGCTATGGCTGCTAACCTGAAGGTCAGCAGTTTGAATCCACCATGTGCTCCCTGAAAACCCTGTGGGGAAGTTCTACCCTATATTATAGGGTTGCTGTGAGTTGTATTTGACTTGATGGCAATGGGTTTGTTTCTTCGGGGTTTTTTTTTTTTTTTTGGACTGGAAGTTGAAAGAGACAAACAAGGACATTGCCCTAGAGGCAGTGCCCTGAATTTGGACATCTAGCCTCCAGAATGATGAGAAAATAAAATCCTGTTCTTGAAAGACACCCATTTGTGGCATTTTTGTTATGGCAGCACTAGGTAACTAAGACAGCCTATGTCCTTTATTTCATCCCATAAAGGTTGTCCTTTCAGTATTGCAAAATTTGCCCAGGTTTAAATTTATCCTAAAAAGCTGGAAAGGTTAAAGGCATTTTAACTATCACATATAACCATAGTCAAAACAAAATATAATTACGGGTTTTATGGTTGTCAATCTACTCAGTCCTAGTCAGGTAGTCATATGAATGGACTTAGCTGATAGAATACCTCTTCCCTGAGCCTTTTAGATTGAAGAAGAAATAGTTAATATTTCATAACTCCAACACTAAAGAGAATTTAATGATGCAAATTATAAGTACTTTCTTTATGTTTGAGTCACTGAAATCTGAATAATTTTGTGTTATGGTTCTGTGGTTGATATAGAAATTGCCAAAACAAAAATTTCACCTGGAAGATACTAGAGTAGAGTGGTCCAGGAAGACATCCAGATTTATACTTTCCCTTCTTCCTGCTCAGTGATGCTTTAAGGCAGAACTTGAATCATCTCGATATTTCCATCATGTTCTGCATTCTAACTTGCAGACACTATTCCCTACTTCTGCACCAGTCTGGATTAGTAAATTAGTGCTGGTGTAACAAAAAATACCACAAATAGATAGCTTTAAAGAATACAAATTTATTTTTTCACAGTTCAGGAGGCTAGAATTCTCCTGAATCAGGGCATCAGCTCTAGGGGAAAGTCCTTTTTTGTCTCTTTCAATTTCTAATAAACAAAAAAAAAAAAATCCATTGCAATCAATTCCGACTCATTGTCAGGTGCCGTCGAGTAAGCTCCAACTCATAGCGACCCTATGTACAACAGTACATCGTTCTGTACGATCCCTACCATCATTGTTATGCTACAGTCCATTGTTGTAGCCACTTTGTCAATCCATCTTATTGAGGATCTTCTTATTTTCACTAACCCTCTACTTTACCAAGCATAATGTTCTTCTCCAAGTACTGATCCTTCCTGATAACATGTCCAAAGTATGTGAGACAAGTCTCGTCATCCTTGCTTCTAAAGGGCATTCTGCCGTAATTCTTGCAGGACAGATTTGCTCGTTGTTTTGGCAGTCCATGGTATATTCAATATTCTTTGCCAGTACCATAGTCAAAGGCATCAATTCTTCAGTCCTCCTTATTCATTGTCCAACTTTCACATGCATATGAGGCAACTGAAAACACTATGGCTTGGGTCAGGTGTACCTTAGCCTTCAAGACATTTTTGCTTTTTAACACTTTAAAAGGACTTTTGCAGCAGATTTGCCCAATGCAATGCATCGATTAATTTCTTGACTGATGCTTCCATGCGTATTGATTGTGGATTCAAGTAAAATGAAATCCTTGAGAACTTCAATCTTTTCTCCATTTATCATGATGTTTCCTTTTGGTCCAGTTGTGAAGATTTTTTGACTCATAAAACCCAAAAACCCAGTGCTGTCGAGTCGATTCCAACTCAATAGAGACCCTGTAAAATCTGTTGCCCTTGAGTGGATTAGCAACCCTAATAGGAGAGAGTAGAACCACCTCATAGGGTTTCCAAGGCGTAATCATTACAGGATCAAACTGCCACATCCTTCTCCCAGGGAGTATCTTGTGGGTTCAAACTGCTGACATTTTGGTTAGCAACTGAGTGCTTAACCACTGCGCGCAGCCAGGGCTCCCGCCACCCTGTAGGACAGAGTAGAACTGCCAACCTTTGGGTTAGCAGATGAGCGCTTAACCACTGCGCCACTAGAGCTCCTTCAATTTCTGGTAGCTGCCAGCAATCCTTGGCATTCCTGGATTTGTACATAAAGCTGCCCTGCGATTTTCACATGGTATTCCCTGTTTTCCATTTTTGTAAGAGTCACTCAGAAAGGATTAAGTTTAGGACCCATTCTACCCTGATATGACTTTATTAACATAACAAGAGAAAAATTCTATTCCCAATTACAGTCACATTCAATATGAATAAAACCAAAACTTGTTGCTGTGGAGTCGATTCCGGTTCATAATGATCCTATAGGACAGAGGAGAACTGCCCCATAGGGTATCCAAGGAGCACCTGGTTGATCTGAACTGCTGACCTTTTGGCTAGCAGCCCAGCTCTTAAGCACTGTGCCACCAGGGCTCCTCAATGTATAGGCAGGTACAAAAGCTAGGATTCAATATCTTTTGGGGGGAGGGTGTGGTCACAATTTGATTTATAACATAGACATTGTTTAACTCACCAACAAAAGGAGGGATTTGAAATGGGTGACCAAAACCAAATCCCATTCCATTTTTTACTCTCTGCAAGTTGAAGTACTATAACCAGAGCTAAACAGAAAACTGTGGTTAAAAGGCTATTGTGAGCTATTGTATTTTTCTCAACTAACTTCTTTACTTCCAGGCTGTCATAAAAAAATAAGATGAGAAAAAGGCAATATGCAAATATTGAACTAATCAACCCTTGGTTGAAATAACCCGGCAGCCTAAACTCACACATTATTTGAAATCTAGACAACTACCTGAAAACCAAAATTTTAAAAATGCTGCTGTTCAATTAACCTCTGCTTTTTTTTCCAACTTTTTTGTTCTTTCCTTTCAATTGTTATTACTATCCTAATTTTTAAATTCTTTGCACAAAAGACTTAAGATAAAATCATAACAGTGATATTAAATGTGGACAAAATATCAAATGTACTATAGCACCATTTTTTCATATTAATTGTGTATACATTTGTGTCATAAAAATGATAAAAATGAAAGCTTACATGAGAAACAAGAATAACCCATTGCAGCCAAGTCAATTCTGACTCTTAGAGACCATGCAGCACACAGTACAACTGCCCCCGTAGGGTTTCCAATACTGTAATCTTTATGGATGTAAAGATGTCTCTTTGAGGACTAAGGTACACCTGACCCAAGCCATGGTATTTTCAATTGTCTCATATGCATGGGAAAACCAGGCAATGAATAAGAAAGGCCAAAGAAGACAGATGTCTTTGACTTATGGTGTTGGCAAAGAATATTGACTATACCAGAAGAATGAAAAATCTGTCTTGGAAGAAGCACAGCCAGAATGCTCCTTAGCAGTGAGGATGGAGAGACTTTGTATCACATAATTTGTACATGTCATCAGGAGGGACCAGTCCCCAGAGAAGGACATCATGCTTGGTGAAGTAAAGGGTCAGCAAAAAAGAGGAAGGATGTCTATAAATAGATTGGCACACTGGCTGCAACAAAGGGCTCAAACATAGCGAAGATTATAAAGACGGGGCAGTAATGGGCAGTGTTTCATTCTGTTGTACAGAGGGTCTCTATGAGTCGGAGCCAACTCAGTGGCACCTAACAACACAACAAGAACAATCTTTATGGAAACAGATTGCCGCGCCTTTCTCCCATGGAGCAGCTGGTGAGTTTGAAATGCTGACCTTTCAGTTAGCAGCCAAGCACTTTTACCAGGGCTCTTTGAAACAAGGGTAATATTTGCCAAATCCTAGACTATAATCTTGGGAGAGGAAAGTTGTGCAGTTTAAATTAGCAATGTCAACTTAAGTTACTTAAACTCATTACAGAAGTTAACGTCAAGATAAAAGTAAACAATATTATATTTGCTTCCAATATAATTTTTGATTAGCTTATAAATCAAAGTATGTTCAGGAAATATATCAATCTAGTAAAAAACAATTTAACAATGACTATAACTATTTTGTTAAGACTTGCTTTTAAAACCAATAAAATTTCAAGAGGTTTCCTAAAGCTAAAATAGCCCTTTCTATCTACTGTATAATAACACATCATCAAAGTGAATTTTCAACTTTCGTTGCTCTATAGATACGTTATTTCATACCAGCTTCTTCCCTAGAACTGCTCATGATTACTGTTAATTTTAGATTAGTGGCAGTTAAGGATTCTGGTTTGCTCACAATGTGCAGAGCTATTCATCAGGTAGGGGTGGCGTAGTGGTTAAGAGCTACATCTGCTAGCCAAAAGGTCGGCAGTTCAAATCCACCAGTTCTACCCTGTCCTATAGCGTTGCTATGAGTCAGAATCAACTCAATGCCAAGGGGTTTGGTTTTTTATTAGGTAGGACACTGTGAAGAACAGATAAGCGTTAAAAAGGATAGATATTTAAAAGTCACTGTAATTCCCCTCAGGTTCTTTGCCCACCTATCAGAATCTTTGACATAACAAAGTTATTTTTTCTGTCAATTGCCCTTTTCTAATAGCTCAGCAGATTCTGAGAGAATATCAACCTTTTTAGTTGTTGCAAAAGAAGTCTCTGAACATCAGAGCTTTTTGTTTCTCAGGGCAGATGATTAGTTGGCTAAATATAAATAAAAATCTAGTTTGCCTGACATTTTAGAATATCTTAAACTAAATATGCAAATTGGAAAATCCCTTTCACCAGAATTGCATTATAAATTAGGCCAAGCTTTAGGGAAAAAAAAAAAAAAAAAGGAAAAGAAAAAGCATCAGTGAACCTAAAGTCATTTTAATAAGTTCTTTTTACTTCGGTCCCCTTCCTATCCATATCAATCCCCTTCTTTGATTTCCTTTCTCCCCTTCAAACTTTCTTCCTTTGAAGTTCACAGCTTTGAAACAGACTATTATTATCTTATCTCATATCTTGCCTTTCCTGCTGCTTCTTTCTATTACTTTTTTGTTAGGTATCTGGGGGAAATTTTGTTTGGGGGTGACCTCTGAGTGGTTTTTGGCTTCAGGCATATTCTTTTGTTTTCTTAGCCCGATGATCTGGGAAGGCAGGTTTGAAAACCTGGTAAGTGAGTATTGATAAACTTCAGGTTGGTAGAAATTTATTTTCTGACTCTCTTTAGATATATATGTGGGTATGTATGTATTCAGCTACAACCTGTTTTCATTGACAATGATGTCTTCACGCTTCAGTTTAGAATTAAGTCTAAAATCAAAGCACATAAAAACCTTAAACGTTTATTTCCAAATACTGGCCTTGAGTTTCACTCAAAATTTATACTGTGCTGGTTTCTAACTTTTTATAGTTTCAATTAAGTTACAGAGAAAATAAGAAAGTAGATTTGGAGGACCAAAAAAAAAAAAAAAAAAAACAGTTGCCGTCAGTCAATTCCAACTTATAGTGACCCTATGGGACAGAGTAGAACTGCCCCATAGGGTTTCCAAGGAGCACCTGGTGTATTTGAACTACCAACCTTTTGATTAGCTGCTGTAGCTCTTAACCACTACACACCGGGGTTTCCATCTTTCCCACTGTACAGACCTTTTGCGGTTAATATCATTTAGGAGATTTCACACATCTATTGTTTTCTCTTTCAAAAAAAGACAAAATAAGGAAATTTAAATTGAATAGTTCCTATACATTACAAGGATCATCATCCTATCCATCTCTCCCTAAACTATTCAGAGCCACTTCTCAACAACTTTGTTCACTCATTTCTAGGGACAGGTAGGTGTACCTGGTTGGTTCAAAGGGTTAACACGCTCAGCTGATAAACAAAAGATTGGAAGTTCAAGCCTACCTGGAGGTGCCTTAGAAAAAAGGTCTGGTGATCTATTTCTGAAAAATCAGCCATTAAAAACCCTGTGGAGCACAGTTCTACTCTGACATGCACAGGGTCACCATGATTTGGAGCTGATTTGTTGGTAACTGGTTTGGTTTTGATTTAGTGACAGGATAACTCAGTAACACATAGGGCAGTTCATTCCGATTATAGATGTCATGGATTGAATTGAGTCCCCCAAAAATATGTGTCAACTTGGTTAGGCCATGATTCCCAAGATTGTGTGGTTGTCCTTCATTTTGTGATTGAGATAACTTTCCTATGTGTTATGATCCTAATCTCTACCTGTGTTAACCAGGCAAGATTAGATTATGTTAAAGAGGACTAGGGTGGAATCTAACACCCTTGCTCAGGTCACATCCCTGATCCAATGTAAAGGGAGTTTTCCTGGAGTTTGGCCTGCACGACTTTTTATCTTACAAAAAATAAAAGGATGGTGAAGGGAGCAGAGAGTGGGGGACCTCATACCACCAAGAAAGCAGCTCCAAGAGCAGAGTGCATCCTTTCGACTGGGGTTCCTGTACAGAGAAGCTCCTAGTCCAGGGGAGGGTTGATGGGAAAAATCTTCCTATAGAGCTGACACAGAGAAAAAGCCTTCCTCTGGAGCTGATGCCCTGAATTTGGACTTCTAGCCTACCAGACTGTGAGAAAATAAATTTCTCTTTGTTAAAACCACCCATTTGTGGTATTTCTGTTATTTCAGCACAAGATGACTGAGACAGTAGATATTTCTTCTTTTTGACTGCAGTAATGTGCTTCCGACTTGATGGCACACAACAACAACAACGTTTTCTTCACCTTCAGTCTTAATTCTACCCTTATTAACTTCATAAATAAAGTCTTACTTGTCTCCTGTAAGAGAGCCTTTCAAATATTTGAAGAGAGCCTGCCTATCCTCTCTTCAAAGTTTCCTCACCTTAAACCAAACTAGACCTTTCGCTTCATCTTCACGTGTCATCCAGCAAGTTCTCCTCCAGATACTCAGAACAGAGAAGAGGGCTATAGGTGTGGTCACAGCGGCATTGTGCAATGTGTGCCTCCCGTACTCACCCCATGAATCTGGGCCCTATGCTTCACTTGTCTTTGATCTTATTAACTTTAGGGCACTGAAGTTTCATGATAACTTATGAAGCTTCCCAAATACATCTCATTCTGTACTTTCACAACTTATTTTTAAACTAAATGTAATATTTTATTTGGAATGTGTCCATTAAAAATAATCTTTTATTTTTGGATTAAGCATTCTAGCTTATTGAGATAATTTTGCATCTGAATTTTTTAACTCTACCAGCTACATGCCATTCCATATTTGATAAGTATACCTTCCATGTCTTATCCTTTTCATTATGATTTTTATTGCCATTATTGTTATTATAATTATTTTGTTATTGAACAAAACCAAAGGCACAATTATCATCAAACTAAAAGAAACCTCTGTCAAGTTGACAATAATCAATACATTCTATATATTCATCCACCAGATACAAATCTATTTCTTATCCTCAAGAATATTAAGAAAGTCATGTCAAATACCTCACTAAAATTAAAATATACAATATGGTATTTTCCAGATTAATAATACCACTAGCCCTCCTAAAAAGCAAGTCAGACCATTTTGATTCGACTCATTCTTAATAAACCCTTGTTGATTTCCAATTATTTTATTCTATTTTCTAAATGGCCATAAACCTTCTGTTTAACAATTCTTCCTATCTGAGATTCCATCTGACTATTATTTTAATCACTTCCTCATCAGTGATGTTTAACACACTCTATTAAAGCCTAGTTTGAGACGGAAAGACTCCAGTTTTATGCTAAAAGTCATCTAGAAAAGAGAATACATATTAGAATTAGTTTTCCTGAGATGCATCTATTTTTTTTAAGTGAGGATGAATGAACATATTTATTAGAATTTTTTTAAATGAATATTGGACAAATTGTAGGCTAGTCTCCTTCCCCACCCCCCACAGAATGTTTGAATCAGTCAAATGAGTATAGTAATTTTCAAACCACATTTATGTATTTTATCTCATTTGATTAGAAGGTTTTATAGGGGAAGTAAAACATAAGTGAGTTCCTGAAGAATTCAAGGATCAATCTAGAGAGAAAAGCAACAAAGCATTTCAAGTGAAAAAAAAAAAAAAGGACAAAGTCATACATGACCTCAGTGCATGTGTGGGACAAGGTAAAGGCTGCCCTGCTAGAGAGTAAAATGTTCTGTTAAAGGATAAATAGGTTTAGATAGAGATCCTTGGCACAGAAATCACTCAGAGGAATTTGATTCTTTATGGGTTAAATTACAAGACTTGGTTAAAAAAAAAAAAAAAAGCGTCGTGATGAAAGCAGTATTTGCAGTATTTGAGAAGATTAACTGATTGCCATCGAGCCCGTTCTGACTCCTAGTCACCCTATAAACAGAGTAGAACTGTCCCATGTGGTTTCCAAGGCTGTGATTTTTATGGAAGCAGACTGTCACATCTTTCTCCCACGGAGTGGCTGGTGGGTTTGAACCACCGACATTTTGGTTAGCAGTGGAGCACTTAACCACTGCACCATCAGAAGATTAGAAATACAGAAGTCAATAAGTTATGGAATATAAGGGTTAGCAATGATACAAGGCCAAAGTCCCTTTCAGTGCTTCAGTTTCCTCACCCAGATTTCTTCCAGGGCCTCGTCCTGTAACAGCTTAAGCATAAGCGTGGGGTTCCTGAGGCACTCCATGACATTTTTGGGTACTGCTACCTTTTAGAAGTTTTTACCTTTGATTTCATATTTGTACATATTATCTTAGTTTTATCACAACTACTGAGGACCAGAAAGACAAGTTAAATTCTCTTCAACTGGACTGCAACTAGAACCCAAGCAGGCTAACTGAATTGTCCCTGGTTATTTACGCCCTCAAGAAGAATTCAAAACCAATTTCTCAATTAGGAGCCTTATGTTCTTTCCACTACACTGCTGTTGTCTTTGAAGAAAACAGGGAGATTGGAAGAAAGGCCTGTTTGAATGAGGGAGTCAATGCTTTGTTGGAACATTTTGATTTTTGTTATAATATTCTATCAAAAGTTTATATCATTATATATTAAGTTGAAATCCACTTTTACCATTTGCAATTGAAAAAGCATGTTCTAATGTAATGGTGGGAAGCTTTACAAGCAAATGCCTCATTGTCTTGGCTATTTAAACATGTTTAGTTTTTTTTTTTTTTTCCCCCTATGCACTTGATTGGGATTTTGATATATTGGGAGTGTATAGAAACCATCAATTACTGCTTTTTTTTTTTTTTTTAATCCAATATGTTAAAGAAAGGTTCTACGCTTTTGTTTTGAAATAATTATCATAGCAAACACTTTGGAAATGTGGTTATTCTTCTCCAAAGACAATTCACTGGTGATAATTACTCTGAATATCATCTTTGCCTTAGTCAAATGCCCTCACGGAATATATGCATTCATATACTAAATACTTTAAAATACTTTCGATCCCCAAACCGCAGATACTGGTGCTTTATAATTGTTGTTAGGTGCCTTTCAGTTGGTTCTGACTCACAGGGAATCTATGTACTATAGAAAGTAACACTGCCTAGTCCTGTGCCATCCTCAAAATCGTTGCTATTGCAGCCACAGTGTTAATCCATCTTGCTGAATGTCTTCCTCTTTTTTTGCTGACCCTTGGAGTCCTGGTGGCACAGTGATTAAGCTTTTGGCTACTAGCCAAAATGTTGGCTTTTCGAACCCACCAGCCACTCCTTGGAAACCCTAAGGGGCAGTTCTACTCTGTCCCTAGGGTTGCTATAGTCGGAACCAACTCTACAGCAACAGGTTTGGTTTTTTGGTTTTCTACTTCACCAAGTATGATGTTCTTCTTCAGGTACTGGTCCCTCTGGAAAACATGTCCAAAGTACATGAGACAAAGTCTCAAAATCCATACTTTTAAGGAACATTCTGCCTGTACTTCTTCCAAGACAAATTTGTTCATTCTTCTGGCAGCCCATGATCTATTCAGTATTCTTCGCCAACACCATAATTCCAAGGCATCAATTCTTCTTTGGTCTTTCTTATTCATTGTCCAGCTTTTGCATGCATCTGAGGTAATTGAGGATACTATGGCTTGTGTTAGGCACACCTTAGTCCTCAAAGTGACACCTTTGATTTTCAACACTTTAAGAAGGTCTTTTGCAGCAGATTTGCCCAATGCAAGAAATCCAAGTCATTTGATTTCTTGACTGCTGCTTCCGTGGGCATTGATTGTGGATGCAAGTAAAATGAAATCCTTGACGACTTCAATATCTTTTTCTGTTTATCAACAAGTTGTTTATTGATACAGTTGTGAGAATCTTTGGTTTTTTTTTATGTTGTGGTGTAATCCTTTGTAGTGAAGGCTGTAGTCTTTGATCTTTATCAGTATGTGCTTCAAAACCACTTTGCTTTCAGTAAGCAACGCTTTCTAGTAGTGACCAGTTAATTTTTATATAAAAAATACAGGTCGAAAGTCAGGAGCTATAGCTCTCTCAAGTGAGAATGGCTTGTTCTGCATTCTGTGCTGTCCGTTTTTTTGGTGGTAATAAGCACAAGCAGGCATTGTCCTAAATTGGACACCCTTCACCTGTGAAAAGTCATCTACTTTTTTGTTTTCATTTCAAAGTTTATCTTACAGGTTGAAGGGTCAAATATATTTCAGTATGTATTCGAATGTAATTTATCTGTTTTCTTTCTGCCTATACTGGAGTCATAAAGTTGAATATCACATTAAGGTCTGCATTAGTTATTCAGGTGAAACTTTTTTTTTTTTTTTTAACACAGAAATGCCCCGGAGCATTAAATCTTTTTTGTATTCATTCCGATAACTGGAAAAAAGAACTCTGTAATGTTTGCTTGAAAAATGAAAACTGCTGGGAACTGAGAAAGAGGAGATGTGTGCAGTTCTTTGTCCTGAGTCTCAGCTTGTGGGGCAAACAATTCTACCATGGAGAATGAGTTCTGTGGGATTTTTATGCCTTTATTATAGAACGTAGAAGTTTGAACTTGAAAATTTTTTTTTCTCTTTTTTTTAAATGACGTTGTAGTGCTCTGGGTAGATAAATCCCAGACTCTAAGGAGCAATCTAAAACCTTTGAAACATAAAGACTGAAAGTAACAATAAGTTACAAACAGAAGGAGCTTTGTAAACTCTACAGTGGGAAGTCAATTCATCACATTACCTTTCATATTCCTCTTCAAATAAGTTGAACACTCCCAGTCTCAGCATATTGTTAATAAAACATAGCACCAATTCCTCTGACAATTTATTGAGCTATACTCTCCTTATGTTTTTAACCAAAAGACTAAAATGAAACCTCAAGCACAGGTGCCACATGCCCACGGAGGGGAAAAAACAGAATAAGGGAGAATATGTGGAAGCTAAATAAAAGCTCTGAGCAAGAATATAAGGGGTCCCATTCATAAGTTAATATTACCCAAAGGGAAAAATTATAGGTCTAACAGACACATAGGGCTAACTGCTAAGACCTAGTGTCCCATTCCTATAACATGTTTGCATCCTTTTATCTAAGGAGAATTTCACATTTATGAGAAGTGAGGACTAATGAGAAGAGGCATAAACACAGCTCTCTGAAAGTAAGAGACAAATATTATCACAGAGTTGGGAAGGAATCTATTTTCCTCGAGATATACTGGCCTTCAACTCTTGATAAATTTAGGAGCAGCTAGAAAACAACCTTGGTAATAAATCTGCATTCCAACAATATTTACTGTCAATATGGTAGAGATAGGATTCCTTGAAGTGATTTGATTGGCAGTGGATAGCAATAATGCGATTCAAGCAGGAAGGAAGAGCACAGATGCTATTTCCAGGGGTTTTTCTTGTTTTGGTTTGTTAGGAAATAGAAACCACCCTTTTGGGAACTCGTGGATTTAAGATAATTATATTGACACATTATATTTAAAATATCACAATAGCTTTAGACTATATGGGTGTTTTAGTAGAAGCAGGGAGATCAGTCAGGGCTCTACTGCAATAACCATTTGAAAGAATATGGTGGCATGAATTGGATGGATTGCCAGATTTAGGATGAATTTGAAGATATACATAACATGATTGGCTAATGAATCAATGTGGGATGTAAGCAAGAGTGGCAAAGATGATTCCAAATTTTCATCTGAGTAACTGGGCGAATGGATGCATCTGATATAGAGTCGGGGACTATTGGGAGAAGAGTAGATTTAAAGAACAATAGCTCAAACATTTGGCTTAGGATATGTTAAACCTGAGCTGCCACTTGGACATCGAAGAGGAAATTTTGAGTAATCAAGTAGAAATATGAGTATAGTGTAAGGTGGATTGAATTGTGCCCCCCAAAAATTTCTGTCAACTTGCCCAGATCGTGATTCGTAGTATCGTATGATTATCTACCATTTTGTCATCTGATGTGATTTCCCTATATGTTGTAAATCCTATTACTGTGATGTTAATGAGATGGATTAGCGGCAGTTATATTGATGAGATTTACAACATTAGATAGTGTTTTAAGCCAATCCCTTTTGAGATATTAAGAAAGAAATGAGCAGAGAGACTGGGGACCTCATACCAAGAAAGCAGCACCGGGCTAAGAGTGTGTCTTTTGCACCCAAGTTTCCTGTGCTGAGAGCCAACTAGTCCAGGGGAGGATTGATGACGAGAACCTTCCTCCAGAGCTGACAGAGACAGAAAGCCTTCCCCTGGAGCTGACACCCTGAATTTGTACTTCTAGCCGACTAGACTGTGAAAGAATAAATTTCTTTTTGTGGTATTTCTGTTATAGCAACACTAGATAACTAAGACATAGTGTTTGGAGATAGGTGGAGACTAGAGAAAGAAATTTGGGTGTCATCGGCTGAAAGATATTTAAAGTCAAAGGACTGGATAATAACGCCTAGAGAGTGAGTACGAATACTGAAGGAGTACCAGGACAGAGCCCTGGGACATAAAGAAATTTTGTGGTAAGTATATTACTTGTGAGTCAAAACTCTACCATGAAAATCCCTGAACCATGAACATTTCTATGTTTCCATAGTAGCAAGCTAATAAAGCTACTCCTTCTTCAATGGTACTTATTTTTTTTCCTTAACTGAATAAAATTTTATTCAACAAGTAGTCCAAACTTTTCTTTAAAAAAACATCTAACTCTTCCTCAGGTAGAGCCTCATACGGAAGTTAAATTTTTTTTGGTTTATAGTCTTGGGAGACTAGACACCTGGCCTTTCTGATACATAATCGTGTTGAATCAATTCATTCACCAGCAGATTTCAAGACATCTGATATATCTCTTAAATAATGAGATTAGACACGAGTTCTGGAAAAATCTCAGGGCCCTGTTACTGACTTCATGAATGATATGCTGCTTGATTTTGTTTACTTGTCCTCTATTCTACCTGAGAAGTTTGAGGAGGAAAGGGGGACAAAAAAAAAAAAAAATGTATTTCCACTAAAGCTTGATGTGTGCAGAAAGATTATTCATTTGATATGAATAGTTTCCAAGGTTACCTCTGTATCTGCAGCTTCAGGATGGCTTTATCTGTGTGCCCCCATAAAGTGAAGCTGTCTGTGAGCATGAAGTCTAGGACTAGCACCTACCCAGTATGCTGTACTGTAGTTGTTTGGCATTCAATGTCTACTCCCCTGGAGGAGAGTGTCCTGATCATCCAACCATGAAACATAAAGATCCTTTTCTTCAAGACTTTCGGCCCTCTCCTGCTAACCAAAAAGTCAGCACTTCGAATCCACCAGCCGTTCCTTATAAACACTATGGGGCTGATCTACTCTGTCCTATAGTGTCACAATGAGTCAGAATTGACTCAATGACAATGAGCTTTTGATTTGTTTTGTTTTGCTTTGGTTAGGTGCCACAAATGGTTTATACTCGATTGCTAACCTACAAGCTAGCAGTTCAAACCCACCTAGTGGCACTAGGGAAGATCTTCCATAAAGATGATAGCCAAGAAAACTGTATGGAGGAGTTCTACTCTGTAATACACGGGATTGCCATGACTTGATGGGAACTAACACCATCAGCAAGAAAAACAAGTCATGTCATTGCCCTTCTTAATCCCTCTCATCCCATTGGCTCTCCATTAAAATTTGAATAAAATACAAATGTCCTTTGGGCAAGGACTTCTACTTGAATAGGTTAGTGCTTCTCTCACCCACACTTCATTTTCTTTGATCTCTCTCCTAACTCTCCCCTGACCACTTTCTGGCCCCCGTACCTTTTTTTGCTCAAAGGATGCAAGTCCATCCCCTTTCACCTTTCCTAGGTCATTTAAAATTTTACATTCCTGTCTCAATTGTTCTTCTATCTGACCTTTGCTCTATTGGCCCCTTTCTGTCATTCTGGTCTCACCACAAGTGTTAAAGAACACTGAAGAATTGCCCCTACATTCAAGTTGGAGTGATCTCCACAAAAAAAAAAAAAAAAAAAAAACTGTCTACTTATTTTCTTGTCTAATTCTCTGTATAACACATATCACTATCTGTAATTATTTTATTTATAGACATATTTGGCATATCCAATAAGAACTTGGCTGCTAACCAAAAGGTCAGCAGTTGGAATCCACCAGCCACTCCTTGGAAACCCTATGAGTCAGAATCAATTCAACCTCAACCGGTTATATTTATTACTTGTTTTCCTCCCATTAAAATGTAATGAGATCAGGGAACTAGTCTTCTGTATTTCACTGGTATGAATTCAGGATTTTAAATTAAATTATGATTTAAATTATTAACAATAAGTTATAATTGGGCTAGAGTATTATGCTGACAACTAAAACCATTATTTTTTTGCAGAAATGGTTGCTTGAGTAACCAATTTATGATTAGCAGTGGCTTGGCATAAAGAAACATCTCTTTATGTTTCAAAAAACAGATGCAGTTCTAGAAGTACTCACTCATTTATGCCAAGAAATTTGGAAGACAGCTACCTGGCCAACTGACTGGAAGAAATCCATATTTATGCCTATTCCCAAGAAAGGTGTTCCATCCAAATGTGGAAATTATTGAAAAATATCATAAATATCAAACACAAGTAAAATTTTCTTGAAGATCATTCAAAAGCAGCTTCAGCAGTACATTGACGGGGAACTGTCAGAAATTCAAGCTAGATTCAGAAGAGGACGGGGAACCAGAGATATCATTGCTGATGTCAGATGGAACCTGGCTGAAAGCAGAGAATACCAGAAAGATGTTTACCTGTGTTTTATTGACTATGCAAATGCACTCAATTGTGTGGATCATAACAAATTATGTATAACATCATGAAGAATGGGAATCCCAGAACACTTAATTGCACTCATGAGGAACCTGTACGAAGATCAAGAGGCAATTGTTCAAGCTGAACAATGGGATACCGAGTGGTTTAAAGTCAGGAAAGGTGTGTGTCAGGGTTGTACCTTTTCACCATACTTATTCAATCTGTGTGCTGAGCTAATAATCAGAAAAGCTGAACTATATGAAGAAGACGGGGCATCAGGATTGGAGGAAGAGTCATGAACAACCTGTATTATGCAGATGACACAACCTTGCTTGCTGAAGGTGAAGAGGACTTGAAGCACTTACTGATGAAGATCAAAGACCACAACCTTCGGTATGGATTACACCTAAATGTAAAGAAAACAAAAATCCTCACAACTGGACCAATAAGAGACATCATGGTAAATGGAGAAAAGATTGAAGTTGTCAAGGATTTAATTTTGCTTGGATCCACAACCAATGCCCATGGAAGCAGCAGTCAAGAAATCAAAAGATGCATTGCATTGGGCAAATTTGCTTCAAAAGGCCTCTTTAGAGTGTTAAAAAGTAAAGATGTTACCTTGAAGGCTAAGGTCCCCCTGACCCAAGCCATAAGGTGCATGTGAAAGCTGGACGATGAATAAAGAAGACTAAAGAAGAATTGACACCTTTGAATTGTAGTATTTGTGAAGAATGTTGAATATACTATGACTGTCAAAAGAATGAACAAATCTGCCTGGGAAGAAGTACAACCAGAATGCCTTAAGAGCAAGGATGGTGACACTACATCTCACATACTTTGGACATGTTATCAAGAGGGATCAGTCCCTGGAGAAGGACATCATGCTTGGTAAAGTACAGGGTCAACAAAAAAGAGGAAGACCCTCAATGAGATGGATTGACATAGTGTCTGCAACAATGGGCTCAAGCATAACAACAATTGTGAGCATGGTGCAGGAGCCAGCAGTGTTTCGTTGTTGTGCATAGGGTCACTGTGAGTTGGAACCAACTACACAGCACCTAACAACATGGCATAAAGATTGGTAAAAGAGAGTATGATAGAGAAGAATATTGTCTGAAATGCACCTTCTACGGAGCCCATCACAATTCTCTTTGTGTTAAGTATAATTTATTTTGAATAATACTAAAGGTATACTGGAAGCTTGGTGGTTTAGTGGTTAAGAACTAGGGCTACTAACCAAAAGGTTAGCAGTTCAAATCCACCAGGCACTTCTTGGAAACCCTACTGGGTAGTTCTACCCTGTCCTGTAGTGTCGCTATGAGTTGAAATCCACTGGACGGCAACAGGTTTTTTTTTTTTTAAGGCATACTAACGGATCATCATTTTGCAATTTTTATCCGAAAATGAAGATCATGAGTTAAATTTTGGACACATGAACTTCAAGGGTCTTGGAGACATTTATATATATAAAACAAATGACAGTTGAACATGAGGTTGCTCATACACAAAAGAGAAGTTTGGGATGATGATATACCTTGTGTATTTTGTATAGAGAATGAAACTGAAGCCATGGAGCAAACGAGATCTCCTAGGAAGAGATTGTAGGGGAGACAGTAGTAGACTAATCCCAAACTGGGATGGACTCCATTTAAAGGCCTGGGGGAGAGAGAATAGTCAACAAAGGATACCGAAGAGAGGCCAGAGAGATTGGAGAAAAATCATACACAGAAGTTAGGGTAAATAATATTTCAAGAAGGAAAAAGCAGCAACCGATATCTATAGACAAAATGTCAGAAAAGAGAAAGACAAAATTGGCTATTTACTTTAAAATCATAAAGGTAACTGGTAACCTTAGTGGAAAAAAAAAAAAAAAACTTCTTAAAATGGGGGCTAAAGCCAGACTGAATTGAGTTGTGGGAGAATGGAAAAGTTACACCTAAAATTGTACATCTAAAGAAAAATTGAGAAAAGCAGAGATCCATTTGTTGGCGGTGATAATGTTGTCAACGTGGTTTGTATGAATGTTCTTCATCACTCTTTCAGGAGAAAGAAAGCCTGGTCATTTTTTTTAATCTCCATATGGTGGAAGAAAATTCAGTTTTTGATGTAGCTTTTCATCTGAATTCTTCTCATCGGTTGCATTTATTGCTCTTTGTTTCCCAACATCTGTTTCCTGTTCTTTATTCCTTAATAATAAGCCGAGAGTAATGGAAATCATCCAGGAACATACGCTGAATTGAAATAAACCTGGATGTGAAACTCCAAATCCAGCTATAATATGATCTAGCAGTATCTCTTTCATGAAGTTATTTACCTGTAAAATAAGATTTTTAAAAAGTCTCTAAATTTCCTACGATTCCCAAATTCCACGTGCAATATTTGAAGACCACATTTTGCTTACAACCAGCATGAGTAATTTGCATTTTTAGTTGTGGAATATGGGCATAGATAAACAATTAACCAACCTTCTATTGAGATTTTTAATTTAATTATTAGAAAACTACTCACTTATTATTTGACTTCAACAGAAAAATAATTAACAGATGTTGTATTTTCCACATAGATTTTAATGTTCTGGAAATAAGTTGACATTCTATGTAGGTAAACATCACAGGCTTATCAAAATGAATTAATTCAAATAAAACCAGATGAGAAAAGTATTCCCTTTTGAAATCCATACTACATAGTTGATATTGTATATTAATGTGTATAAGCATCTCACTTCCTATATCCAAAATGCTATAAAAATTGCCATTGGAATTTCCACATACAAGAAATACCACAAATTTATTCTTATGTCCAACAAAAGTATTTACTCTTAATTACGAGTTTCGTAACAAGAATGAATTTCTTTGAAGAACGTAGACAAAGAGAGACTCTTGTGAAAATACAATTTGAGTTTTTTATTTTTGTTTTGTTTTGTATTTGGCAAACTGCAATTTGAATTTTCCATTAGGATTTCAAAAATAAGTTTGTCAGTACGAGAGAAAACAATACAGCCACCTACTTCTCCTGATGCCTGCTGTACTTTCCAAATGATGATTTTGGCACTTTGCTTTGCTGTGGCAAAGAGATGGAATACAATTAAGATTCAGGCAAGATTCAGTTCTGGGATTATTTCTAACTCCTAAGTGGCCAACATAAGTTACAAACATTAATACATTGGCACTTAATTCATAGATTTGCTCCTAGATTCAATGATTCTGTATAGATGATACAGTTTAGAATAAAGTATTTTTATTACATTTGTGAACACAAGTGCATAACTTTATTCGTATAAATTATGAGAGGAATGTTTAGATGTATTAAAAAACAAGCAAAAAATGAAACAAACAAGATCTTGCTTCTAGAGTAAATATAAATCTATGGCAACTTAAAAATATATATAAATATATGTGTGTGCATACACATATGCATATGTACATACACATATGTATATATATACATATAAAGCAAATGGAAGAAATGATGAAATAAAAGAGCTGAATAGAAGATTTCAAAGAGCAGCTCAACTATGCAAATTATTATAATGAAATGTGCAAAGACCTGGAGTTAGAAAACCAAAAGGGAAGAACTTACTTAACCTTTCTCAATCTGAAAGAACTGAAGAAAAAACTCAAGCCTCAAGATGCAATATGGACAAAATGTTGAATGACACAGGAAGCATCAAAAGAAGATCAAAGAATACACAGACTAAATGTACTAAAAAGAATTGGCCAACATTCAACTGTTTCAGGAGGTAGTATATGATCGAGAACCAATGGTACTGAAGGAAGAAGTCCAAGCTGCACTGAAAAGAATGGTGGAAAACAAGGCTCCAGAAATTGAGAGAGTACCAGTTGAAATGTTTCAACAAACAGACATAATGCTGGAAGCACTTACTTATCTATGTCAAGGAATTTGGAAGACAGCTACCTGGCCAACCAACTGGAAGAGATCTATATTTGTGGTCATTCCAAAGAAAGGTGATCCAACAGAATGCAGAAATTATCAAAAAATATCATTAATATCACACAGAAGTAAAATTTTGCTGAAGATAATTCAAAAACGGTTGTAGTAGTGCATCAACAGGGAACCGCCAGAAGTTCAAGGTGGATTCAGAAGAGGATGTGAAACCAGGGATATCATTGCTGATGTCAGATGGATCCTGGCTGAAAGCAGAGAATCCCAGAATGATATTTACCTGTGTTTTATTGACTGCACAAAGACATTCAACAGTGTGGATCAGAACAAATTATGGATAACATTACGAAAAATGGGAATTCCAGAACATTTAATTGTGTTTGAGATAGAGAAGAAGCAGGGACTGAGACCCTAGGCAAGGAGCCCTGCAACACCTGAAACTTGCAGCTTACAATACTATGTGCTTGGCTAATGACATAAAACCCCCATCCTGGAATGTTCCATAAAGAAAGAACAAACAATGTACTTACTCCCTTGTAAGACGTTTTTCAGAAGGACAGACCCGATCTGGTCCCTGGAGCATGTGCAGACATCCGCAAGGTGACCAACGGATGACCTCCACCTGATGCAAGTACCCGTGACAGTAATGGAACCAGTGCATGATAAGTCCTGCCACCCAGCCCCAGAAGCCTTGGCTATGGGTTCCATCTTGGATTCCAAAAGAGTGCACAGCCTCATTTAGTATGCACCGCCATTCTGAGAAGTACCTGCCCCTTGAAAGACACCTACTAAATATTCATTACTCTATTATCCTTGCCAAACCCGTATACCCAGTAAACCCAGTGCCGTGGAGGCAATTCCAACTCATAGCGGCCCTATAGGACAGAGTAGAACCACTCCGTAGAGTTTCCAAGGAGCGCCTGGTGGATTTGAACTGCCGACCCTTTGGTTCTCAGCTGTAGCATTTAAACACTACACCACCAGGGTTTCCAAACCCATATAAGCCTCAGAAAAAAATTGTTCAGGGGAAGAGAAGCTAGAGTTGCTTGAGCCCTCTCTGGTCCCAGCTTGCAAGCCTTCACTTTCTTTCTGTTGCTAATAAGCCTTTGTTTGTATGGAACCTCTGAGCCTCTCCTGTCATCTTGGTCAGTAGAAGGCAAGAACTTAGTCAGGGCTTAGTTCCGAGCTAGGAAGCCTTGGCCTGCAACATACTTATGTGGAACCTGTACATAGACAAAAAGGCAATCATTAGAACAGAAAAAAGGGATATTACATGGCTTAAAATCAAAAAAGATGTGAGTTAGGTTTGTATCCTTTCCCCAAATTTATTCAATCTGTGTATTGAGCAAATAATACAAGAAGCTGGACTATATGAAGAAGACCGCAGAGTCCGGATTGGAGGAAGATTCATTAACAACTTGTATCATGCAGATGATACAACCTTGCTTGCTGAAAGTGAAGGAGACTTGAAGCACTTACTAATGAAGACCAAAAACTACAGCCTTCAATATGGATTACACCTCAACATAAAGAAAACAAAAATCCTCACAATTGGACCAAAAAGCAATATCATGATACACAGAGAAAATACTGAAGTTGTCAAGGGTCTATAATCTATGCCTATGGGAGCAGAGAAACCCTGGTGGGTAGTGGTTAAGTGCCACAGCTGCTAACCCAAGGGTCGGCAGTTCAAATCCGCCAGGTGCTCCTTGGAAACTGCACGGGGCAGTTCTACTCTGTCCTATAGGGCCGCTATGAGTTGAAATCGACTTGACGGCACTCACTGAGTTTGGTTTATGGAAGCAGCAGTCAAGAAATTAAACGGTATATTGCATTGGGCAAATCTGCTGCAAATGACCTCTGAAAAGTGTTTAAAAGCATAGATGTCACTTTGAGGACTAGGGTATGCTTGACCCAAGCCATGATATTTTCAATCGTCTCACATGTATGAGAAAGCTGGTTAATGAATAAGGAAGACTGAAGAATTGATGCCTTTGAATTATGGTGTTGGCAAAAATTATTGAATATACCACGGACCTACAGAAGAATGAACAAATCTGTCTTGGAGGGAGTACAGCTGGAATGTTCCTTAGAAGCAAGGATGTCGAGACTTCATCTCCTGTACTTTCGACATGTTATCAGGAGGGACTGTTCCCTGTATAATGACATCATCCCTGGTAAAGTAGAGGGTCAGCGAAAGAGAAGAAAACCCTCAGTGAGATGGACTGACACAGTGGCTGCAAGAATGGGCTCAAACATACCACCCATTATGAGGATGGTGCAGAACCAGGCAGTGTTTCATTATGTTGTTTCTGTGGTCGTTATGAGTGAGAACCAACTTGACAGCATCTAACAACAACATTCTTAAAGACACAGGACCAGATCTGGGGACTGCCTGTTTACATGTATACATATACAAACACACATACGCATATATATGCCTGTATACATGTATTTACATATATTTATAAAAACACAAAAGAAAGATACATTTCCTCTGCAAGACAGACACAAAAAACAAATAACACCCCAAATGTGCAAATGTACCTTCTCTATGACTTATGGTTAAAAAAAAAATTAAAAAAAACTTCAAGCATTATAATAATTGGGATATCTATTTCAAAGCTTTATCAAATTAATTTTAACACATGTTTAATGAAATAACAGTAAAAATTGGTGAGAAGGCTCTGAATTATGGCATTTTTTTTTTCCACTTCACTCGGAAGATGTGAAATTTCTTCTGGATTTAATAACTGTCCATTTGAATTTATTCCACATTCTTGATTCTGATTGTACCTCGCCTATTAATGTCAGTTTTGATGTGGAGTTTTGGAAGTAGATTTTAGAACCTTCCTCTATCCTTGAAAGTGAAAGTCTGTTTATCCCCTTCAGAGAACTTTTCTCCCTGCTTAACCAGTGAAAGAAACATTGCATGAATCAACGTGAATGTCATATCTTTTGAGGAAGGATTTCTGCAGGCTTCATAAGATTGTTAGTGGGAAAGGATTCTATAGCCATCACGTGTACACATTTGTGGCTGGAGGTTGTATAACTTGCAACATAAATCTCGTGAGGTCTTTGTCTGAAGCAAACACTGTGATTTTGCTTTGCTCAGCCATTTAAAGTGCATTTTTAAATGTTCCAAAGTGTCCTATATGAACAATAACCAAAAACCAAACCCGTTGCCGCAGAGCCGATTCCGACTCATAGCTACTTTATAGGACAGAGTAGAACTGCCCCATAGAGTTTCCAAAGAGCACCTTGTGGATTTGAACTGCTGACCATTTTTTGGTTAGCAGCTGTAGCGCTTAACCATTATACCCTCAGGGTTTCCATATGAACTATAAGGCAGTATTTTATGTTATTCTAATCCAGTCTCCTAGAGTTTAATAAGCTAATAAAATGGATGAGCATTCAAGTGTCCAAACCTGGTTACTTGAAGCTTATTGTTTTCTTTATTGGCAACAATAAAACTTGGCTATTGTCTTACTTTAGGGACACTGGGGTAATTTCTGACTAATAAGGTAGTTATCGGAGTTCCAGTTACTTTAAATTGGTTAAAATCAGACTTTTAAATATATGAAGTATGTTATATATACTTTGTCTTTCTTAGGAATGATTGCAAGAACTGGGTTTAGCATATAGGAAATACTTTACAAACTCTTCAACTTCTGATTACCAGGGCGACTGAGAAGATTCTAGAACTCACACCTACACCTACCAAGCTGCATATGTGCAGCTTCAAATGCATAGATATATAACATTAAAAATAGAGAGACAGTGGAAAAGAGAGAGAGAGAGGTAGGTAGAAGATAAACCCATTGCCGTCGAGTCGATTCTGACTCATAGTGACGCTATAGGACAGGGTGGAACTGCCCCATAGAGTTTCAAAGGAGTGCCTGGTGGATTTGAACTGCCGACATTTTGGTTAGCAGCCATAGCTCTTAACTACTACGCCACTAGGATTTCCATAGATGGAAAGAAAGATATAAAAAGACAGCTGAAAAGAGAAGAGAAAGAGAAATCTTCAGGTACCAAAAGGGGAATTTCTAGTCAACACAGTAAAACTGAAGTTTAAGCTATATGACTCACAGGATTATTTAGGCCAGTACAGACCTGGACTTTGAATATTACTGAGGAATCTGGAATTGCAGTTTTAAGCCCCGGTATTGTTTTTTTTTTTTTTTTATGGCAGAGCTCTGTTTCCTTTAACAAACCCAGTATTTTGGAAAGCACTGCACACTCGCTGAAATTGTCAGCTGCTGGTTAAATTGTACTTCTGAGAAAAATTAGAACCTGAGCTCAGGCCCTTTGGGAGAGTGGGGCCCAGATTCACAACACCCCTACAACTGGATAAAGATTCTTTTATTCAGATGGGAGGGGGCTTTCCAAATCAGGCAGACATGGGACTCCTGTGGAAGGAGTTGCTTTTTTTTTGTTGTTATTATTTTTTTTTTTTTTCTGTTTCTAATTTTACTTTATTTTAAACCAACAAGCACTGGTAAGTAATATGAGGAGAGTATTATAGAAAAGAGAACCACTCAGGGGCCTGTAAGAACAGTGGCCCTCACTGAGTATACTATAATCTCTGTCTGCTCAGAAATCGTCTTCCCATAGTGATCTTTCCTGAACGTTTTATACAACAATTCATAGCCCCCTCCACATCGTTCTTTACCTTTTACCTTGTGTTATTTTCCTGCTCATCATTTATTTCCACACAGCGTATCACGCATTTATTTATTTGTTGTTTTTGTCTTCCCTCATCACAGTATAAGCTCCATGCATTAGGCTCATTGCTAGTTTTGTACATTGCTACATACCCAGAGCCCAGAACCATGCCTGGCATACATCACACACTTCACGAACCTTTGATAAATTGTTAAATTTAAGTTTCTGCACAATTAGACAATGAATATGATCAATGTTACCCATCAATTTAAACATGAGTGTTAGAAAAATCTAAATCAAATAATGAGATAATACCGAAAACGTGTAGCTCTATATTATGCTCTTTATGTAACTTGTTTTGTATTCTTTGGTAAGCAGAAAATGGCAAGACTCAAAAAATGGCAGAAAATGACATAAATTATATTCAGGTAAAATCTACTTTTTTTTTTTTTATTGGCCATTCCCAGGTATTAGTTACCAATCATGAGTTTCCATGTTCTATTGAGAGCTGAGAGTGGTCAAAAGAAATAAATGAGAAGGTTTTTTGCTAAGGAAAGATGCTAATATACAAATCATGTCACACTTTGTTAAAGGCAGAGCATGTACAACTGTCGGGAAAACCCAATTTTGAATACAGCTTACATATCTGGGCAGAAGTCTACCCAACTAACTCAGGGATAGGTCAAAACAGTCCCTGAAGTACCTCAAGATGGTATGCTACATCAGGAAATTTTCAAAATTTAAATAATCAAGATCCCTTTCTACTAGAATATTATAATCAGAATATAATCACAATATTAATATGTTCTGAACACCAAGAGTAGGAGAATTAGAAAGCATTGCATACTCAGTAAAACATTTAACTGCTGGATTAAATTGAACCAATGAGAAAAATCAGAGCTAGGGCCATTTGGGAAAGTGGGGCCAGTTTCACAATACCTTAGCAACAGGGTTTGAGATTCTTTTGGTCAGATGAGAGAAGTTCACAACTCAGGCATTTATTAATTATCATTGCGACCATTTCCCACATTGTACATGATACTCCAAGAACACAAAACCACTGGTAGGTACCATAGTCATGCCTTTCACCTATGTTATGTGGATTGAGATGTTTGTTGCTCTGTTCTGATTTTCTAGACTATGTTGTCGTTGTTGTTAAGTGCCATCAAGTCTGCTCTGAATCATAGCAACCCTATGTAACAGAAAGAAACATTGCCCAGTCCTGTGCCATTGCCACAACTGCTGCTATGTTGAAGCCACTGTGCAAATCTGTCTCATTGAGGGTCTCCCTCTTTTTCGCTGACCCTCTACTTTACCCAGCATGATGTCTTTCTTCAGCAATTGGTCCCTCCTGATCACATATTCAAAGTACGTGAGACAAAGTCTCACCATCCTTGCTTCTAAGCAACAGTCTGGCCGTACTTCCTGCAAGACAGATTTGTTCACTCTTCTGGCAGCCCGTGGTATAGTCAATATCCTTTGCCAGCACCACAGTTGCAATGTGTCAACTCTTCTTTGGTTTTCCTTTTTCATGATCCAGCTTTCACACATGTATGAGGTGATTGAAAAGATCGTGACTTGGGTTGGGCACACTTTAGTCATCAAAGTGACATCTTTGTTTTTTAACACTTTGAAGAGGTCTTCTGTAGAAGATTTGTCCAATATGTGATCGTCTTGTCACATGGTAATTTATTAGTGTCTAATCTTTTCCATGATTTTCTTTTCAGTTTAAGACAGAAAACAATGTAGTTAATTACAACATACATAATTTTTTTTTAATTTTATTTATTTTGTTGCTTTTGAGAGTATACAAAACACAACATGCATCAATTCAACAGTTTCCAGATGTATAATTCAGTGACATTGATTGAATTCTCTGAGTTGTACAGTCATTCTCATCTTCCTTGTCAGCATTGTTACCCCATTAACATAAGCTCACTGTTCCCTAAGGTTCCTTTTTAATCTTTCGAGTTGCTGTTGTCAATTTGATCTCAAATAGATAGCTCTTTAAAGACCACAATACTCAAGGCAGACATTCTTTACTAGTTTAGATAAACTATTACTTGGTTTTAAGAAGACTTCAGGGGATAAAATTGGTTTAAGGTTTAAAGCTTATCTCAGGGCGATAGTTTCAGGGATTCAACAAGCTGGTTAAGCTTAAGGGGCAAGGTTAAATTTCTCAGTGTACAATAAAATTTTTGTCACAATTTGTATGATATTTGAGCCTTAATATTCATATTTTGATAGATTATGCTATAATCATATTGACCATTTGCTGTTTTTTCAAGTTTTCTTAGTTCTACTGACATTACATTGATCCTCCTTTGTGTTTTGTTTAATTTTGAGATCTATTTGAAGTCATTGTCCTTAATGATGAGATCTCTATGGCTACATTTGCATCTAATTTTTCTTTTTCTTTTACTTCTCTTTTCTTTATTTAAAAGCATCTTTATTTTTAAAATTCATAACTGACACAATTTTTGCCAACCAGTCTTTTATATAAAAATACTTAAATATGTGCATTTTAATTTAGCTCAAAATGAGAACCAATCAATATCAACTTAACTTTGTCTTTATCCAAAATGCCCTGAAAGAAAGAAATTGAAGTATTGCCTCTCAACAATTTCTCCCAGGTTTTTATCGATTCTGAGCCTAGAGTTTCAAATAGTGAGTGTGTGATCCAAGGTTAAATAGGAAGAGAATCATTTAATAAATGTATTGAAAATGTGATTTTCTGAGCCTATCATTCCAAGTCAGTAAGAGTTGGAATCCGAAGATGGGCCAAGTCATCTATCTTTTCACATACTCCTCCAGTGATTATGTACCGTATTTTGAGAATCAATGAGTCCAGGCTTTCTGGAAACTTCACAGAAGAATTAAAATGAGAAAATATGGACTGTTTGAGTTCTGATTAGTGGTTTTGTTTTTGTTTGTTTTCCATTTCAGGCTCTCTATAGAAGTAAAATTGAATAAAGAGTTAGATATTTTGGTCTTCGCAGCATATCACAACAGGATAATAATTCAAGTCCCAATTAGATACATAGACACCAACCAATGCAAACTAAAATTCACTGTGTCTTTTGTCGAGGAGATTCTGATTTTAAGGTGTATATAATAATTTGTTGTGTGGGAAAAGCCATGTCTTATAAGCCTGACACAATAGAGTTGAGTTAGAATTTACTAATACAATGATTCTAGATATTACAAGTATTATCACTATCTTAGGCTGGGCTCTCTAGAGGAGCAAAACCAGTGAAGTATATGTGTAAATATATATTTAAAGAGAGATTTATTTCAAGGAAAAGGCTCATAAAACACAGAGGCTAGCAAGATCCACATTTGTGGATCAGGCAAGAGATTGGAGGCTGCTCCTGACTCATGTGGTTACAGGGGTTGATGAATGCAAGATCTGCTGGTCAGGCAGCTGGCTGCTAGCTCATGTCCAAAGAAATGAAAGTCAGAGGATGACAAGAAGGATTCATGACCGAGAGAGAACGAGCTTTGCCAGAACATCCATATATACTGGATGCAGGCCATACCCCCCAGGAAACTCCCTTTCCAACTGATTGGCTGCTCACATCAGATCATGAAATGGAGAATAATTACATAATATCTGTCAAACCACTGAGAATCATGGCCTAGCCAAGTTGACACATATTATTAACCATCACAATCACTAAGAATAGAAGGCGTTGTTCAACCATAAATGACAACCAATGATCAGTAAATACTTTCCTTGCGTGAATTATTATACCAAAATATTTTAATCTCATAAGAAAACTTCAGTAAGTGTGAAAAACTGATCTTTCCCAGGTGAAACGTAGCATTTGTACTAAACTACAGAGTTTTAAAAATTTACATAGTTCATGGATTAAATATTATCCAGGTTTCTTTGAAGAATCGTTTGGTGGAATTAAAAACACCCAGATGTGGCTTTCAAAATGCAAGAACATTGTTACTCACTTGTTTCTGAAATCCCACAAGTCATGATAATTGAAAGTGGCTTTGAAATGTGCCTTGGGGGTTAAATTTCTCCTACAAAAATGAATATCTTATTCCTTCACATAAGGCTATGGGGCCACAGAACCTAGTCTTA
Source organism: Loxodonta africana (assembly GCF_030014295.1). Taxonomy (NCBI): domain Eukaryota; kingdom Metazoa; phylum Chordata; class Mammalia; order Proboscidea; family Elephantidae; genus Loxodonta; species Loxodonta africana. Next base: position 25,553,694 of record NC_087361.1, on the reverse strand, counting down.
TTCTGACTTTATTTTTTAAATGCTTGTGTTGTCAAAGACATTATATTATAGAGGTGACTACATGTATAGTTTATCTTTGCTGTGTATGATTTTCAGGATATCAAGAAGGGTAATTCTGAGGATGTGGTTGGTGTGGTCACAGCCACTACAAAAAAAAAAAAGCAGAGAAAGTATAGGGACAAGCTCTGCTGATGGGAACATTTTAAATGTCATAGACGTTTCTTGAGAGCTCTCAAAATTTCTGTTTCAAGTATGTGCACCCTGAACACTCAAGGCCGTTACATCCATTAATGAGGTTGAGTTTTGAAATTAAAGGAAATTAAGATACCTTAGAATATGATGTTGCCTCAGAATCAGACTTTGCAGGAAACTCTGGGAGCAAGTTTTCCATTCCTGAGCCAAGAATCAGCACCTAATGTTCACCTTGTCGAACACTAAGGGGTGTCATCATCTTCTTCCCTGCCAAATCTTCCTCCTAATTGTTCTTTTCTTTTCAACATTCTCTGAAATTAATAAGTTTAAGACCTGTATCTAGGACATCTTTTTAATCAACTTCGGCATCTCACTCAGTAAATTAATTATGTCACTGAATCAAGAGAGAAAGATATATGTACGAAATTTGAAAAGTTCATTCCTTCTCCAGGTTTATTGAGTATTTACTGTGTAAGTGATACTAAGTTAAATAATGGGGTAAAGAAACAAGAGATACAATCTCTGCTAACAATGGGCTGACCATCTAATGTGAACAAAAGACAGTTACAACTAGGGTAATGTCATGAAAAACCTAGTAGAATAGATGACATTTCAGGTAAATGCTGTAAGACAAACAGAAAGCAGGCAAAGACAGTGAAGTAGTGCAATCCAGTGAGGGCAATAAGCATCGTGCAGACAATGAGCAGCCAAATCACGGCACATTTGTAAGAACTCTGAGTTCTGGATGTATTCTAAGAACTGTCTTAGAACCCATCAAGATAAGCCAGTCCCATCAGTATTCTATAGATGCTTGGAAACTGTAATCCAAAAGGGTTAAGAGAAATCTAATTGTACAGCCCATAAAACATGTTATCTTCTTTCTTAATTTTTAAATATTTAATAAATAAATAATTTCAATTTTTAAATAAAATGAAAATATATAATGTACTTAAAACTATGGTGAATAGTATAATGACTAGATTTTTAAATTCCAAAATAGGAATGTGGTGCCTTATACTATTATATTTATTTAGGATAATGAATTATCTTTTTTCAGCTTTCCCACACTGTGGGGGATTTTTAGGAGGTAGAGGGAGAATGCAGGACAGGGCATTTTAGGCTTTCTCTCCTGCTTAAGGAAACCCTGGTGGCATAGTGGTTAAGAGCTACAGCTGCTAACCAAAAGATCGGCAGTTGGAATCCACCAGGCACTCTTTGGAAACCCTATGGGGGCAGTTCTACTGTGTCCTACAGGTTCGCTTTGAGTCGGAATCGACTCAACAGCAACGGGTTTGATTTGGTTTTGGCTCCTACTTAAAGTGTATATTGACTGTATAAGAAGTTACTTGTGTAATATATGAACCAAATAACTTTTTTAAACCTAAAAAGACACAATTCTAATAAACAGGGTATGAAATGTTTCATCCAAGTGTAAAGTGTGTAATGGGAACCGAGGGGAAAGCCTGAAACAGCTACTAAATATAAAGTGGAAAATGAGAGTCTTGCCAAATACGGAAGTCAGACCCCACATGAATGGAAGAAATAGGTACGATCCTGGTTATTTGCAAATGTTGATAAAGGCATTGTAACTGACGAAGTTAAACTCTTCCGCCTCCTGAAATGTAACCGACAGGGTTAAGCTATTCCCCCTCCTCTGATCACATCCAGTCTCTGTGAGTTCTTGATGAGGTGTTTCTGTTTAACAGCCCAAGGTCATCTTACTGCCCCTCTGCTCAAGGCCACTTCACCACCCACCGCTGCCCCCCACCCCCATTCGGACATGAGTAATAAGCCACGAAGCTGTCCTTAGAAAAACTCCATGCGTCATACCCCCAAAAGACACACACCTCCTAGCCGCCGTATTGCACCCCCCACTGCACCCCTGTACGTGTTAATTAGATCCTGGAATTGCCTATCTATTCACAGAAACTTCATGAGTTGTGCAGTTCCCTATCCTGAATCCTCTAACTACCCTAGAATCTCCCGCCTCCCAGAGCTTGATTTGAGACTTAGTCTCTGAGCTCCTTTCTTGACCTGCTTGCAGTAAAGTCTACTTTCTCTTTCTCAAAAGCCTGGTGTCTCTTAATTGACTGGAGGGGTTGCACTGGGCAAGACCCATCCTCATCGGGTTACGGTATTGACAGTGGAATTGCTGACGTCAGAGTTACACCAACAAAAATGTTCATAACCTTGCTTTTGAAGAATTCCACCTACACTGACTTAAAAAAAAAAGTATTCTATGCCAGATAGAAATAAACTTTATAAACTATGATTTAATAGTAGATACGCATAACCATTTATAACAGATACAGATACCTGTTTATAACAGGCAGTTAACAAGTATATTTTGAAAAACAAAACCATTGCTGTTGAATAGAATTCCATTTCGCAGTGACCCTGCAGGACAGAGTAGAACTGTCCCATAGGGTTTCCGAGGCTGTAAATCTTTACAGAAATAGACTGCCGCATCTTTCTCCTGAAGAGTAGCTGGTGAGTTTGAACCCCCGACCTTTCAGTTAGCTGCCAAGTTCTTAACCAGTGAGCAACCAATGCTCCTTAACAAATATATACTTTAGTCAGGATCCTATCATCCAGGATTTTAAATTCACCTTCTTCCTATTCTAAATGCACCTTTACCATACACAAAAAATTTCACTTGTGAAGATGAAATATTTTTGATGATGGGGCTTGATGAAGTTACAAGAATGGAATGCTTATGAAATCTGAAAATAAAATTAATCTATTTTATATGTGTCCCAATTATATTGATAGCTGCAAAATATCTGAATAGACCCTATTTTGAAAATAAAGGTATGGGAGTTTGTTAAGGACACAGAAACAGATTAATATAGCAGTCTAAGGGAGATAAGGAAGGCAGTATCTCACAAAATTTTAGCATGTACCGAGGCAGTGAATTCTAGTGTCTTCAGTAACATTTCAAACATCCCTCTAATTCTTCCATTATTGTCACTAATGTTTAAAAACATTAAATCCATCTACAAATCTAAGTTGAATTTCTTCAGGTATTTCCAACATTTTTTCAGTTGACATTAATACTTTAAATATAGTATATATATCCTTTTTGTCCTAATTACAAGATTTCTTTATATTTAGCCTCGAGGACAGTTTTTATACCATGACTGTGTTCTGTATGTTCTTTAAATATGACTTTTTCCCTTTTACCCCAATAAAGAATGTTCTCACATGGATTGTGCACTGTTCTAAGATTTCAGTTTCATGCCCAATTAATTAGTGAATTAAAAGCCCAAATAGCTAAAATTAACCTATTCTTCAGCATTCTGAATTTATCGTTAGTAACAAATGGAACCATGAGTGTCATGATTTAAAAAAAAATCAGAATTCATATGAAGGAGAATTTCTAAACACACTTCAATGGATATATTTTTTTCAATAGTATATTTTATTTGTTATTGTTGTAGAGAAAACACAGCAGAACATACACCAATTCAACAATTTCTACATATCCGATACAGCGACATTGTTTAGATCCTTCCAGTTGTGTAATCATTTTCACTCATCATTTTTGAATTGTTCCTCCTTCACTAACATAAACTTACTAAGTTTCTTATCTAATCTTTTGAGTTGTTGTTTATTAATTTGAACCCATGTCCAAAAAAAAAAAACCAAACCCACTGGAGTCGATTCCAACTCATAGCGACCACCTAGGACAGAGTAAAACTGCCCCGTAGAGTTTCCGGGGAGTGTCTGGTGGATTTGAACTGCCGACCTTTTGGTTAGCAGCTGTAGCACTTTAACCACTACGCCACCGAGGTTTCTTGAACCCATGTAGATAGATCTTAAAAGAGCACAATGCTCAAGACAGACATTTCTTACTTATTAAGCTAAATTACTGTTTGGCTTTAAGAAGACTTCAGGGAGTATTTTTGGTTTAAGGTTTAAAGACTACCTCAGGGCAATATTTTCAAGGCTTCATTCATCCTCCATGGCTCCAGAAAGTCTGGATTCAACGGAAATATTTTAAACATTTATTTTTAAAGTTCTTTCTCCTAAAGAAACTTTTTAAAATAGGTATTAATTTATATATTTACTTACTCAAGAAACGTTAAACCTTCAAACTTCATATGCTTTAATGTCTATGAGAAAATAGATAGGGGTAAATGGGAGTTAAATACTTAGAATTGTAATCCTTACATTTAAGTGAATGCTTAATCCTTTCTCTAAATTCCTTATTAAAAATGTAGGAAGGCAAATGATTGAAATGAAAGGAAAAAGATATTAGTCAGCTCTCACTTATTTTTTTTATTTTAAAGCAATTTTTAATCTTAATTTTATTCTTTACTTTTAAGATATAAAGATACAAATAAATCAAAAGGAAAGTATTATAACTAAATTTTCAGAGTATGTACTACTATTTGTCAGAGACTGTTTTTTTATGTTTAGGGCTTTGAAAGATACCATGTCATTAAATTCTTACTATTATCAAGAGTGGTGGAAACAGTTATTCTTACTTGAAAACAATGAAGTTCAAAGAAATACGTGACTGAAAAGTCACATAGCTGGTATGTGAGTGATAGAGATCAGTGTATTAGAAAATAGGACATAAGACTAAAAAAATTGTGATCTTTCATGAAATAATGAATACAAATTTCTCATAATCCCCACCATAGAATATCCACTACTGTCGAGTCAATTCCCACTCATAAAGAATATAGACACATAAAAATAATGGTTTCTTCCCTTCCCTCCCTTTGGCTCTTTCTGCTATAAAAGTTCATAGAGCAAAGGTTAGATTTCATAAATGCAAGTCTAGTTTGTCTTCTCTGGATTCATAGTTTGCTTTGTTCATTAACTGAACAAAAATTAAACATAAAAGTTTACCTGTACTACTGAATATTTGTAACGGTGATAAAAGAGACCAGAAAACTTGCTGGTATTTGTGGAGATACAACTGCCAGTCAGAGACTATATGAATCCTTTATGTAGATTTTCTCAAATAATTACATAATAATCTACATTACATAGTTTGACTGCCATTTTTTTTTTTTTTTTTTTTTTTTGCATGAGGTAAGTGTCGAGTCGATTCCGAAGCATAGCAAACCTATAGGTCAGATTAGAACTAGCCCTTAGAGTTTCTAGGGAACGCCGGGTGGATTTGAACTGCCATCCTTTTTGTTAGCATCCGTAACACTTAACCACTACACCACCAGGGTTTCCAAGTGATATATATAAGATTTATACATAAGATTTAAAAGGATACCTCTCCGGCTCCAAAATTCATGTTCTTTGCAAGCAAACTTTGACAACCTAAAGGGATATATCTTACTACATTCAAGCAATGAAACAATTTTCTTGACCTGAATTCTGTTCATTTTGTAGATAAGTAAGTATAAGATGGTTTACGGTTCTAACAAATTAGTGCTATTGTGGCCAACCCAATTTTTACAAAGAAAAAGATAATCATAGGTCATTAGTTACCAGTTTCATTACCTATTCAGTGCACTTGATAATTATAGAGAATTTTGCATTTAATCCACTAACATAAAATTAGCATGTTTAAATTTAATTACATGAATTTACAAATCATTTTTATAACAGATAGGATACTGTAAGTGGTATAAGTTACTGTAATTTAGCACTTTATGTCCACTAGAAGCATACACAATAATAATACCAAGCATATAAAGTTATAGAAGAAAGCATTTTTTGATAAATGCATTATTTGTATAAATTAGTACTATTATCAGTTTGGAGCCCTAGTGGCACCCTGATTAAGAGCTCAGCTGCTAATCAAATGTTGGCAGTTCGAAACCACCAGCCACTCCTTGGCAATGCTATGGGGCAGTTGTACTCTGTCCTACAGAGTCACTATGAGTTGAAATCAACTACCTGGGAATAGGTTTGGTTTTTTTTTGGATTATCAATTTACAAATAATATATGTGAGCAATAGTTAAGCAAGATATTGTGAAGAGTAACTATTAAATGTTACACCATAAATTATCATAATTCACTCACAAATAAATATACATAGTAAATGTTGATGGGCATAGATTTCTAAGTTGTGACATGAGAGTATGTTTCAAACATATGAAAGTATGGAAGCTGGGTTAGTTTTCTAGGGCTGCTGCAACAATTGCCATAAACTGAGTGGCTTAAAAAAACAAATTTATTCTCTCAGCTCTGAGCCTCTGTAGGCTCTGGTGGAGGATACTTCTTTGCATCTTCCAGCTTCTGGTGGCTGCCAGCATTCCTTGGCTTCCTTGAAATTCCTCCATCTTCACACCATCTTCTCTTCTGTGTTATCTGTGTCCTCTGACCTGCTCTCTTATAAGCATTCTTATCACTAGCTTTGGGGCCTGCTCAGGCATTCCAGGAAATCTCCTCTCATGATCCTTAACTTCAGCACGTCTACAAAGATCCTTTTTACCAAGTAAGGTAACATCCATAAATTCCTGGGATTGGGACATGCATATATTTTTGGGGAGGCCAAAACAGGGCCAATTCATTTGCATTTTGTATCACTTTCCAATAAATTTACTTAGTTTGACTCCAGTTTTGCTAAGAAATCAGGTCAACAATACAACAGCATAGAAAAGAAGAACATTCTTAAAAGGTAGCTTAGAAGATAACATTTAAGAAAAATTTTTTTTAGGAAATGATGTTTTATGATTCAATCTTTTTCTTTAACTTGGCACACACATCAGAAGGATATTGCTGCACATTTTTATTTTTTTAGATCAAGGTATGTGTAGTACATCAGGTTGCATGGTTCTTTTTGACAATAAAAAATAAGCATAATTTCTCTATCAAGGTCCTAAATGTTCTATATTTTTAAGTTATGTGTTATTTTTTGTTTTCAAATACACTTAAATATAAATATAACTGAATATATATTATCACATAAAACCTACTAGAAAAGTTAGTTTTATATTAAATTTATGAATATTAATCAATTGTATTTCCCCAAACCAGAAGCAACCAGCCAACGGAATGGAATCAGACTTCACTTTAGTCTTAAATTATGGTTAAGAATAAACAAAAAAAAAAAAGCAAAACATTTTGACTCCTTCAATGAGGAGCAGCTGTTGTAATTTTCTTGTTTAGTTACTTCATCCTGCTTGTTACCAGGTCTTTTTCACTGAAATGCTAAATATTCTTAATAACTTTGTTGCTGTTGCCAGGTGTTATCAACCCTGCTTCCACTCATATTTACCCCATATGAGAGAGGAGCTGTTCCATAGGGTTTTCTTGGCTGTAATCTTTATGGAAACTGATTGCCAGCTCTTTCTTCCGTGGAGCCGCTGGGTGAAAGAACCACTAACTTTTTGGTTACCAGCTGAGAGCTTTAACTGTTGCACCACCATGGCTCCTTCCTTAATAACTTGCTGGTTAGAAAATATTACTATTTCATTTAGTTTAAATGAATTAATTATAAAGAGGGGCTGAAAAAACATTAGAAACCGGTAACCAGAAACAGTCAAAATTTAATTTGAATACAAAGCCTAAGTTAATAGGTTGCTTGACGAGAAATGTATTAGGTAGTATAACATGTGGTTTTCTGCTTAACAGCTTCCCTCACAACAAAGTATGTTTATCTAGTTTGCAAATGAACAAAAAACTCTTTCCTAGATACTGATATTTTGGAAGTGTAAGCCTTCTTTTGGCAGTTCAAATATTTCTCATATAGAGAATTGGATCTTTATCTGAAATGTGGGTTAGCGACAATGAAAGTGAGAAAAAGGTGAATGAACATGGCCAGGCTTCAAGTGGATAAAAGTGGAGGCAGGAACAAAAAAGGTATAAAAGTCAAGGACAGAGTATTAGAAGTAGAAGGGATACATAACAGTGAATAAGTTCTTTGATTAATGGTTAGCGAACAAAGAGGTCGAAGTCCCTGGGTGGTACAAATGAGTAATGTGATCAGCTGCTAATAGAAAGATCGGAGATTCCAGTCCACCCAGAGGCACCTTGAAAGAAAGACCTGGCAAACTGCTTCCTAAAAATCAGCCATTGAAAACCCTATGGAGCACAGTTTTTCTCTGACACACATGGGATCACCATGAGTCAGAGCCCACTTAAGGGCAACTGGTAAAACAAAGAATTGACTAGCAAATGAAAAATAAATGAGATGGATAATAGAATTTACAAGATAGGGTGGAAAATAAAAGTTTGCTAATATACCGATTGCTCTCTTGGCTAAATTTTAAACAGCTAAATTAAAACATACATTATGATATTTGAGTAAATATGATGAGCATCTTATCACTGTAGAGTGTATAAAAGACAACAAATATGATGGGATTGCTCTGTTAAATAGAAAATGATCCCACTTTTTACGTGCATACTAATAGTCTTTCTCAATTGCATCACACTTTTCCTTTTATAAATGCTATAGCTATTGCTGCCAGACTATCAGCAAAGGAATAAATTATACTATTTTTCCTTCCTATTTTTAGGTTATTATGTAAATGTTTTACCATGTTAAAAGCCACACAAGACATGATTATTATATGCTTATATTTACATAAATACAGATAAGATGTTAGATTCATTAAAATATTTTTATATGTTTTGAGTGCTAATCAAAGCTACTGCACACACTATTATTGTTTTTGCGTGCTATTGAGTCAATTCCAACTTATAGTGATCCTATAGGATAGAGTAGAACTGCCCCATAGAGTTTCCTAGGCTGTAATCGTTACAGGAGCAGATCACCAGGTTTTTTCTCTCACAAAGCCACTGGTGGGTTCGAACCTCTGACCTTTCGGTTAGCAGCTAAGAGCTTAACAATTGAGCCACCAGGGCTCCTACATGCACTAGCCTTGGGGATTGAAGACTAAGTACTTTAAATATTGAATTCTTGGTGAGTCTTTCCTTCAATTTAGACATTGCTAGAATGGTTTTCAGTCATCAGTTTTGCAACTAAGAAAGCATTAAATTTTCAAGATGTAACAGAGAGCTTTTCAAATTTTGATACACCGGCAAGATAATATTTCCTAACTCAAAAGTTAAAGGACCAGAATGTGTGAAATGTATATCCAGGCTACCTTGTGATGCCTGTGCATCTCTGTCATTTTTGGTCAGAGGCAAATAATAATAAGACAAGGGAAATTGCTGTAATCCTCTCCAAGGTTGTGGTGTGGCACATTTACAGGTCTGCATGAACAGTTGGGTGATTTCTCAGTTCATCATTCATGAGTTGTTTCACCAGCCCTGTCAACAGTTATTCCTCTAAGGAGCAATCATCCACATCTTGCAATCCTCTAGGACTACAAAGTCATCTCACAACTAGCAGTTAGACTGGTGCCAGTTATCTGAGCTCCAGAATGGCACTTGTGTTGTGATACAACCTTCAGGTGCCAGACGGAAATAGGGTCCAGTAGTAATTCGCAAGTTCCAAGTGTCTGGCATAGTGGTCGTTCTCCAGTTTAAGCCCTTGACTTATGTCGTTTCTTTGTATTTTTGAATATTAATAATTATCATGGGGCATAAAAGCTATACATCTTAATGAACAAAATTGAAGGATATTCTAACGATCTTGAACTGACAAGCTAGAGACTGAGATGGTCTCTTTCCAGATGATTTTTTTTTTCTTTTGGTGGGAATATAATAGCCTCTGGAGATACTGACCAGGACAGATAGACGTTTCCTCAGGTCTGCTTTGACACTACAGATTTAGGATATGAATCTATTAGAATATATTTCATCTGTTCCTTCAGTCCTGAACAAAGAAGTCCACTTGAGTTGAAGAGGAAAGTTAAAAAAAAAAAAAAGCCCATCAATGTGAAATAGGTGATTTGGACATTTTGCTGACATTCAGGGAATTTTTGTTTGGAAATGAGTATTCTTCTTGCTTCCGTCTAGATAACCAGTCCAGTGGCTTTGATCAAGTGGTATAGGATATTAATTTAGGAAATATAATTTGAGGCTGAACTTTAATGGCAAGTTTATACCTCTTTTTCTCTGTCTCACTTTCTCTTCCTCTCTCTCTATATGTGAATGTTTTCATTAATCTTAACTAAGTGAATTATCATGTATTATCAACAGCACAACAAAGAAATAAATAAGAAAATGTTTTCATAGGCACAATTTTCTTTTTATGCCTCAGTAATAGGGCTTTGTCATTTTTACAAAAATAATAATAATAATAAAGCTGTAATTGATATTAATATTCATTATTGTTGTTTTTGAATTTGTCAATTCTAGAACAATCATGTATTATTGGATATATAATAATACATGTGACAAGTTCCTAAGTTATGAAGCATAATAATAAAACAGGTATGAATGAAACCACAACCAATACTGCTACCTTCCCGTATCCCATTGCTATGGCTCTCATAGCCTTGATGCAGTTGAGTCACTTCCAACTCATAGTGACCCTACAGGGCAGAGTAGAATTGCCCCTAGGGTTTCTAAGGAATGGCTGGTGGAGTGGAACTGCTGACTTTTTGGTTAGCAGCCAAGCTCTTGACCACTGCACCACCAGACTTCAGCTCTCATGGTAGTAGAAATTAATCCACTAAATTAAAAAAAAACAAAAGCAAAAAACTAGAGTGACCATATATGTATTCATAACACGCTATTAATTTTTCTTATTTTGAGCTTTTAAAAATGTTTTCATACTTTATGTAGTTTTTGATATCCTAATTTATCACTCAGCATTAGGTTTCTGAATTTTATCCATGTTATTGCTACATAGTTTTGCTCATTTGCAGTCATTATATTATGTTGTATGAATATATCATGATTTTCTAGATTCCCTGTATTTTGGGGGCAATTTTCAACTTTTTTTTGGGGGGGACACATTTAAATCCATGACATTATACCTTTTGTCCCCCAAAATTTCATGTCCTTGTCACATGGAAAACACACTTACCTCATAATATCATCCCAAAGTCTTAAATCAACTTCAAGTTCAAAATTTCAGCTTCTGAAGCATCTAATCAAATATGGGTGAGACTTTAGGCATAGTTCATCCTAGGGCAAAATTCTTCTTCATCTGTGAATTCTAGACTGGGAATTATCTGTTTCCAAAGTACAATGGTAGAACAGGCACAAGGTAGATGTTTTCATTGCAAATGGGAGAAATTGGAGGGAAAAAAGGATAATGGGCACCAAACAAGTCCAATACCCAACAGAAGAAATTACTTCAGCTCTCAAGACTTGAAAATCATCTTCTGTTCTTGGGACCATCTGGGCAATAGCGCTGCCCTACAGACTATAGGTGATAGCCATACTTTCTGGATTCTGGGTGGAGGCCCCTTGGCCCTGGGCTTCGGCTCAGCTTTCCAGACCCACTGGGATGGGAACCCTGCTCCCTCAGCTTTGGGCAGCTCCACCCTCCTGGCATACCTTAATGGAAGCCCCACATTCCAGAACAGTTTTGGTGAATATCTGACTCTTCAAAACCCAGGAGGCTGTGGCTTCACCCTTTGAGATCCAGGAGACTGTAGTCCCACGTTTTGAAACTGAAAAGGTGCTCCTTCCCATGTTTCTTCCAACAGTTCTGCTGATCTCCAAGCTGCTCCAGGAACGGTACTTTTCTTTTCTTGAAGGACAACAAACGTAACTCTTTTGGCTTGTTTCCTGCTTGTAGAATTCCAAGAGGCAGAGTGTTTTCTCCTTTTGTTCTTTCTTTGTTCCTTTTAGTCTAAGGTGATGGATTTTCTGCTGTGGTAGTTAGTTAGATCCATCAAGTTTAATCTCTTTAAAAGCTTGTATAGCCACATCTTTGGTGAAAATTCTAGGACATGCATCCTTTTTTGTGCAGCAAAATTCTCCAAATCTTTAAGTTTTATTTTCATTTTTCCTTTTTAAGTCCATCTCTTTCCTCTCACATTTTACTATAAGCAGCAAGGAGAAACTATGTGGCCCCTTTAAGATCTTGCTTAGAAATATTATCAGCTGGATATCCAAGTTCATCACTTATAAGTTCTACCTTCTACCAAACATCTGAATATAATTCAGACAAATTCTTTGAAAATACATAAAAAGCATCACCCTTCTTCAATCGTCCAACCACATGTTCACCATTTTGTTTAAAAGCCTCACAAGAAGCACATTTACTGTCCACATTTCTAGCAACAGTCTGTCCCTGGTGCCATATGTATTCTCTAAGATGATAGAGACTTTCTCTGTAGCTCGCTTCACTTCCTTCTGAGCCCTCAACACAATTGTCTTTGATTTCCATAAATCTACCAACAATCTCTTCTAGGTAATCTAGGCTTTTACTTTTACTATTAGTTCCCTTAAAATTCTTACAGCCACTACCCATTACCCAATTCTAAAACTGCTTCCACATTTTAGGTATCTTTAGAGCAGCACCCCGCTCCTGGTACCGAATTCTATCTTAGTTATCTACTGCTATTATAACACTATAGGGTCGTTATGAGTCAGAATCGACTCGACGGCACTCGGTTTGTATTATAACATAAGGAAACCCTGGTGGTGTAGTGGTTAAGTGCTATGGCTGCTAACCAAAAGGTCAGCAGTTCAAATCCACCAGGCACTCCTTGGGCACTCTATGAGGCAGTTCTACTCTGTCTTATAGGGCCTCTATGAGTCGGAATCAACTCGACGGCAACGGGTTTGGTTTTTTTTATTATTATTATTATTATTATTATAACATAAATACCACAAGTGGATGGCTTTAACAAACAGAAATTTATTCTTTCACAGTTTAGGAGACGAGGAGTCCAAATTCAGGGCACCAGCTCTAAGGGAAGGATTTCTTTCTCTGCAGGCTCTGGGGGAAGGTCCTTGTTTTGTTTTAACATCTTGTCTTGGCATCAATCTTCCTCTGGGTCTAGAAAAGTTCTTAGCACAGGGAGCCTGGTCCAAAGGGCATGTTCAGTTCCAGGCTCTGCTTTCTGGGTGATAGTCAAGTCCCTTCCTTCTTTGCTTCCTTCTCTCTCTTTTTAACTCTTTTAAGATAAAAAGTGTGACTCAAACAAGGGTGTGACTTGAGTAAGGTAGGACCTGAGTAAGGCTATGGCTTCAGTCACACACTTTAAAAAGGGTGTGATTCAGAATACGCCCCATACAAACCTGCCTCATTAACATATAGGGATTTAGGATTTATAACACATAATTACACAATATGGCAAAATGGAAGACAATTACACAATACTGGGAATCATGGCCTAGCCAAGTTGGCACATATTTTTGGAAGACACGATTTAATCCATGACAGCTTATAAATTTACTTTTCTCATTATATTCTTGCCTGGGGTTGATTAAAGATTACACTGACCTCATAGAGTGAGTTGGAGAGAATTTTTTTAAAAATATTTGTAAGAGTTCATATAAGATTTAAATGATCTGTTCCTTATAATTCAGTAGAAATTACTTATATAATATTTTGGCCCTGGCATTTACTTTTTGGAACATTTTAAAACAGAAATTTAATTTATTTTTAAGCTTTTTGAGCTTCATGTCTTCAAAGTTTTGGTAACATGATTTTTCTAAGAATTTTTTCATTTCTTTCAGGTATTTTAAATTTATTAGTAAAAAATTTCAATATTTAAACTTGAATTCTCTGTTCCTCAGCATTACCTAATTATCCTGATTACTTGATTCAACCTCTGATCTGTATACACCAAAATATATGTATATAGAAGTAGTCTTTAAAATAGAAACCTCTTTTTACTGTTGGTTAAAACAATAAATATACCAGTTAAGCACTACTAACCGAAAGGTTGCCACTTCAAACCCCCTCAGAGGTACCTAAGAAGGAAGGCCTGGTAATCTACTTCCAAAAGATCACAAGCTTAAAACCCTATGGAGGTCATTTCTACTCTGTACACAGGGGTTGCCATGAGTCAGAATCAACTTGATGGAAACTGGTTTGATTTTGGTTTTTAATGATGTAAAAGGATCCCAGCTGTTAAAGAAAATAAACCTATTGAGTGTCCTCTTTCACAGTACTGTGACTGATTGAAGCCTAAGTAACATTGGTTGTATTCTTTATGCTTAGAAGGAAAAAAAAATACTTCACAACGCTTTTTGTGGATTTGTAACATAAGACTGTTTTAAGCACGTTTCACTAATCAGCATGTAAATAAATTACAACCTGATTTCCCTGAATGCACTTCCTTTTGGAGTCAAACCTATTTGATTCATTTTAAAGTCTCCCAATTTAACCACAGAATTTGAACTTACAAAAGAAACTGTACCACTCCAATTTTGGAGAGGGTCCAAAACCTTTAAAGTCCCTCAGTCCATTTAACACTTAAAAAGTAAATCTGATCGAAGTCACTGTGTGATCATCCTTTGAATGAATAATATTCTCTCTACAGACATGCATCGTTCTCTCTAAGTTTCATATCAGTTATGATTTTGCCTCAACTGAATTTCCCAGAATGGTGGCTTTAATAACATTTACTTCTAAAATATTAAAAATATAAAATAAGCCTCAATATATGCAAATGAATAATAATAACGGGAGTGTCAGGGATTTGCATAAAGGGACAAACAAAACAAAACTCTTGGGAGATAATGCATTTTCATTAGAAGCCAACGAACTTCTTGGCTCAAAAACAATAATCAAGAGGGTGATTTTTGCTTTTCCTAGCATAATAAAACATTTTGAACATAACGGTTGTGGAGAAAGGCATGGAATCCAGTCAGTGGCTCTTCAGTCATAGCGCAAACAGGAGCATGAGGGTGTTTGTCCAGTAATGAGGAGATTCTGTGGTAAGGGAAGCACATGTGTAGAATTCAGGCTCCTCAGCAGAAACCTTATTTGTGTTTTTATGCAGCTTCACTACAATTTTATTCAAAGTTTTAGGAAAAACTAGGCTAAAATTGTCTTTGTTTCTCGACTTTTATCCTGCTAGTCGTACTGTTGGAATTTCACACTAAAGGTGATAATAAATGTTTAAAACTAACTGAAGCAATTCATCCTGGAGCTGAAAATGAGAACTCTTTGGAGAACTATTAGACTTTCCCTGATACATACATACATAGATAGCCTAGCAATGGACCAGGGAGTCTCAACTGGGGATGATTTTGCTCCCAGAGGACAATTGGCAATGTCAGGAGACACTTTTGGTTGTCACAGATTGAGGTGGAGAAATTGATGCTGGCACTAGTGGGTAGAGGTCAAGGATTCTGCTAAACACACACAAGACACCCCCCCACAACACACACACTAAAGAATTACCTAATCAAAAATGTTAATAGTATGAAAGTTGAGAGACCCTGCAATAGATTATTTCATGAGCATACAATTTATGCTATAGTTTAAAACATTTAATGGTTTGAAGCTATGTATTGTTCAATTATAACTATCTGGAAGGATAATTTTTTTTATATTTTTAGTATGCCGTGTGTGTAGAGAGAACTATTCACTTATATACACTTGAACCGGAAGGCTCCAAACATCAGGAAGCATTGTCTTTATAAGCAAATCAATGATGAATAACTCCTTTCTTTCCCGACTAGATGAAGAATCAGCTTACACTTGTAGGGAATTACTGCACCAGGCTTAATTGAATTTGTAATTCTTTTGTTCTTACTTTAAAATGCAACATAAACTCTGCCAAGAGTGCTGACATTAAGAAACAAGAATATAGCATTCTTGTCACATGCTGTCCCTGATTTAGGGAAACAAACAGAGAAAGTTCACTGTACATGGGGCTTTAGATCACCTGTTCAGGGTCGCTATGAGTCGGAATCGACTCGACAGCACTAGGGTGGAGGGGATTCTAATCCTTGTGTTTTAGGTGAAGAAAATCATGCACAAAAAGAGGAAGTGAGTATGTCAGATTGCACAACTAGTTAGTGGTGCAACCAGGTCCACAGTTACTTTATATATTACTATCAAAATGGGGTCATGATTTAATGACTCTGGAAAATTGAATCTGTATATATTGAAATGTTATATTGAGATGATTTATGATGGGATTTTGCTCAGCTGCAATGGTTTGGAATTGTCCTTCATGACTGACATGACCTCTTTTGCCATCCAGCTAAGATAGAACTTAGTGCATAATGATTTTTTGCTTCTCCCGATTGTATTTTCTGTGTGCTTATATTACATCCCAACTGGAAACATCATTTTCAAGTCATGATGTGCCATATGTAATATTCTACTTTAAATCATGTTATGCCTTTAAAGTTATACTAGTGTCTGTTCCTATGTCAAGGAGCTTGGGAGGTGAGTCTCTAAAAATTCATTCCTCTCCACAAATCCATTAAGCTT
This sequence comes from Loxodonta africana, assembly GCF_030014295.1. Taxonomy (NCBI): domain Eukaryota; kingdom Metazoa; phylum Chordata; class Mammalia; order Proboscidea; family Elephantidae; genus Loxodonta; species Loxodonta africana. Next base: position 25,537,315 of record NC_087361.1, on the reverse strand, counting down.
GTACATTTTTATGGGAAAAATATGTGCTTTCTGTCCTTGAACAATAGTCTGCATGTAAACTTAAAGCATTTTTACAAATATTATTGTTGAGCTGATTCTTATGAGTTCTATGCCTTCATATATTAATAACATATGGTTATTTTCCTCTTTTAATTTAATTAAGTTCAAGATTAGTGATGTTGTGTTTGAATAGAGATTATGAAATTAATGGAAACTACATAGTTTTGTCTAAAGGAGATCATATGTGATATCAACTTGAAATGAAATGCATTGCAGAAATTTGATCTACTTATAAAATGTATTCTTCTAACTTTGTTAAAAGTATCATCTTGACTTATTAGTTAATATAATCTCAAATAATACCGTGTTATTAATATTTTCATCGAGAGATTTTAGTAAAGTGAAGCCTCAAAATGGGAAGCTTCAGGGAAAGACATAACTTACATAGCCTCCACTTAGAGATATATTATAGTAAGGTTAATTTCATGATCCAGTAACTAAAACTCATTAGGAAAGGTCCAACATTTTATTGGTATAGAGGCTTAATATGAAGAGGCTCTAACATTTAAACAGCTGTTTCATCAAGAAATAAACCACCATATTCTCAGAAGACTGTATTGTTATTTTACAATTGTCTCCTGCTTAAAGATAATTTTGGAAGACACTACTCATTTAAAATAATATGAAATCATCTAAAATTGCTCTGCTATGAGGTCCTCTTTCAGGTAAGTTGTACGGTTCTACAAAGTTGCACCATATTTTACATATAACTGTATTTAACAGAGAGATTATCAGAATGTCTTAAACATATGTGGGGACTCAGGGTGTCAACATATAGCAGTTCTTTCTTTCTCTTCTGAATTAGAAACTGAGAAATAAGAGACAGAAAACAGTTGGGTAGATATAAAAATCATTATTTAAAAATGTGTAAAGATCACTTGAAATACACATCCAGAAGAGCTGACTATTAACCCTTTCTTCCTTCCAAATCACACCCTTTCCTTGTACTTGTAAATGCCTTGGGGCCACCTATTCCAGGAAACGGTTGTGCTGTAAAGAGATTTGCATTTGCAGGACAGCTGCCTTGTACAGGTTGAAGTGGGGTAAAAATTAGAGCAAATATCTAGTCATTGAAGACTTACAATACTTTACTTCTACAAAAAAAAAAACAAGGAAACCAAACCCAATGCTGTGGAGTCAACTCCAACTCATAGCGACCCTGTAAGACAGAGCAGAGCTGCCCCTTAGGGTCCCCAAGGTTGTAAATCTTTACAGAAGCAGACCGAGACACCTTCCTCCCATGGAGAGGTTGGTGGGTTCCAACCACTGACCTCTGGCTTAGCAGCCGATTATTTAACCGCTGTGCCACCAGCGCTCCTCTAGTTCTACGAAGTCAGGAAATATTAACCAGTGAGAGAATGACAGTCTCTTGTGATCCACCGGTCGAGAAAGAAATAAGACATGGGGAGTGTAGCAAAGAGGGTCATTCTGACAGAAATCTCTTCATATGGAAATATTATATCAGAGAAATGGTGTATTCCTCACCAATATAATGTACTATAATAAATTTTTATTTCAGTTAATTGATTGACTATTTCCTGATAAGATACTTTTATTCCCTTGATAATAACTCATTAGTTTTTTATCCTCTCAAAATGAGGAACAATATGTCAATGTGCCCGCAGGGATTCAGTAAATTTGCTGTTAAAAATGGTTATGTATTTGTGAGGGATACGGAACTATATCAACAAAACAGATTACCGAAAACTGAGCTGATTTTGAAGTGAAAAATATTTACGTGAAAGCACTAATTTTTTTCTCTCTGTTTAACATTTATTAAAAAAAGAATCAAGAGTAGTCTTGATTAAAGACTCACTTTGGTTTAGATTTTAAAACTTTTTTATTGCTAACTTTTGTGCTATTTAATTATGCTAATGAAAATTCTCATTAAGAGGTGCTTTTTGCTCTCATTAAGAGGAGTTTTGCAAACCTTCTGCTCAATTACCTAATGATTCTTACAGAGCTAAATTCAGATGGAATGTTGTTGTCCTTAGCTGCCACTGAGTTGGCACTTGACTCATGACTATCTCGTGTCTTAGAGTAGAGCTACACCATACGGTTTTCTTGGCTGTCATCTTTTAGGAAGCAGTTATCTAGGCCTTTCTTCCACAGAGTCACTGAGTGGGTTCGAAGCTCCAATATTTAGATTAACGACTGAGAGCAAACTGGTTGTGCCACTGTTATAGATTGAATTGTGGTCCCCAAAAATGTGTGTCCACTTGGCTAGGTCATGATTCCCAGTATTGCGTGGATGTCCACCATTTTGTCATCTGATGCGATTTCCCTATGTGTTGTAAATCCTACCTCCATAATGTCAATGAGACAGGATTAGAATCAGTTATGATAATCAGACAGCACTCAGTCTATAAGATCAGATTGTATTTTGGGTCAATCTCTTTTGAGATATAAAAGAGAGAAGCGAACAGAGAGACAGGGAACCTCATACTACCAAGAAAGCAGCACTGGGAACAAAATGCATTCTTCAGATGTGGGCTCCCTGAGCTGAGAACCTCTTCAACCAGGGGAAGATTGATGACAAGGACCTCCCCCCGAGAGCCAACAGAGACAGAAAGCCTTCCCCCGGAGCTGCCACCCTGAATTCAGGCTTCTAGCTTCCTAGACTGTGAGAAAATAAATTTCTCTTTGTTAAAGCCTTGTGAATTTCTGTTACAGCACTAGATAACTAAGACAGCCACCCAGACTCCTTTAAACAAAATGTGAAAGTGTACAAATCACATCCTACATGTATTTTTTTCTAAATTACTGAAGTATAATATATAGAGCCCTTGTGGTATGGTGGTTAAGAGCTTGGCTGCTAACCAAAAGGACAGCAGTTCAAATCCACCAACTGCTCTTTGGAAACCCTATGGTGTAGTTCTACTATGTCCTACAGTGTCACTATGAGTCAGATCCAGCTCGACAGCAACGGGTTAACAGATTTAGTAATATATACAAAGATATAAAAAGGTTAAAAAAGAGAAAATACATTTAAATACTTGTAGTTTATTGTAAATAATTTTAGTGTAAGGTTGTTAGACTTTTTCATAATAATATTTTTCAATTGCTATGATGGTACATAATTATAATGTTGATAAACCATCGAAAAGAGAAGCCTGTAGTAGAAAGTAGTCTTGTAGTAAATGTGAAATTTATGGTTTATATTAATATTTCCTCATTCATACAAATATGATGAAAATGTCTGTACTTATTTATCCAGATAATGGAAAAGGTCAGGCAAAATACAAAGAAACAAGAACTAGACTACCAAAATGTGTGCTATTTCAAGCTTTTATTTACAGTACTTCGAAGATAAGAAAAAGACTGAAGGTACCATAGGTTTCTGTGTATCGTTGAAGCAGTATACATTATGGAGGTTTCATATTGAGTAATCCTTTCTTTGACAGGTCAAAGAGAAAATATAAAAACCGGTTAATTCTCATCTCTCCATGACTCTAAATTAATATCCTAGCATTCTGCGGTGATCTGTAGCTAATTCACAAGAGGTAGAAAACACAGAGAAGAGGCACCCGTGCATTGCTATCTATTCTGAGAGCAATTTCAGAGCCTTCCTTTTGGGCACTGGGCATATTACTGCTTGCTCAAGAAGGGCTCATTGCAAAAATAACCAGAGTTTGGGTGGAAAGAGACTCGGGCTCTGGATCACAAGGGATGGTCATAAAGTACAAACATTAATCTCTCTTTAGTTTTGTACAGATAGATAGAATAAATTAATGTTCTTTATCTCTCTTTGCATATACATACTTGATAGATTAACTGCTGCTAAAGCTCAGTGTGATCTCCCAGGAGAAAGAGATGCAGGGGACGTACCTACCCCTATCATCACTCTCTCTTACTGTTGGGCAAAGATCTGTCATGCTTCTGCTCAAGACAGTGGGGGCTCTGGCCAGGTTAACGAACATGGGTTGGCAAGGCCATGACCTTATTAGATGGACCTCCTTCCGAAGTCTCAAACAACCTGAGTACCCACACTGAATCTGCCTGAGTCTGTCCTGTCTGATTTCCCCCAACACTTCACTAAGAAGCTCTCCAACAAATTTAGTGCTTCTGACAATAAGCTAGTCTCTCTCAGACTTTGTGTTAAATGCAAGTTCTCTAAGAAACTTTTAAAAGTTCAAAGGAAAAGTATAGAAAGAATCCAGGACTAAAAGGAAGATGTTTTTGTTCTGCACCAATGCATTTACTCTGTAAAGCAATGCACTTATCTCTACTTACGCTTTTTGCTTCTATTCTATATGAACCTCGACTGATTTATGCTAATTTGTGTCCGAGATGACAATAGAAGCAGAAAGTTATAGAGTCTCCAAAAGGATTTGCTTTCCTATTACTCCATCTACTGGAATTGCCCTTCACTGACCACAAATTCCTGGCCCTAACACCGGATAAAAAAACGAGGAGAGGAAGTGAAGTGGAATTATGCACGTGCACTGACAAAACTGTTTTCTTAATGGTTCATTTAATAGGATGAGTAATTTTGACTGAGATGAGTAATTTTATTAGACTACAGGCTGAGACTGTTCAGTAGCAGGATACACTGTTTTACTCTTTATTATTTTATATTCTCAGCTTCTGAGTCCTAACACATGTAAATACAGTGCTATTTTGATACTAAAATATTGTACTCTCCATTAACACAATCTGTACCATTTGCTTTTCAAACAGGCATGCATGCTTTTGTTATCACAGAAATGCAATGAAAATAAAATGTAAGCTCTCTGATGTTTCAGAAATGTACTCATACAAAATAATTCTAGAGGAATACTGAAATGTTTTGTCCAGTGTAATCCCACATATCAAGGTAATTAAAATAACTTCTTAAAAACTAAAATACAATAAGAAGACTGATGAATTACTACAAAATACACGTTCTGATTTAATAGGTTTTCAAGATCATTTATACCAAATTTTTAATCCAGGGGTACCTGAGGAATATGATATAATTTTCATTTCACTTAATTAGAATTTGGTTGAAACAAGGATCAAATATGATGTATGTATGGAGGACTTAACTGGGTAATTAATTTGTCCCTGACCATATTTATTTAAAAACTTTATCTTTAAATATCAAAGTAAATTAAAATAACCTGGAAAATTATCAGTTATCAGGCTTACTATGGTTTACATCTTATTTTAAAGCAAACCTATGTTAGCTAAATTTATTTTTAAAGTGAATTTGAAAGTGACTTACCTTCAAAATGTGGAAAGAAATTCACAGATAGTAATGCTGAATAGTCTCTGTGTGGGTATTAGTGTTTATTTATATACGTGCACATGTACATAGGGCTGTTGGCAATCCCCACGTTTTCATTATCTCTTCTTTTTTTATTTTTTCCAACATTTTATTATGAACATTTCCAAACATACAATAAAGCTAAAAGGATTTTACAGTGAATACCCATATACCCATCACTTGAATTCTACCGTTAACATGTTTTTGTAATTTATCATGTAACTATCTACATTAAACTTTTTATATTTGTTTTCAATTAAGTTTTAGAATTTTTTCACCCAATTATCCAGTAATAATGCATCATTGTCTTGCAAAATGCTGATTTTTGTTTAATAGAAAGAGAACTTGAACTTCGGTTAAGAGATTAAGAGCAGGACTTCGAACAGGTTCGTTCCATTTTGAATCCCTGCTCAGCGTCTGTACCATAACAAGTTCCCAGGTGATGCTAATGATTTCACCTGAGATATACTGGATCAATCTACAGTTTAACAAGGTCCTCAGGTGATTCTTATGTATAATACATTTTGAGAACCACTGCCCTACAGGTGGTTCTCATGATTGATCCCTCACCAGCAGTGTTAGGGACATCTGGGAACTTGTCAGAAATGCAAATTCTCAGCAGAGGTTCAAATTGGAATGAACCAGTTCAAAGCCCTAGTTTAGGAGAATTGCTTCTTTTCTTTTTTGTTTTAACTGTGCTTTAGGTGAAAGTTTACAAAGTAAATCAGTTTCTCATTCAAAAATTTGTACATAAATTATTTTGTGACACAATGTATCAGCACTCTGCCCTTTTCCACCCTGGTTTCCCCATTTCTATTTGTCCAGTTTTCTTGTCCCTTCCTGCTTTCTCGTCTTTGCTTTGGGGCAGATGCTGCCCGTTCGGTCTCCTATGCTTGGTTGATCTAAGAAGCACATCCCTCATATGTGTTATTGTTTATTTTTTTAAGCTTGTCTAGTCTTTGTCTGAAAAGTGAACTTCGAGAGTGACTTCAGTTCTAAGTTAGCAGGATGTCCAGGGACCATAGTCTTGGGGATTCCTCCAGTCTCTGTCAGACCAGTAAGTCTGGCCTTTTTTTGTGGATTTGCATTTTGTTCCTTTTTCTCCCACTCTGTCTGTCCTTACTTTTCTTGAATGCACAAAAATAAATAAAAAAATAAAAAGAACTGGACAATTTTATAACAACATCTAACATGATTTGTGGCATCTTTTAGCATATGTCACTAACCAGTGATATAATATAAAGGTTAAGTTTTTATTATTAATGATTATATAATAATATGAGAATTAAATACTTTTATTTTCATATGCAAGAAAGGAAACATGTTTATTTCAGATTGGTTGTAGACTAGCTTAAAAGACATAAATTTTTATGTGCTTATTCACAACTCTCATATGGAATATGGCAAAAATCAGTGTTGGTACTGTGTTTTTGTCTTACGTTGTTTTTGATGAAAAGTACTCTTGTCTGAGACAAAATGAAATGAAGTTCTTTTCCTCTGTAACACAATAAAACTGAGCACTAGATATAAGTGAGTCAACACAGCTGGTTGCTAACATTATGATCAGGGATGATCTAGTTTGGGTGAAATAAGAACTGGCCTGAATCTTTGCCCAAAGCTTGAACTGAAATGACCTTGAAATAAGTGTCCGTGGTTACAAAACTCCTCTGCCTCCATCCCTCATTTCACAAGCCCTGTTTTCATAAAGATTGGAGTGTTAAAACAAAAATCATGTTAAGCCAATAACAGAAATTGATTGAAGCTTACTGAATATACAATTTGCAATTTGGGGTTACATTTTCACTGCAGTGTCAAAAATATTCTGAAGATGAGAAGGAATTCCAAAATTCTTAACCCAAATCTTATCTGCATTGCCATGAGAAAAAAAATGTGGGAACAGAACTAATAAACAAATTTGTGGTCAGAAGGATTTTCATACAGCATTGTCTTGAGAAACAATTAAAATAATTACTGATTTACCCTAAACATATCTCCCAGTCTGACCTTTGGAGTTTGTTTCCGAAACTGACTGAATTCTTCAAAAAGAGCAAAATGCCCAAAGCAAAACAGTCTTACTTGTTTATCTAGACAATTGTTTGGCACAAAAGTGGCTTTTAGGAACGAATTTTTTCAAGGCTCAAGGTTCAAAAGGACACCTAAGGGCAATGGCCTGTGTGGGTTATCCCAACTTCCAAGAAAGCCCGAAATCTGGATTCCAGGAGAATTAAAATGATTTTGTCATTAGACATCCAATTTTTTTGATTAAGCTAAATAGGAAGTACTAAAAAAAAAAGAACACAATAATGAAGGCATCAAATTCTAATAACCCAATTTGGAGTCTCAAAATTGAATAAAAATAAAGTTTGTCTCTTTTAATGAATTCATTTCAGAGCCTTCTTCTGTTATCTCAACTGAATAAAAAATACTTTTGTTTTAGTCAATATAAGAGAGAGAGCAAAGGCCCCGAGATCAGAGGGTGCCTGTTTGAGAAATAGCAAAGAGACTGGTGTGGTTAGAGGAGAAGCAAGTAAAAGAGAAATAGACTATACTTTATCAGGGAGGTAATAGAGGGTTGAGTGTGGAACCTAGAGACTTAGTAAGACAGAGAATAGAGGCACTTCCAAATTTGCAAACAAATTAACAAGAAACAGGCCAGGGCACAGAAACAAAGCCATTCCCCAGAACAATGGGGCAGGGTATCTAAAAATAGCCTACAAACTTCTTCAAGTTGCCTTTCAGAAGCAGCTGGAGAAAACCAGGCCCAGGGACAGGCACAGAACATCCACCTGTGGCTGCTGCGTGACCTTCCACAAGGGGCAGTGAGGGGCTACAGCCCCAGCTGGGAAATCAAACCTGGGGACCAAGAGACTGTGCAGGCGCGACAACCCATAATAAGTCCTGCCATGAACCCCAGAGGCTGCCAGGACAGAAGTCATCTTAGAAAGCTGCTGTGCCGGCACCTTAGTTAACATATCCTTGCTTGTGTCTATGAATGAGCATGAATCTTTTCCTGCCCAAGAACTTTTAAAAACCTAGGCCCGTCTTTTGTTCTGTGAGACAAGGGTAAGCATTGCTCTAGGCCCTCCTTGTCTCTGCTTACAAGCCTCTTCAATAAAGTTTTGCTTGTTTGGAAAACTCTGCATGCCTTACCTGCTCATACTTGACCAGTGAGAGACAAGAACCTTATTCTGGTAACAAATAGAATAGAAAAAAATGAATTTTTGATTTTCCGCAAGATTGTGAGGAAGGGTATTGAACGTCTTATCAATTCTAATAAACATTTTCACGTTTGCAAATGTACTTTTTGTGTTGTTTCATGCTTCAGTGGTCATTACAACACTGCTCAGCTGGGTCATATTCTTAGCAAAATGAGGGAACGCTTAACCCAAAAAAAAACCAAACCCACCGCCGTCGCTTCAATTCTGACTCATAGCGACCCTATAGGACAGAGTAGAACTGACCCGTAGAGTTTCCAAGGAGCGCCTAGTGGATTCGAACTGCCGATCTTTTGGTTGGCAGCCATAGCACTTAACCACTAAGTCACCAGGATTTCTGAGGGAGTGCTTAGCTGCCTATTTTGCAGCATGGTTTCAAGTATAAGTGAGTCGGAATTTGACTCAATGGCAATGGGTTTTTTTTTTTTTTCTGATTACACATGTTAATGTAAAGGAATGTATTAAAGGATGTATGTTGTCAGAAATTACATTGTTAAAGGTAGTACTAATATAAGAGATACAGATAAACCATACGGAGGAATCATAAGACTTAACAAGACAGAGAACAGAGGTGCTCCCAAATCTGCAAACAAAGTAACAAGAAATGGGCCAGGGTACAGAAACAAAGCCATTCCCCAGAACAATGGGGCAGGGTATCCAAAAATAGCCCACAAACTTCTTTAAAGTTGCCTTTCAGAAGCAGTTGCAGAAAACCAGGCCCAGGGACAGGCACAGAACAACCATCTGTGACCACCGCCGTGTGACCTTTCATGAGGGGCAGAGTCTGTAAAATATGAATATGACTCTTAAGGCTCTAACCTTGCCACTTGCATTTCATTTCTTGGTTATTGTTGTTACTTGCCTTTGAGTTTGATCTGGCTCATGGTGACCTTATGAGTAACAGAATGGGATATTGCCCAGTTCTGTGCCATCCTCACTATTGTTGGTAGGTTTGAGCCCATCGTTGCAGGCACCATGTGTTGGATAAAAGTTACGAAACACAAAATCTGCTCCCTACCCAGAAAACCTCTCCACAAGAATAGAAGAGAAAGAAGAGTTTAATTATTGAATAAGCATTAAGCCAGGATGTGATGCATCACCCACTGGCAATCCGCTAAAGAAATTGCAAAGATTAAAAAAAAAAAAAAAAAAAATTAACCTTTATATAGCTAAGGGGATAAAAAAAATCAGTCCATTATATTCATGTGTTCAAGATAATTGTTAGTTTTCTAATCTTTCAGGGGAGGTAGGGCTGGGCTACCACAGTTTAATGCTAATCTCCTTCCAGGAAACAGGAGGGTAGGAAAGGAACATCTGAAGTTATATTTCAAAGAGATAGCTGCCAGATCTTTGAGAAGATCTCTTAGATTTACATACTTTTCAAAGAGACAAAGAAAGAATTTACAATTACAAGTTATTTAAAGTGAATTCTGAAAGAACAGAGGAGTAGGGTGCTCTTCCCTTATTGTCAACTCAGAGAGTAAAATTTGTATTTTTCTTTACATGTGTCAATCTATCTTAAGGGAAGTTTCCCTCTTTTTCACTGAACCACCACTTTACCAAACATGGCGTCCTTCTCTAGCGGTTGGTCTTTCCTGATGATATGCCCAGAGTAAGCAAGATGTGGGAACATTCTGGTTATGCTTCAGTCTGGCTTTGTTTGTTCAGTCTGGCTTTCCCTGGTAGATCTCTCCACTACTGGGATCTGATTGGGTTGGTCTTAATCTATGGATACAAGAACAACAGTGAAATAGCTCATTACTACCGGAAATCATTATTACTAGATTTTCTATTGATTAATAGCCTCTTTTTGGATCTAAACAAAACCCAGGCCATAACTTAACCTTTCGTCTTCACAACTCCCACTTTACTAAAGATGCCCAAGAAGAGCTAAAGGATCTTCCAAACCCACAAACTGTACTCTTCTTATTGTGGCCCATATCAACAACTATGGGACAGATTCATCTGGTTAACACCCAAACGGGGAGGCTAGGTCAGATTTCTCCCCCTTGTTGAGAAAAGTCTAACAACACTCATATGAGTAACCTAGCCGTCACCAGACCTATGGGATGGCTTCCAATGTCTGAATGTACATCAGTTATTAACCTAACGACCTAATGATTGGTTGACACTGACTGGCCTTGATGCTTATGTAGCTTTGGGTAGCCCCTAACAGCACCTTTTGGTTATATGGAATGATATAGCCAGTCTGGATTGGAAGATGCACTCTGGGCCTGAGATGGACTCAAGAATGTATTTTAACTTCCTTTACCAGCTAATGTACCCATTTAAAAGCATGATGGTCTCAATCAGTGTTTCACTGGCTTGATAATTTGGCAGTATTTCCACCTCAGATAGAGCTTGAATATGTTATGGCATATGTAGAAATATTAGCCAAATATAAACAAACTGCCCTAAATGACTCTGCCCATGGGCTTCAAGAGATCAATACTGAAATAACAATGATGAGAAAAGTAGTACTCCAAGATGAAATGGTCCTTGGTACTCTCAGTGCAGCCCAGGGAGGCACCTGTACCATAATACAATCTGATTGCATTGTCTATATTCCTGACAATAGTGCTAATATTATACTGTATGCAAATCATATGCAACATGAAGTATCTCACCTTAGCGATCCTGTTCCTTCCTTAACTGATATTATTAGCAATTGCTTTTCCTCTTGGGGTGGACGGTAGCAAAATATTGCTACTTTATTTTGGATTCTTTATATTTCTCATCATTTCTATTACTGTACCTATAAAATGGTGTTTTGCTTTGGTTAAACACATTTTATCCATGAAATTTGGCACTTTAAAACTGTTTGACCCTTCACATAAAATCATGCTGGTTTCACAGGTTTTCACCAATGATCATGTTGTTTATTTACCTCCCTTTTGTCTCCCTGGGCATGTTTTTATCTTGATTTGTATCATTCTGCCCCAACTGAGACATGTTCCTCAAATGTGGCCTTGTTCATCAAGATGTTCCCCATAAAACCTACTCACCCTGAAGATAAGGTCTATTGATTCGGCATGGTGAAGAAAATAGTTTTTGTTAACCAAAGTTCTTCAAGAAAACAGACAAAGTCCTTGCAGAATAAAAGCTACTCCATTGTGGGTGATCAGTGTCCCCTAGCAGAGGCTTGTTCAAAAAGGGGAAATATGCAGATGGAAATATTCGAACGTGGAGGCACTCATCTTTGGACAGAAATGATGGGATCAACATGCATTCTCAGGAAGAAAAATGTCAGGATGTAAACAATTTGTTCCTAGGAAGTATGTGCATAACCAAATGGGCTAGTGCTGCTCACCGAAGGAGTAAAACTCAATCAGCCCTACCCAAAAGACCAACATTTACATTTCAATGGACTCCAAAGCTGAATCAATCATTAACCCCCTACCATTTCTTTGTTCTGTATGCATAAAACTCTGTAACTTAATAGAGACTCTGGTGTGCTTTGTGTTTTTACTTAGCGCTGCCCAACTTGAGCTGTGTTACTCCTCAATAAAACTCTTTTCTTTCACTTCTAACAGAGTACTAAACTTTCCTCTTTAACACATCAAAGTTACATCTTTGGTAAACAATATTTATTCAGCCTCACCGCAGAATGCAAGCAGTCCTTCTTTGCTTTAACTCAAACCCAGTTCTCCTCAGAATACACTTAGTTTTGCTTCTACTTATTTTCCAATGAAATCGACTCTAAGGTTATGGAGGGATAGACATTCTTGTGGCTTTCAGACTATTGTTTCTTGTCTGCTTTTAAGACTCCTCTCCCTTTGTGATTCATCCTCTCTGACTGTGTTACTTCTTTCATGCTGGGGTAGTCCAACACTTTCCTTAAGGACTTTGATTCCTGAGCTTTCTCATCACCTTAAGTCCTCTCATCTTCTGAAATATTAATGTTTCTGTAGGGCTAATCCATCTACCTCCCTAATTTTTCAGTCTTCTCGATTCAGGTGACTCATTTGCACTCTAGTTGAATAACCTGATCCATAAACCACATCATTCACCCTGGCATAGGATCCATAAGAGCATGGTCAGGAAACCATGCTTCAGGGATATTTTCACATTTCTGCATGATCGACGCTTTGTGAGTAAAGATGCTAACAGCTTGATTAAAAGATGTTTGAATGAAAGACAAGTGCTGAAAGTTAGAGATGTCTAGAGGGATTTAAAGACATCTCTCCTGGACCATTTATTTGCATTTCAATGAACTAGGGCCTATTATTGCCTTTCTCAATGAAAAAAACCAAACCTGTTTCAGCTGAGTCGTTTCCAACTCATAGAGACCCTATAGAGGATATATTTAAATTCCAGAGCAAAAGCCACTCTCTCCAGAGCTGACCTGTAAATTCTAAGATTCATAATTTCAGAGATCCCCTCCTATGGTACAAACCCCTGTACATGCATGGTACATGTGGCCCTCACTGCATTGTCCCCTGGGGAATTAATGCATGGGGGATTGATACTAACCTCTAACTGAAAGCTCAGCAGTTCAAACTCATCACTGCTTCTCAGCAGGAGAAAGGTGTGTCGGTCTGCTTCCGTAAAGATCACAGACTTGAAAACCCTATGGGGCAGTCCTACTCTATCCTATAGGGTTGCTATGAGTCAGAATAGACCGGACAGCAACAAGCTTTTTTTTTTTTAATCACACCAGGTCCTTCACTTTTTAAAACACATAACTTCACTTTCTAATTTTTTATATAAAATAAAGATCCCCAAGAAAATCATTTCTTGCTTCTTATTTATTTGCATGTATCTGAAAAAGTGAGACTCATCCTGTATTATTCCTTCAACTACTAATCCAATCCATTTTAATGCTTTCTTGACTCTACACTCTAAATATCTCTTGTATACTTATTTCCTTGCAAAACTCTGATGTCTTCTCCTCTTGACTTAGTTCAGACCCACATCACTACTGACCATCATTAGCCAAGTAAACATTTGTAAATGGAAAGTTTCAAAATGGAGGCATTCATGTCACGACGTAGAAAAGACAGAGTCGACATGTATTCCCAGGGAACAAAAGGTCGGAATGTAAACAATTTTGTTCCTGGGAAGAACATGGTTATGAATCCAGTCATGGATGATGGATTCACTAGCGTCATTCATCTATTGAGTATCATCACTCTGTCCTAGCCAAATGGCTGACTTTTAACTATCAAAGGACTTCAAAGCTGAAGCTGATTTCCTCTATAGTCAATCATTAACCCCCTATCTTTTCTTTGTTCTCTATGTATAACCCCCCCCACTCCACACAAATGGTGTTTTGCATTTTTCCTTAGCACTGCCCAGCTTGAGCTGTATTATTTTACAACAAAACTCCTTTTTCTTTCATTTCTAACAGAGTGAGAGATTTTCTTCTTTGACACATTTTTAAATGAAATTTTAGCTGATGCTAAACAGAATGTTCAGAGAGAGAAGGCAAATTACATTGTAATTTTTTTTTTCTGATAACAATTATTTTGTAATAAAATGGCAAATGATTATTTGTTCTGAAAAAATTTGCCTTATATACCTCTTCTAAATAGTGGTTGTTTTTTTTGTTTAATTGTGCATTAGGTGAAAGTTTACAGGCAAATTGGATTCCCATTCTACGGTTTGTACATAAAGTGTTTCATGGCCTTGGTTTCATTCCCCACAATGTGTCAGTACTCTCCCCATTTCTGCCCTGGGTTCGTCATTCCCTTTTGCCCTGATTTTCCACTCTTTCCTGCCTTCTCATCTTTGCTTTTGTGCAAATATTGACTTTTTGATCTTGTGTAATTGATTGCTCTGAGAAGCACCTACCTTTCGGGTGTTGTTGTTTATTTTTACGGGCTTGGCTATTGTTTGGCTGAAAGGTATTCTCTCAGAATGGCTTCAGTTTCAGGTCAGAAGGATGTCTTAGAACCATAGTCTAGGAGTTCCTCCAGTCTCTGTCGCACCACTAAGTCTGGTATTTATTGTAAATTTCATTTTTCGTTCTCATTTTTCTCTCAATCTCTCCAGGACCCTCTGTTGTGACCTCAGGAAGAGTGATCATAGTGGTGGCTGGACCTGATCTAGATCTTCTGGTCTCAGGGTCAGGCAGGCTGTGGTTTATGTGGTCCATTAATTATTTGGACTAATTGCTCCCTTGAGTCTTTAGTTTTCTTCATTCAGTCTCCTTTGCTATGAATGGAAAAGAGACCAATAGATGTGTCTTAGATGGTTGCTCACAAGCTTTTAAGACCCCAGACACTACTCACCAAAGTAGGATGCAGAGCATTGTCTGTATGACCTATGCTGTACCAATTGACATAGATGTCCCCAAAGTCTACAGTCCTTTGTCTTCTTGAATATTTTGTAGGGAACCTGAAGGCTCATTTGTATATTGTATTTCTGGAATTTTTTATGCTAATAACTTTATGAAAATACTTAAAATTTTACCACATTGTTGATTAATTTACCAGAATTTGCTTACTATTAGTAGTGCATCTGGCAGTTTGTAATAACTTTAAATATATCACAAACTAATAAAAAATCCAAATATGGGGTAATTTATTCAACAAAACAAGTTAAGTTGCATAAAGCAATTTAGTTTCAGAATATAAAAATTTACATTACTATTCTTGACCTTTGTTTTTACAAATACTGGATTTATTTCAAAGGTTCTAAATAACAAAAAACATTAATATTAACTACCCTACGTCCTATCTATTGTTGTGGATAAAATGCACTATTTTTTAGCATAAGTGCATTCAGGAAATGATGGTGGGTTTTTTAAAAAAATATACTAGTGTTGGAGTACCTGGAAATAATTTTTAAATGGTGACTTCTAATATTTCTTGTGAAATTGTTTTATTTTTGTAATCTAAACTCATTTCACCTTTATCAGTCCTAAACCAGATCTCTTACAAATGCAAAAGTTTGTTTGATTTTGTGGGTATGTGTACGGAAATTTAAGAAATGGGTTGGGTTCCACATCTGGGTGGATAAGGCGAGGAATAAAAATAGCATTCGTAGCACAAAGAGACAATCCATAAATGAAATAAATTATACAAAGCAGAATTGCAGAAATTTAAGTTACATGGGAATTTACAGCTTTAAGTCACTAGTAATTATAGTGCTTAAGGGAGAGAATAAAATTAAAATTTTTCATATTGGTTTTACGGTAACTAAGGTCAGTTAAAGGTGAGACAAATAAAGCATTATCTTTAACATTATTGGTTACATGAGTACATTGACTGGCTAAAAGACATAATTGAAAGACATGTGGTCAAGGGGGGTTTCATGTTGGTTACAAAGCAATGACATGATGGATACTCTCAGGAATGATTGATTAACAAGAGCTTTGCTCAGAATCATAGATCTCCAGAGGAGAATGGAAACAGCCTCCATGACCTATCACTTTGAGTCATGCCCTTTTCTTTTTTTTTTTATTTGTTAATTGGTGAATTAAACTAGTTCAATGTGTTGTCAACGTGATTTTGAAAACAAACTTAAGCACTGCTTTTTTTTTACCCAGTATGTTGTATATCAGAGGAGACTGGGATCAAAACTTTCCGTTAAGTGTTCACTTAATTTAGCCTCACCAAAAAGAAACTCATAAGGTGGAGCCAGGATGGCGGAAAAGCCAGACACTTCCTGTGATCCCTTTTACAATAAAAACCAAAAAAAAAAGTGAAACTATTATATTTATGGCAAGCTAGCAGCACTGAATATCAAAGGTAAAGATAGAAAATGGACTTAGTGGCAGGGGAGGGAGAGACAGTTCAGAAGCGGAGAGGAGTTGCCAGACCTGAATTGCTGGGATCCCTCAGACACCATTCCCAGGAGCAGTTCTGGTGGGCTGGTGGTAGCATTAGGACACAGTTACCTCAGGGAGAGGCAGCCAGCTGCACAGCCTACTCATATCTCCGGAACCAGAGAAGAATGGCGTTCTTGGCAAAAGCTAAGTACTTGTGTATATGTTATTGTGCCCCTGGTTCCCAAGCTGGCTTCAGTAGCTGCAGATTTTTCTGGGTCTGAGATAGGCTCTGCTGAGTGCCTAGAGCCATCCTCCAGTCCTAGGAGTAGGAATAAATTCACAATTATGGGAAAAGATAATTTGCCAGCTCCACTAACCAGGAGAGCTCAGGATAGAAGAAGCTCCTGTACAGGAACAAATGGTCTGTGAACTGTGACTATCTTTATAACTGGCATGGAGCTCTGTGGGCCAGTTTCAAGAGAATAGGCCCTTATAGGCAGACTGCAACCGTTTAAGCGGTGTGGTGAAGAGGCTGGTGTTTGATATTTGACACCACTTTGCCTATAAATAGGGTCCTCACCTAGCCACATCAGGGGCATAAGGACTGGTGGCTCCACTCAGGTCACCCAGCCACCTGTGACAGGGGTCCAAGGATAACTGGTACCTCCCAGTCCTTACAAACAAAAGCATTGGGTGCTATGGTCTGTCTGAAGAATCCACCCACCTGTACACTCTAGTGAACAGGGACACGCTTTCCTCAGAGACACATGGGGGACGATTCTCAGCCTCTGCCTCCTTCAGAGTGTGACCTCCTGCTGCAACCAGATATTGGTACCTAAACCAATCACCCTGCCCCTCTAAGACTGTAGGACAGAGCCTATACCACACACTTGATGACCAACTACCTGGACACTTGAGCTGAATTCATACAAGAAAAGTAAATGGACTCCTAGACTAATATACCTGATAACAGCTCTAACTAGCTGGTGACAGGACATTAGAGCTTCAAAGTCAAAAATACTCAAGCTAGCTCACTCAAGCAACCCATTCGGGCATATTAAAACAAAACAAAGCAAGAAGCTACGATACGGTAAGCAAACATAAAATAAACTAATACAATAACTTATAGATGGCTCAGAGACAAGTGTCAATATCAAGTCACATAAAGAAACAGAACATGATCACCTCAACAAGCTCTCAGAACAAAAAAATCAATGGATCTTCTGGATGAAGGTGTATTCCTGGAATTACCAGATACAGGATTCAAAAGATTAATATACAGAACTCTTCAAGACGTCAGGAATGAAATTAAAAAGAAATCAGGCAATACTCAGAGCAAGCCAAGGAACACACAGATAAAGTAGTTGGGGAAATGAAAAACGTTATTAAAGAGCATAATGAAAACTTTAATAAGCTGGAAAAATCCATAGACAGACAGCAATCAGAAATTCAGAAGATTAGCAATAAAACTACAGAATTAGACAACTCAATAGAAAATCAGAGGAGCAGAATTGAGCCAGTAGAAGGCAGAACTGATGAGATCAACAATAAAGCACTTGGCACCAATATATTTGAAGAAAAATCAGATAAAATAATTTTTAAAAAATGAACAAACCTTAAGAATCACGTGGGACCCCATCAAGAGAAATAACCTATTAGTGATTGGAGTACCAGAACAGGGAGGGACAACAGAAAATACACAGAGAATTGTTGAAGATTCATTGATAGAAAACTTCCCTGATATTGTGAAAGATGAGACGATATCTATCTAAGATGCTCATCAAACTCCACACAGGGTAGATTCTAAAAGAAAGTCACCAAAACATATTAAAATCAAACATGCCAAAACCAAAGAATGAGAATTTTCAGAGCAGCTAGGGATAAATGAAAAGTCACCACAAAAGAGGGTCAATAAGAATCAGCTCGGACTACTCGGCAGAAACCATGCAGGCAAGAACGCAATGGGATGACATATAAAGCATTGAAGGAAAAAATTGCCAGCCAAGAATCATATATCCAGCAAAACTGTTTCTCAAATATCAAGGTGAAATTAGAACATTTCCAGATAAACAGAAGTTTAGAGAATTCATAAAAACCAAACCAAAACAACTCAACAATGAATAAGAGGAAAAGAAAATATATAAAGATAAGCTACTCAGCACAAAAAATTAAGTGGGAAAAAGTAACTGTCAACAACACTTGAAAAAAGACATCAAAGTGACAGTACTAAATTCATACCTATCTATAATTACGCTGACTGAAAATAGACTAAGTGCACAATAGAGAGTGGCAGATGGATTAAAAAAACACAGTCTGTCTATATGCTGTCTACAAGAGACACACCTTAGATTTAGAGACACAAACAAACTAAAACTCAAAGGATGGAAAATATATCAAGCAAACAACAATCAAAAGAGAGCAGGAGTGGCAGTATCAATTTCCAATAAAATAGACTTTAAAGTTAAATCCACCACAAAGGAAAAGGAAGGATACTATATAATGATTAAAGGGACAATACGCCAGGAGGATATAACCATATTAAATATTTTATGCACCCAATAACAGGGCTGCAAGATACATAAAACAACTCTAACAGCACTGAGAAGTGAGATAGACAGCTCCACAATTACAGTAGGAGACTCCACCACACCACTTTTGGTGAAGGGTAGGACATCCAGAAAGAAGCTCAGTAAGGATACAGGAGATCTAAATGCCACGATCAACGAACTTGACCTCACAGACATATACAGAACACTCCACCCAACAGCAGACAAGTATACTTTCTTTTCTAGTGCACATGGAACATTCTCTAGAATAGATCCGATATTAGGACATAAAACAAGCCTTAGCAGAATCCAAAACTTCAAAATGTTACAAAGCATCGTCTCTGACCATAAGGCCATAAAGGTACAGATCAATAACAGAAAAAGCAGGGAAAAGAAATCAAACACTTGGAAAATGAACAATACCCTGCTCAAAAACAACTGAGTCATAGAAGACATTAAAGATGGAATAAAGAAATTCAGAGAATCCAATGAGAATGAAAACACTTCCTATAAGAACCGTGGGACACAGTGAAAGTAGTGCTCAGAGGTCAATTTATACCAACAAATGCACACATACAAAAAGAAGAAAGGGCCCAAATCAAAGAATTATCCCTACAACTTGGACAAACAGAAAGAGAGCAACAAAAGAAACCCTCAGGAACCAGAAGAAAGCAAATAACAAAAATTAGAGCAGAATTAAATAAAATAGAAAGCAGGAAAACAATTGAAAGAGTTAAAAGGACCAAAAGTTGGTTCTTTGAAAAAATTAACAAAATTGATAAACCTTTGGCCAAACTGACAAAAGAAAAACAGGTGAGGAAGCAAATAACCCGAATAAGAAATGAGATGGGCGATATTACAAAGACCCAACTGCAATTAAAAGAATCATATCAGATTACTATGAAAAACTATACTCAAATTTGAAAACCTAGAAGAAATGGATGAATTCCTAGAAACACACTACCTAACTAAACTAACACAAACAGAGGTAGAACATCTAACTAGACCCATAAAAAAAGAAGAGATTGAAAACGTAATCAAAAAACTCCCAACAAAACAAAGCCCTGGCCCAGACAGCTTCACCACAGAGTTCTACCAAACTTTCAGAGAAGAGTTAACACCACTACTACTATAGGTACTTCAGAGCATAGAAAAGGATAGAACACTCCCAAACTCAGTCTATAAAGCCAGCGTGTCCCTGATACCAAAACCGGGTAAACACTCCACAAAAAAAGAAAATTACAGACCCATATTCTTCATGAATATAGATGCAAAAATCCTCAACAAAATTCAAGCCAGTAGAATTTACAACATATCAAAAAAAAAAAAAAAAAAAAAAATTCACCCTGACCAAGTGGGATTCATTCCAGGTATGCAGGGATGGTTCAAAATTAGAAAAACAATTGATGTAATAAACCACATAAATAAAAGAAAAGACGGGAACCACATGATTTTACCAATTGATGCAGAAAAGACATTTGACGAAGTTCAACACCCATTCATGATAAAAACTCTCAGCAAAATAGGAGTAGAAGGAAAGTTCTTCAACCTAATAAAGGGCATTTATAAAAGCCAATAGCCAATATCATCCTAAATGGAGAGAGCCTGAAAGCATTCCCACTGAGATCGGAACCAGACAAAGGTGCCCTTTATCACCTCTCTTATTCAACATTGTGCTGGAGTCCTAGCCAGAGCAATTAGGCTAGATAAAGAAACAAAGGGCATCCAGATTGGCAAGGAAGAAGTAAAAGTATCTCTATTTTCAGATGACCTGATCTTATACACAGAAAACCCTAAAAGAATCCTCAAGAAAACTATTGAAAGTAATAGAAGAATTCAGCAGAGTATCAGGATATAAGATAAACATGCAAAAATCAGTTGGTTTCCGCTACACCAACAACAACAAAAAAAAACATTGAGGAGGGAATCACCAAATCAATACCATTTATAGTAGCC
This sequence comes from Loxodonta africana, assembly GCF_030014295.1. NCBI lineage: Eukaryota > Metazoa > Chordata > Mammalia > Proboscidea > Elephantidae > Loxodonta > Loxodonta africana. The sequence continues at coordinate 25,516,576 of NC_087361.1, read as the reverse complement.
TCTAAGAAGATAGAATACTTAGGAATAAATCTTACAAGACATGTAAAAACTCTATACAAAGAAAACTATAAGGTGCTACCGCAAGAAACTAAAAGAGACCTATGTAAGTGGAAAAACATGCCTTGCTCATGGATAGGAAGACTTAACATTGTAAAAAGGTCTATTCTACCAAAAGCCATCTATAGATAAAATGCAATTCTGATTCAAATTCCAACATTTTTAATGAGATGGAGAAACAAATCACCAACTTCATATGGAAGGGAAAGAGGCTCCAGATAAGCAAAGCATTAGGGAAAAAGAACAAAGTGGGAGGCCTCATTCTACCTGATTTTAGAACCTATGATACTGCCACAGTAATCAAAACAGCCTCGTACTGGTACAACATCGGATACATAGACCAATGGAACAGAATTGAGAATCCAGACATAAATCCATCCACATATGAGCAGCTGATATTTGACAAAGGCTCAAAGTCAGTGTAATGGGGAAAAGATAGTCTGTTTAGCAAAAGATGCTAGCATAACTGGATATCCATCTAAAAAAAAATGAAACAAGACCCATACCTCACACCATGCACAAAAACGAACTCAAAATGTATCAAAGGTCTAAGCAGAAAATCTAAAACAATAAAGATCATGGAAGAAAAAATCATGGACACCACCAGGAGCCCTAATACATGGCAGAAACTGTATACAAAACATTACCAACAATGTAGAAGAGAAACTAGATAACTGGGAGCTCCTAAAAATCAAACACCTACGCTCTTCCAAAGACTTTAACAAAAGATTACCTATAGACTGGGATAAATTTTTTAGCTATGACATTTCTGACCAGTGTCTGATCTCTAAAATCTACATGATACTGCGAAAACTCAACTACAAAAAGACATGTAACACAATTAAAAAATGGGCAAAGGATATGAACAGGTACTTCACTAAGGAAGGCATTCAGGTAGCTAACAGATACATGAGGAAATGTTCATGACCATTAGCCATTAGAGAAATGCAAATCAAAACTACAATAAGATTCCACCTCTCTCCAACAAGGCTGGGATTAATCCAAAAAATACAAAATAATAAATGTTGGAGAGGTTGTGGAGAGACTGGAACACTTATACACTGCTAGTGGGAATCTAAAATGGTACAACCACTTTGGAAATTGATTTGGTACTTCCTTAAAAAACTGGAAATAGAATTACCATATGATCTAGCAATCCCACTCCTTGGAATATATCCTAGAGAATTAAGAGCTTTTACACAAGCAGATATATGCACAGCTATGTTCATTGCAGCACTGTTTACAATACCAAAAAGATGGAAGCAACCAAGGTGCTCATCAACGGATGAATGGATAAATAAATTATGGTATATTCACACAATGGAATACTATACATCGATAAAGAACAATGATGAATCCATGAAACATTTCATAACATGGAGGAATCTGGAAGGCATTATGCTGAGTGAAATTAGTCAGTTGCAAAAGGACAAATATTGTATAAGACCACTATTACAAGAACTGGAGGAAGTAGTTTAAACAGAGAAAAAAAAATTCTTTGATGGCTATGAGAGGGGGAAGGGAGGGAGGGTGGGAGAGGGGTTTTCACTAATTAGATAGTAGATAAGAATTATTTTAGGGGAAAGGAAAGACAACACAGTACCGGCAAAGTCAGCACAACTGGACTAAACTAAAAGAAGTCTCCTGAATAAACTGGACTAAACTAAGTTTCCTGAATAAACTGAATGCTTCAAAGACCAGCATTGCAGGGGCAGGTGTTTGGGTTCCGTGGTTCCTGGGGACATCTAAGTCAATTGGCATAATAAAACCTATTAAGAAAACATTCTGCATCTCACTTTGGGGAGTGGCTTCTGGGGTCTTAAACACTAGCAAGTGGCCATCTAAGATCCATGAATGGGTGTTAACCCACCTGGAGCAAAGGAGAATGAAGAACACCAAAGACACAAGATAATTTTGAGCCCAAGAGACAGAAAGGACCACATAAATCAGAGACTACATCAGCCTGAGACCAAAAACACTAGATGATGCCTGGCTAGAACCAATGACTGCCCTGACAGGGAACACAACAGAAAACCCCTCAGGGGGCAGGAGAGCAGTGGGATGCAGACCCCAAATTCTCGTAAAAAGACTAGACTTAATGGTCTGACTGAGACTAGAAGGACCCTGATGGTCATGGTCCCCAGACCTTCTGTTGGCCCAAGACAGGAAACATTCCCAAAGCCAACTCTTCATACAGGGATTGCACTGGCCTATGGGATAGAAAATGATACTGGTGAAGAGTGAGCTTCTTGGATCAAGTAGACACGTAAGACTATGTTGGCATCTCCTATCTGGAGGGGAGATGAGAGGGCAGAGGCAGTGAGAAGTTGGCTTACTGGACACGAAAATAGAGAGTGGAGGGAAGGAGTGTGCTGTCTCATTAGGGGGAGAGCAATTAGGAGTATACAGCAAGGTATATATATATATTTTTGTATGAGAGACCGACTTGATTTGTCAACTTTCACTTAAAGCACAATAAAAATTAAAAAGAAAAAAAGAAACTCATTTCCTTAATGATACTGGGTTGGCTCCTAGGCAACAAAGGTACATCTGTGCGAAAAGTTACCTGAAGCTGCTAGGCAGCAAATGTAAAACCTAAGGTGACAGATTACACTGAGCTGTGCAGTTAGTTTAGTCTTTTTACAGACAGATCAGATGCCTATTTTTATTTTATATTCTTATCAACCTATAATCAATATACAAATTATTAATGAGGTATTTTAATTCCTTTTTTTTTTAAATGGAGTCATTGAAATCCGGAATGTATGTCATACTTACAGCACATCTCCGTTCAGACTACCACATTTCAGTGCCTCTTAGCCACGTGGCGCAATGGCTGCCTTATTAGTCAGCAGAGTTCTAAGTTAGGTTGCAAAAGGTGCCTGCTGTAGTTTCCCGAGTAACTTACAGATTCATTTAAAAAAAAATTAAAATGATGTGTCATGGGTTGAATTATCTCCCTCCAAAAATGTGTGTATCAACTTGGTTAGGCCATGATTCCCAGTATTCTGTGTTTGTCCTCCATTTTGTGATTATAATTTTATGTTAAAGAGGATTAGGGCGGGAATGTAACACCCTTGCCAGGTCACATCCCTGATCCAATGTAAAGGGAGTTTCCCTGGGGTGTTGCCTGCAGCACCTTTTATCTCTTGAGAGGTAAAAGGAAAGGGAAGCAAGCAGAGAGCTGGGGACCTCACACCACCAAGAAAGCGGTGCCAGAAGCAGAGCACATCCTTCGGACCTGAGATTCCTGCGCTGAGATGCTCTCAGACCAAGGGAAGATTGATGACAAGGGCCTTCTTCCAGAGCCGACCGAGAGAGAAAGCCTTTCCCTGGAGCTGGTGCCTGAATTCAGACTTCTAGTCTACTGGACCGTGAGAGAATAAACTTCTCTTTGTTAAAGCCATCCACTTGTGGTATTTCTGTTATAGCAGCACTAGATGACTAAGACATGATGTAAAATTAAGCTAAAAATAAAAATGATTTGCCCACAATGGAATGGAAAACTCCTTTTCCATTGTGGTCAAATCATTTTTATTCTAGTTTAATTTTACATATTTAGTAATATCACTTAAATATGTGCAAGCATAAATCTAACTATAAACTTTTCAAGTGTATAGCTCTTATATATTTGTAAGATCCCTGTAGGTTCACATTCATATAAAACCACTGGAATGTTAATAATGATCAACATAAATTTGAAATGATGAATAATATCATTTGCTTAAATTTAATCAATACTTGAAGCATGAATAAAATATTGGCTTCTCCATGCAGGCTTTTTTGAGTTTGATGTGTCACATACTGATTTAAACTACTGCAAAACCTTTGCTAGTACACCGTTTATTTATTTTTTCTGGTCGAGAATGGAAGAATGGATCTTGTTCATGTTGAGTCATGCCTTTTTTTTTTTAATTTGTTAATCTGTGAATTAAACTAGTTCAACGAGTTGTCAATGTGATTTTAAAAACAAATTCAATCAGTAATTTATTTTGTCAGTTACTGGTTGTATGAGAGATCATTCAGACAGCCCAGATACATTAAGTTTTTTAAATAAATTATATAACTATCAAAATGAAAGCACAATATTTGAAAAATATGATGGAGGGCCTGTGGGTTATTGTAAACCATATTAGAATGTTTCTGTAATATCTAAGAGGTAATGTTGTCTTGTGCCTTCAAGTTAATTGAGAGTCACAGTGACCCTATAGGATGGAGTAGAACTGCCCCATAGGGTTTCCTAGCTAAAATCTTTACAGGAACAGATTGCCTGGTCTTTTCTCCTGCACAGCCACTGTTGGGTTTGAACCACCAACCTTTCCATTAGCAGCCAAAGGCATAATCATGGTGCCTCCAGGGCTCCTTTAAGACGTAACAGAGTGTCTTGGTCATCTAGTGGTGTCATAACAGAAATACCACAAGTGGATGGCTTTAACAAAGAGAAATTTATTTTCTCATGGTAAAGTAGGGTAAAAGTCCAAATTCAAGGCGTCAGTTCCAGAGGAAGACTTTCTCTCTCTGTCGGCTCTGGAAGAAGGTCCTTGTCCCCAGTCTTTCTGTGGTCAGGGATCCTTTCAGGCTCAGGGACCCCAGGTCTAAAGGACGTGCTCTGCTCCTGGTGCTGCTTTCTTGATGGTATGAAGTCCCCAACCCTTTGCTTGCTTCCCTTTCCTTTCATCTCTTGAGAGAGAAAAGGTGGTACAGGCCACATCCCAGGGAAACTCCCTTTTGGATCAGGGAGGGGACCTGAGTAATCCTTTTAGCCACAGGCAGAGATTATGATTTATAACACCTAGGAAAATCACAAAATGGAGGACAACTACACATGGCCTAACCAAGTTGATACACAGATTTTGGGGGGGACACAATTCAATCTATGACATAGAGAATCATTTAAAATTCCTGGAGGTTTACAAGATCACATTTAATTTTTAAAAAGAGAAGTGCCTATGAAAGTAAAGAGATGTTGTGCGTAAGTGTTAGAAGCATGTTTCTAAAGTTATGAGATTTTTGGTTGAGGAAACATAATAGAAATTAAAAGTTGAAGTTGTTGCTAGCCTATTCACATTACATGAACAAATAGTTTAAAATGTCACCATTCAAATCATTTTTGAATTCTTATTTTGAAATTGCCTTCAAAGTGACATAGGGTTGCATGAGAAAATCAATGCCATTACATTATAACAACAAAACTTTCGTCCTCAAAAATGCAACTCTTCACCACTGACTATGTTGAACAGAACAGTGGAGTTTGAATGTCCTTGTCCTCCGTGTGGTACTGCTTTGAGAAAATAATATTCACTATATATAATTAAGAGCATGTGTTTTTCTAATACTCAACACAATTTGATAGCCATGATTGAGGTTTTTTTTTTTTTTTTTGATTTTGTATGTAACAACTCAGTAATAGATTTTTTTCTTTTTCAAATTCCTAATCTCACTAAATAATTTTTTTAAAACCTGTTAACAAACTTACCCCCTGTGAAATTAAACTGTTGATTATAATTGATTATTTTTTTATTGTGCTTTAGGTGAAAGTTTACAGAGCAAATTAGTTTCTCATTAAACAATTAATACACAAATTATTTTTGTGACATTGGTTGCCATATAATTGATTAAAAATATTTTCTTTGTAAAAAAATATCTAAAAAGCTATCTAGTAGTAGCTTTGGTATTGACTTCTCTTGCTAAAAATATTTAAGATAGAGAATTAGCTCAAATATTCTTTATGTGTTTGTATATATGTGCATGAATTTGACTTGGTGCACATCCATTCAGAAATGATATATTAGCCTTGTTTTTAGAAAAGATAATTATTATATCTGCTATTAAATGGTATAAGGCATTGAAAATTCACAGTCTTTATGATCAAAACCCAAACCCAGTGCAATGCTCAAAATTAAAAACATTGTCATTGCCTGCATATGATATTGATTACACATTCACGTCTAAAACAGTTTTCCTATTCAGTTATTTCTTGAAAACTACACCCAGCTAGGGGTGGATACTGATTACAAACTGTTCCATATGCCAAACAAATCAATAATATATCCTTTTTTTAGTTATTTAGTTAGTATATTTATTTGTGTTTTATCTATAAAAAAGTCCATACTCAATAAGTTTTATAAATAATTAATTAAACCCAGTTAAACAGATGAAATTAACACTGAACTTCTTCTTGCTATAATATTGTAATTTGCTTTGTAACTTTCTGGCAGGAGGCAATTATATAAAAATTTTGACCAGCACATCACTTTATCTTTCTTAAGGATCATGTATCAAGATCACCAAGAAAAAAGCACGAATATGCCTTATTTTAAAATTTATATTATTACAGTCAGATATTGATACGAATATTTTCTGCATAGTTACGATCTTTTCTTCAACGTTTCCACAAATGGGCTAATAGCAATGTCACATTTGATTAAAATTCATTAGAGTATATTTAATATATTCAATTTTACATTATTGTACAAATTCATGTAGCAAGTATAATTACTGTATTTTTACGCATATAATGCACACCTTTTACATTTGTTTGTCAACTGCACCCTCCCCCGCGAGGTATTTTTGTACGTGTTGTTACATCATTATTTTACACATTGGTGTAAAAAATATTAGCACAGTGCGCTTACAAAAATCCTTGCAAAGGGTGGGGAGGGCAAACAAATGTGTTAGAAAGTGTATATTATTTTTGTAAAAATAGGTAAGTTATGATCTAAAACTAAATATGAAGTCTTCATCAAAATACCAATTCCTAATGATAGAAATTGGTCTACTTATCATTGAATGAGTAAATTAATGCTTTGGGTTCTCATAGCTGATTTTAATAGGTAAATAGAACTCTTTATAATAACTAAGATGATTTTATTATGTATTTTAGTGAGAATGTATATATATTTTTTTAGTTGGTTTTCTGAACCACTAATCTTTTTGTCATTTAAAGCATTTCAAAAATGATGCTTTGAATCTGATGGCCCTGGACCACTCATCTATTCATTTGATAAATATTCATTAAATCCTATTATTTTCCAAGCATGCTGTAGGTGTTTAATGTACAACAGTTAATAAAACCAAGTCCTAATATCATGGAGATTTTCTTTCTTTTTTTATTTTTAAGTTTTATTGTTTGCGTAGGGTACTTTAAAATACATAAACAATTCTAGTATTTCTGATGGGAATAAACGCTTAGGAGGAAGATAAGGCATAGAAAAGGGCTAGCGGGTGTCAGGGTGAAGGTGGGGTTACAAAATTAAACAGCATGACCAAGGAAGTTGTCTCTTAGAAAGCAGAATTTGAGCAAGGACCTGGAATAAATAAGAAAACAACCATTTGGGTGTATATGTAATGGGAGAATATAACAGGCAAATAAAATAGAAAGCACAAAGGTATTCAAGAGGGGATTTGTCTGGTGTGTTCAGTAAATAGCAAGACATGAACTGAATGAGAGAGAGAATAGAAGGCAATGAGGGCAAACAAGTAATAAAATGGAAAATAGGTCATGTAAGGCCCTCTAGGCCATTGTAAGAATTTTGGCTTTTACTGTAAGTGAGATGGGGGTCCATTGGAGGGTTTTGGGCAGAGAAATAACATGATATGACTTGTTTCTAAAGAAACACTCTGAATTGTATTGAGAATAGGGAGTAGCAGAGAAAAGACTGAAGCAAAAAGACAAGTGGATGGCTATTGTAATAATCTAGATAAATGATACCAATAGTGTGTGTGGACCAGGGTGTTTGTGGTGGACATATTGTCAAATGGCCAGTTTCTGAGCATGTATGAGCAAAGAGCCAAGAGAATTTTCTGACAGACTGGCTGTGGTATATGATACCAAGGTTTTAGCTTAATCACTTAGAAAGATGTAGTGGCTATCTATTGAAATAAGGAAGACTGGGGTAGGAGCAGGTGGAAAGGCAAGCGTGAGATGATTTTGAGACTTTTAAATGGAAAGACTGAATAAACAATTGAAATTATTAATATGGAGTCTGGGAGAGAAGTCTGAACTAAGGATATAGGTTTGGGAGTTGTCAGGTAAGTCTTAAGGCATTGAGCCTCCATGAAATTACCAAGAAGGTGAATGAAGACATAGAAAAAAAGAGGAACAAAGGACTCATCCCTAAGATCCTCAGAATTTATGTTGCTGAAATGAGGAAATGGAGAAGAATATCAAGAAGTATACTGAGAATTAATGGCCAGTGAGGTAGGAGGAAACGAGAAGAATTACCTAGAAGCTAAGTCAAGGATATGTCAATATAAGCTATGTCAGATGAAAAACAAGAATTCACAACTGGACCAATAAGCAACACCATGATAAATAGAGAAAATATTGAAGTCAAGAATTCCATGTCACTTGGATCCTCAATCAACATCCATGGAAGCAGCAGTCAAGAAATCAGATGACATATTGCATTGGGAAAATCTCCTACAAAAGATCTCTTTAAAATGTTCAAAAGCAAATATGTCACTTTGAGGACTAAAGTGTGCCTGACTCAAGCCATATTTTCAACTGCCTGATATGCATGTGAAAGCTGGACAGTGAGTAAAGAAGACCAAAGAAGAATTGACACCTTTGAATTACAGTGTTGGCAAAGAATACCAATATATCATGAGTTGCCAAAAGAATGAACAAATCTGTCTTGGAAGAAGTACTGCCAGAATGCTCCTTAGAAGCAAGGATGGGGAAGCTTTGTCTCATGTACTTTGGATATGTTATCAGGAGGGACCAGTCCCTGCATAAGGACTTTGTGCTTGGTAAAGTAGAGGGTCAGTGAAAAAGTGGAAACACTCAACAAGATGGATTGACATAGTGGCTACAACAGTGGGAAGAAACATGGCAGTGATTGGGCGAATGGTGCAAGACTGGTCAATGTTTTGTTCTGTTGTGCATGGGGTCACTATGAGTCAGAACTGACTTGATGGCACCTAACAACAACAACAAAGCTAACTTTGAAAGGAGCCCTTGTGGTACAATAGTTAAATATTCAGCTGCTAACTGAAGGTCATCAGTTTGAACCCACCAATGGCTCAGTGGAAGAAAAAACCTGACAACTTCCTCCTGTAAAGATTAAAGCCTAGAAAACCCTACAGGGAAGTGCTACTCTGTCCTATGAGTCAGAATCAGCTCAGTGGCACACAGCAACAAGCTGCCTTTGATAAGTGCAATCTTAAGTGAAATGGTGGAAGCTACAGCCTTAATGGAATGACTTAAAGGGAAAATGGAAGCCCAAAAACTAGAGAGGCAGTACAGGGAACTAAACACTGAAAGGTTTCACTGTAAAGGTAGAGAAGGAAAATGGAGTATTCTGTGAAGGGAGTATGGAAGCAGTTTATACTCTGTTTTGATTTTTTTCAAAGATTGGAGCAACTAAAGACCTTTGGCATGCTACTGGGAATCATTTGGTAGAGATTAGTAAATAATGATGTAGCAGAATGAGGGGAGAATAACTAGAGCCATGTCCTTGTGTGGATGAGAAAAAATAGGGTACGATGCATATGGGGAGGATTGGTCTTAGCACATAATTCATCTACAGTAACAGAAGTAACCTGGGGCAAATAGATTGGTTGCACCTGGTGGATATTTTTTCCTGATTGCTTCTTTCTTCTCAGTGAAATGAGATACCAGATGATTCTCTGTGAGTGAGGACTCGGGAGGTAGAATTAGATGCCTGAATAGAATGAAGGTAAGAAACAGCTTTCTGGGAGCATATGGGGACTTACTGGAATTAGGGGATTATATTTTGATTGCTTGGCACCACTAAAGAGCACATTTGACATCGGTGATTATGAATTTAAAGTGAAACCAGTTACCATGTTTGGTTATTATCCCCCGGCCACGTTCAGCTGCATGGGTAGAGGTGAGGAATATACGAGTAGTATTTGACTAGAGCTGGGGTTTTGCTAAGTGAGTATGATGAGTAATGAGAGAAGCAGGGAGTTAAAAGTTGGTGATTAATTTTCCACAGATATAACTTATTCATCTAGTAATCATCTATTCTAATATTATTCTCCTTTAAGTAATATTGATGGCTATAATGCAACACGCAAAAGGTGTCTAAGCTACAGTGAATAAATTCACTTAACAACCCACTCCAATTCCATGTCTCAGAGGTAGCCGCTATAAATAGTTTTGTGTTTATCCCTTTAGACATTTTCTATGAATATATAAACAGATAATTTTTTTAAAGCTAAATATTGCTTCACACTATTCATATGGTTCTGGTACTTACTTTTCCACTCAACAATATATCAAAGGCGCACTTCCATGCTGGTACTTAGAGACCTATCTCATTCTACAACCACCTCCTGTTCTATTGTATTGCTGAGACATAATTTATTTAAATAATCACTTTTCTATTTAGGTTGTATCCAGGTTTTGTTATTGTGGATGATGCAAAAGTGAACATCCTTATCCACAGAAGTTTATTATCCTTGTATTATTTCTCTAGTGTGGATTATTAGAAGAGGAATTGCTCACTTTCGTAGTTTCTGCAAAATGAATAACCACCAAGAACATAACAAATCATTGCTTTTCCACATCCTTATCAGCCCTAGCTATGAAAATAATAACTCATTTAAATATATATTTATTAACTTCTATAGAGTTGGAGTGTCCCTCTTCATTTTATATTTTTAGAACTATAAAAATATTTAAAATCTGCAAACAATTATATAACAGACATCTAGGTACTGCTGAGATTAAGACAGTTTTAGCATTTGGCCATTTCTGTTTCAAGTTCCTTTTTTTTTCCCTTAGAGAAATATAATTTTCATATATAGTTTAATTCTCATCCTATATCTTCCCTTTCTATTCCCCGTGGCACTATCCTGTGTAAACATTATGCTTAAGAAGTTTTCCTTGTTGTTGTTGCTGCTGTGGCATCGATTCCGACTTATGACAACTTCACGTGTGTAGAGTAGGACTGCTTCATAGGGTTTTCAAGCCTGGGACCTTTTAGAAGCAGATTGCCAGGTCTGTCTTCTGTGGTGCATGTGGATGAATTCAAACACGAACCACCAATCTTTGGTTAGTAGTCAAGTGCTTAATCATTTGTATCACCCAGGCTGTCCTAGAAGTTTTTCCACTTATCATATTACTTTAGTTTACGTAGTTATCTTTTTATTGTTTTCCTTCTCCATTAGCATGTAGGCACCCTGAGGAGAAGGATTAGTGTCTGTTTGGTTCACTTTGAATTCCCAGTGCCTAGGAAGAGGATGACACATTTTTATAGGTACCGAATCAATAATTATGGAATGAATAACAAAGGGATTAATTAATTGCTGTAAAAGGCCTCTTTAAAGTGTTGAAAAGCAAAGATGTCACTTGAGGACTAAGGTGCACCTGACTCAAGCCATGACATTTTCAATTGCCTCATATGCATGCGAAAGCTGACAATGAATAAGGAGGACCTGAGAAGAATTGATGTCTTTGAATTATGGTGTTGGTGAAGAATATTGAATATATCATGGACTGCCAGAAGGACAAACAAGTCTATCTTGAAAGCAGTAGAGCCAGAGTGCTCCTTGGAAGGGAGGAGAGCTAGACTGCATCTCACATACTTTGGACATGTTATCAGGAGGGACCAGTCCCTGGAAAAGGACCTCATGCTTGGTAAGGTAGAAGGTCAGTGAAAAGGAAGGAAACTCTCTACAAGATGGATAGACACAGTGGCTGCAACAATGGGCTGAAACATAGAAAAAATTGTGAGGATGGCTCAGGACTGGGCCGTGTTTCATTCTGTTGTATGTAGGATTTTTTTTTTACGAGCTAGAACTGACTCAACGGCACCTAACAACAACAGCGTATATCTATATATCGATATCTATATCTACCTACCTACCTATCCTCTATCTGTCTATCTATCTATCTGTCTGTCTGTCTGTCTATCATCAACCTACCTATCTATCTATCATCTATCTATACAGTAAAACCTGCAACCTGAGAAATCTGGAACCTGTGTAAGGCAGAAACTTGTCACAGAAGAAAAGAAAAACTCGAATATTTTCCACTAAACAGAAAAGTGGTAAGCTACAACCCGTCAAAGGCAGAAAACTTGAGAGACTGGGAAAAACAAGGCAATTCTGTTGAGTTTTGGCTCTCAAGATTTCACTCTGGAACTCCACTAGACTAGCCTTGTTTTCTCAGGCCACAGGAGTTTCTGCATTTGACAGGGTACAGCTTACTACTTTCATATCGCTCTGTATTTAGCGAAAAATATTTGAGTGTTCCTTCTGTAACAGGTTCCTGCCTTACACAGTTCCTGGATTTAGTAGCTTTCTCCCTTTTTTCTCTCTCTCTTTATATATGTGTGTGTGTGTATATATATATATATATATATATATACACATATATGTACAAGCACATACATTACACACACACACACAAAGGATACTAATCCATTACCCAATAAACAAAAACTCCAACCCAGTGCCGTCGAGTCGATTCTGACTCATAGTGACCCTATAGGACAGAGTAGAACTGCCCCATAGAATTTTCCAAGGAGTGCCTGGTGGATTCGAACTGGCAGCCGTAGCACTTAACCACTACACCACCAGGTTTTCCCTTATCCAGTGGCAGATAGTTTTTATTGATGATACCACTTTTGATGCAAAACTTTTTTTTTAGTTTTATCATTTATCCTTTATTTAGCTATTTTTCCTTACAGTAGGACATTAATCTTTTTCATTTTTTTCAAAGTTTGTAGTTTTGTAGTGCACATTAGTTTTGGTAAAAATACAAATGGGATTCATTTTTATCAACATAAGAAAGTAGGAATATATTTTTCTTTTCCTGCCTGCCTAGCCAGTTGTTACAGTACCGTCATCGACCAGTAAATCCTTTGTCATCTGATTTGTGATGCAAATAACATTACATGCAAAACACCAGTATATTACTGTCTTAGTTAGTTACCTATTACCGCTGTATCAAGTCAACACAATCAGAGTGGCTTAAAAAGAATACTAATGTATTCCCTTTTAGAGTTTTAGAGTTCAGAAGTCCAAAATCAGCTTTTCTTGGCTAAAGTTAAGGTAACAGCAGGGCTGATGCTTCTGGAGGTCCTGAGAGGAGAATTTGTTTCCTTGTCTTTTCCTGCTTCTATCAGCCACCTGTATTCCTTGGCTTCGAGGCTCTTCCTCTATCTTTAAATCAAGCCTCTGCTTCATTATGCTAATACTTTCTCCTTTTCTGTAGTTAAATTTCCCTCTGCCTCCTTCCCTCACGTAAGGAAACCGTGATTATGTCTAGAATCCCATCTCAAGATTTTTCATTTAATCACATCTGTGTAATCACATCTACAAAATCCTTTTTTGTCTTGTAAAGTAACATTCTTCTATTCCAGGGCTTAGGACGTGTGTATCTTTGTGGGTCATTATTTAACCTATCACAGACGCTTACCTAAAACGGAATTCTTTCTCAAAGAAGGAATGTTGAATACTATCAGATACCTTATCTGTTGAGATGACAATATTCTTTTTCTCTCGGATTTTAAATATAAATCTTGTATTCTTCATATAATTTTGGCTTAATGAGGATTCTCTCTTTTTTCATTTACAATTTTATTTACTTTGAATTTTTACCTATTTATTTTTAAATAAAATCCACCTGTGGTTTTTCCCATAATGTCCTTATTTAATGTTGATGTCAAATTATTTCAGTATATTGCCTTTTTTTCCCTAATATTTGAAACAGTTTGAATGAGAAAATATTATCATTTCGTAAAAGACTCTGTGATACTTTCCTGTAAAATGGCTGGGACTAAATCCTTTTGAAATGTATGTTAGGGGAAAATGAACAAGGGAGAGTAAAGAATTATAATGAATGATTCAATTTTCTTAATGATATATTTACTAAGGTTTTCTGTTGTTTTTGAGTAACTTTGAAAAGTTACGTTGGTTCCAGGAAATCACCTATTTCTTCTATTTTCAGCAACTTTTGTCTACTTTTTATAATCTCCATTTTGTCTTTTCTTAATTTCTCTCTTATCCATTTCATTTCCCGACTAGTCTTACCAGAGACTGTCTACACATTGTTCAGTTGCATTTCACAGGTTTAGGTACATAGGGAATTCTTGGTTCAGTCAGGAATAATGTATTTTTTGACAATTGACTTAGTTTGATATCAAAACTGTTCTTTACCTTTCTAAAATATTCTTTATTTATTTTAGAGAGGTTTTCAATTTACAGGAAAATTCCATAGAAAGCAGAAAGAGTTCCCATATACTCACTCTCTCCCCTGCACAGTTTCTCCTGTGATTAACATCTTCCATTAGGGCGGTATGTTTGTTACAATGGATGAACAAATATTGACGTCAAGTCCATCATTTGTATTAGAGTTTACTCTTTGTGTTGTACAGTTCTATGGTTTTTGACGAATGTACAATGTCATGTATTCTCCATCATACTATATCATGCAGAATAATTTCACCGCCCTTAAAATGACTTTTGCTTCACCACCTATTCAACATTTGCCTTCCTCTGAAAGCCTGGTCTTTTTATTGTCTCTGATCTTTCTACTGTCTGTGTATTTTTGCCTTTCCATAATGTCATGTAGTTGAAAAAATATCATATGTAGATTTCTCAGACTGCCTTCTTTCACTTAGCAATATGCACTTAAGGACTCTCCATGTCTTTTTATGGCTTGAAAGCTTTTTTTTTTTTTTTTTAAATCTCTGAATAATATAAATGTATGTAAGGATATGTGTAATGGATGTACTACATTTTGTTTATCCAGTCACCTACTGAAAGACATCTTGGTTGCTTCCAATTTTTGGTAATTGTGAACAAAGCTGTTATAAACATTCATGTACAGGTTTCGGTAAATACCTAGGAGCACATTTGCTGGACCATATAGTAAGCCTGTGTTTCCTTTATAAGACACTACAAGAATGTCTTCCAAAGTGGCGGTACCATTTTACATTCCCACAAGCAATAAATGCGAATTCTCGTTTCTCCACTTCCTCATCAGTATTTGGTATGGTCAGTGTTTTTAGAGTTTAGCCTTTCAGTTAGGTGTGCAGTGGTATTTTATTGTTATTTTAATCTGAAATTTTCTAATGACATATGATATAGAGCTTTTTTAATATGTTTATTTGTCATCTGTATGTCTTCTTTGGTGTGGTGTCAATTTAGATATTTTGTGCATTTTTAAATTGGGCTGTTTTCTTACTGTGTTTTCAGAGTTTTGTGCATGTTTGTGTATGTCTTGGGTACAAGTTGTTATGGATTGAATTGTATCCCCCCAAAATGTGTGTCTTAACTGTGGTTAGAGCCTCTAACCAAAAGGACAGCAGTTTGAATCCACCAGATGCTCTTTGAAAACTCTATGGGTCAGTTCTTCTCCGTCTTACAGAGTCACTATGAGTCGGAATCAACTTGATGGCAACACATCTGTAAAATGTGTGTCCACTTAGCTAGGCCATGAGTCCCAGTATTGTGTGATTGTCCACCATTTTATCATCTGATGTGATTTCCCTTTGTGTTGTAAATCCTACCTCTATGGTATTAATGAGGCAGGACTCAACCTACAGAATTAGGTTGTATTTTGAATCAATCTCTTTTGAGATATAAAAGAGAGAAACAAGCAGGGAGACAGAGAGACTTCATGCCACCAAGAATAAAGAAGCGGGAAGGGAGTGCATCCTTTGGACTTGGGGTCTCTGCGCTTAAAAGCTCTTAGACCAGGGGAGGATTGATGACAAGGAACTTCCTCCAGAGATGACAGACAGAGAAAGATTTCCCCTGGAGTTAATCTTAAATTTTGCAGCTAGCCTCCTAAAGGAAACCCCAGTAACATAGTGGTTAAGAGCTACAGCTGCTAACTAAAGGGTCGGCAGTTCAAATCCACTGGGCGCTCCTTGGAAACTCTATGGGGCAGTTCTACTCTGTCCTATAGGGTCTCTATGAGTCGGAATCGACTGGAAGGCAGTGGGTTTTGGTGGGTAGCCTCCTAAACTGTGAAAGAATGTATATCTGTTTGTTAAAGCCATCCACTTGTGGTATTTCTGTTAAAGCACCATTAGATAACTAAGATAGAAGTCCTTTTCAGATACGTGTTTTGAAAGTATTTTCTACCAGTCTGTGGCTTGTTTTTCATTCCCTTAATCTCTTAAAAAATTTTTTTTTTCATTTTAATGAAGTTGAAGTTTTTAATTTAAATGAAGTTCAACTTAAAAATATGTAATATATGTTTTGTTTGTTTTTTGTTTTGGATCATGCTTTTTTTGTGTTATGTCTAAAAACTCATTGACAAATCCAAGATCACCTAGATTTTCTATGTTACCTTCTAAAAGTTGTATAGTTTTATATTTCACATTTACGTCTGAGATCCATTTTGAGTTAGTTTTATGACAAGTATCATAAGGTCTGCGTCTGGATTAGTTTGATTAAGTTAACTATATTTTATGGATCTATTTCTGGGTTCTCTATCCTACGTCAATCATTTATTTGTCTATTCTTTCAGCAGTACAAATGGTCTTGATGACTGTAGTTTTACAGTAAATCTTTGAAGTCAAGTAGAGTCAGTCCTCCAACTCTGTTCATCTTCAAGATCGTGTTGGCTATTCTTTTGCCTTTCCCTATAAACTTTAGAATCAGTTTGTCAGTATCCACAAAATAACTGTGATTTTGACCTGAATTTTGTTGAATCTATAGACCAGGATGGAAAGAACCTACATCTTAAAAATATTGAGGTTTTCTATTAATGAGCATGGACTATCTCTCCATTTATTAGCTGCTGTTTGATTTTTTCATAGAGTTTTGTATTTTTCCACATATAGATCTAGATCTTGTATATATTTTTTTAAGTTCCTACTTAAGTATGTATGTATGTATGTATTTTAGTGCAATATTTTTAATTCCAAATTCCAATTGCTCATTGCTGGTATATAGGACAGCAATTGACTTTTGTATATTAATCTCGTATCTCAAGATCTTGCTGTAATTGCTTATTACTTCCCAGAGGGTTTTTTTTTTTTTTTTGCTAGTACTTTGCCAAGTTCTGAGTAATTTTTGCTTGCATTATAATATCCATTTTCACCAATTAGTAATTTTAAAGAGTGCTTTCTAAATTCCTAACGGTGTGTGTTTTTAAACAGCATCTTTTTATTATGATTTATTTCTCAGTTATTGTATGGTCAGATAATGGGCCTGTTTGATAATATTCTTTGAAATTTTTTAGACTTCCTTTTTGCTCGACAATTTTTATTAATTTTTAACATGCATATTTGATTTAGCAAATAATAAAGTTAACAACTCTAAAATAATTAAAACATTGCAACAATATTATAACACTATTAAAGTATATTTTGCCTGTCTAACTTATTGTTTTCATTCAGGGTTTTAAATTCTTGTTCTTCTTATAATCTAAATATTAGCTATTGTAATTATTCCTGTCTTATGCAATCAGTTCTTGACTTTTTTTTCCAAATATTTAACGATTTACTTAACTACCACTGTTTTTTCCATCCCACACCACCATAATTCATGTTGCTTCTTATTAAAGTACATCTCTTACTATGTATTAGTAATAGTAAGGATATTCAAAAAGTGATAGAATACAGACACCAATTAATCAGAACAAACACCGTCTAAGTGCTAGAGTGGAGTTCTAGAAGCTTCTTGCTGTTTAAAGCCTTAATTCTTAGCTGTTGGATCATAGAAAGATCCCTAGGATAACGAGAAAGAACCATGGTAGCTAAGGTTGGCAGGGAAGGAGGCAATCAGAGTAATTATATCATCAGCTGCTTCCTAACTCATATGCAATTATTTCAGTATTTTAACAACTATTGTGGCTATTCTGGTACTAGCTGAATAACAGGCCTGGGTCCAAGAATGGTAAATATTTTTCGATCTCCATGTGAAAATTCCATTTCATCCTCAGTTTTAATGGTAGCTTACCAGATATAGACTCGTAGGTTTAGAAACCTTTTATTTAGCAACTTAAAATTGTTTTTTCTTTTGTTCTCTTCTTTTAATGCTGTGATTGGGAATTTGGTTTTGAGTCAAAGCGTATATCCTTTACAAATAACCAATCTTCCTCTCAAGTGGCTTTTATAGTATTTTGTTTCATTATTATGTAGTTTCTCTATGCCAGGCGCTCCTTGGAAACTCTGTGGGGCAGTTCTACTCTGTCCTATAGGGTAGCTATGAGTCTGAACTGACTCAACGGCAATGGTTCTATGACGTGACAAGGAATAGATGTATGCACCACAATTTTGTCTTCAAATTTCGCCTGTCATATTTTAATTCTGGAAATCAAGTGTATATTAGATTAGCTCATTCAAGCCTCAATGTTTTTTAACCACTCTTATAATTTCCATTTCTCTGTGATGCATTCTAGCTCGTTTTCTAGGTTCTTTGTCACAGTTCTCTAATTTTCTCTTCAACTATTTCTAGTATAAAAAAAAATAGTTGAAGAGAATTCAGTTTATTTTTTTAATTTCACTGTCTATACAATTTCATTTATAATTGTATCTGCACCTTTCTTAAATATGCCTGATAATCTTCCTTCCTCCTAAGCATACAATTATTCTTTTATGACTCTAGTAAAATTAGATACACTTATTTTATGTTCTATTTCAGGATATCATACTATTACATCAAGGATATTACTCTCTGACATATGCTGTGCCTCCAAGTGGATTATTTAGTAGCGTTCTGTGTGCATGAAATGATTTTTTTTTTTTTTTTTTAATATTTATGGCTTCAAGTTACCTTCCTGTGTCCTTTCATTTCAATCTGAAGGACTCCCTTTAGCATTTCTTGTGGAGCTGATCTATGTAATACACACTCCCTCAGGTTCTGCTTATTTAGAAATTTCTTATTTTCACTCTCATTTTTGAAGGATACTTTTGCCAAATATGAAATTTTCTCTTGGCAGTTCTTTTCTTTCCTCACTTTAAATATGTCATTCCTTTGCTTTCTGACCTTCACGGTTTCTGAGAAGAAATCAGTTCTTAATCTTATTGAGGTTCTGTTGTAGGTGATGATTTGCTTCTCTCAAATCATCACTTACAGAATTCACTCTTTGTTTTTTGAGAGTTTGATCGTAACGTCTCTTGGTATGGGTCTCTTTGGATTTATCTTTTTTGAAGTTCACTGAACTTCTTGGATGTGTAGATTCATGTTCCTTATCAGATTTGAAGAACTGTTTCTTCAAATATTCTTTCTGTCTTTTTCTCCCTTCTCCTTCTGGAATTCCCATAATGCATGTGTTGGTTCATTTAATGGTGTGCCACAAGTCCTTTAGACTCTCTTCATTTATCTTCATTCATTTTTTTCTTTTTGCTTCTCACACTTGATAATTCCAGTTGTTCCATTTTCTAGTTTGCTGATTATTTTGCCAACTCAAATCTGCTGTTGTATCCTTTCAGTTAATTTTAATTTTCACATCATTTATTGTTTCCTCAGCTCCAGTAATTCTGTTTGATGCCTTTTTCTAGCTTCCATCTTTTACTGATATTCTTGTCTTTTAATCTCTCCTTTTTTATTTATTTTAGATATTTGTGTTTTTCCTTAGTTCTTTCAGCATATTTAGTATCGTTGTTTTAAAATCTCCTAGTCCGTCCATTTTCTGAGCTTACATAGGTGTGGTTTCTTTTACTTCATTTTGTTCCTTTGAATGTGTCATCTCTTCTGTTGTTTCTTTTTATGTGTGGTGATTTTTGGTTGAAAGCAGGACATTTGGATATTATAATGTGTTAACTCTGATACTCAGAATCTTTCCCTTCCCCAGATTTTGAATTTTTTTTTTTAAATGTTGAAGGCCATAGTAGACCATCTGCTTAGAAACCTCCCCTAACTTAATTTTTTTTTCTTTTCTTTTTATTTTTGCAATGACTGCCTTCCCAGATGTGTTTGGACACTAAGAATTCTATTCTTTAGCTCATACTCAGGTAGCATTTCAAAAGAATTCCTTTTATTCTAGAGAAAAAGCAAAACAAAACACCTCTCCTACTCTTTGTACACTGGCTCTGTGCCAGGTTCCTCCTTAAACACTTCAGTTGGCCAGCAGTATGCTCAAGGATCAACATGAGGCAAAAACGTAGGTTTTTTTGATAGTTTCTTTGTAGGTGTTTTGTCCTTACCATGAATTGTTTTCTCAATTCATCACATGCACAGTGCTTTTGAAAGCCTTAATTTTTCAAAAGACTTCTTTCAAAAGTTCTAATGTCTTGTTTTGATTTCTCCTTCAGCCTTTAGAGGTTAATTGTATACTCTATTTGCACTGTTTAGTGAAAGATGGCTATGAGGGGTTACAGCTTTCAGGTGTTGTCCACCATTTCACCCACACCGTTCCTGAGCCCTGAGGCTGTTCAAACCAAGAGGAATACCTGCTTCAGTCCTTCAGGCAGCCCACAGATTGTAACAAGCACACACATAAATATGCTAATAAAGTCTGCTTTGCTTACTTCAGAGCCTGATATCAAGCCTGCTCTCCTAGTCCACTGCACTGCCATTTTACTATGGCAAATCTGCCAAGCCAAAGAGGGAGAGGATCACAGTATCCTGTAAAATTTAATTTTGAAATTTAAATAAATAAATGCTCAGATTTTTCATGCATAAGTTCATTTAGTTTATTGCAAGGTAGTCATGGCAAGGCACAGAAGTGAGTCATCAAGATGTTCATTTAGAACTGGAGAATCTGAATTTACATTTACAACGTTTGTTCAATGGTAAGAGTCCAAATCTTTGGACATCAGGTATTTACCTTTAATGAGTGGCCTCAGGAGGAAGGATTGTCCATGACTGGAACATAGTGGGGGTCCCTCATAGCTGGGGTACGAGGCTGGTGGTGGCAGACAGAGTCTCAGCCAGCTCCTGTTGTTCAGAGAGAGTAAGAGAGTAGATAGAGCTCTCTCTGCCTTCTCTCAGGGAACAAATGAAAGCCTTTGGGTTTATACGTGCATAGTTATAGGATTACTATGAATCAGAATTGAATCGATGGCAATAAGTTGGGTTTGATTTTTTTAGTCTAGGAGTGTTAGAAATCACCTAATTTCAAGGTAGCAAGAGAGAATCAAGATCAGCATAAAGCTAATTCCTATGAGGTGGAGGTCAGGTATACCTCTACTCTCCAACCTTTTTACCAGTTTTTATGCCAGCCATCCCCCTCCCATGGCACTCTCTGCTTTTCTGCTGGGTTTGCTAATTTGTTGCAAATGGCCATACAGAACTCACAGACTATACTTATGATTATGTGGTTTATTAGTGAAAAAACTGGCTACACTTGGGATCAAAATCAACTTGGAAGTAACAGGAACATCTCAGGAGACAGGATACAGTTCATCAAACAGGACAGTTTCCAATCAAGACAACTCTCAGCTCCTTCTCAGCCATTCTAGCCAACAGGTGGCACGTGGGCTTCAGTTGTCTACCTCTACTCAGGCTTGACCTCTGCTGCCAACCCCCACTCAGGTCTTGCCTCTGCCACCAACCCCTACATGGGCAAGTTCCAACATCAAGTACCCAGAGGCACCCCACTCTGCCAGCAAATCTCCTGCACAATGGTGCTCAATTCTCTTGCTCTGTGAATCAGTGAACCTACTGCAGCTGTCTCACACTGGTCTCCTCTTTCTCAACCACTTTTTACAGCCCTCCCTGTTTTCTGGGTCTAGGAGATTCTCAGCACAAGGACCCCAGGTCTAAAGGATGCACTCCACTCCTCTCTCTTCTTGATGGTAGTGAAGTCCCCCATAACCTCTTTTTTTAATTTTTATTCCATAAGAACTATTGTCATAAATAAGGGCCCTGGTGGCACAGTGGTTAAAGTGCTTATCTGCTAACTGAAAGGTCAGAGGTTCTAATCCACCAGCCACTCCATGGGAGGAGTATGTGGTGGTCTGCTTCTGAAAGATTTACAGCGTCAGAAACCCTATGGGGCAGTTCTACTCTGTCCTATAGGGTCACTATGAGTTGGAATCGACTAGATGACAGTGGGTTTGGCTTTTTGGTTTTTGGTATTGTTTTCTATATATTTTATCCTGTTTATTGTTTGCCTTTTGAATTAGTTTATATTTTTTACTACCTAAAATCTCAAAATGTGTGTGTGTGTGTGTGTGTGTGTGTGTATGAGCCCTGGTGGTGCAGTTGTTAAGTGTTCAGCTGTTAATCAAAAAGTCGGCAGTTTCAACCCACCAGCCAGGAAGAAAAATGTGACAATATGCTTCCATAAGGCTACAGGCATGAAAACCTCCCTATAGAAAACCTGTCCTTTAGTATTGTTATGAGTTGAAGTTGACTTGTTGGCAATGGTTTATATGTTGTTGTTATTAGGTGCCATTGAGTTGATTCCAACTCTTAGCAACCCTATGTATCACAGAACAAACTCTGCCCATTCCTGGGCCATCATTACAATCATTGTTATGCTTGAGCCCATTGTTGCAGCCACTGTGTCAATACATCTCTTTGAGGATCTTACTCTTCCGTTGACCCTGTACTTTACCAGGCATGGTGTCCTTCTCTGGGGACTGATCACTCCTGAAAACATGTCCAAAGTACATATGTAAGATGCAGCCTCGCCATCCTTGCTTCTGAGGAGCATTCTGGTTGTAATTCCAAGACAGATTTATTCATTCTTTTGGCAGTCTGTGGTATATTCAATATTCTTCACCAACACCACAATTCTAACTCATCAGTTCTTCAGTCTTTCTTATTCATTGTTCAGTTTTCACATGCATATCATGTGATTGAAAACACCACGGCTTGGGTCAGGCACACTTTAGTCTTCAAGGCGACATCTTTATTTTTCAACACTTTAAAGAGGTCCTTTGCAGCAGATTTGCCCAGTGCAATGCATCTTCTGATTTCTCAACTGGTGTTTCCATGGGTGTTGATTGTGGAGCCAGGTAAAATGAAATTCTTGACAACTTCAGTCTTTTCACTGTTTATCGTGATGTGGCTTATTGGTCCAGTTGTGAGGATTTTTGTTTTATGTTGAGATTTAATTCATACTAAAGGCTGCGGTCTTTGATCTTCATTAGTAAGTGCTTCATGTCCACTTCACTTTCAGCAAGGAAGGTTATGGTATATATACATATATATTCAAATTTCTCAACTACATTTCTATGTAGCTAATGAGTTATCAGTCATGATTATAAAGGATTTTTCTAACTCTAAAATGTAGAACAATCAAAAATAAAATCACTTTTAAATTTAGATCTTCTACAGTTTTATATTTATATTGAAATCTTTAAGCCAAATGGAATTTATTTTGGTTTAGGAAGTATGGTGGGTATATAGGTCTATTACAAATAATTTGTCAGTTATCCCCAAACTAAATTTATTATTTCCCCACTAACATAGTTATTTAATAAAGAATGTCTGCCAGAGTATGGCTTGCCTAATATTATACATAATTAACAATTTAATAATTAAAATGTGAACTTAAATTCTATACAAAATCCAATCAAATCATTTAACTGCTTAATTCTTCTTTTATTCCTGTTGGCATAATAAAAGTTGTTTTATCACCCATAGGGGTCTTGATATGGTTTCAATTTTTGTTTTTGTTGTCATTGTTAAAGGCATCTGAGTTTCTCCTGTTAAGTGCCAAAATTAGTGCAGAATGTTTAAGTGTGCATTTGTGTGTGCTTGTAAATTAATTCTCTCAGTGAAAGATATCATAAAAATTAATAAGAACAAGACCTTTATTGAGCAGCAGCAAGGGAATGGCCACAATACCGAGTGAATGCAGACTGTAATAAAGTAAAGTACATTAAAAATATGCAAAACACACATTGGGAAAATTTAATTGGTGTTTGTTCATGAACATAACATGAACTTTATGTTGGAAAGTAGCTTTACGAATTGGAGTATACAGTAATGGGATGTAAAAATTCAACTAATCATATTACCATGTATACACATGTATGCGTGCCTCCTCTAAATATAGTGAAATTTTTCCTTAAATTTTATTTTCTGTTTATATTAATTGGTTATTCAAACTCATGATTACATCCTTGAAAAATGAATGAAGAAAACATTCTTATATGTAAACATAAATATGAGAACATATGCCAAATAAATGCTTATCAAATTAAGGCAAGTGAACTCTGCAAATGTGCATGCACGTAGGCTGCCATGTCTATTTCCCATCAATCAGTTGACACAGATTTGAGGAGAGTGTAAGGAATTATAAGGTCCATGCTTCAGCCCCAGAACTTTCATTCCACTTCCCTGAAGGGCATTTCAGGCAAGCCACCTAATTTATTTCACATTTAGCATGCTGAAAAGTGATATAAGAAAAACAACAATGTCCACATTACCGACTTCTTGTGTTTTTATGAGAATCAAATTGGATAGAATTTGCAATAACGTTTACAAATCTGTAATCTGTAAAAGAGAGTATCATCAACTTTACGGATTCCTTCAAGCTGCACCAGCTTCTTCAGATACTGAGAAGCAGTTAGTACTTTGAGGATCAGTGGTACTGGGTCTTGAGACCTTACATTCTGTACTAGATGAAGCCTGGGTCTTGTTGGAGGATACAGAGCACAGAGGACTAAGACTTTCCGATGCAGAAGTTCCAATATTCAAGGCTATCATTCAGATACTTTTTTTTTTTTTTAAATGATGTTAATGACAGCAAAGGGATGGGGGGAAGAAAGAAAAAAGAAAATTCTAGAATTGTCAGCAAATGTTTCCAAACAAGAACACATTACAGTAAGCAGTTTATAGGTCCCCATTCATGCACATACAGGCACAAATAATAAAAAATTACATTTAATTTCCATAGTAAAAGAGAAAAAATTTAAAAAATGAGGCAAAATTCAGAGCACAGTAGAAAGGGAAAAACCAGAAGCATCCTCAAGGCAGTTAAATTGTGAAGTGCCTATTACTTAACTGCTATTACTACACAAGGTTCAGTGCAATATTGATTTTCTGTAAAGAAAAACCTCTATTTTGCAGGGAGTAAACCAAATTTTTACACTTTAATCTTGAGGACATAAATTTATAGGCTATGCTTTTAATGGGAATATATCTTGTAAGATTGAAAATAAGAAGAGACACGGATACTTTACTGAGAGCTATTCTGTCCAAGTTTCCCGTTACGCTACAGTACACAAGCCAAAAGGGTTTTTATGCTTTGAAACTCGAATGCAAAGATCACCTTTAGCATGTCAATAAAATGGGTAAACATATAATAGCATGCTTTATTTATAATAGAAATTACTATGCTAGAGCTTTATAAAATATTGTTATTAAATACATCTTTAATAATTAACTGCTAGAAATTATCGCTATTAAATTGCATACTTTTTTTAAAAAAGTGAGTGATTCATATATGCTTTTATGTTGGTCTTTAGACTGAGATTCACATGTCCAAAGTCTTTGTATGTGTCTTGATGTTATCTTCCATTTTTTTCAGTAACACTTTAAGTAAGACATCTGCTGCTTCAAAATAAGACCTAATTCTGCCATTTTCAAATTATGAGTTTTCTTACTTATAGGTATTTAGTATGACTAATATAACTTGTGTTAACTTCCAGAATTATTAAATTCCAATAATATAAAAATATCACATTATTCTCTATACTTATAAATGTCATATCACCAAACTGTATATTTTATTGAAGCAACTTGTTTCTTTCTATACCACTGCTTCCCAATAACAAGAGATGTGACCCATCTGAAGATGTTCAGAGCAATTTAGCACATTGTGTGGCCACGAAAATTAAAGGTATTTTTAGGTTGATTCTTAAAAATGTAATAAAAGTCATATGAATAAAAGTCAGGTAGGTTATGCATTACCATTTCTTGCATTTTCACACATTGTTATTATCATGGATGATATATATTAAAAACTTTAAAATTTTACCTTGGTGTGTCTCAGTTGTCTGAAGTTGAAGAAAACTCAGTAGAAATTCAGATGCTTAGCTGATCAAGGTTCAGTATTAATTAAAACATTGCTTTCTCAGTGAGATTTTCTCTGGCTTATGACTTCTAGCAACCATGGAACTATTCTGTATTTTTATAGTTATAACTTATCCAGTATAGCTTAAACATAGAGTAATATGTTATATACCATTTTTAGCTTTGCTTCTTTTTCTTTCACTTATCATGCAATTGTAGTATATTCATTTTGTTACATGTATCAATAGCTCATTCCTTTTTATTGCTGAATAGTTCCATCCTGTGGATGTGCCACAGCTTGTTTTTTGTTTTTTTTTTTACCAGTTGAAGAAAAACTGAGTTGTATCTAATTTCAGGCAATTTAGAATAAAGCTTCTATAAACATTTACAAACAGATTATCATTTCTCTTGGGTGGATACATAGACGCAAAATTGCTAAGCTCTATAGTTATTGTATGTTTAAGTTGACAAGACATTGCTAAACTCTTTTCCAAACAGCCTATCATTTTGCATTATTACCAGCAATGTACAAGAGTTCCAGTTGCTCTACATCTTCACCCACATTTGTCAATATCGGTTTTGGTGGTGTTGTCTAGTGTGTGTGTGTATGTGTGTGTGTGTGTGTGTCGTTATCTGTTTGTTTTGATGAAGTTCAATTTATCTTTTTTTTTCTTTGCATGTGTCATACTTTCAGTCTTCTATCTAAAAACACTTTGTCTAAAACATGGTCACAGATTTTTTTTCTATGCTTACTCCTAAAAGTTTTAGGTTTTATATTTAGGCCTATGATCTATTTTGAATTAATTTCTGTATAATTCTGTATAATGATACATTAATTAACTATAGTTCTAAAAACTAATTCTGTAATATTTCTGTATAATGTAATATATGGGTTTAGGTTCATGTTTTTGTACGTAGATATTCATTTGTTCCAGCACCATTTATTGAAAAGACCATCCTTTCATAATTGAATTACTATTTAACTTGTTTCACAAATCAATTGATCATATTTGTTGGGTCTGTTTCTGGACTCTCCATTCTGTTCCGTTGGTCTATATGTCTATTCTTTTGATATTGTAGCTCTTTCTTGATTATTGTAACTTTACAGTAAGTCTTGAAGTAAATAGTGTGAGTCCTTCAAATATATTATTATTTTCTGTATAATTTTTAAAAATCAGCTTTTTGATAGCTACAAAAAATTATACTGAAATTTTGACTTAGATTGCATTGATCTATAGGTCAATTTAGAGATAATTGATATTTTAATACTACTGAGGCTTTTAATCCATGAATTCAGTACATCACTCCATTTATTTAGGTCTTCCTTGATTTTTTCCATCAATATTTTATAGTTTTTGGCATACAGATCCAGACCATATTTTGCTAGATACATATCTAAGTATTTCATTTTTTGTTTGTGCTCTCATAAATGGTATTGTTTTTAAATTTTGATTGACAAATGTTTATTTCTATTATATGGAAGTGCAATTGATTTTTCTATATTGACTTTGTATCCTGCAGTCTTGTTAAATTTACTGTTATATAAATGAGTCAAAAATGACCTTTGTGTTTTGGCCCCGAGTTGTTTATTTTTTCATTGCAAGCTGAGGCCCCCTACTCCGAAAAAAGTCCACTGGTACCAAACTCAAATTCTTACATATCCACTTGTTTTGAAAATAATCTGAATAAATAGACCTTTAGCAACATAGACCCTGACTGCTTTACATACTGTCTTAGTTATCTAGTGCTGCTATAATAGTGCTCAGGCAGATGGCTTTAACAAAGAAAAAGTTATTCTCTCACAGTCTAGGAGGCTATAAGTCTGAATTCAGAGTGCCAGTTTCAGGGGAAGGCTTTCTCTGTCAGCTCTGGAGGAAGGTCTTTGTCATCAATCTTTCCCTGGTCTGAGAGCTTCTCAGTGCAGGGACTCCAAGTCCAAAGGATGCACTCTGCTCCTGGTTCTTAGTTCTTGATGGTGTGAAGTCCCTCTCCTCTCTGCTCGATTCTCTCTTTTATTTCTCAAAAGAGATTGACTCAAGATACAGCCTAATCCTGTAGATTGAGCCCTGCCTCATTAACATAACTTCCTCTGATCCTGCCTCATGAACATCATAAAGATAGGATTTACAACACATAGGAAAATCACATCAGATCACAAAATGGTAGACAATACCACAATAGTGGGAATCAAGGCCCAGTCAAGTTGTCCCACATTTTTGGGGAACACTATTCAATCCACAGCACATGCCTTGAGAAATTACACCCAACATCTACTAACCCTAGAGAAAATAAAACCTTGTAGTTAACCAATGGCCTTAACTGCATCAGTCCTTTGCAGTTCTCTGATGCAGAGAATCCTCACTTTGCTATAGGACATCATTAGGACACAGGCAAATCCTACTACCCCCTTCTTTCTCCTCTTCTCCAAGAGATTTTTATGTCCTTTTCCCTGCTGATTGCTTCTATACCATTTGTCTCGGGAAGACTTCCTGCCGTGGGGATCTCTTCCTGAAAGAAACTGCAACTGTATTGACCCCAATAAGTAGCTGGTTTTGCAATCCTATTTCCTAGTCATAGCTCTTTTCTTGATCTTCCCTGAATTCCCTTGAATTCATTGCTCTGCTCACCAGCACTCAGCACCATAGCAGTGCAACTCCATGGTTGGGGCTGCCTGAGAAAGGAAAAGAAAAAACAGAGAGAGAGAGAGAGAAAACAAGAGTAAATAAAGGATTTCCACCACATCCCTGGGATCTCAGAATCTCCTTTCTCTGGTCTTCTGGCCAGAAAAGGAGGGTTTCCTTGGATATTTTTCTGTTTGTGCCCACTGTGTAGTTCTGCAATGGAGATCACCATCAGTTTAAAGCCAGATGGTAAGTAATGGAAACCAAACAACAACAACAAAAAAAAAAAACAGGAAACTAATCACCTTGTCAATCCTTCTTCGAGCTTTGAATTTTCTCCCCATCTATCTGCTATTGTTTATTTTTGAGTCCTTGGATAGTTACTTTTTGTATTATGACCAGAGGTTTTAATTGTTATTCGTGTGGGCGATGGGGGAAGAGGATAAGCTGTAGTAAGCTTGCTCTATCCTAGCTGGCAATAGAAGTCAGGACATTCACTTTTAACTCTACCCACATCCAGGTTTTTACTTGATAACCTCTGTGGCTATCTGTGTATCATATGAATTTCAGTTATTGATGTTAGAAACCATTAGTATTAAACTTATAAATTAAAAAAAATATGAAAATAAAACAATAAATATGTGCTTCATTAGACATATGGTGTTGTGGCGGTGGGGGGACTGTCAAGTTGCTTCTGAAGCTTACAACCCATGTGACAGAAAAGAACTTCCCTGTAGGGTTTTCTAGGCAGTAATCTTCATGGAAGCAGATCTTCAGGTCTTT
Source organism: Loxodonta africana (assembly GCF_030014295.1). Lineage (NCBI taxonomy): Eukaryota > Metazoa > Chordata > Mammalia > Proboscidea > Elephantidae > Loxodonta > Loxodonta africana. The sequence goes on along the minus strand of NC_087361.1, from coordinate 25,487,267 downwards.
TCCTGTGTAGTCATTGGGTGGGCTCAAACCACCAATCTTTTGGCTAGCAGCCCAGTGCTTAATCATTGTGCCATAAGGACTTCTACAGACATACACTACCATTCCCAAATACATTGACACCCTGTCAAATCCAGCTTATAGCAGCCTTATATGACGGAGTAGAACTGTCCCATACGGTTTCCAGGGCTGTAGTTTTTAAGGAAGCTGGCTGCCATGTTTTTCTCTCATGAAGTTAGTGAGTTTGAACCACTGATTTTTCAGTTAGCAGCTGAGTGTTTAGCCACTGCACCATCTGGGGTTCTTAGAAATATGCTAGGCCCTACTAAAAAATTGGTGTGAATTGTGAGTTAAAGTGAAAACTGAGCATTAATATAATAATAACCTTCGTAATCTAAAACGAAAGTTTTTCGTAAGACAGTAATAGAAATCTGTGTCATGTATTTTAACACTTTCTTCAGATTTTCTGGTGCTGCAAATTAAGTCTATATGCATAGTTCTAGGGAAAAGTGGTGACTCAAACTTTAGGAAGTCCGGTACTTTTCAAATTCTAGCTAAATTCATTGATTTAGTTATCAATTTTCAGATCTCTTCAAACTATTACTTGTCTTGGTTGACATGAGGAAATATCATGATTAGACAATAATTGTTGAGTACTATTGAGTGAGCTTCAACTCATAGTGACCTCACATACAACAGAACGAAACACTGCCTGGTCCTGCTCTACCCTCATAATTGTTGCTATGTTTGAGTTCATTGTTCCAGCCACTGTGTCAATCCATCTTGTTGAGGTTCTTGCTCTTTTTTGCTGAACCTCTCCCTTACCAAACATAAAATGTCCTTCACCAAGTACTGTCCAAAGTGTATGAGACATAATCTCTCCATCCTCATTTCTAAGGAGCATTCTGATTGTACTTCTTCCAAGACAGATTTGTTCATTCTTCTGGTAGTCCGTGGTATATTCAATATTCTTTGCCAACACTATAATTCAAACGCATCAATTCTTCTTCAATCTTCCTTATTCATAGTCCAGCTTTCACATGTATATGAGGTGATTGAAAATATCATGGCTTGGGTCAGATGCACCTTAGTCCTCAAAGTGATATCTTTGCTTTTCAAAACTTTAAAGAGTTCTTTTGCAACAGAATTGACCAATGCAATAAGGCATTTGATTTTTTGACTGCTGCTTCCATGGGCGTTGATTATGGATCCAATCAAAATGAAATCCTTGACCACTTCAATATTTTCTCCATTTATCATGATGTTGCTTATTGGTCCAGGTATAAGGATTTTTGTTTTCTTTATTTTTTTTTTTTTATGTTGAGTTGTAATCCATATTGAAGGCTGTTAATAATAAATATGATTTATTCAGAAAGCTGGGCTTAAGTTAAACAAATTCCACTGTGGAGGAAATTCTTATCAATGGTTTTGACATAGTTTCCAGAATCTTGTTTCATGAACTGATTGAACAAAGAGATTTTATTTTTAATCACAGGATTTTGCCTTGCAATTATGATTAGTTATTTAGAGGTTTTCTAACTAGACTCAGGAATGCATTTTTCCAGTTTCATATTGTCCCAATCATAAGCACAAGAAGAGTCTTACAGTTAGATTTTTAGTAAATATTTATGGAGCTAAATCATGCATGTAACTTTACTGTATATTAACAAAAAGAAAGTCATGGTAAATCAAAGATAATACATTGATATATATCAGGGCACATGCTGTATAAACTTAGGATTACATTTGATATTTTTTTTTTTGTTTTCAATACTGTGTGCTACTTTAATATTCTTAGAATACACTCCAGACTCCAGTTTAAGGGCTCACTATGTGTATCTCACTGGGTTACATACTCCAGATTTATCCTCATGACATCTATTGAGGTTAATATACACGGTAAAATGAGAACCAGGAGGTGAAGAGAGGCCAGAGACTCCCTCAGTGTTACAGAGCCAGTAAACAAGGGAGTTAGATTCAACATCTAATCTGTCTGTTTATAAACCCAAGCAAGTAACCACTACACAACATACATTAGGAAAGACAACATTTTTTTCCTTCTGATTCATACCTTTAACCTAGTACTTAGTGATTATCTTCATGATGTGATGACTGAGACTTTGTGATTCTTTAGCGTATATCTGAGTAAGGAGAAAATATCAGGATCTGCAATTCTTTCAGTCGTTCATTCTCAAGTGCTTTTTGAGCAGTACATTTAAGATCCCCTACCAGTTTGATTTGTCATGCTCTGGTGGCTTGCATGTTGCTATGATGCTAGAAGCTATGTCACCAGTATTTCAAATATCAACAGGGTCACACACAGTGGATAGGCTTCAACAGAGCTTCCAGGCTAAGATAGATTAGGAAGCAAGGCCTGGGAATCTACTTCTGAAAATTAGTCCATGAAAACCCTGTGGATCACAACAGAATATTGTCCCATACAGTGCTGGGAAGATGGGCTCCCTAGACTGGAAGTTGCTCAAGATACACAGTGGCCACAACAAGGGCCTTGAGCATACCAACAATCCTAAAGATGGTGCAGGACTGGCCAATGTTTTTTCTGTTGTATGTGGGGTCCCCATGAGTTGGAGGTGACTCAAAGGCAACTAAAAACAACAACCTTTAAGATACACGTGTTAATATAACTAATAAGCTGTGAGTCCTATTTTCATGAAACTCATATTATTATGGAAGAGGTGAATTTGTAAACCAATAGTCAATTACAAGTGTAATTAGTACCATGGCAAAGTTAAATATTAGGTTCAGAAGTAACGCAGAAGAGTAAAAGTATCTCTCCCTGGGGAGGGGGAGAAAGTTAGAGGATTTTTTACTAAGACCTGGGGCTTGAAGGATAAGAGTGAATCCAGATAGATAAGAAAAGAGACCATGTAGAGGGACCAGCAAATGCAATGACGTTACAAAAGAAAATAGGGGATAGACATAATCTGTACTCTCCTGGTAATAAGAAGGGACCAGCAGTCAAGATAGTATTAACTAAATTGATTGTGGCTACATTATTTTATACTAAATTTCACAGGCTTTTAAAGGAAAAAAAAACCTTGAGATAATTCATTTAAGCCTCTTCATTTTTTAAAAAATTGGTTTGAGATCTAGATTTTGGATATTTGCTTAACCATTTGGGAACATCCTACTCCCAGGCTAGAGCTTCCTCTATGACATGTTTTTGTTTGTTTTGGCATTCTTAATTTCCAAACAGAGAGCCAAGAAAGAACACCTAAAGATAAGCATGATAGTAAGTAATGTATTTATTTAAGAATTGTATATAGAATATTGTCAAGTTCAATTTTCATTTGAAGGAGTCTGACTGAAGACTTGACTGGGCTGTTGCCTTGAATATAAAACCACGTGCTTACTCTCCAATCCTGTAGCTATGCACTCCTGGGCAACGAACACTGTGACTAAAGGATTTAACTAGCTATTGCCAGTGAAATGAATAGGGAGCTCAACAGAAAAAAATATACTTGGGTTCTAATATAAAAGCTCTATTTTTTATTATCCTCTGCAGTTTTGAAAATTCTAACCTAGCTTTCCTCCTGTCTTGTTATGCGGCGGACTGTATATTTACCCCCTTAAAAATCCTTGGCCATTTCCCTGAAGGGACAGAGTCAGTGGACTGAATAGGATTAGCATCAAAAGTCACCACTGCTTTCCCAAGTAGAGTTTAAAAACAGGGTCATTGAATAATAAGGGATTTAAGTCTCAACTGAGCAGGGTGTGGAAGGAAATTATTTGGATTTAGACCAAGAGATTAGAGTGTGATTAGATGCTACCATGTCCTTTATATCAGATTAAGGAACTTGAAAGAGAAGGCTTTCAGGGAAAGAATTCAGGTCACAAATTTTACACCTGCTTCCCTAAATCAATCAAAGAAAGATCTCTCTTCACTTACACACTTCTGAATCTGAGAGTACCGACTAAAGTGAACACAAAGAGGCAAAGTTCTGGCAGTGCAGCAGTCTAGGGTTTAATGAAAGGTACCTTTGGGAAATAGTCAATATAAGAATCAAGGAATCAAGACAGGTAACCAATAGTAATAAAGTTTATATAGATCTTTTATCTTAAAAGGTCCCAAAACAATTTCCAAAGAAGAAAATATGTCATACTCAGCTGAAATCCATCCACCCCTGGTGTGTGGCATTTTATATTGAACATAGAATTTTTAGTGGGGATAAACAAGAGAGGAAAAGTTGCCCTTCAATATAATGTTAATTGATTTGTTTAATCTAAGCTTGCATGAAAGAAAGATTTCCTCTTTTACTTTGCTAAGTTGTTTTTGCGGAGGAAAAATGCCTATAGAAAATCACTTTTAAAATGTTTACCAACCAAACTGAAGTAGATAGCTCTTTGTGTCGTTAACAGTGTTTATTAAGAAGGCAATTAGTGATTGGATGAAATCAGGTACCTTGGACCATTTGAGTATCAGCAAGTGAATGGAGAAAAAAAAATCACTTTTAAATTGTAAAACAATTTAATTACATACTTAAAATTTCAACATAATGCTGAAAACATATTTTGTACAACATGCGTGTTCTTTCCTCCATGAAGACAATAATGGACTTACGAATCTGTTAAGAACCTACCTGAACAAAGGAGGATATGAAGAATTCTTGAGCTTTTTCAAACTATACATCAAGTTAAACTGACATTTGAACACATTTTCTTCTATCTAAAATGCCACTTATTCTGAAATCTGTAGAAAATCTCAGAGCCGTAGCAAGAATACAAATGTTTTTCTTAACGGTTAAAAATGCTGATAGGGTAAGGTGTCTGCCACTTTTTTTTTCTCTTTTTTTTATATGTCTTTGTTTTAGTGAATTTCTCTTTCAGACCTAGAGATTTAATTTCTGGTTGAGAAATTAAATGGGAAATACGATGCAAAATAATATACACATCACATTTTATATATAAGTGAGAACAAAAGATGAAATGTTTCCTTCCATATAGGTAATTATTTACTCTGTGTTTACTATGTTATAGTTTCAGTTTTTACTCTACAGCTGGGGAAGCATTAATAAATACAACTGATAAGAATTTAGTAAAACGTAGTGAGGTAATAAATTTTGCTCTGAAATTGAACTGTAGGCAGTCTGTGTCTTGCCAGGTCCATTAATTTAATCAGATTTATCATAATAAATTTATAACTTAAAAACATCTAAACTGATTGCCCATCTACCTATATTAACTATTTAAATGGTGACCCCACATGTGTAGGATGTATGTGTGTGCGTGTGTGTGCATGTGTGCGTGTAATCTTGACAGAATAGTCAGGTATAGTGTTAATGAGACTCTTCAACAACTATTTTGTTATTATGTTGTTTGCCATCAAACTCAAAAGAAGCCCTGGTAGCCTAATGGTTAAGCACTTGGCTGCTAGCCGAAAGGATGGCATTTCAATCCCATCAGCAGCTCCGTGGAAGAAAGACCTTGCGATCTGCTCCCATAAAGATTGCAACCTAGGAAACCCTATGGGGTAATTCTACTCTGTCATATGGGGTCACTAAGAGTCAGAATTGACTCATCAGCAGACAGCAACAACGGCACTGTCATGCTAAGCATTTGTTTAGAAGTTTCAATAGAATATCAATATACTGTTAATAGTTTAATAAATAGTCTTTAATAGAAAACACTATACTATTTGTTTTAGTTACCTAGTGCTGGTCTAACAGAAATACTACAAGTAGGTGGCTTTAAAGAACAAAAATGTCTTTTCTCACAGTTCTGAAGGCTAGAAGTCCCAATCAGGGCTTTGGTTATGTTGATTCCTTTTGAAAGCTAGTTCTCCTAGCTCTGGTGTCTGCCTGAGACATTGACATTCTATTCCCTAAAGACAATCCTAACATGTTGTCTGTCCTCCCCTGTGTGTCTCTGTGTCTGCTCTGGTATCTTTATGACTCAGAAGTAATTAAGTTTAGGGTTCAACCTGTGCTGATAGGATTTCAACTGATGGATTGATTATATCATGTAGTGTATAAAGTAATTACATTGTATTACATTGGATTACTTACAGAAGGTCATATGCTTTACCCAAGGCCAAGAGATCTAATCACGTGTAACTACTCCATGCCGGCAACTAGACTAGTATTTGGCCAAACAACTGGAAGCAAAGCCTAGCCCCTGACACATATAATTAATCATCATACTTTCATCTTTCTTAGAGCACTACTCCACTATGGGAAGAAAATTTCACTGTCATCATGAGTTGTTAAGTGTCCTGAAATTAAAGGGAATTTTTCTTTTTCCTCAAGAACGTAAAAACCAAATACTATTTAAATATTTGTCCACCATTACTCTCTATTATTTCATTTGGGTAACAGCTTCATATTAATAGAAAGAGGAAGATAAGCCGTGGTTAGAATATTCCCAGCCCATAGTACGATTGTGATCATTGTTAGCAAATGTTACTCTTCCTATCAATCTTAGTTTTGTTTTTTTCAATTCAGGAATTATACTTGGCTCAGTGATATCTTTAGAAACACATGAGTTAATGCATTCATTACAATTCTCTCACTTCCTGAACAATGTTAACCAGTAAATAATAAGATAGCTAAAATGTTGGTAGTTTGAATTCATCAGGCACTCCTTGGAAACTCTATGGGGCAGTTCTACCCTGTCCTATAGGGTTGCTATGAGTTGAAATCAACTTGACGGCAATGGGTTTGGTTTCTGGTTATAGGGTTGCTATGAGTTGAAATCAACTTGACGGCAACGGGTTTGGTTTCTGGTTTTTATAGATCAATAAAAATAAATAAATAAATAAAAGCTGCTATTATTGTTATTACTTCTGACATGAAGGTGGCCTCATTGAGCAGGAGGCATTTTTACTGAGCCCTTCAAGAGTAGGTTGCATTTACACATAATGATAAGGGATGGGTATGCAGTGTGAGGTAGAGGGTACATGCTTGCAAAGCCTGGGAAAGGAAGTTCGTGTTTGGGTTGCAGAAAGAAGTTGTTAATGTTAGTAGTGAAATATGATGCATAAAAATATTTAATTAACAGGATACGGCAAAATGATGGAAAGTCTTAAGAAGTCAGGTAAGGAGTTTAAACTTTTCTGTTTTTTGCTTAAATTCTATTTTGTGATAGGTGCCTTTTCCCTTTGTAAAATCTTACATTGTTATTTAGAATACAACATTTTTAGATGCTTTGAGGATTGAATTGATTAGGGGAAATACAACCACTGGTGACATTAAGGTTGAAAAAAAAAAAAGACATATTCAAAAACAAAAGGAAGCTTAGTTTCTGTAGCTCTGAAGAGCCTTACGTAATATGTAAACTATTTCATCTGGATTTCTTTATAAACTAAAAACTAGATTTTACATTTGCAGAAAGAAAAAATGCATTTTAAAATAGAAATTTAGGAGTTTATTGGTAATCAAGCCAGCTACTATTATATTAAACTATTTCAAACAGATAAATGTTTTACTAGAAAAGGAAGGAAATAATTATCAGGCATTGAGTCAAGAAGAACAATTTACCAAAAACTGTTGCCTACTTGGGATATTTTAACTGCCTTCTGAATTCCAGGGCTGGCTATTTTGATTAATGTTGGGAGTCTGTGGAAGTCACTTGCCTAGAAATCTTGAGTAGGCTAGAAACCCATCTGTCTTACAGAGTTTAGTTGTAGTCCTGCCTGGAGGCAAAGGATAGATAACCTGAAATAGAATAAAAGACCCAAAGGAGGGGATTAAGTCACCAGATTAGTGGTGACCATATGCTCTTTAGAAGGTTTGTGAAATCGCTCATTTTCATGGGGAAAAAATATGTTTTCCTCAGTGGCCTTAAATTTGACTAAGAGAGCAATGCCACCATTTCATTAAAAATGCCTATTAAAACCACCGAAGCAACTAATCTTTCAAGGAAAATATTTTTGCACCATATATGAAAATGCTAAATTATTATTAAGCAAACACTCTGTCACCTCTACCTTTCTGTCCTTTCTTGTTCTCTCATTCTCCCTTTCTTCCTGTCTCTTCATTCTCTCTCCCCTTCCCTGCCTTTCTTCTTTCCTTCCTTCCTTCCGCATCCCCTCCTTCCTCCTTCCCTTGTTCCCTTCTTCCGCCCTTTCTCTCTCCCTCCCTCCCTTCCTTCTTTCCTTAGTTCCTTCCTTCCTTTCTCCCTTCTCCCTGCTCCCTCCCTTTCTCCTTTTCTCCCTTCTGAGATTCTTGTATCACCAGGGGAATAACCCATTGTCATCAAGTTGATTCCGACTGGCCTCATGGGCAGGAGACAAATGGCACACTCAAAGGATGCAATTGAAGAGAGTTTAAAGATATATATATTTACAGAGATGTGGGCAGAAGGTAAGTTTTGCTGGGTGGTGCAGTTTGCTCTCCACTACTATCCTAAAGCCTGGCGGTTCAAGCCCACCAAGTGGCGCCACAGAAAGATTACTGCTGTTAGCTGCCATCCAGTCGGCTTCAACTCATAGTGACCCCATGCGATACAGAGTAGGACTGCTCCATACGATCTTCTTGGCTGTAGCTGAGTCAAATGGACTCGATGGGAAAAGGCTTGGTTTAATTTCTATGGAAGCAGTTAGCCAAGCCTTTTCTTCTGCTGAGCCAATGGATGGGTTCGAAGTGTCAACCTTTACCGCAGTGTGGATTCTCTAGTATGGATTAAGGGAATAGCATGGATGGCAAACCACTTGCACTACCCAGGCTTCTTCCATAAATTTACAGCCAACAAAACCCTATGGAACAATTCTACTCTGTAACGCATGGGATCTCCATGAGTCAGAACTGGCTGGACAGCAAGGGTTTGGTTTTTGGGCAGGGATAAGGGTATCAATGAGCACCCCAGTTTGTCAATAGCTGGAGACTCTTATCACTCCTAGACACAAAAGTATAAGGAGAAGAAACTGGATTACTACAATGCTGGGAGGGCTTGGATTGTGAAATGGAGGCAGGGGCTCCTACCAGAAAGCAGTTGTGATTGCAGAGTGCTATCCATTACCAAAATCATGGATGTGAAGGGGAAATAAATAAATATCCCGACCTCTCTTTCCTCACACCCTTTAACCTCCTTTTGTGCCTTACGTTTGTGGAACCTGATTGCAAACCACAGGACAAGGGAGAGCCTGGGTGAAGCCCTTCACTGAGATCAGAGTCTCTGGGGCCAAGAAGAGGGTAGAGAAAGAATCTGGGAGCAAACTGAGAATAAGTTGCCTCACCCTTTCTTCCTCCCTCCCTTCTTCCTTTCTTTTTTCCATAATATTTTCAAATGCTTCACTCCCTGCCATCAGAGGTTGCACTTAATTACATTACTCAAGAGTAAGACAACATCCTAAAACAAAAATAAAACTTCTTTGAATTTAAGATCCATTATCCTATTTACATTAGGTCTTATTCTTTTACTGTTAGAAACAAAATGTTCAATGGTTACTTTTCTAAAGTAATTTTATGTTTCTGTAAAATACTGCTGTGCGCTACCATTGCTTAGTTAGAAAATAAAGATTTCTAAACTTATCTGAAGTCTTTACTGTTTTGTTTAATCTCTTTCTTTCACTTATAATATAGAAGTTTTTTCCCCCCTTCTACTGAAAATATGCTTACTTTCTTTAAGCAGCTATTAACTCAAAAGATAATTCTTTCTCAGCTGGAAAAGGTCTAACCTGTAGATTTTTTTTTAATGATTTTCTTCCTATAATAATTAGCACTTAAAAATGTAATCCTTAATACTCTCTGTAAGAGAAAAAATATATAGTCATTACTTGTAGTGCTGTTTAGATATTTCTATTATCAAAGAAATTTATTTGTTAATTTAAATTAATTCAGTGTCACTCAAGAGAATTCAGTGACTTCTAATTATTCATACCTGCATATCACCACTTCCCCCCACACCTTTTTTTTTCCCCTTCTGCCTTTTCTCAAAGTGTTCCCTCTAGTTGGGATGTTCTTTCTCTATCCCACCCACTTTTCATTGCCCAGCTGAAAATGGCACCTCTCTTATGGATGATTCCTGTCTTGAAACCTCTCCATATGACCTTTCTGTAGAATATTATATATTTCTTTCCTTTCAACATTCAAAGTCCTTTATCATGGGGCTTCTTTCTTTTCACCTTGTAATTTGTGACTATGAGTGTGTGCTATAAATTTTATCTCTTCTATAAACTGTAACCTTTTTTAGGGCAGGGACAATTTCATGTTTGTGTAGGTATGGCTGAAAACATGAAGGTCAGTGTCAGGGTCATAATAAACCCTTAAAGAAAATGTATTGGATTTGCATGGAATCCTTTACTCATAGAAGTTGTCTGAAAAACTGGATTAGAGAGTTTTAGCTACTTGCCTAAGGTCACACAGCTAGTATCATATCCAGGCTTTAGACCCTGTTAATGTGGCTCAAAATCCATACTTTTAACCACCATTCTCTAATGGTTTCTAATGGGTAGCAAAGCTCACAACGAAAGTTCCAATAAAAAGTACATAATTTGCTCAAAAAGTGATTATTGAACATCTGTTTTGTACCAGCTACTGTAGATGTAATCCAGGTAAAACTCAATCATGTTTATTCTTAAAGAACTCTCAGCTTGCCTTTATTGAACTTTGTTGATGAATGCCATTGAGGTGATTCTGACTCGTAGCGATCCCAGGTGACAAAATAGAACTACTCCATAAGATTTTCTTGGCTGTAATTCTTACAAAAGCAGATTGCCAGGCCTTTCTCCTGTTTACCCACTGTGTGAGTTCAAACTGCCAACCTTTTGGTTAACAGTCAAGCACTTAACTGTGCTACCATGTCTCCTTGTTAAGGTTTAACTAAACTAAAACCTGTTGCTGTCAAGTCAATTCCAACTCATAGAGACTGTCTTGGTTATCTAGTGATGCTATAATAGAAATACCACAAGTGGATAGCTTCAACAAAGAGAAATTTAATCTCTCACAGTCTAGTAGGCTAGAAGTCTGAATTCAGGGTGTCAGCTCCATGGGAAGGCTTTCTCTGTTGGCTCTGGAAGAAGATCCTTGTCGTCAATCTTCCCCTGGACTAGGAGCTCCTCCCTGCAGGAACCCCAGGTCCGAAGAAAGTGCTGTGCTCCCGGCGCTGCTTTCCTGGTGGTATGAGGTCTCCACTCTCTGCTCTCTTACCTTTCCTTTAACTCTTATAAAATAAAAGGTGGTGCAGGCCACACCCCAGGGAAGCTCCCTTTACATTGGATCAAGGATGTGAATTTAGAAGGGTGTTACAATCCCACCCTAATCCTCTTTAACATAAAATTACAATCACAAAATGGAGGACAACCACACAATACTGGAAATCATGGCCTAATCAAATTGATGCATATTTTTGGGAGACACGATTCAATACTCGACAGTGACCCTACAGGACAGAGTAGAACTGCCCCATAGGGTGTCCAAGGAGTGACTGGTGGATTCAAACTGCTGACCTTTTGATTAGTAGTTATTGCTCTTAACCACTGTACCACCAGGGCTCTTTGTTAAGGTTTTAGTGATTATAAAATACATGTTCAAATTAAAATGAAAACCTCTGAACTTTTTTAGCCAAGCTTTAGTAATATTTCCTTAATATAACTCTTTTTATTTCATTCTGTATCTTTATTCTTATTTCTCTTGTATTAAAGCCTTTTGTACTAAAGCTCCAGAACAGTATCTACCATTAAATTTTACTATATAGGTATTTTCATGTTTGTAGAATACCAAGCCTGTATTAAATTTATTACCATTTGCTGACTTTATAAAAAGAATTTTCAGTACAATTTTTTTACCAGAAAATACATTTACATTGAGGCCCATGAAAGGCATTGGTGCTTGTCAAACTCACTTTTTTACTTTTAAAGACAAGGAGACTCAAGTCTAAAGAGGCTAAGTGACTTGCCCAAGGTCCCGCAGCAGTAAGTGACATGATGATTAAGTGAAGTCATTCAAGGCAACTTTTTAGCAGAATGTTGCAAAATAATTAATCCAGGCTGACTTCCTTTGAATATATTTTACCTTCCCAGCTTATCAGGGTTTCTCTAAATTACACATTAAACAAAGGTGTTTTGTTTTCTTTATTATGGGATTGTAAACACATTATTCCATAAATTACCATTTATGTTTATGATTTTGTTATTTTCCTTTAAAGTTTTTTTTACTTGTTCTTTAATTATATTAATCATTTGATGAAGTTGATAAAGGTATGTGAATGTATCAATTATAAACAGTTAACTTTTGATGTGGGACATTAAAGAAAAAGAATAAAAGTGTAGGATAAACCAAAATAGCTGAAAATACAAAGATGATTTACATTTTGCATTTATACCTCAATTTGGATGAATTTAATAGTCTGTAAAATCAAATTCAAACTACCAAAAGCCCACTGTGAAAAACTGACTCTTGGTGAATCAAAAAGCTATGTTGATTTTTCATTTAGCCCTTTGCCTAACTCCTTTTAGGAAGCTACCCCATCAATTGACCACACATTCTGACTAACATTTAGTATTAATTAGAAACCCCCCCCAAAAAAAAAATTAGGAAGAGATGTAAATTTTCTGAGGAAGTGAAATTTAATTATTTTAATTTTTTTTCTAGTATGCATAAAACAAGAGTGGCTCCTGTTAATACCATACCTTAAGAAAAAAAAATCAAATAAAACACGTTAAAGCCTATGGTGAGGAACGTGAAACCACGTAATGTGATCTTTAACTAGGAATAAATTTTTCGGAAAAGAGATGAGTTAATGAAACGTGAGTACTCTTGTCAAAATTATGAATTTCTGCTATTTGGACAAGAAAGTAATTTTATTATATGACCCATTGGAAGGCATAACTAAGTGAAGACAATGGAAGCAGTGTATTTAGCTCTAGTTCAGGAAAAGCTTCATAATAATGGAACTGCGCAATAATGTATATTCTTGTAGAAGATTTTTCTGCATTGGAAGAAAATAGCACATAATCAGAGCAAAGGTCTCTTCTATTCTTGAATTCTAAAATTCTAGCTCAAAGTGATAATATCTCTCTCTCTTTCATCATGTACATATGTCAAAATATATCTTCCACATTGCTGATTTAAAGGCCTCTTGAAAGTAATGATAGTTAACTTCAAATTAAAATCACAAAATTTTATGCAAAAATTTGCAAAGAAACAAGAGTGGAAAAATTCGACAATATAATGTGATGTGCTTTCAGAAGTACAGATAATTCCAATGACATACGTTTCTTAAAACGTGGTTACTTAAAATCTGAGAAAGGAGCATAACATTTAATTTTTCTCAGTGCTGACAAATAATCTATGCATGAGGATAAAATGCTCATAGTCAAGCTTTTATGATTTCATGCTGGCTGAGATTATATAAATTTATTTAATGGCTCAATTTTTGTGTATAAAATGCTCACTTCTTGTAATGTGATTCATTCTATTACTTTTAATAATCTTCATTTCCTATGGGGTGGGATACTTTCTATATGGGACTAATAATAACTACAGTTAGTTGGGAACTGTAAGACTATCAAATCCCTCTTCTCTTACCAAATGTATAGATAAAATCAATGTAATCTGTATATTAATAATGCATAATGCAGTACTTCTTCCTCTGATTCTAACCAACTAGAGATAGATCAGATGGATGCAATCTCATACTGCCAAGTCTGTCCAAGACTTCAGACACCAGCAACAATGTTGGGAGTTCCCGCAACACCTTCACTTCTGACCTGCTGACTGCGAATTTGGGGATTACCAGCACCGTCTCACTATGCCAGTTGTAAGCACAAGTGTTCCCACGGCTACCCCTCACTCTGATCTGCCGGCTCCTGTTACTGTTTTTGGTTCGATAATTCCCTAGAACAACTCACAGGAAGTGCTATACTTATGATTACAGTTTTATTATCACAAAAAGGATACAAATGAAGAGACCCATAAGGCAAGATCTGGGAGGGTTCCCAATGTGGAACTTCCTTGTCCCAAAAAGTGGCGTGCTACCTTCTATAGCCTTCAGTATGGATTACACCTCAACATAAAACAAAACCCCCCACAAGTGGACCAATATGTAACATCATGATAAATGGAGTAAATATGAAGTTGTCAAGGATTTCATTTTACTTGGACCCAAAATCAACGCCCACGGAAGCAGCAGTCAAGAAATCAAATGATGTATTGCATTGAGCAAATCTGCTGCAAAAGACCTTCTTAAAGTGTAGAAAAACAAAGATGTCACTTTGAAGACTAAGGTGCGCCTGACCCAAGCCATGATATTTTCAATCGCCTCATATATATGCGAAAGCTGGACGATGAATAAGAAAGACCAGAGAAGAATTGATGTTTGAATTATGGTATTGGTGAAGAATACTGAATATACCACAGACTGCCAGAAGAACAAACAAGTCTGTCTTAGAGGAAGTACAGCCAGAATGTTCCTTGAAAGTAAAGATGGCAAAAACTCATCTCATGTACTTTGGACAAGATATCAAGAGGGACTAGTCCCTGGAGAAGGACATCATGCTTGGTCAGGTGGAGAGTCAAAGAAAAAGAGGAAGACCCTAGACAAGACGGATTAACATAGTGTCTGTAACAATGGACTCAAACATAGCAAAGATCATGAAGATGACACACGACTGAGCACTGTTTCATTCTATCATACCTAGGGTTGCTATGAGTGGTAACTGACTCAATGTTACCTAACAGCAACAACCATCCCATATGCACCAATGTTTATCACCAAACAGGAAGTCCAGGGACCTTCAGTGTTCAGAGCTTTTATTGGGTTCTCATTAAGAAATTCAAATTTCAGCCCTTCTCCCCTAATGTCAGTCAATATCATGAGGCTGATATGAGGTTGATGCCACATGATGGGACTCTCTGGCATAGTCACCTTCCTCCCACTCACCACCTGAGTCACAAACCCTTTGGTGTGGTCTGGGATCTTTATCAAAGACACTTCAATCGTGGGGAAAATCCAGGGTTTTAGAGATTATCTCTCAGGAGCCAAGGACAAAGACCAAATTCTCTTGGTAAAGTTAACTCCACAGTAGTTATTATTTCATGTAATTATTTTCAAACTTGGGAAGTAGCAGTATTAATAACATTTTAAAACTAAAGTGAAGCTTAGTAAAGTTAGAATCCTTGCTCAAACTCACATAGTTGGTGAGTAAAGCCCATTCTTTTATGTTTTATGACAGATAATACTCTATTCTTATCTTTCAAAGTTTTGATAGTGTCCAACTATATATTAACTGCCATTGAATATATGACTTACTGAGCTGCTGTAACTGATAGGAACATGCATTATCCCACAGGAGTATTTGAGAGTAAAAGAGCTTGACTAGAACTTCCCAGAGACTCTCTCTTGTATTTCTTATTTAATACAGGAGTATAT
This sequence comes from Loxodonta africana, assembly GCF_030014295.1. Lineage (NCBI taxonomy): Eukaryota > Metazoa > Chordata > Mammalia > Proboscidea > Elephantidae > Loxodonta > Loxodonta africana. Next base: position 25,471,943 of record NC_087361.1, on the reverse strand, counting down.
GGTTTAATGGGTGTTTACCACTTGAGATGCATTGATAGTTAATATTTATATGGGATGTTAGAGACACTGAAGTATTCGCATTGCTTTATTTGACCTTCACAACAACTTTATGAAATCAGTATTATAGCCAATTTTACAGATGAGAAAACCAAAACTCAGAGAAGTACAGAAGCTTGCCAAAGTCACAGAGGTGGTGAAATGAGATTTTCAACCTTGGACTAAATTTGTTAGTTTCCTCTATATCAAACTTTCTTTTAGGAAATATGTTTATTTTGGTAAATGTCTCATTTTTATCAGCAAAGTATAGTAGAATTAAAAGCATTATGAAACTTGGAATAACATTAAAAACTATTTTCTGTAGTAATATTGATATTATTTGCTCAAGTATAAAAATTTTCATGTAAAGATGTTGATGTCAAAGAGGTAATATTTTATAAAATGTAGAATTTTAGCCATTTTCTGCTGAGTTACTCAAGAAAGTATGAGTGTAACCAGATATCTAGAATTTTATCTTTTATATTTCTCTCTGATTATTAATTATATTGATGTCTTGCAATATTTATATATATGTGAAGTACTTAAATAATGCTTTCCAATGATATGTCTTAAAATGTGTTTAATTGGTTTTAATATTATAAAATTATAATTTATTATTTTCTAAATCTGCCTTTACATATTGACTGAGAACTTTTTTCTTCCTCAGATGTATTACTTTCTCATTGTTTTCGTAATAAATTGAAATTAACTTTATGACTTAAAATGACACAAAGTTTATTATCTGACAATTCTAGAGGTCAGAATTACTAAAATGAAGGCTATGGCAGGGCTACATTCCCTCTGGAGGTTCTGTCCTTACCTTTTCTTGCTTTTAGAGGCAATCTACATCTTTAAAGCCAGCAGTTTGGCATTTTCAAGTCGCTTTCTTTCTCTCTCTTTTCTCCTCCCTTTCACTTCTGCTTCCTCCATCACATCTCTTCTCTTACTCTCTCCCTCCTCTCTTCCTGGTGTAAGGACTCTTGTGATTCAACTGGCCCACCCAGGAAATCCAGGATAATTTTCCCATTTCAAGATCCTTAAGTTAATCACATCTCAAAGTCCTTTTTGCCCTGAAAGGTGACATATCTAGTGGCTTTGGGAACTAGAATGTGAACACTTTTGGGGGGAAATTATTCTGCATGCCATAGAAGAGCATTCAAATGTTACATAACTGCCTTGGGACTGATGGGTTGGATTTTCGAAACAAAGGGAAAAGACATTAGTGTGAACAATATGATCACATTGCGAACTCTGTGTGGAGGGTAAAGTAGGATCTGAAAAATGGTGGTACTCAGCCAGGTAATAACGAGTTTGGGGTGTATGTATTTCTCCTTCCCAGTGCTTGAATTCTATACTTTTTATGAGTTTGAGATTAGCTTTAAGACATGAAATATTTATGTTAACTGCCAGAGAGATACACTTGCGGGCATAAACCAGGTGGGTCAATAAAATGTTTCTGTCTTTTTGACTCTTTTGTTAAATCCATGACTGCTCACAGTATTCTGTCTCAAGGCACAATTTTCCTTTAAGCATCACTCAATCCTCATTTTGGAGTATAATAAAAGTATACAATGTTAAAAATGAATATTAATAATAAAAAACATTTAAGAATTTTTGCATTTTTTCTGTGTTACCCAGTTTGTTGTCATACAGTTGTTAATAATATTCTATCATAACTCTTTTTATTTCTGTCAGGTCAGTTGTAATGTTCCCTCTTTCATTTTTTATTTTGGTTATTTGCCTCTTTGTCAGTCTAGCTAGGGATTTGTCAATTTTATTTGTCTTTTTAAAGAACCAACTTCTGGTTTTATTGGTTCTCTCTTTTGGTTTTTTGTTTTTTAATTTTATTTATTTATGCTCTGATCTTTGTTATTTCCTTTCTTCTGGTGGGTTTAGGCTCAGTTTGCTTTTCTCTTTCTAGTTTTTGGAGTTGTCAAGTTAGGCTGATGGTTTGAGATCTCCCTTCTTTTTTCATGTAGGCATTTATTTCTGTGATTTCCCACTGAGTACTGCCTTTGCTGCATCCCATAAGTTTTGGTATGTTGTGCTTTCATTTTCATTTGATTCTAGGAAATTCGTAATTTCTCTTTTGATTTCTTTCTTGATCCATTGGTAGTTTAATAGTGTATTGTTTAATTTCTACAGCACAGTGTTTAATCACTAAGGCTGCTAATCAAAAGGTCAGCAGTTTGAATCCACCAGCCGCTCCTTATAAACCCTATGAGGCTGTTCTACTCTGTCCTATAGAGTTGCTATGAGTCAGAATTGACTTGACAGCAATGGGTTTGTGTGTGTATGTGTGTATTTTCTGGTTTTTTTTTTTTTTTAATTATTTATTGATTTCTAGCTTTATTTCATTGTGATTAGATAAAATACTTTGTATGATCTCAAACGTTTTAAATTTGTCGGGACTTGCTTTGTGACCTAACACGTGGTCTATCCTGGAGAGTGACCCATGGAGTAGAATATATATTGTGCTGTTTTGGAATGGAGTATTCCATACACAGTCTGTTAAGTCTAGTTGGTTCATAGTGTCATTCAAGTCCTCTGTTTCCTTGTTGACCTTCCTTCTAGTTGTTTTGTGCAGTATTGAAAGTGGTGTGTTGAAGTCTCCATCTATTATCATAGTATATCTATTTCTCCCTTCAATTCTACCAGTGTTTGCCTTATATATTTAGGTACCCCGATGTTGGGTGCACATATATTTATGATTATTGAATTAAAAAAAATGGTTAATTGACACTTTTATCACTATATACTTTCCAGTTTTATCTCTTCTAACAGATTTTGTTGTCAAGTCTACTTTGTCTGACATTACTATTGCCACCCCAGTTCTCTTTTGGTTATTATTTGCATGGAATTTTTTTTTTCCATCCTTTCACTTTCAACTTTTTTATGTCCTTGGGTTTAATGTGTGTCTTTTGTAAACATATAGTTGAATCATGTTTTTATCCATTCTGCCATTTTGTCTTTTGATTGGAGTATTTAGCCCATTTACATTCACTGTAATTACTGATAAAAAGTAACTTACTTTTGCCAGTTTGTTATTTTTTTCATATGTGTTTTTTACCTTCTTTTGAACAAAGAATATTCTTAATAAAGTTACTGTTAAAAATAGTCTCCTTAATCTAGGCTTATTTCTCTGCTCTCTTTACTCTTATTTTGTTGACTTTTAACTGAATTCTCCTCTGGCCTTGGCACTCCCTTCTCCCAAGCCCATCAAGGCGCAGAGTGGCCCTGTTGTTGTTAGTTGCAGTCCAGTAGATTCTGACTCACAGGAACACCCTGTGTGTCGTTGTAGAACCACTCCATAGCAGTTGTTAAGGCTGTGACCTTTCAGAAACAGATTGCCATGTCTGTCTTTGGTTGGGTTTACATCTCCTACCTTTTGGCTAGTAGTTCAGAGCTTAACCGTTTGTGTCATCCAGAGACTCAAAACAGTCCTCCATTATTATTTCCTTTTCTTTTCTCTTCTTTCCTCTCATACTCACTGCTTCCCTTCTCTCTTTCTACCGTCAGTGATCAATAACAGTAAATTTATTTTTAAGGTCCCCTCCCTTCATTCCCTCACTGATTGTCTATTTCTTAATGAGTACAGGTCGTCCCTAGACTTATGACGTACCTCAGTTACAATGAACTGCACTTATGAACGTCTTTTTTTGATGCATCTTATTATTGTAACATGTACTGCATACAATGTCTCAGCACATAATTTGCTGATGTTGTCATTCTCAGATGTCCACTCACAGATGTTCAAAGATCAAATTCATAAAGATGGAGATAATAAAAGGCAATAATAATGAAAACTAAAAATAAGAGAGATATTCAGAACCAACTTATAATGCAGTCATCAGAATGGAACCCTGTTGTAATTTGGAGACTCCCTGTACTTTCAATCAAGAGCTAAAGGAATCTTTCCCTCATCCACAGACCCCATGCTCTTTGCTTCCCCTCTATTTATCTTGATATTTCCTAATACTTATTTTTCAATATTCGTTTATTCAGAGTAAAAGATCCTATGCTTAGCAATTTCTGAAAATCCCAAACATTTGAAGATTTATAATAGTGAGGGAATCAGAACTACAAAAAGTAGATTCCAAGTATGAGATTATGAATAGTCTGAGGTTCTTTTTAGAGGTAATCAAATTTAAGGTTAAAACCTTACTAAAACTATTATTATTATGACCATTATGATGGTCATAAGACTTTTCAGGAATGAGATGTGAAAATAAAATCAATCATTTAAAGAACATTTATTGAGCACCTATTTCCCAGGTGGTACAATCGTTTAACTCACACAACTATTAACTGAAAGATTGGAAGTTAAAACTCATACAGGGGTACTTGAGACAAAAGTTCTGGGGATCTACTTCTAAAAAGTCAGCCACTGAAAACTCTGTGGAGTACAGGTCTACTCTGACACACATGGGGTTGTCATGAATCAGAATCAACTCAATGACAATTGGTGCTCGTTCTGGGGATATACTTATGCTGGGAATGCAGTGGTAGACTAGAAAACAAATTTCTCATTAAGCATAGTAAATAAGTAAATACTTTGTCCTTTATTGATCATTTAGGCTTCTTCTTTTTTTCATCAACCAGTATCTTCTTTGTTTCTGGTGCTTTTTTTGTTAGTTTGTTCGCTTCATCCTTCTCGTTGTGGGACAATGTTCTCTCTTTTCCACTGCTCACATCATCAAATAATATGTAATCCATAATTGTTTAAAATCTATATTGTTTCTGTCACCTAATTGCATGTCAACATTTTGAAATGTACCTAGATAGCTAGACGGATAGATAGGTAGAAAGACAGAAAAAAAATCGAAGCTACATACCCTACAAATACAGCTAACTCTAGATTTAACTAATAAATTCAAAACTAAATGAAAAGATGAATATCAAATTCTGTCAATTCCATTTAGTTTTAAGAGTAGCTTTATTTGAAATATTGGTACTAAGAACAAAGAAGAAAATATGTTTTAAAAAGTAAAATTTCCTTAGATGTAAAGTTTTTTTTTTTTTCATAAAACCGGGTCAATAATCACTGTATAACAAAAGTTATTTTTAATAAGTTCTCTTTAAACAAGTTTAGTTCCTTCATAAGCTATGAAAGGCAGAAAATGAAAGACTCGTGTATCTGTTGTTAATGTCCTCTCTATTATGACTCAGTTTACTTTTAAAAAATTCTTAGTCACACCTTTAAGTAGTTCAAACATGCTTCAGCTAGTCTAGTACTATGTTTTTTTGAGAAAAATCAGTATTTATTTTTAACAAAATATTTTTTTCCTAGATCTTCAAGGTCATTATTGAAATTAACTCCCTTCATATTAGGAAATGGGTTGTATTCTTTCATTTAGTCTTTTGTTCTTATATATATGGAAAGTAATTTCCTCAGACCAACTTATGTAATGGTGAATTTGAATAATTAAGCACTTTGCTGTTGACTGGATTCTGACTCATAGCAACCCTACAGGACAGAGTGGAACTGCCCCATAGAATTTCCAGGCAGCACCGGGTGGATTCGAACTGCCAACCTTTTGGTTAGCAGCTGTTTTGAATGATTTGTATTAATAAAAATACCAGAACACAGGTCTTAGCTGAAAGTTTCTTGGATCAATCTGAAAACACAAAGGGAAAATATATCTTAGACAATAAAATTCTCTATGCAATAGGTGAAATAAATAATTGAATTTGTTTTCCACCATGACGCATTTAACCTGATGAGAAGTTCTTATTGATATGTATGAATATATATACAAATACATATATATATCAATAAGAACCTCTCATCAGATTAAAATGTATGTATATATATAATATGTTATATATATATGGAAACCCTGGTGGTGCAGTGGTTAAATGCTACAGCTGCTAACCAAGAGGTCGGCAGTTTGAATATATATATATGGAGCCCTGGTGGTACAGTGGTTAAAGCGTTGATCTGCTAACTGAAAGGATGGCGGTTTGAACTCACCAGCCACTCCATGAAAGAAAGATGTGGCAGTCTGTTTCCCTAAAGATTTATATCCTTGGAAACCCTATTGGGCAGTTTTACTCTGCCCTGTAGGGTTGCTATGAGTTGGAATCGACTTGACAGTAGTGGGATTTTTGGTATATCAAAAAATATGTATATATATTTTGATGGTTTCCATAATATTAGTTTAATATAACAGGTATAAAAATCAAAACTTATAGGTAGTAAGTGGTAATGATAAGTCAGGTGATACAATTTCTAGAGTTTCCATGGTGTCATGTAGAGTTGGAAATCATGAGTTTTGACTTCATGGCCTGAACTCTCTCGATTAATCTATAGTTGTGAAAAAATCTATTTGATCTGTTAGTGACTCTTTATCCTTTTTTATATATAAAAAAATATATATATACCTATAAATATATAATAGACATGCACTGTGATAAGAATCTAATTTTTTAAATTTTGAAAGTATTAAAATCATTTTGAGCAACATTATTAGCCTTTCTAAGTACAGTAAACACCCAAATATTTTACGATGGTGAAAATAAGTACACCACTTAAAAATATAGACAGCAGCTTAAACACAAATCAAAAGCATTTTCACAGTGCATAATTTTAAAATCTACCTTACAGTTTGGTTTTTAGTGTAGCTTTTTTATTTCTTCAGCTTTTCTATGATATGATATGAATACTTTGTTATGAAAAGAAAAAACACGATCTCCTGGAATGCAAATTTTATTAAGCATTTGATTTAATGTCTTGCAAACCTAAGTACTTTCAGGCATAATGGGTGGAATACATTACATTGAGATCTTCCCTCTTCATTAAACATATTTTATGTCTTATAGGAAATACATGTCCTATTGGAATTGCTTTCCATTTAATTATAGTAGGTTCCCACCTTTCATTTTACAAGTTTCATAAGATACACGAAACCTGAGTAATTTAGGAGTATTATTACACTCGATATTTGTAGTTATGGAAAATTTAGGTTGGCTTATCTCTCAAATACGGTTGATAAAAAAAATCCTTTGGCGTAACTGCAAATATGACAGTGCGTGGTTTCTCAAATAAGAAAAATGTATATCATCTTGCAAACAACCATTACCAACAAGAAATATTTTTATTTTATTTTATTTATTTATTGTGCTTTAGGTGAAAGTTTACAAATCAAGTCAGTCTCTCATACAAAAATTATACACACCTTGCTGTGTACTCCTAGCTGCTTTCCTCTTAATAAGACAGCACGTTCCTCCTCTCCACCCTGTATTCACTGTGTCCATTCAACCAGCTCCTGTTCCCCTCTTACTTCTCATCTCTCTACCAGACAAGAATTGCCCACATAGTCTCAAGCGTCTACTTGAGCCAAGAAGCTCATTCCTCACCTATCTTATTGTCCAGGCCAATCCTTGTCTATAGAGTTGACTTCGGGAATGGTTCCAATCTTGGGCTAACAACGGGTCCAGGAACCATGACTGTCAGGGCCTCTACAATCTCTGTCAGACCATTAAGACTGGTCTTTTTATAAGAATTTGAGATCTGCATCCCATTGTTCTCCTGCTCCATCAGGGATTATGTGCCCTGTCAGGGCAGTGATCGGTGGTAGCTGGCACCATCTAGCCCTTCCAGTCTCAGGCTGATGGGGTCTCTGGTTTATGTGGCTTCTTCTGTCTCTTGGGCTCATCTTTACAGTATGTCTTTGGTGTTCATCATTCTCCAACTAGGTTGAGACCAATTTATGCATCTTAGATGACCACTTGCTAGCGTTTAAGACTCCAGATGCCTCTCACCAGAGTGGGATGCAGAACATTTTCTTAATACATTTTATTATGTTAATTGACCTAGATGTCCCCTGAAACCATGGTCCCCAGACCCCCATCTCTGCTACTCCAGCCTTCAAAGCATTTGGTTGTATTCAGGAAACTTCTTTGCTTTTGGTTTAGTCCAGTTGTACTGACTATCCCTGTGGAAAAAAAAATTCTAAATCATATTTCATAGTGATATACTCTTGAATTTTTCAATTTCTTGGGCACCGTTCAAGCAGACATGTAGAGTTGGAGATAAACAATTGAGCTGGAATTTAAGAGATCTACGAGATTTTATATATATATACCAAACCAAAAAAAAACCATTGCTCTCAAGTCAATTCCAACTCATAGCGACCCTATAGGACAGAGTAGAACTGCCCCATAGAGTTTCCAAGGAGCACCTGGTGGATTTGAACCACCAAGCTTTTGGTTAGCAGCAGTAGAACTTAACCACTATACCACCAGGGTTTCCTTTGATGTATATGTATATATATACACATACAGATATATTCCTTTTCCTTTCTTGAACATTTAATTTAGATGAAAATCTTCAATACAGCCAAACATTCTCTGCTCAAAATTTATTACTCTTTGGTATAATTAGGACAAAAAAAAAAAAAAAAACTAGATTAGGAATGCTATCTCGGTGAATGTCTTTCTGTAAGTAACTTCCTTCAAAGAAGAAAATGAAACTGAAAATGGTATAGAATTGTCAACAGTAATTTATAGCTTCTTTGCTACCAACTTAAAGTTACGTTTTCAAAAAATAGAGGTTGAAATTTACTACTAGACAAAAAGTTATTGCAACAGTGTTTGTTTTTAACAAAGAACAACAAGAATGCCATGAATTTGCCACCTCAAGATGTAGATATATAGATTTATGCATTTTTTTTAGGTATAGGAAATACTAGTGACACAGTGGTTAAAAGCTAAGGCTGCTACCAAACGGGCGGCAGTTCAAATCCACCAGGAGCTCCTTGGAAACCGTACCCTTTCTTATAGGGTCAGTATGAGTTGGAATAGACTCGACGTCAACAGGTTTTGATATATGTATATGTACATTGTTGTTGTTAGATGCCATTGAGTAGGTTCCAGCTCAGTGACCTTATGTACAACAGTGAGGCAGGCAGCCTAGGAGCCCAACCTTTCTGTAAGACACCTGCTCTGGTTTATCTTCCTACACCCAGCAGAATAGACCTCACATTCTTCTGAAATTGTCCTTGACAAGATTACCACAGAACAGCCACAATGAGCTCAACTGGTTTTAGCAGGTTTTCATACCATGTTAACCCTTCAAGTGACCTATCAGCTCATTAAGTGAAAAATATATATAAGCACCCACCTCTGGGTGAAGGTTTAACATGCTAAGGAAGGGAAAAACCAACCTCTTCCTCCATCCACTTGTCTAAAGACTTAACATGCTAACGAAGGGAAAAACCTACCTCTTCCTCCATCCCCTTTTCTAGAGAAAATGCATCGCATAGTCATCTCCAAGCCCTGAACACCTGTGTGAAGGTCAATCCTGAATATTCATGATAAATTTGCATTTCCTTGTCTGCTGTCTATAAAAGCCCACTTGTTCTTATCAAGTTCACCAATGACCTAGGTAGCATTTGTTTATATTACTTGAACTGTGAGAAACATTCAGCACAGTTGACAATTCTTTTCTTCTTGAAACCCTGTTTTCTTGGGTTTCATGATAACATGTATTCAAAGTGTTCCTTTTGCTAAACTAGCATCTGCTTTTTAATCTCTTTCTCTGTTTCCAGTTCTTTGCTTTTCCTCTAAAAAATCGGTAAGCCCCTGGGGTTCAGATCTTGAGCTGACTTCCTGTCCTTATTTACACGTTTTCCCTAGAAAATACTCTGAAGTTCATGATTTTACATATTATTTCTATGCCAATGACTTCCAAGTGCATCTATCCAGACCTCATGTCTTCACTGATCTCTAGATTTATATAATCAAATGCCAGCTTTATATTTTCATCTGGATATCTAATAAGTATCACAAAATTATTATGTCAAAAACAAGTTATTTCTTCCTCAAACTCTCTTGGTCCTTTTGCATATCAGTAAATGATATTACCATCCACAGAATAGCTCAGGCCCCAAACCTGAGACCCATATATGTTCTTTTTTCTCACATCCCCACATCAAATCTTTGGATTTTGTCTTCATAGGATATTCTGAATCTATCCACTTTTCCCTATCTCTCCTACTACAACCTTTGTCTAAAGCATTACAATCTTCTAGCTTATCTTATTGAAATTGTATCCTAATGGGTCTTCTCAAGTGGCAGAAACAACTTACTGTTTACAAAAGATATACGCTCCCATCCATCATGTAGAATCATCTGTGTGGCTGCCCAGCTAGGTACTACATTTTAAAGCTCTTTACAGGGTGGTGGGGGGTATGAGGTGGTGGGGAGGTTTGTGACAAATGTTTGCCAATGGGTCATGTGTCCAAATGAATGATGTTATTTCTTAGCCCTGGTGGCTTAGAATCAAGCGACTTTCCTCAACCTCTCTTAGAGAATAAATTTTTCAGGGGAAGGGACTTACAAAGCTAAACACAGAGTCCAGGAATCTTATACAAAGATATTTATAAAAATCTGAGTACATAAAAAGGAAAGATTTCCCTACAGGAAAAAAAAAAAAAAACACAATTAGTAAATCAAATTAAAATTCATAAATTAGGTAAAAATATTTCTGACAAAAGGTTCATCCCTGAAATGTATCAAGCCAAAGTCATCAACATTTTAAGGAAAAACAATCTGCAAAACAGAATAATAAGCCTCGAATGGCTAAGAGGCATTAGGAAAATGTTTAACTTTGTTAAATCTCTTCTATTCTGTGTTTTAAATTTTATAATATCTAAAATGACCAAGGGTATAAGAAAAAGGACATTCTCTTACATTGTTTTTGATTGATTTCATACATTGGGGAATGCAACTTGCAGGCATCTATTACAATTTTTGTTGTATATACTGTTCGATCCATTGGTACATTTAAGATTTTTTTTCTTGCAAAAGACAAAAATGCAGAAAATATCTTCAAGTATATGCATTCATTGCAGCATGATAGGGATAGTTAGATATTAGAGAAAATCGGGCAACAATTAGAAGAATGATTAAATAAATTATTATACACTGAAACATATAATAATAAGAACCCTCAAAAAGAGTGCATACACACGCCTCTGGATGATTTTCTGCCTAGTACTATACTGTTAACTGGAAAAAAAAATCACATTATAGACCAAAATATACAGCATGATCTCACTAAGTAATACGTATGCATATGTGCAAACATACAAATGGCTATATTACCTATTTACATGTGTACAGAAAAAGATTTAGGAAAATATACAGGCATCTACATACACTATTTTCTTTTGGAGAATGAGTCTCCTTATGATAGAGAACTTTATACTCTCCCATATTTTTAAAAATTATGTTCAATCAGAATGTTTTTATTTTGCAATTTTTTTTAAAAAAAGCAATGTGTTTAAAAAATAAAAAGTATGTGCAGCAGTCCTTTCTTTGTTAAAGAGAAATTAAAGGTAATAGATCATAATACTGATAAACAGGGATTATACAGTGCTGGCTATTAGTTTTAATGACTGTGGCTTAATTTAGAAATTGCTGCTTTCCAGTTTTGCTACAATGTCTTTTGGTGAATATCAATTATTTAATGGTTTATTTGAGCATATCAGTGCACCCATTAATAACTGGAAGTATAAAATACCACAGTTTGCATGCGAAAGTTCAATTTTTTGTTGAAATGCTATGCAACGTTTTAGTTGTGTGTTTTTCAGGTATTATATATATTATTTTTCCCAATGGCAATTTTAAAAGTGCACTTGAAAACATATTAAAATATAACACGTTTCAAATTATGTTAACAAGATACATTTTAGATTTTGTGTACAGGCAGTCCACAGGTTGTGGATGAAATTCATTACTAAGTCTGTCTTTAGGTCAAATTTGTAGGTAAGTTGGAACAGGCACATAAGGTTCTTATTTAGCGTCAGTCAAATGTTTGTCTTAGTACATAGTATATATTTTGCCTTTCTATAGGGTCACTAGGAATTGGGATTGACTCAACGGCAATGGGTTTTGATTTTTTTTAAAACATATAAAACACTTAAGAAACACTTCCAAACTGTACAATGTTTCCACAAGTGTCACAAAGTAGTGGGTGCATTTATTATTATGAACCATCATATTTAAATCAAATATTCAATATAATAGGCTTTATGGCAGTCTGTTCTTAAATATTAGTTGTCCATAAGTCAGACATTCATAAACTGGTGACGGCCTATACTTTTACTGGGTATCTATTACATATATTTGGAGCCCTGGTGGTGTAGTGGTTAAGAGCTATGGCCTTTAACCAAAAGGTCAACAGTTCAAATCCACCAGCCATTCCTTGGAGACCCTGTGGGGCAGTTCTACTCTGTCCTATAGGGTCATTATGAGTCGGAATTGACTCAATGGCAATTTTTTTTTTTTACATATATTTAAACCAGTATTTTAAAGTCTTGATTAGTCTCATAAACATAAATAGTTACTTTTTTAAATTCTGAAGCTATTACAGTAAAGAGGAATGCTTGGAAGTAATAATTTAGAGTAGAAAGAAAATATAAAAGACTAAGGTCACTATGGAAACTCTGGTGGCATAGTGGTTAAGTGCTATGGCTGCTAACCAAAGGGTTGGCAGTTTGAATCCATCAGGCGCTCCTTGGAAACTCTATAGGCAGTTCTACTCTTTCCTGTAGGGTCGCTATGAGTCAGAATCGACTCGATGGCACTGGGTTTGGTTTCGTTTGGTAAGGTCACTATGGAAACACTGGTGGCAGGCAGTTTGAATCCACCAGAGCCTCCTTGGAAACCCTCTGGGGCAGTTCTACTCTGTTCTATAGGGTCACTATGAGTCAGAATCGACAGCAATGAGTTTCCTTTTCGTTTAAAGTCACTATAGGTATAAGCTATCTTAAAGAGGCTTAATAAATATTATCTGATAATGAATAGCAGAAACTGAGGGTAGGAAATTCTGTTACTCTCTATCTGCATTTAAACATGCTAAGCAGGTCCACGAAAATTAAAACAATGTGAAATTCGCATTCAAACAAAAGAAAACGGAAAAATGAATGTTGTCTATGTGTTGTTGGAAATGAAGTCTGAAGCCTTGCAATCTTCTTCCCTGGAGGGTTATTGAATGAGAAAGAGTGATAAGAGAGAACTTAGCATGACTCTGAAGTTAGTTTTTAAAAAAAAAAAAAAGTAAGAGTACCTCAGTTCAGGAATCTATGTAATGTAGTAAAGATACCCAAAGTGCCTGGTTATACTCAATAAACTTTAAAAAGAAGATGAATAAATGCATCTATTTTTTTTAATGGCATTTCCCCTCCTCTTTCAACTTACCTAATGTAGATGATAACTATTTCTATGGATCTCAGATTTTGGATCAGGTCCTCTCAACTCCTGAATAATTACTGACTTTTATGGATTGAATTGTGTCCCCCACAAAAAACATGTTGTAATTCCTAATTTTGAAGCACTTGAAGCACTTATTGATGAAGATTAAAGACTATAGCCTTAAGCATGGATTACACCTCAACATCAAACAAAAAACCAAACCCATTGCCATCTAGCTGATTTTGAATCATAGCGACCCCGTAGGACAGTGTAGAACTGCCCCATAAGGTTCCCAAGAAGCAGCTGGTGGATTCGAACTGCTGATGTTTTGGTTAGCAACCACAGCTCTTAACCATTGCTCCACTAGGGCTCCCCTCAACATAAAGAAGACAAAAATCCTTACCTGGACTGACAAGCAACATCACGATAAATGGAGAAAATACTGAAGTTGTCAAGGATTTCATTTTACCTGTATCTGCAGTCAATGCCCATGGAAGTACCAGTCAAGAAATCAAATAATGTATTATTGCATTGGGCAAATCTGCTGCAAAATACCAGTTTAAATTGCTAAAAAGCAGAGATATCATTTTGAGTACTAAGGCGCACCTAACCTGAGCCCTGTTAATTTCAGTGGCCTCATATGACTTTGAAAGCTGGATAACAAATAAGGATGACTGAAGAAGAATTGATGCATTTGAATTATGGTGCTGGCAAAAATATTGAATATACCATGGAGTGCCAGAAACTGAGCAAATCTGTCTTAGAAGTGCAACCAGAACGCTCCTTAGAAGAAAGGATGGCAAGACTTCATCGGGTATTTTGGACATCTTATCAGGAGGGACCAATTCTTGGAGAAGGACATCATGCTTGGTAAAGTAGAGGGTCAGCAAAAGAGAGGAAGACCCTTAACGAGATGAACTGACACAGTGGCTACAATGATGGGCTCAAGCATAGCAATGATTGTGAGGATGACAAAGGAAAGGGCAGTGTTTTGTTCTGTTGCACAGAGGGTTGCTATGAATCAGAGCAGACTTGATGGCACCTCACAACAACAACAAAGAGGGGAAGATAGATGCCAAGCCACACGGAGATCTCCAAGGAACCATGAAAGAGAAGCTGAAAAGTCAAGGAACTTCCCCAGAGCCAACAGAGAGAAAGTTTTCCACTAGAGACAGTGCCCTGATTTTAGGCTTCTAACCTCCTACACTGTGAGAAAACACATTTCTATTAGTTAAAGCCACCCACTTGTATTTCTGTTATAGCAGCAGTAGATTACTAAGACACTGACCAAGGCTTTCACAGACTTAGATCTACTGGTTACAAAGTCTGGCAACAGTATTACTGCTGCAAGCAGGGAGTTCTGATCTGAAATGAGCCGCTAACTTCTTATAACCATGCATAAATACATAGCGAACAAACAAATGCAAACCCATACATACATAGTATAATCAAAGATAGTTTTATAATATTTTCATGCACACAATGTTGCTTTTGTTACATTATTGTCACTATATTTTTCTTTCCTTACTCCTAATAAGGAGTTCTGGTGGCACAGAGCCATGATTGCACAGTGGTTAAAATGCCTGGCTGCTGACCAGTTCGAACCCACCAGCTGCTCCTCTGGAAAAAAACGTGGCAGTCTGCTTCCATAAAGATTTACAGTGTGGTACTCCTATGGGGCAGTTCTACTTTGTCCTATTTAAGATCACCATGAATTGGAATCTTCTGGATGGCAGTGGGTTTGTTTTTTTTTAAACTCTAAGTGACAGGTTTTTGAACAAGGCACTGACAAATATCTCAGCCCTGCTGTTCTTTTTCTTTCTCACCAGTGGTGGTGGTGGTCTTCAGTGGTGGTCTTCTACACAGTGGCTCAGCAAAGAGGAAACATGGAATCTGCTCTAACTTTTCCATGGCAGAATCTGGCCAAACCACTCAATAGTCAAGGGGCCAGTAGTCGGTAAGGGTCAGGACCAAAAGTCGGATTGCTAAGGGAATTATACAAAGTGTCCAGCAGCAGCAAATACCAGAGATGAAGAGTTGTATGCAAGTCTTTACGGTAGGGCACACCGGGGTTCAAGCTGCAGAATCCGAAGTCTTCTGTTATTTCAAGGAACCCAAAGGGACTAGAAGCCACTGAAATAAAGCCAATGGCAGTTTAAATAAATATATTTTTTAAAAGGTTCAGATCATTTTCCAGAAAGGCAATTAACTAGACTGAGGCACATTAATTGAACTTGGGATGATGGTGTACAGCCTGGACATGGTTTAATTTAAGTATATTCCAGCTTCTGTAGCAGACCAAGAAAAAGCGTATAGTGGCTCTGACATGATAGAAATTTATTTCTTGTTCACACAATAGCAAAATAAATAAATAAACGGTATTTGTACTTAACAGTAGACTCTACTAGTAATGTTTCAAGGATTCCAGTACAGCTGTGTACCTAGAAATAATAGACAGTGAATGTGGTTAAATAGCTAGCCAGTCTCTATTATAAGCAATCTTGTATAAAGACACCTGATTGATATTGATAGACTTGGATATCTGAGTTTAAGTACTCATGCTGCCCCTGCCAGGTCCCCTATGCCTAGTCCCTAAACCTGAAAACTTGTTCTTGTCAGTTAATTCTGACTCATAGTGACCCTATAGTACAGGGCATTTTCAAGTCTGTAAATCTTTATGGAAGCAGACTGCCACACCTTTGTCCTGTGGAGTGGCTGGTGGGTTCGAACCATTGATCTTTTGGTTAGCAGCTGAGTGCTCAACCACTGTGCCACTGGGACTTCTTTCCCTAGTCCCAACTGGTCCTGAAATCCTGTCTTTTCTTCTTCTTCTCTGTCTATCTGCAGGTTCTTCTGAGATTACTGAATACTCATTGTCAATGGCTGTTTAAAATATGATTGTCCTAGTGTTAGGGAGGATAAGATAACAAATATGACATACATGAGAAACCAACAACTTGGGGATAATTATGCATTTCTAATGACATGTGAAAATGAGTTGAAAACCAAAGCACGGATTACTGTAAAAATGAAAGGTTCCTGGGTAGCGCAGTTCGTGCTTGACATCTAATCTAAAGGTTGGGTTTAAACATATCTAGCAGCACCAAAGAAGAAAGGCCTGTCAATCTGCTTCCATAAAGATTACAGCCAAGAAAACCCTATGGAGCAGTTCTACTCTATAACACATGGAGTCCATGTGAGTCAGAATTGACTTAACAGCAGTGGGTAAAGTATTACCCTTTTTTGCACAAATAACGCACACCTTCCACGATTATTTGCCAACCTCTTCCTCCCCCATGAGGCTTTTTTTCAGCACTATATGCTAATTTTTTTACAGCAACATTTAAAATGATTGCCAAAACGGAGCTTTTGAAAATACCTCTCGGGGGAAGTGGGCGGTTGACAAACAAACATAGAAGGTACATGTTATTTTCATAAAAATACGGTATATAAATGCAAGTTAATATTAAGCTGAACTAGATGGTGCTGTGTATATGGCAATGTTATCAATCTACCACTTTATCCTGATCACGAGTGCTGCCTCCTTTCTGCTATCTTTTCTAATGCTGTCTTCAACTCTAGGTGCGTTTTGCTTTGTGGGAGAATAGTCCCCTGTGGTGACCACTGTAGGTGAAAGATACAGATGACAGGGACAAAGTTAAATTTCTGCCTAGTCTGTAAAATATAGGAAGAAGCAGAATGTTTTAATACGTGGCTTTGCAGGTTGTCCCAGTAATTCCACAATGCTCATGGAACATAACCATGGGATTAGCCAGTACCCCTATAGTTCTCCCTGTAGTATTATTTGTGCTATACCTTTTCTCCCTACCATCTAGTTCATTGCACTAATCAACTCTGTCAATATTGAAATGTCAAGAAAGGAGAGAATAATTGAAATATTAACCATTGAACTTTCATCCTTCCTTTTCTCCTTTCTTCTTTCCTTCCTTTTCATTGTATCATTTTGCAAACATTCAATTTGACAGATAAAATCAGCCTTTGTTAAATTTCAATGGGTTGCTGTCAGTTAACTTTTCCATCTTCGAGTTATATAAGATTTCTAAATGTGTGGGGTCATGCCAAGTTCTCTCTTATCACCCTTAATAGTCTTCTAAAAGTTCGATATCCCCTATGGAAGAAAGAAAAAAAAAAGATTACAGGGAATTTAGGTTGAATTGCTCCTGCTATGTAGATAACTGCTTGTCCCTTGACTCAGATTTTGTGATAAAAGCATCGGAGCCCTCTGTTCTCAGGTCTCACTCATGTAAACACCACCTCCAAATTCACTCACAAGTCAGCACCTGAAGCCGGCCAAGCTAAAGAAAATATCTTTCTTTTATAGCCTAATTTCTTTACCCTCTAAGTGCAGATAAATACAAAATCTAATTTTTTTAATTATATCTTTTTTTTTTTTTATAGCTTTTAATAAATATTAATGTACGTGACTATGGCTGACCTTCCTCCAGACTTAAAATCAGTAGTTGTTGATTAAGGTCTTTTGGGCAACATTACAAAGATAAAGACTCTCTATTTATTCCCATTACTAATTCTCTGATCCCTAAACAGGTTAGCAGTGGGCCTATTAAGAGGAGTGAAGTATTGGAACACAAATTGTTCATGTAAGAATACCTGAAGATGGGATCGAGCAGTGTTTATTGTATGACGTGGGTTATGTAACATTTTTCATTATATTTTATCACTTGCTGTGATTTCAATTGAGATTTTTATTTTTAATGAGCATAAAAATGCTGTTGATAGTCTTTTTTTACCACAGGTACATTTAGTCGAGGGTAGCAATTTGGGATATTTTTAATTCTATAATTGCTAACTGGTCTTTTTTGTTGTTTTCATTTGAAATCCAAATTCATCAACAGTTTAGAGAATAGATTTTATCTAAGAACAATTTTTTTTGTGACCTTGGGTTTGATCACTAATTCATAGTACAAGTAATATCTTGTTTTTAAAATATTTTTGCATGCATATTTATTCCTTAAACAATCACCTACTTAGTGCCAGGTACTTTCCTAAATATTAGAGACTCAAAGGCAGATAGCACAAAGTTTCCACCTTTAAGAAGATTGCTACAATAAGGAATATAGACAAACTAAGTAATTGTGTTCAAAGAGTAAAGAGGAAAAACATATGCCTAGCGGAGGTGGTGGTTGTCAGTTACCCTTCAGTCGTCTCTACTCGGGACGACGTTATGTCTAACAGAACAAAATGTTGCCACGTCTGACTTCGTCTTCATGACTGTTGGTATTCTGAGGCCATTGTTGTGGCTGTTGTGTGAATTTATTTTATTGACATTTTCTGTCTTTTTTTTTTTTCCTCTACTTTATGAGACATTTGTCATTTTCTATAGATTGGTCTTTTCTCATACCCTGTCCAGAGTAAGTGAGCTGGAGTCATGTCATCCTCCCTTCTAAGGCACATTCTGGCTGTATTTCTTCTAAGCCTGATTTTTTCTTTCCACTGGAATCCACAGTACATTCAATATTCTTCACCAGCACCACAACTCAAATACATTAATTCTTCTTCTGTTTTCCTTTTTCATTGTCCTGCTTTCACATGCTTATGAGCCTATTGAAAAAAAACCATGACTCGAGCCAGGCACACCGTTGTCATTAAAATAACTAGCCAGAGTAGAGGGTGTCTTAGTTATATGGTGCTGCTATAACAGAAATACCACAAGTGGATGGCTTTAACGAAGAGAAATTTATTTTCTTACAGTCTAAAAAACCCACCGCCATCACTAGAATTCAAGTGCCAGCTCCAAGGGAAGGATTTCTCACTGTGTCAGATCTGAGGGAAGGTCCTTGTCATCAGTCTTCCCCAGGTCTAGCTTTTCAGCGCAGGGACCCTGGGTTCAAAGGATGTACATTCCTGGTTCTTCTTGCTTGGTGGTAATGAGGTCCCCATGTCTCCCTGCTTGCTTCTGTCTTTTATATCTCAAAAGAGATTTACTTAAGGCACAACGTAATCTTGTAGATTGAGTCCTGCCAATTAACATAAATGCTACTAATTCCACCTCATTAACATCATGATAGGCTTACAACACACGGAACTCACATCAGATGACAAAATCTTGGCTAATCACACAATACTGGGCATCATGGTCTAGCCAAGTTGACACACACTTTATGGGGATGCTATTCAATCCATGACAGAGGATATGAAACTTGGAAGTTATACTAGTGAGTACAATTAGAATATGAGAAGTTCATGGTTTCATAATGTAACCCAAAGAGGGTGGGTCCTGCCCACTGCAACCCTTTGAGTCAACTGAGAGACACCAGGCCTCTGAGAAAGTAGACTTTATTGCAAGCCAGTCAATTGGAAAATGCAGAAAATCAAAGAAAACACTTTCTATTATAGATCGAATTGTGTCCCCAAAGCTGTGTCAACTTGGGTAGGCCATGGTTCCCAGTATTGTGAGGTTGTCCACCATTTTGTGATCTGATGTGATTATCCTATGTGCATGTGCTGTAGATTCTAACCTCTATTAGGTTGATGGAGCCCTGGTAGTGCAGTGGTTAAGGGCTCACCTGCTAACCAAAAAGGTGTACAGTTGGAATCCACCACCCTCTCCTTGTAAGCCCTATGGGGCAGTTCTTCTCTGTCCTATAGGGTCTCTATGCATCAAAATTGACTTGATGGCAACAGGTTTTGTTTTGTTTATGATGTTAATGATACTGGATTAGAGGCAGTTATGCTAATGGGCAGGACTCAGTCTATAGGATTAGGTTGTGTCTTGAGTCAATCTCTTTTGAGATATAAAAGACAGAAGAGAACAGACAGACATGGGAACCTCATTACTACCAAGCAAGAAGAACAAAGAATGTACATCATTTGGACCCACGGTCCCTGCACTGAAAACCTAGACCAGGGGAAGATTGATGACAAGGACCTTCTCCCAGATCTGACGCAGTGAGAAATGCTTCCCCTAGAGCTGGCTCCTGAATTCTAGCCTCCTAGAGAGAAGCAAGCAGAGAGGAGAGGGACTTCGTACCTCCAAGAAAGAAGCACCGGGAGTGAAGCATGTCCTTTGGACCTGAGGTTTCTGCACCGAGAAGCTCCTAGACCATGGGAAGATTCATGACAAAGACCTTCCCCCAGAGCTAACAGAGAGAGAAAGCTTCCTTTCCCCTGGAGCTGGTGCCCTGAATTTGACCTTCTAGCCTCCTACACTGTGAGAAAATAATTTTTTGTTTGTTAAAGCTATCCGGTTGTGGTAGTTCTGTCAGCACTAGATAACTAAGACACCTCACTCACCCCATCCTGAGGAAATGCCCATGGACAATATTAATACTGAAGAGATCCAAGGTTCAGGATTATGGACAGGTGTCATTAGTCTTTTTTTTTCATGGTTTTGATGAAGATCTCCACATTTGGAAGTCAATATTTTACCTATGTTCTTTTTTAATAAGCCAGTGTATCATTTCATGTATACCAATGTAGGTTAGCTATGTGCTGTGTGTAAAGACCTGGGTATAGAAAGAATTCTGTGATTTTTATTTGCCAAACTCAGTGGGTACCTAGTCCCTTCCTCAGTCTCAAAGACATCTTTAACTGCTCCCCTCATGGAAAACTGGGGTCCTCCCACAGATATTTTGAACAACTTAATGTTGCTGTTCCTTGCTTCACTCAGATATTTGAAATGAGAGAGATAAAAAGGAGAAAGCTATAAAATACTGTTATAGTTATTATTATATATTATTTTATAATACCATAGGTGGTGCAACAATTAAAGAACTTGGCTGTTAAAAAAAAGGGTCAGTAGTTCTAACCCACCAACGGCTCCTTGGGAAAAAAGACATAGAGATCTGCTCTCATGAAGATTACAGCCTAGGAAACCCTATGGGGTAGTTTTACTCTCTCCTGTAAAGTCTCTATAAAGTTGCTAGGAGTGGGAATAGACTCAACGCCACACATCAACAACCATATGCATAGTTCAACGTGGTCTCGTTAAGCTCAGGAGTGGGCGACGTAAGAAACTTAAAATTGCTTGTAACATTGTCTTATATATATGTATATATAAATCCATGCCTATTCCAATAACTGCTTTCAAAGCCTTTGAGACATGCTGAATCTAAATTCAATACTACCTGCATTAACCTTGTTGTGAAATTTAGAAACCACTTACTGACCCCATGAAATAATCCCCATGTCAGCAGTTTGTCCTGGTCTTTTATGCACAACACTGCCCTTCCTGCTACTCAATCACAGCATCTTGGGTCTCTGGTGAGGTGTCTTTACTTCCCAGCGACAGACTTAAACCACTGGTTTTTGCAATATTCTGAAATGGTGAACAATAAATTAAGCTAACTATTATGTGCACTAAGAACATATATTTCATTTGACAGGTGAGTTTAAAACTTCACAAAAATTCAAAACCTTCAGTTAACAAACTGATTCTATAAGAGTTTTGTACATAATATGGAATTAGAAAGATTTCTGGTAACGATGCTAACATGTAGAATGAGAACAGGCACCTATGAATGACAAAGCTTTGTTGCCATCAAGAGGTTCCTGCTGACATGAAAATGCCTATGATGATTTCCAAAAATGCTTTTTTATTCTGTAATTTTAATTGGTAGTAGAAAATATTTTAATGCTTTTTAAGTGTTTTCGAAAATTATGAAATAGAATTTTTTTTTTGTATGTGAAGTTTGTGTTTTTTATACATACAGGAGCCTCTGGGTAGTGCTAACAGTTAGCATACTCAGGTGCTAACCAAAAGGTTGGAGGTCAAAACCATGGGATGCCAACCTCAAACTCTCATAAAAAGACCAGACTTAATGGTTTGACTGAGACTGAAAGGACCCCGGAGATCACGGTCGCCGGGCCTTCTGTTAGTCCAAGACTAGAACCATTCCCAAAGCCAACTCTTTAGACAGGGATGGGACTAGACTATAAGACAAAGAATGATACCAGCGAGGAGCAAGTTTCTTGACTCAAGTAGACACATGAGACTATGTGCACAACTCCTGTCTGGAGATGAGATGAGAAAGCAGAGGGGAACAGGAGCTGGCTAAATGGACACAAGGAATACAGGGTGGAGAGAAGGAGTATGCTGTCTCATTAGGGGGAGAACAACTAGGAGTACATAGCAAAGTGTGTATGTTTTTGTATGAGAGACTGACTTGATTTGTAAACTTTTATTTAAAGCACAATTAAAAGAAAAAAAGACAAAAGGTTGGAGGTTCAAGTCTACCCAGAGGTACCTTGGAAGAAAGGCCGGGTGGTCTTCTGAAAAATCTAGGGAGCGGTTTTAACCCTGACTCACACGGCATCGTTATGAGTCAGAATTGACTCAATGGCAACTGTTTTTCTTTTTTTTTCCTTTGTGTGATACACACACACACACACACACAAATCCACACAGCAGGCCAATCTCAGTCAATTGTGCCTTTTAAAGGGAAATAGTGGAGCCCAATAGAAACTCATTTTATTTTGTAACTTTAGCTCTTGAGTCACAGATATTTTTCTATGAATTTGTTGTCTTTCAGTTTGGCCCAAAGCTAAAGTTTTAAGGGAACATTTGTCTCACTTTGCCTGCCTCTCTTGGTTTCTTATTTCCCTTTCTTTATTTTCATGGTGCCACTCTAACAGTCTATTTTTTGTGGACAGCACCTTAGCTTCCTATCTCACAATTGAAACAAATGAAAATAAATACACAAACACAAATTAATTACCATATTGCCTGGACTTAGGTTGATTATTTATTATTGAAGACAATTCCTGAAAATAATTCTTAATGGTACTAATAGTTTATATGTTAACTTTGCATTAGCATTTTAATGATTATTAAAAGCTATCATTAAAGACAATATTTAACATATTCAATTCAATTTGTAAGCGTTAATGCAGTGGGTATTTTGTGAAAGGTTTAAGTCAGATATTAGAGTGGTAAATATAAATGTAAAGAAAGAAGTTTGAGATCTAAGATTTTTTTGTTCCCATGTATTGTTTCATGTTCACAGTAATGTTGTAATATAATCCCTATTTTTTTCTTCAGATAAAGAAACTACAGATCAAAGTCTTTAGTTTTCCATTATCAAAGAGCTAAAAATTTAAAAAAAGGTAAAAGTATACTTTTGAATTCATGCCATCTGCTTCTGTGGAACAGTATCTGAAAACTACTACATGTAAAAGAAAAAAAAAAAAACTCAAAGATTTCCAAATAAAATGTAAAGACTCTAAACTAGGGGAAGGGATGCGAACTAGGAAAAGGGAGAGATCTTATCTTCCTGGGTGGATGAAGAAAACTGTAATGAAGATGGGATTTGAGGTTGACTGAAAGTATACTAGGATGTATGTCAGTTTTCCTCGAGTTGATTCGGACTCATGGCAACCCCAAGTATTTCAGAGCAGAACTGTTCCATAGAGTTTTCAAGGCTGTGACCTTTGTGAGGCAGATAGTCAGGGCTTTCTTCCAAGGCATCCTTGGGTAGGTTGAAACCTCCAAACTTTCTGTTAGTAGCATAACTGGTTTCTTTCCTCTGCCGGGGATACAGTTCTCTACCACCACCCCAATTCCACCAAGTCTTCACCTAGGAGATGCCTACAAATTTTCCTCAGAACATTTTCTCGTTCCTATCACTCAATCTAGCCTCTCTCAGGATTTTTTACTGCCTTCACGGCACTCATTACAATTTATATACATCAATAGGCTTTTTTTTTTTTTTTTAATGTGAGGTGGGAAGGCTTATTGAAAGTCCAAATTGTGATTTCCATGATGATAGTTACTGTACATTATTTAATACTATAACCTATACCTCATAAAAAAAAAAAAACTAAATAAAAGTTGTTGAATAGAAGAGTGAAAAATATTCTCCCAGAACCCACACAACATTCTGCTAAACAGAACAGGCAAGCTCCCAGTCACTGATTTACAAGTTTGTTTTTAAAAAAAGTTTTTTTTCTTTTTTTAACGTATGGCACACTGGTGGCTCAGTGGTTAAGAGCTTGTCTGTTGACCAAAAAGTCGGCAGTTCGAATTCACCAACTGCTCCTTGGAAACCCTACAGGGCAGTTCTACTCTGTCCTAAAGGGTCAGTATGATTTGAAATCGACTCAACAGCAACAGGAATATATATTTATAGAGAGATTTAATTAAAAGTGGAAAATGTAACACACATTACATTTGTGTATTATGTATCAAGGCTAAAATTCTGCCAAAAAAAAAAAAAATCCTCATTCTAAATGTATGTATGCGCATCTTTAAACAATGTAAAGCAACCAAAAGCAAACAAGGTAGTGTGGTGATTCTACATTTTGGACCATTATTCTTTCATCAGAGGCACCTTCATTATTACTTCCTCTACTCAATTAAAATGGAACAAATTTCTTGCCGTACTGTGTTTCTCTTTCATACTATGATCTTCTATTCCCTTTAGCACCCCCATTTACTTAAAATCACTTTCATGTCTATACACAACCCACCATCCCATAGCTTCAGAGATCTGGCTTAAAATCTTGACAAAACCTCACACTTTTGGTTATTTAATGTCCCATTTTACTTTCTGTTGTTATGCTAATAATTTGGGGATTTGGGTTATGGCTAAACCAGTAACCCAGACTCTAAAAGGACTGAAACTCATGGTAGTTGGCCATCTCCATGAGACAGCTTCATGACAGAGTACTTAAGCATGATTTGGGGACAGGGTTGATCTACTAGGTAACTTCTAGCTGCTGTGGGCATTAGCCTAAAAGTGGAGGCTAAATAATCTTTGCTGTCCTCCTTGCAGGATTATCGGAGAAGAAGTTAGAATAGCCAATAATTAACCTTAAGAAATCTAGAACATTTAAAAATTGGGATTGAGGCATTTTCTGCAAGAAAAACATTAATAATTGTAGCCTCAAGCAGTATAAGGCCAAGGTCCATATAAGGTCCATATAGATCCATATAAGATTCAGTTCAGTTAGCTTTGAATTAAAAAAAAAAAAAAAATCCTCCTTATGATAATGGATGCTACTCATAGTCCAGGTCTTCTGCGAATGTATGGGATGAGTTCCTACCAGAAGCAGGCAAAAGACTGTGAAGCAATTCAGAGCACCCATACATGAATCCAGAAAAGTAATTTAAAGTATATATCCTACCAATAATAGCTCTTCAATAGCATCATTGTATATGAAGACGGGCTAATTTTACATAGCTATTAGGAATAATTATGGTGTTTAATGTTGCAGTGTATAACTATAATTTATAAAAATAGATACTTGTAGGATTTTAAATAATGATCCCAGAATGACCAGCATCATGAATGGAAAGATACATTACATTTTTTAAAAAAAAGCTATAATTTTTTTTTTAAGTAATTATATTGGATTGTGTACTGGCTGGAGATTCAGAAGTTATTGATCATAAAACTCACACCAGATAAAATGTTCTGTTTTCATATAAACCCAAATCTTTGTCCAACAATTTTTTTTTTCAAGGTGGGTCTATCCCAAGGGTCAAATGAAATTGAACCAAGTCATCACAAAGCTGAGGCAGAATATGACTACATTTTGGATTCAACCTATTTGAGTCGTAGATTACAGATGTCAACTGCTGCCTAAAAGGATATAAAATTGATCTTGAAATATAAAAACGTAGACTATGACTTTGGTCTGAATAGAATTACAACTTTTGCATTGATACATTACCCCAAGGCACATGAAATACCTTAGGGCAAAAGTTCTTTGATTAAAAAATCAGAATAGTTATTCCTACTCTACCAAGGAGAAAATGTATGTTCAGAGGAATGATGCCAACTTTTCAAAATGACAACAGTAAAAAATGAATGGCTTGTAACAATACAGACCTTCAGCACTGAACAGCAATATTTCACTTGGTCTTCACTAATTTGTTTTGACTTTATTTTCTCAGTTATTCTTTCATAACTTAGCTATTCTTTTCCGTTTTTCTACTCCATTTCTACCTACTTCACTCTCATAAATCACCTTCTTTTCTATATCATGGAGAAAATCAAGGCTATCAGACAGGAAATCCCCAAACTATCCATCTTTCCCTTCTTTCATAGATGCATGAACACCTGTGCATTCTCACGCTAACGCTTGACTTCTGCTTTCTTTATCCCACAACTTCTCACCTAATGTAGGATCTTATTACTATGTTCATCGCTACCTCTTTCTACTATAGCTTGAACTCCCTTATTTTCTTTTTCCTTCAAACCGTAAATATGATAAAATCAAACAACAAACCTTTCTTTGACCCTATTTTTCTTTCAAGCTGTTGTCCCAAACCATTCTTCCATGTTCTAGCAAAATTCTACTTTCTCATTTCCTTTACTCCTAAAACCGTTGCAATCCGACTTTTCTGCACCTCATGTGATTTTCTCTTAATGGGTGAATCTGAAGCTTTATCTTTATTTTTTATTCTACTTACCCTTCCAGATCACATGCCTTCCTTTGAATCTCCATCCTATGTTGATTTTAGGTTTTCCTTCAATTACACTAACTATTCAGTCTCAGACTCCCCCACTAGTTCTTCTTTATTTCTTTGACACCAAATATAGGTACCCCCTAAAGCTCCTTTCTTGACCCCTTCCTCTTCCTGTGGTTTCCAGGCTCTATAGAGCCCACAACACTACATGTTTCCACATATAACTCCACTTTTATCAGCATAGACCTTCTGTTTCTGAATATTATTTATAAACAAAGTTTATATAGGTTACATAATAAACAACTGAAATAAACAAAAAAATTACCACCTAGATGATTTCATCTGATTCTGTGATTT
Organism: Loxodonta africana; assembly: GCF_030014295.1. Taxonomy (NCBI): domain Eukaryota; kingdom Metazoa; phylum Chordata; class Mammalia; order Proboscidea; family Elephantidae; genus Loxodonta; species Loxodonta africana. Next base: position 25,444,960 of record NC_087361.1, on the reverse strand, counting down.
CAAATACATCAGTTGAAAATATCCATATCTTCTCTCTCGGATTTACCCACTAGATAAGTCATTGGGTAAAGAAGCCTTGAATCAAATCTAATTTTACCATGTTCCTTTCATATTAGTATTTGACAGTAGATATTCAGAAACAGTTTATTTCTCTCTCCCCATTTGTCCTGTAGGTGATGTTTCAGCCCAACCCCAAGGCTGAGCAAGCCTGACTAGATATTTTAAGCACAAAAAGCACAAATGGCACATGGTCAGGACAGCGGTGAGAAACAATACAGAGCGGAGGGGATTTCAGTCATCTATGCAGACATGCTTGCAGGTGAGATCTTGCTCACTGGCTGGCAATTGCAGCCTCTGTGCTAATAGTCATCTTTCCCAATGCTGGGCTTTTGTCACTGTATTAGATGCTAAACTCTGAGTATGGCTAGTGATGTTGTAGATGGGTGCAGCTGAGTCGATTCCAGCTCATAGTAACTTTATAGGAAAGAGTAGAACTGCCCCATAGGGTTTCATAGGCTGCAATCTTTATAGGAGCAGATCACCAGGATTTTCTTCTATGAAGCGGCTGGTGGGTTTAAATATCTAATCTTTCAGTTAGCTCCTAAGGATAATGGCAAATATCCATTATGTTTGAAAAATTAGTGAAAAATTTAAGTGAGCAATAGTCAAAATGAAATGAAATTCAATTAGACTTTCCACTTGGACTTTCCAAATACTTCATCCAGTTCGGAATATGCAATATGTCCATGTGAAGACACAATCATGATAATTATCACATTTTCTATTTTTTCATCTTCTCTTAAAGGTTCTTTGTTATATTCCTTAAAAAGATGATTCTTATCTTTTGAACAAATAACCAGGATTTTTCCAAAGATAATGCCATCAGTATTGCTTTTTCTCTAGCTGTTATCTGGCTCAGTTACAGTCATAAAAGCAGAGTTCTATTTTGAAAGTAAATTTTTTTTCATTCAAAGTAAATTACTCCTTCCAGATACAAGAAAGCTTACCACACTTTAACACTACTAAGGTCCCAGGCAGAGGTAATGTACTAAGATGAGACGTTTACTTTTAAGAGAGCATGTTTTTCCTAACACTTTCCTGTCATAGGATTAGACTCAATCTGCTTTTTTTTTTTTTTTTTAACATTTTCTGAGCAGTGTACTAAGTGCAGTATAAGACAAATTCAATATATGACTTTGACTCTTAAGACAGTAAAGTGACAATTAAAATTGTATACGTGTAGTTGTCTAGTGCTGCTGTAACAGAAACACCACAGATGACTTTAACAAACAGAAATTTATTCTCCCAGTCTAGGAGGCTAGAAGTCTTAATTTTGGGTTCCAGCTCCCAGGAAAGGCTTTCTTTCTCTGTTGGTTCTGACAGAATCTCCTTGTCATCAATCGTCCCCTGGTCTAGGAGCTTCTCAGTGCGGGCACCTGCGTCCAAAAGGACATGCTCCACTTCCTGCAGTTCTTTCTTGGATGCGCGAGGGTCCCTCTCCTATATGCTCACTTCTCTCTTTTATCTCAAAAATTGATTGACTTAAAATAAAACCTAATCCCATAGATTGAGTCCTGCCTCATTAACATAAATGCCTCTAATCCTGCCTCATTTACATCAAAGAGGTTAGGATTTGCAACACATAGGATAAATACATTAGATCACCAAATGGAAGACAACCACACAATACCTGGGAATCATGGCCTAGCCAAGTTGACACACATTTTGGGGGGACACAATTCAATCCATAACATGTCACACTTTGGCCCCCCAAAATTCATGTCCTTGCTGCATGTAAAACACATTTACCCCATTGTATCATCCCAAAAGTTGTCTATCAACTCCATGTCCAAATTCCATGCTGGGGAATAATTTCTCTTCATTTGTGAATCTAGAATACAAGTTTTCTGCTTCCAAAGTGTTATGGTAGTACAGGCACAAGGGAGACATTTCCATTACCAAAAAGCCCTTGCTGTCTAGTCGATTCTGACTCATAGCAACCCTACAGGACAGAGTAGAACTGTCCCATAGAGTTTCCAAAGAGCCCCTGGTAGATTGGAACTTCTGACCTTTTGGTTAGCAGCCGTATGTAGCTCTTAGCCGCTACACCACCAGGGTTACACAAATGGGAGAAATTGGAAGGAAAGAAGGAATAACAGACACCAAGCAAGTCAGCAGAAAACACTACCTTAGCTCTCAAGGCTTGAAAATTATCCTCTGTTCTCTGAGACCATTTAGGCAATGGCCCTGACTACCAGACTCTGGGCTTTGGCCGTGCTTTCTGAGTTCTAGGTGGAGGTCATTTCAGAATGACATTTTTGGGGGATTATCTAGAAACAATACAAACAAACACATACGAAAAGCAAGAATATACCATGAAGGAGATGCCAAATTTATAAAGAATTTAAAGAAGTACAGAGTAATCAATGGGTCAAATATAACAGAGAGATCTCATAAAATAAGGACTGAAAAGCTGTTCTTTCCCCCACCCCCAAGCAGGTAGGAGGCCATTGCTAACATCTGCAAAAGCAGACGTACTTGAGACCTTGAAAAGTAAACACATTAGAGGGAAACGTGTTTTCTATGGGTTATAAAAAAAAAAAAGGAAGGCAAAGGAGATTTTATAAAAATGCTGAAATAGGCTTCTAAACTCATTATACTGAAATAATTTGTTGAAGTTTCTGACTCCTGTTTTTTTTTTTTTTTCCCTGTTAGCTTTTCAAATGCAGGAAGTGTGACATTTACATTTTTGTTCTTGATTTTAAGTGGGTTGATACAGTCATTCTTTGTTGAGTGTTCTTTTTGCACACTAAGAAAAAGAGAAAGATCCATATGTCTAAAGTTATTTCTATTAAGATCTGCTTCATAAAAACCAGAGTGATGAACTTAAATGACCCTCATTACCTTTTACTTAGTGACGATCTTTGCTTTTTTTTTTTTTTTTTATGTAAGCGAGGATCAAGTAGTATTATCATTTGTAAGCAATTTCTGCTACTTAAGTCTCTTAGGAATATCTTCATTACTTCTCTATTAGCTTTAAAAATCCATAAATGTAATTAAAATGCATTTCCCCCAGAGTCAGCGCCATCAGATACAACGCAAATGTTTGTTTATGACAAACCTAAGTTAAAGTTTTAAAAGCTTGGGGTCATTACTCTTATCACAGTATACTGGATAGCTGCTGCAACATTTATATTCAAAGTTTTAAATTTTTAGATGCATATCCTCATCTGACCATCTGACTATGTTATACCTAGGTATACCTAGGTAACTCATAACTTCTGGTAGTGCAAATTTACAACTGGATTGAAATGGAAATTTAAAAGTCCTGATATTAAAGTATATCTATTTTCGTGATTCTGCATGTTTTCCTTCTGTGACCATATGAAGAAGATACAAGAAGACGTGGAGAAGGGCAAGGAAGAGAAAAGAGAAGGAGGAAAAGGAGGAGAAGGAGAGAGATGGGTGGGGAGGAAGAAAAGATAAGTATTTTCAACTGTCAGCAAAAAAGAGATAATTTTTCAGGTCATGTGGCAATAAGAGGAGTCCCTGGGTGGCATGAATGGTTAAGCACTCAGCTACTAACCAAAAGGTTTGCGATTTGAACTCAACCAGATGTGCCTCGGAAGAAAGGCCTGGCAATCTCTTTCCGAAAGGACACAGCCATGAACACGCTAGGGAGCAATTCTACTCTACCCACATGGGGTCGCCATGAGTCAGAATTGACTTACACACTGGTTTTTGGTGGCAATAAGCACATTTGAGCTCCAACCATATGCAGGATATGTGTTGTACAAAGACCAGTCTACAAACATAACTGCCGAAAATGTTTTAGATAATCTGCTTTGCACCAGGTACTATGAGCAATAATCTCCAAAAGGCATGTTCATTGACCCCCAGAATTCTAATGGCGCTGATGAGACCTGACAGAGGCTGTTCTTTGTTATGCATCAGTGCTTCTGGATACTCTCGGCTACTCTTCCTGCTTCCACTCTAGTCCCTGTTATTCATTTTTCCCACAGAAGCCAGTGTCTTTTTTTTTTTTTTTTAATGTCCGTCCGATGATACAACTCCTTTAGAACTATTCGCACCCCACATAGAAGAAAACCCCAACTTGGCTAACAAATTCCTATTTGTCCAGGCCTAGATTGCCTCTCCTGCTTCATTCACTCCACATCTGACAATTTGTTCCAGAAACATAGATTATCATCTTTGATTCTTAAATTTACCAAGTTCATTCCCATATATGGGCTCAAACATAGCAATGCTTGAGAGGATAGCATAGGATGGGGCAACGCTTCCTTCTGTTATAAACAAGACCACTACGAGTAGGAGCCCACCTGAAGGTAGCTAACAACAACATTCCTGTCCATGGCTTTTGGACTAGCTGTTCCCCTACCTTGAAGATTCTGTATCATAACATTTGGAAAATTGATTCATTCTTTTTTTTATATATAATTTTTATTGTGCTGTAAGTGAAAGTTTACACATCAAGTCAGTCTCTCACACAAAAACCCATATACACCTTGCTGCACTCTCCCAATTACTCTCCCTCTAATGAGACAGCCCGCTCTCTCCCTCCACTCTCTCTTTTTGTGTGCATTTCACCAGCTTCTAACCCCCTCCACCCTTTCATCTCCCCTCCAGGCAGGAAATGCCAATATAGTCTCAAGTGTCCACCTGACCCAAGAATTCACTCCTCACCAGCATCACTCTCCAATCCATTGTCCAGTCCAATCCATGTCTGAAGAGTTGGCTTCGGGAATGGTTCCTGTCCTGGGCCAACAGAAGGTCTGGGGGCCATAGCCACCAGGGTCCTTCTAGTCTCAGTCAGACCATTAAGTCTAGTCTTTTTATGAGAATTTGGGGTCTGCATCCCACTGCTCTCCTGCTCCCTCAGGGGTTCTCTGTTGTGTTCCCTGTCAGGGGAGTCATTGGTTGTAGCCGGGCACCATCTAGTTCTTCTGGTCTCAGGATGATGTAGTCTCTGGTTCATGTGGCCCTTTCTCTTTCTTGGGCTCGTAATTGCCTTGTGACCTCGGTATTCTTCATTCTCCTTTGATCCAGGTGGGTTGAGACCAATTGATGCATCTTAGATGGCTGCTTGCTAGCATTTAAGACCCCAGATGCCACTCTTCAAAGTGGGATGCAGAACGTTTTCTTAATAGATTTTATTATGCCAACTGACTTAAATGTCCCCTGAAACCATGGTCCCCAGATCCCTGCTCCTGCTACGCTGGCCTTCGAAGCATTCAGTTTATTCAGGAAACTTCTTTGCTTTTGGTTTAGTCCCACTGTGCTGACCTCCCCTGTATTGTGTGCTGTCTTTCCCTTCACCTAAAGTAGTTCTTATCTACTAATTAGTGAATGCCCCCTCCCACCCTCCATCCCTCCCGCCTCTCGTAACCACAAAAGAAGGTTTTCTTCTCAGTTTAAACTATTTCTCAAGTTCTTATAATAGTGGTCTTATATAATATTTGTCCTTTTGCAACTGAATAATTTCACTTAGCAAGCCTTCCAGGTTCCTCCATGTTATGAAATGTTTCACAGATTCATCACTGTTCTTTATCAATGCGTAGCATTCCATTGTGTGAATATACCATAATTTATTTATCCATTCATCTGTTGATGGGCACCCTGGTTGCTTCCATCTTTTTGCTATTGTAAACAGTGCTGCAATAAACATGGGTGTGCATATATCTGTTCATTTAAAGGCTCTTATTTCTCTAGGATATATCCCGAGGAGTGGGATTGCTGGATCGTATGGTAGTTCTATTTCTAGCTTTTTAAGGAAGCACCAATTTGATTTCCAAAGTGCTTGTACCATTTTACATTCCCACCAGCAGTGTAGAAGTGTTCCAGTCCCTCCACAGCCTCTCCAACATTTATTATTTTGTGTTTTTTGGATTAATGCCAGCCTCTTTGGAGTGAGATGAAATCTCATTGTAGTTTTGATCTGCATTTCTCTAATCGCTAATGACCATGAACATTTCCTCATATATCTGTTAGCTACCTGAATATCTTCTTTAGTGATGTGTCTATTCATATCTTTTGCCCAATTTTTAATTGGGATATTTGTCTTTTTGCAGTAACATGTAGATTTTAGAGATCAGGTGCTGATCAGAAATGTCATAGCTAAAAACTTTTTCCCAGTTTGTAGGTAGTCTTTTAACTCTTTTGGTGAAGTCTTTGGATGAGCATAAGTGTTTGATTTTTAGAAGCTCCCAGTTATCTGGTTTTTCTTCTACATTCTTTACAATGTTTTGTATACTGTTTATGACATGTATTAGGGCTCCTAATGTTGACCCTATTTTTCTCCCATGATCTTTATTATTTTAGATTTTATATTTAGGCCTTTGATCCATTTTGAGTTAGTTTTTGTGCATGGAGTGAAGCATGGGTCTTGTTTCATTTTTTTGCAGATGGATATCCAGTTATGCCAACACCATTTGTTAAAAAGACTGTCTTTTCCCCATTTAACTGTTTTGGGGCTTTTGTCAAATATCAACTGATCATATGTGGATGGATTTATGTCTGGATTCTCAATGCTGTTCCATTGGTCCATGTATCTGTTGTTGTGCCAGTACCAGGCTGTTTTGACTACTGTGGCGGTATAATAAGTTCTAAAATCAGGTAAAATAACGCCTCCCACTTTGTTCTTCTTTTTCAGTAATGCCTTATTTATCCGGGACCTCTTTCCCTTCCATATGAAGTTGGTGATTTGTTTCTCCATCTCATTAAAGAATGTCGTTGCGATTTGTATCAGAATTGCATTAAATGTATAGATCACTTTTGGTAGAACGGATATTTTTATAACGTTAAGTCTTCCTATCCACGAGCAAGGTATGTTTTTCCACTTACGTAAGTCTCTTTTGGTTTCTTGCAGAAGTGTACTGTAGTTTCCTTGTATAAGTCTTTTACAACTCTGGTAAGATTTATTCCTAAGTATTTTATCTTCTTGGGGGCTACTGTAAATGGCATTGATTTGGTGATTTCCTCTTCGATGTTCTTTTTGTTGGTGTAGAGGAATCCAACTGATTTTTATATGTTTATCTTGTATCCCAATACTCTGTTGAACTCTTCTATTAGTTTCAGTAGTTTTCTGGAGGATTCCCTAGGGTTTTCTGTGTATAAGGTCATGTCCTCTGCAAATAGAGACACTTTTACTTCTTCCTTGCCAATCTGTATGCCCTTTATTTTTTTTATCTAGCCTAATTGCTCTGGCTAGGATTTCCAGCACAATGTTGAACAAGAGCGGTAATAAAGGGCATTCTTGTCTGGTTCCCGATCTCGATGGGAATGTTTTCAGGCTCTCTCCATTTAGGGTGATGTTGGCTGTTGACTTTATATAAATGCCCTTTATTATGTTGAGGAATTTTCCTTCTATTCCTATTTTGCTGAGAGTTTTTATCATGAATGGCTGTTGGACTTTGTCAAATGCCTTTTCTGCATCAATTGATAAAATCATGTGATTCTTGTCTTCTGTTTTATTTATGTGGTAGATTACATTAATTGTTTTTCTAATGTTGAACCGTCCCTGCATACCTGGTATGAATCCCACTTGGTCACGGTGAATTATTTTTTTGATATGTTGTTGAGTTCTATTGGCTAGAATTTTCTTGAGGATTTTTGGATCTACATTCATGAGTGATATAGGTCTATAATTTTCTTGTGGTGTCTTTCCCTGGTTTTGTTATCAGGGACATGGCGGCTTCACAGAATGAGCTTGGTAGTATTCTGTCCTTTTCTATGCTCTGAAGTATCTTTAGTAGTAGTGGCGCTAACTCTTCTCTGAAAGTTTGGTAGAACTTTGCAGTGAAGCCATCCAGGCCAGGGCTTTTTTTTTTTGCGGGGGGCGGGGGAGATTTTTGATTACCTTTTCAATCTCTTCTTTTGTTATGGGTCTATTTAGTTGTTCTACCTCTGTTTGTGTTAGTTCAGGTAGGCAGTGTGTTTCTAGGAATTCATCCATTTTGTCTAGGTTTTCAAATTTGTTTAAGTATAGTTTTTCATAGTAATCTGATATGATTGTTTTAATTTCAGTTGGGTCTGTTGTAATATCGCCCCTCTCATTTCTTATTCGGGTTATTTACTTCCTCTCCTGTTTTTCTTTTGTCAGTTTGGCCAGTGGTTTATCAATTTTGTTGATTGTTTCAAAAAAAACAGCTTTTGGTCTTGTTAATTCTTTCAATTGCTTTTCTGTTTTCTATTTCATTTAGCTCAGCTCTAATTTTTATTATTTGTTTTCTTCTGGTGCCTGTGGGTTTCTTTTGTTGCTCTCTTTCTATTTGTTCAAGTTGTAGGAATAATTCTTTGATTTTGGCCCTTTGTTCTTTTTGGATTTTTGCATTTGTTGATAAAAATTGGCCTCTGAGCACCGATTTTGCTGTGTCCTAAAGGTTCTGATAGGAAGTGTTTTCCTTCTCACTGGAGTCTCTGAATTTCTTTATTCCATCCTTAATGTCTTCTATAATCTAGTCTTTTTTGAGCAGGGTATTGTTCATTTTCCAAGTGTTTGATTTCTTTTCCCTGCTTTTTCTGTTATTGATTTCCACTTTTATGGCCTTATGGTCAGAGAAGATGCTTTGTATTATTTCAATGTTTTGGATTCTGCTAAGGCTTGCTTTATGATCTAACATGTGGTCTATTCTAGAGAATGTTCCATGTACACTAGAAAAGAAAGTATAGTTGGTTGCCGTTGGGTGGAGTGTTCTGTATATGTCTACGAGGTCAAGTTGGTGGATTGTGGCATTTCGATCTTCCGTGTCTTTATTGAGCTTCTTTCTGGATGTCCTGTCCTTCACCGAAAGTAGTGTGTTGAATCTCCTACTATTATTGTGGAGCTGTCTATCTCACTTTTCAATGCTGATAGAGTTTGTTTTATGCATCTTGCAGCCATGTCATTGGGTGCATAAATATTTAATATGGTTATATCTTCTTGGTGTTTTGTCCCTTTAATCATTTTATAGTGTCCTTCCTTATCCCTTCTGATGGATTTAACTTTAAAATTGGTTTTGTCAGAAATTAATATTGCTACTCCTGCTCTTTTTTGATTGTTGTTTGCTTGATATATTTTTTTCCATCCTTTGAGTTTTAGTTTTTTTGTGTCTCTAAGTCTAAGGTGTGTCTCTTGTAGGCAGCATATAGAGGGATCTTGTTTTTTAATCCATTCTGCCACTCTCTGTCTTTTTATTGGTGCATTTAGTCCATTTACATTCAGGGTAATTATGGGTAGGTATGAATTTAGTGCTATCATTTTGATGTCTTTTTTGTATGTTGTTGACATTTTCTTTTTCCCACTTGATTTTATGTGCTGAGTAGATTTTCTTTGTATATTGTCCTTTCCTCATATTTGTTGTTGATTTTGTTTCTGCTGAGTCTATATTTTTCCCTTGTATTTTATTTTGATGAGTAGGATGGTTTGTCTTCTTTGTGGTTACCTTATTATTTACCCATATTTTTCTAAAGTTAAAACTAACTTTTATTTCCTTGTATTGCTGTATCTTCTTCTCCGTATGGAAGGTGTATGATTACATTTCTTAATCCCTGTTTATTAATTTAATGTTGTCTTCTTTTATATAATAACAGCGCTGTTACCCTGTTTGGGACTTTTTTTTTTTAATAATCTTGCTTTGTTTTTTTGGATTTCCCTCTCTGAGTTGACTTTTGGTTGCCCTGCCCAGTGTTCTGGTTTTGGGTTGATACCTGATATTATTGATTTCCTAACCAAAGAACTCCCTTTAGTATTTCTTGTAGTTTTTGTTTGGTTTTTATGAATTCCTTCAACTTGTGTTTATCTGGAAATGTCTTAATTTCACCTTCATACTTAAGATACAGTTCTGCTGGATAGATGATCTTGGCAGGCAATTTTTTTCCTTCTGGAAAACTGATTCATTCTTGACATTCATATTTCACAAAGAAATTCTCTGACTACTCGATTTGTAAGAGTCACATTATTCCATCATTTTATATAATTTTCTGCTAAGCTATCACTACCAATGGATCCTCATTTTTGTTTACTCTGTATTTTCTTCCACAAGGAAGAAACCTCCGTGACAAGGAGGTTTCTCTTGTTCACTGCTGCATCATCAGTGAGAACAATTAATGACACAAAGTGAGTGATCGATAAAGATTTATAGAGTGTATGAATGCCTGTGTATAATTCACTTGCCCTTTGTCAAGGGATGATGTAGCACAAGCATTCAAGTGCTTAGAAAGTACTAAGCACTGTATTAAACATATTACCTGCAATAACTTCCCATTATAACTCCAATTTAGAGATGAGAAAACTGAGACTTGGAGCATTTAACTTACTTAAAGTTCCACAGCTCTTCAGTGGTAGAGCTTGGATTCACAATCAGGTCCTTCTGACTTCAAATCTGAAGATCTTATACTACCAACTACAGTTAACATGCCTGTCTGCTAACCAAAACATTAGAGCTTTGAGTCTATCCAGAGATGCCGTGGAAGAAAGGCTTGGCAATCTACTTCTGGAAAATCAGTTGCTGAAATCCCTGTGTAGCACAGTTCTACTCTGACATACGTGGGGGTGCCATGACTCACAATTGGCTCTACAGCAACGGGTTTAACTTTAAACTATGTTACACTTTACAAACAGAGAAAGATTGATATTTGTTTGAAAACTAATGCTAAGATAAAGGGTGGGAAGCAAATACGGTAATCTGTCATATGGTCTCTGAATAAGAGACAGAAAAAATAATGGGAAATTCACTCTTACTAGTCAAAAATTTTTCTGTGGATATTATTTTCTCATAAGATTTATGGAACTCCCAGATCTGTGAACTATCCTCTCACTTACTCACCTTTGAGTCATCTCAACGCCTCTGTGAGAAACATTGTTTTATAAATTTAAAAAGAATCCTTATAATTTGGAAAATGTTGCTGTCAAAGAACATAGAGCATTCAGAACTTTCAAGAGTCATTAATAGTCAAAAACAAGTTTTTTAAAGGTTTTGTTAATAGGCCAAATTTAATTTATGAAAGCACATTTGATTTGCACTGTAACAGTTTTTCATCTTGGTGGTTGGAAAATGTAAAAGACAACTTCTCAGTATCCCACTTCCCCTACTAATTATTCCACAATGCAGAGCCCCCACTGGTTAAAAGCTATAAATAGAGGGTCACAAACTGGGCCAATACGTAGGAAATCCCTGAACCTTCCTGTATCTAAGTAGAACCAGACTGTTCTGTATACAGCGATTACTATGCATTAGCACAGAGAAATGTATTTCCACACAAAGCTATGCATAAAGCTTTCCGTCTGCAACGATATAAGATAATACAACTTTATTTAAATGTGCCCAGATATTATAGTTGATATCTACAAGCACCCAAGAAGACTATTCATAATGTTTTATAAACTTAAGTAATATAAGTGGTCATAGTTAAATTGTAGTCCCTAACAAAAGTGGAGCCCTGGTAAAGCAGTCAGTTGCCAACCAAAAGGTCAGCAGTGCAAAACCGCCAGCAGCTCTATGAGAGAAAGATGTGACAGTCTGCTTCTGTGAAGATTTGCAGCCTTGAAAATCCTATGAGGCAGTTCTACTCTGTCCTATAGGGCCACTCGCTATGAGTCAGAATCGACTTGATGGCAGTGGGTTTAATAAAAATAGATGCTGATTGCTGGTGTATAACAGCATCTTATTAATAAAATATTTTTAAAGCATTTTAATAATCAGTTTTGTTTATCAAGTGCATTTCTACAGATTTTAAAGCTGTATCCAAGTTTAAAGAAGCCTGGTTGGTGCCAGTGGTTTGCAATTGTCTGCTAAGCTAAAGGTTGGAGGTTCCAACCCACCCAGCAATGTCATAGAAGAAAGGCCTGGCAATCTGCTTCTGTAAATATTACAGCCGAGAAAATGCTAAGGAGCAGTTCTACGCTGTAACACACGGCATTGCCATGAGTCAATGTTGACTTGATGGCAAGGAGTTACCAGTTTAGATCTAATTAAAAAAAAAAAAGTATAGTAAAAAAATTAAAGTACAAATATTGTGTCATAAAGTTTACTGAGGAAGTGTGATAACAATAGAGTTTCTCTGTTTAAAAAGTTTCTTTAATAATCCCAGAATAAAAAATAAATAATAAGGCTGTATCATAGCTTTTTCATATTGTTCCTCTTGTGGCCTAATTTTGCCACTGAATGAGCGTTAGTTAAAATGATAATTCAATCTGTTGATGTCAGCTTAAAGTTGAAGAGTTCATGAAAAACTATGTTAAACTGCATTCAATCAACAATACTGCTATTTTACAAACATGAGCGACTGGCTCTTTTTTCCAAAGGCACATTTTATTTCTCATTACTGAAACTGGATTTGCAAAAAGACAAAGGTAGACCTCTATCTTTTTTTTTTTCTTCCTATTCCTTATTCCTTAAGTAATTATTAAAACTTTATTCAAAACCCTCTAGCAGCCTATTTTCTTGCCTAATTGGACATACTTGACACTATTCTGTGTTCGAGCAGAACTATCCTGCTCTGAATTTTTTTCAATGAAAAATGAACTTTCCTCCTGTAATTTTCAGTGGAATCTATTGACTGACACGCATAGCCCACTCAAATAGTTTTTTTTTTAAATAATAGAATTTGTTTTATTTTTTATTACAAAAAAATAATGACTCAGAGTCTTTTCCTTTTGAAAGAGATCTAAGCAAAAAATTATTTTGTGCCAATAATCAGGAATTAACCAAAGTCCCACATATACAAGTACCTTTAAATAAATTACAGACGTAAAAATATTCAACATTTTTATGCATTCTACTCAGAGTTCAAGAATGGGTTGACAGGGGCAATATTTCCAAGAGCTTCCTTATCATAAGCCTCACCTGGGGGCTTGTCAAAAATAAAAATTCTTGGGCCCCACCAACCAAACCAAACCGGTTGCCATGGAGTTGATTCTGGCTCCTACTGACCCTCTAGGACAGAGTAGTACTGCCCCATAAGGTTTCCAAGGAGAGGCTGGTGGATTATGAACTGCCGACCTTTTGGTTAGCAGCCGAGATCTTAACCATTGCACCATGAGGGTTCTCCTGGGCTCCAGAGCAAAACTATTAAATCAAAATCCTATCAGGGAGAGATGTTTTTTCCCTTTTAAAAAAAAAATGTGTATATATATATATATATAAACACAAAATATAATAAACTCAAGTGTACCCATCATTCAGGTTAAAAAAAAAATCAACTCATGATGAAACAAAATAATGTTTAACACACCAGGCTCTCCCTTTCCTGTATTATATTGAAGCAAATCTCAGACGCCATATCACCTCATACGTATTTTGGGGTGAATCTCTAAGGCAAAAGAGTCTTCTTTGAACATGACAATATCCTTGTCATGTCTAAAAATCACCAAAAATTACTAAATACCATTAAATATCCAAAGACTGTTCAGATTTTCCATTGTTTCAGAAGTTCGTTTGTTTGTTTTTACAGTTTGTTCCAATCACAACCCAAAGATGGCATCATTCTCTTAATTTATGTATCTTCTAAGCCTTTAAATCTATGGGTTCCCGCTCCATTTCCTTTCATTTTTCCTTGCAGTGTATTTGTTGGAGACGAATAGGTACCTTAATTAGAGCCTCTGGTGACATCAAAGACGCTGGGAGCAGGGGGATCTAGCTCAGTGCAATTGCTTACACTGTGCACCCACAGATGTGCTGGGCTTCGCTGCTGTCTCACCATAAACACACGACAAGACTCTTGACCTATCTATTTGTTGCTCCATGTGCTGAGCGGTGATAATACCCGTTGTCTTCTTCACAAGGATGCCACGAAGATTAATGAGCTAACATCGGATAAAGCACTCTGAACTTGTGAGAAGAAAGGCTTGTAAGAGCCTTTCTTAAAACTTTTAAGAGCGATACCATCCTTATAATACTCTTCTGTGGGACACTGATCAGTCCACTTGCAGCAAAGACACTCTAATCCTATTTGAATTATGTACTAATGACAAAAAATGACAAAGACCAATCAATTTCTCTTACACTACCCCCGTTGCCGTGGGGTTTATTCTAACTCATACTGACCCTAGAGAACAGAGCCGAGCTGCCCACAGGGTTCCCAAGGCGCTGCTGGTGAATTCATACTGCAGGCCTTTTGGTTAGCAGCCAAGTTCTTAACCACTGCGCCGCCCGGGCTCCTTTCTCTTAAACTAAACAACTATAAACGAATAAGAGATACATATAATATATAATACGTATTACAAAAACCGGACCAAACCCACTGCCATCAAGCCGATTCCGACTCCTCGCGACCCTTTATGAATTATCCAAACCCAAACTCATCGGCATCGAGTGGATTCCACTCATAGCAACTCCATAGGACAGAGAAGAACTGCTGGCCTTTTGGTTAGCAGCTATAGACCTTAACCAGTATGCCACCAGAGCTTCATATGTATTATTTAAAAAACAGAAAATCAAACAAACAAAAACCATTGCCCACGTGGAGTCGATTCCGACTCATGGCGACCCTGAATTAGAGAGTCGCACTGCCCCGCAGGATTTCCACTGAGTGCCTGGAGGATCGAAACTGTGGACATTTTGGTTAGCAGCCCTCTTTTAACCACTAAACCACCAGGGGTGCCATATGTATTGAAAGAGAAAGTAAATAATTCAACCATTTCCAGATTTTACTTTTCGTCCACATATTTAGGCTGATATAAGCCAAAATTTCTTTTTATGATACGTGGATATTAAAGTATTGATAAACGTTAATCAAATCCTCTCATCAGTAACGAAACAGAAAAATTCCATCAAACCCTTAAAAATGGTACATTGTTTATACGATTTTATTGCCAAGAAAATATAAATTGGTATAAACAATTTTCTGTAGATTTTTAATAATTTTCAAACTTTTTTATATACCTTAGTGAGGGGTCTGTACTATTATATTAATAATTCTTCAGTTTAAGAAGCCTCCTGGTAAATATTGCAAAGACCTTGGGATTGTACATACAGAACATTCTGGGTCTAATTTTTCTAAAGGAATTAAATATTTATAATCTTGATCATGTTACCTTACCTCTCTGAGCTACAATTCATTCCACAGCACAATGAGCAAATTGTTCCTTTCTAGTTCTAAAAGTGTGTAAGTCAGGGGAAACATTTTTTCTATTAAAAATTATTATTATATTGTATTTTATATGTCTTTGCAGTTCTGCTAAACAAACTAAAAACAGTAGCCAAAAATAATGAGAAAAGTAAGGAGCAACTTAATTCAAAATCTCTCTATTACCTTACCATACTTTAGTTGTCTTCTGCCTTTGAATTATCCATTATATAGTAGGATTTACAAAATCATAGTCTTAGAGGACTAACCTGATTTAATGCTTCTAATATAGGATGAGTTTCCCCACTCCCACTGACAGTATTTTTCCCCTTAGTTCATAAACTTCAATAGTAACTAGAATTGAAGGATCTGTGCTTTTTGAGGAGCCCTGGTGACACAGTGGTTAAGAGCTCAATTACTGACAAAAAAAAAAAAGGTCTGCAGTTCAAATCCACCAGCCACTCCTTGAAAACCCCATGAGGCAGTTCTATCCCACCCAATAGGATGCTATGAGTCGGAAATGGCTCGAGGGCAGTGGTTTTGCTTTGGGTTCCGGTGCTCTTTGAAATTATGAAAAAGTAACAAAGAATTTTCTTTCAAATTATGGAAAAATAATTCTTTTTTTCAAAGCTGTGACTTTCCTGTTAGAAACAGTATACAAAAAACTCAGCAGGGAGTGCCTAGCAAATACTCTTCCAGATATTATTTTAAATAGATCATATGCATCTTTTATATATTTTAATCTTCTGTTTTGGCAATTTCTGCCATCTTTCACTTGAACAATCTTATTATTGCATATTCTACTCGTATAATGGTTCATGGATACTTACATTTAATTCCCTATTGTAGGGACAGCACCCAGAAAGATTATCCTTAAGGTAAGCTTAAACAGAATCAATAGATGCCTGTAGGAAGGAGAATTTTACTGTGCATATATCAAGCTAGCATTTACTTTTCTGGCTCCATTTTGAAGTCCTTATCTCAGGGCCAAACAGCCAATTAGGAACCAAAGGAAATAGGAAAATTTGAAAGAGAAGAGAGGCCTATGTCAGTTAATAGAGTAAAAGGGAAACAGATCTTATTAAATAAGACCGCTTAATGAGTCAATACTTGGCCTGATACAGAAACTTCCTGGTTGGGTTTCTCACCAGGGCAAAAACAAGTCCTTCATACGTTGAGACATAGATGCCACTCCTTGAACTGTGTGCTCTTCATCTTTTATGCACCCATTTATATGAAAGTATATATTTGTGATGTGAAGTGCTTGGTAGTGTGCAAAACTAGGTATTTTACAAGGTTATTCATAGTCTTTAGGCTACCACGGAGCCCTGGTGGTGCAGTGGTTAAGAACTATGGCTGCTAACCAAAAGGTCCGCAGTTTGAATCCACTAGGCACTCCTTGGAAACACTATGGGGCAGTTCTACTCTGTCCTGTAGGGTCACTATGAGTCAGAATCAACTCAGTGGCAATGGGTTTGGTTGTTTTTTTAGGCTACCACAGTAAGGTATTTTTATTTATTTATTTATTTATTTATTTTTTACTGTCATTTGACAGATAAGGAAACCAAAGTCTTTGAGTCCATATGATCAGGGGATTAAATTGTACCACAGCATCTAACCTCCAAGCCCATGGTCTTCCTAATAGACCATGCTTCTATCTACAACTTGGAGATAGTGACTGGCTGAACATTCTGTCTGCACTTTACTGCTTTTTATCTTTAGAACTTCAGTACTTCTCATCCTTATCACAACACTGATAGCTAATGGGGTTTCCAGGTCTGCAATATCCCTAGGATGCCATACAAACATAGGTATGCATCAAGGAACATGGCAACTTTGGGTAATTATTTGAACTCTCTTCTCCTTGGGGTCTAGCTCTCCAGTAGACTATAAACTGTTTGGAAGCCATGATGGTTTTATTTACTTTTTTTCACAAGTATAGCACCTGGTTTATAGTAAACATTTAATAAATAAGTATCACTTGACTTTAAGTGTTTGCAGCCACAACTGTTTACCGGTTGGTAATATAATTCATTTAGCTACTTGTGTCTGTTCTTCAGAGAAGGGTGCTGTATTTTTTTTTTTTTTTCTGCTTCGTCTTACAGCTCAGAAGTGATTCATTTGTGTGGCACATGGCCATGAACTTGTTGCTAGCTCTAACCCAACTCCAGTGCTTTTTCTCCTGTTCTGGAAAGCATATTCAAATGACAGTAAGAAAGACTGACATTTTTGTATCAGTAAACTCAAACTATTTTATTTAATAATTCCTGAGTTTTTATTTTTCTATTAGTAACAAATCACTATGACTCACGTCATAGCTGTTGGAGGTCCTGCAGTCAAGACCAATGGATAAACACCGTGAATCTGAGAGTTTGCATTTAATCTCATAGGTAACCAGGTAAATGCTATGATTATTTACCTGGCTTCCTCTCTCATATCCCTACTACCCAACAGTTAGAGCTACTTGACAATCTTCCTGTAAGTCAAGCTCAAAATCAAAGACTTATCTTTAAAATCCTGCTCTTATAGCTAAGCCACAAATGAGTCCCTGCTACTTTTTCCACACCTGCTGATATTGATTGCTGTTGTACATGTCTCTCTCCATTTGGCTTGCACCTAGAGTCCATGTGGCTGTGTTTTCCTAACCATCTGAAACACTCTTCTTTTGTTGTACGTCATCAAAGTTGCTGTCAAATTTCAAAATGCCCAGTCACTCCATTCATAAAAGCTTTATCTATCACGCTAGAGTATCTCAACCTTCAGCTTGGTGTGTCCTCCACAACTAACTTCTCCTTCTCTGTCTTTCTCTCTGTCCGTCTACCTCCTCCTTCTTTCTCCCTATTATATTTTCTAACCTTATCTTGGCCTTCTGTTTCTCAAGTTTTAGGGAAAAGCAACCTAATGCCTATGTTCAACAATAATATTATTATGGTGAGCTTTATGTGTATCATATTTTTTGTGGCTGAATATTTTTTATGCATTTATGGTTTTATCAGTATATAAAGAAATGATGTTTTTTTAGTGAATTTCCTTTTAGTGGAAGGAATAAACATTGTTTTGCAAAATCATATCCCAGAACACTAATTAAAGATTTATTCCGTGGACAAATAAACCACCTGCCCCTGCATACTTTATGGGGATGTTTTACATTTTCCAATCCTTTCTTTTACACACTCATTAATAACACAGAACATGTGCAGTTTGCATTAGGCATTTTCATAAGTATGAAATATTCAGCTTCCACAGTGTTGAGTCAATGTAGCCAAGATAATTATAAGTACTAAGTCTACACCACTGTAAAAATTTTAGATATCATGAGAGCATATCTGTGCATATATAAGTGTGCATGTGTGCATATCTACATACAGGTATGTATGCATATCACAGAGAGCCATATACTTTTTTTGTTGTCTTCATAATGGTGTCTACTGTTTAAAAATTGAAAAGCTAGGAAATGTTGCTTAGTCTGGAAAAATTACTGCTTTCTTTTCTACATAGCACTATAATGAATATTTATGATGGCTTTGATTCACAAATCTTAGTTTTATTGATAATTCTGAAACTTATTATAAAATTCTTTTTTTAATAACTTCAAAACATGGCATGTTCTCTACAGCGTAACGGCTTTTAAGTAAATTTTTGACTTCTATAATGTACACGTCATCAGGTTGTTCAAAATGTTTTTAGAAATTATTGTTTAAGCTTTTATTTTCAATGAGTATTTTAAACAAAAAATGAAAGCACTATAGATCTAAATATATTACCAAATAAAACAAATAGACGCACTGTAATTAGAAGTAATTCTGTTACCATTCCAAAAACCTACAATTTAAAAGTCACAACTCAGTGAGATTCCATTCCCACCTGCTCCTCAACAGCTTTTTGTGAATAAAGATTTAAAAGAAGAAAAAAGGGGACGTTTCTTGAAAATAACTAAACTCCCTCTAGAAACTTGATCAGAGTACCACAAAAGTGTCAGGCAACTAACATTTTAACAAGGTTAGGTAACGACTTCTATTTTTAAGGGTTTCAGGTGAATATGAAGATTTCAAATTCAGGACGATTTTTATTTTTATGAGCAATGGGTAGGTAATATCACTAAGATTGAAGTGAAAAACTTCATCAGCACTGCCATCTGTCCTTATCATGCACCCACTTCGCTGGCCCTAACACAACACCTTCACTAACGAGGTGCTGCCTGCTTGTCAGTTAGAGTGGCTGATAGTCAACCTCCACCTGCAAATGTATATCTGATACTGGCTCTAGAAATTTTCTGCTGTCAAAAGCAAGAAGGGCATATTAGCTATGCTGATGTTGTGTTGTTAGGTGTCATTGAGTTGTTTCCAACTCATAGCGACCCTATATGTACAACAGAAAGAAACACTGATCGGTGTTCATCCTCACAGTCATTGCTATGTTTGAGCCCATTGTTACAGCTACTGTGTCAACCCATCTCACTGAAGGACTTCCTCTTTTTCACTGACCCTCTACTTTACTAAGCATGATGTTCTTCTCCAGGTACTGGTCCCTCCTGATAACATGTCCAAAGTACATGAGATGACGTTCTGCCATCTTTGCTTCTAAGGAACATTCTGGCTGTACTTCTTCCAAGACAGATTTCTTCATTCTTCTGGCAGTCCATGGTATATTTAATACTCTTTGCCAACACCATAATTCAAAGGCATCGATTCTTCTTTGGTCTTCCTTATTCATTGTCCAGCTTTTGCATGCATATGACAAGATTTAAAATATCATGGGTTGGGTCAGGCACACCTTATTCTTCAAAGTGACATATTTGCTCTTAAAAACTTTGAACAGGTCTTTTGAAGCAGATTTGCTCAATGCAATCTGATTTCTTGACTGCTGCTTTCATGGGCGTTGACTGCGGATTCAATCAAATAAAATCCTTGACAACTGGAGTATTTTCTCTGTTTATCATGATGCTGCTGATTGGTCCTGTTGTGTGGAATTTTGTTTTCTTTCTGTTGAGCTGTAATCCATACTGAAGGCTGTAGTCTTTTGATCTTCATCAGTCAGTGCTTCAAGTCTTTGCTTTCAACAAGCAAGATTGTGTGAGGTGCATATTGGAGGTTGTAAATGACTCTTCCTCCAATCCTGATGCACTGTTCTTCTTCATATAGTCCAGCTTCATGGATTATTTGCTCAGCATACAGAGTGAATAAGTATGGTGAAAGGATACAACCCTGATGAACACCTTTCCTGATTTTTAAACCGTGCAGCAACCCCTTGTTATGTTCAAACAACTGCCTCTTGATCTATGTACTGGTTCTGCAAGAGCACAATTAAATATTCTGAAATCCCTATTCTCCACAAAGTTATCTATGATTTGTTATGATCCACGCAGTTGAATGCGTTTTTGTAGTCGATTAAACACAGGTAAACATCTTTCTGGTATTCTCTGCTTACAGGCAAGATCCATCTGACACGAGCAATGATATCCCCCATTCCACATCCTCTTCTGAATACAACTTGAATTTCTCACATTTCCTTGTCCATGTTCTGCTGCAACTGTTTTGAATTATCTTCAGCAAACTTTTACTGCGTGTGATATTAAAGATATTGTTGGATAATTTCCACATTCTGTTGGGGCACCTCACTTGTGACATTTCTATTACGGCAGCACTAGATAACTAAGACACTCTTCTACGCTATACAAACTAGACAAACCACAGTTCAGATATGAATCTGGTTATTTTTATCTGTTGTTGTTGTTGTTAGGTGCCATCGAGCCAGTTCTGACTCATAGCAACCCTATGTACAACAGAACGAAACACTGCCCAGTCCTCTGCCACACCCGCAATCATTGTTATGCTTGATCCCATTGTTACTGCCACTGTGTCAATCCATCTCATTGAAGGTCTTTCTCTTTTTCATACTTTACCAAGCACCATGTCTTCTCCAGGGACTAATCACTCCTGACAACATTTCTAAAGTACATAAGATGTAATCTCGCCATCCTTGCTTCTAAGGGGCATTCTGGTTGTACTTCTTCCAAGACAGATTTATTCATTCTCTTGGCAGTCCATGATGTATTCAATATTCTTCGCCAATACCACAGTTCAAAGGCGTCAACTCTTCTTCTGTCTTGCTTATTTGTTGTACAGCTTTTGCATGCATATGATCCAATTGAAAATACCATGACTTGGGTCAGGCACACCTGAGTCTTCAAGGTGACATCTTTGCTTTTCAACACTTTAAAGCGGCCTTTTGTAGCAGAATTGCCCAATGCAATGTGTTTTTTGATTTCTTGACTGCTACTTCCATGGCTGTTGATTGTGGATCCAAGTAAAACGAAATCCTTGACAACTTCAATCTTTTCTCCATTTATCATGATGTTGTTTATTGGTACAGTTGTGAGGATTTTTGTTTTCTTTATATCGAGGTATAATCCATACTGAAGGCTGGGGTCTTTGATTTTCATCAGTAAGTGCTTCAAATCCTCTCCACTTTCAGCAAGCAAGGTCGTGTCATCTGCATAATGCAGGTAGTTAATGAGTTTTACACCAATCCTGATGCCTCGTTCTTCTTCATATAGTCCAGCTTCTTGGATTATTTGCTCAGCATACAGATTGAATAGGTATGGTGAAAGGATACAACCCTGACACACAACTTTCCTGACTTTATACCATGCATATCCCCCTGTTCTGTTCGAATGACTGCCTCTTGCTCCATGTATAGGTTCCTCATGAGCACAATTAAGTGTTCCAGAATTCCCATTCTTCGTAATGTTATCCATAATTTGATATGATCCACACAGTGGAATGCCTTTGTATAGTCAATAAAACACAGGTAAACATCTTTCCTGTATTCTCTGCTTTCAGCCAAGATCCATCTGACATCAGGCATGATGTCCCTGGTTCCACATCCTCTTCTGAATCTGGCCTGAATTTCTGGAAGTTCCCTGCTGCAGGTGCTTCTGGATGATCTTCATCAAAATTTTGCTTGCATGTGATATTAATGATATTGTTAGATAATTTCCACATTCAATTGAATCACCTTTTTGGGAACAGGCATAAATACGGATCTCTTCCAGTTATTTGGCCAGGTAACTGTCTTCCAAATTTCTTGGCATAGATGAATGAGCCCTTTCAGGGCTGCATCTGTTTGTTGAAACATCTCAATTGATATTCCATCAATTCCTGGAGCCTTGTTTTTCGCCAATGCCTTCAGTGCAGCTTGGACTTCTTCCTGCAGTACCATTGGTTCCTGATCATATGCTTCCTCCTGAAATGGCTGAACATCTATCAATTCTTTTTGGTATAATGCCCCTGTGTATTCCTTCCATCTTCTTTTGATGCTTCCTGTGCCATTTAATATTTTCCCCATAGAATCCTTCTCTATTGCAACTTGAGGCTTGAATTTTTTCTTCAGTTTTTTCAGCTTGAGAAATTCCGAGCATGTTCTTCCCTTTTGGTTTTCTATCTCCAGCTCCTTGCACATGTCATTATAATACTTTGTCTTCTCGAGCCGACCTTTGAAATCTTCTGTTCAGTTCCATTACTTCATCATTTCTTCCCTTCGCTTTAGCTACTTGACGTTCAAGAGCAAGTTTCAGAGTCTCCTCTGACATCCATTTTGGTCTTTTCCTTCTCTGCTGTCTTTTTAATGACGTCTTGCTTTCTTCACGTATGATGTCCCTGATGTCATTCCACAACACCTCTGGTCTTCAGTCGTTGTTGTTGTTAGGTGCTGTCAATTCAATTTCTACTCATAGATACCTTATGTATAACAGAATGAAACTTTGCTCCACCTTGCACCATACTCATGATCATTGCTGTTGTTCCACCCACTCTGTCAATCCATTTCATTGAGGGTCTCCCCTTCTTTCACTAACTTTCTTTTTTCCAAGCATGATTTCTTTTCCAGTGATTTATCTCCCTGAAAACTTATCCAAAGTAGGCAAGACAAAATCTGACCATGCTTGTTTCTAAGAAACATTCTGCCTGTACTTCCTCCAAGACAGTTTTAGTCATTCTTCTGGAAGCCCATGGTATATTCAACATTCTTTGTCCACACAATTGAAATGTGTCAGTTCTTCTTCAGTCATCTTTTTTTCATTTTCCAGCTTTTGTATGCATATGAGATGACAGAAAAGACTATGCCTTTGGTCTCTTATGCCTTAGACACCAAGGTGACTATTTTTATCTAGCTTAAGTAAAAAAAGAAACATACAATTCTATTATTCTTGGCACCTATCTGTGGGGGATGAATCTCAGTTCCTAGAGACTGGCATTTACTTGTCCTTTAAGGCCAGCAGGGTAATTTCTTTGGTGCTTCACATTTTTTATGCTTCACCTTTCTTGATTAGGCCAGGCCCACCCAGGGTCACCTCCCTTTTGATTAACTCAAAGTCAAACTGATTAGTAACCTAATCATGAAAGTGACTGACCATCATATTTAACAGTCTAACCCACACTTAAGGAGAAGTTTCACTGGGGATCACCTTAGAATTCTGCCTACCACAGTTAGGTATCTTGGGAAGAAAGAACGATTTATCACATATAAAAATAACATGACAAATTACAGATGCAAATATGACAAGTTACACAAATAACATGACAAACTGTCTGACATGGCATCATTTTTCCCTGGGGGGGAAGGGAGGAAGCAAGCAAACAAAAACAATAGGCAATGATCAAAGCCAGCCGAATGAATTCTTGTGATATTTCCAGTCCCCAAATGCAAAGAATACATTCTAAAAAAAAATGCTGCCACTCAATTCTTGTTCTTCTAAATTTATCTTGTAACACATATCTCACACAGTATCTCCTTCATAATATCCCTGTTGATTTCTCCATACACTGGCAAATGAAAAGGTCAAGAGAGAGGTTTACAGAGACGAGGTCTTCAAAGTCTGGTGTAATGCTTTCTTCCATACCAGACTTGTATAACATGCTGATTATGCTAACATCTCTGGTCTTTGTTGTCTTAGTCAGGATTTTCTAGAGAAACACGCCAAGTTATATAGAGAGATAATAATAGATAGATTTAAGATTTCCTACGTCATGCAAACCATTTGTGTTCCACTGTTAACCTAAAAGTTGGGAATTCGAATTCACTCAGCAGTACGCCTTCTCTTCGCTTATCAACTATCTCATTATCTGAAATTTCACATTTACAACACTGGTTAAAAATCTACTATCTAACTATTTTGGCACTAATGATATACACCTGGCTGTAACAAATACCGAAGTGCGATGTAAAACTAATGCTACCTTTGATGGTTAAGGCTATATGTCCACTTGGCTGGGTCATGATTCTCGGTCGTTTGGCAGTTATGTAATGATGTAGTTTGGCACTTATGCAATGATGTAGTCATCCTCTATTTTGTGATCTGATGTGGTCATCCTCCATTTCATGTAATGACCTGGTCTTTGGAAACTAACCATGTCAATAAGTGAGGAGAGGGTGAACTGTGGAAGAAAAGCTCTGGCAATCCACTTCCCTTAAGATTACAGCCAAGAAAACCCTATGGGGCAGCTATACTTTGTAACACATGGGTCAACATGAGTTGGAATTGACCCCAGGGCAACTAACAGTTATAGAGAGATTTACTTCAAGGAATCAGCTCATGTAATTGTGGGAGATTGGTAAATTCCAAAATTTGTAAAAAAACGAAACCAAACCCATTACCATTGAATTGATTCTGACTCATAGTGACCCTATGGGACACAGTAGATCGGCCCCATAGGGTTCCCAAGGAGCAGCTGGTAGATTCAAACTGCCAACCTTTTGGTTAGCAGCAAAGTTTTTAAATACTGCACTGCAAGGCCCACCCATATTATGGAAGATAATCTGTTTTAATTGAGGCCAACATATTTGATCATATAGAATTACTTTATAATACCAGCTAGCCAAGTGTTTTACCAAGTAACTCGGCACCATAGCCTAACCAAGCTGACACATAAAATAAATTATTTTATATGGTAAACCATTAATTTGTAAGTATATTATGTATATTATAAGCAGATATATTATTTTTTAGTAAGATATCTAATCTTGACAATGTTACAATTTAAGACATTAGGCTATATTTTCATTGTTAGACTGATTTCTTTTCTTTTTTTTTCATTTTGCAAGTTTTTAACCTTTCTCTTATGTTGTTACTCTTATTTCTTGATGTGACAGAAAAAGAAAAATTCAATATATTTATATTTTTCTGTTCCTAGTTATTGCACGCATTTTTTAACACCTCTTGTAGTAGCACCAGAATCTGGACAATGCTGTAGCTCTACTGGGCTATTTTATGAGGCAATAATCTTTTTGCTTATGAGTGAACTTGATTACAGCTTTATAAAACTACAATAGAAATGCTATTAGCTTCTGAACACTTTTGGTTGATCTTTCATTTATTTTTAAATTATGTCCAGTAAAGATATAGTTAGAAGTCAAAGTTCTTCAGGTGCAGCCTAACTAAAAATCAAATTAGAAACGTTATGAAATGAAAATGCCTGCTGATCTATGTGTCTTGAAATTTCCCCAAATTACTTCTCTTGAACTTTTCTTTATTTGGTTGACCTGGAATATAGGCGTGCCTCCTTGTTTTTTTTAAAATGATATTTTGTGAAAACTTTATAATACGAATTCAAAGTTAAAATAAATAAATAAATCATTCCTAATTCACTTAACCAATACTTTAATGTGATGACTTTGTTTCTTGAATCATTTTTTTTTTTTTTTACCTTCAACTTTCCATATGGTCAAGAGCACTTAAATTCTAGGGTAGGTAAGGCAATATTATAGATCTCAAGCTTTTTTCCTCTTTTTCTAATTCACTTCAATTTGATCTGATGTAAGCTTAAAAACAAACAAACAAAACCATGGTTGTTGAAGATTTGTTAATTTCAAGGAAGAATGCATCCTTACTGTAGATATTAAGAGGAACAAACTGCATCATACAATCTTTGCAATCAGATGTAGTGTAGAGTCAGAACACATAAGCAGGCAATGACCGTTTAGTTCTTGGAAGCATTCTTTTCTTACATAGTATTCGTATGATTATACTTATCAAACATAACGCTAGATTAATTTGGTATAATTAGGGAAGAAAAAGATCTATAAATTCTACCCCTCCTTTTGTTTTAATTAAGTAGATTTATAGGTTTTTTTAAAAAAAATTGAGATATTTCTAGCATACTTGCATAATGCATCATATCCTCTCTTCCATTTTTTAATGCAATGTAGTTATATAGCTATCTTTCTTTTAAATAACCTCTTTTACTACCTTCATCCATTTACCACTTACATCTTTAGCCTTCCCAAGAGGTCACTTACAGATATTTCCAAACAAATCCATGGTTTTCTGCATCTCTCTGCTTTAGGGGACTCTCTTTTTTCTCTAGCTGCAGCACCATCTTTAATTTAGCTAGGCAGAGAAATTGACAGTCTAGAACAGGGGTTGGCAAACTATAACTCTTGGGCCAAATTCAGATCATTACCTGTTTTTGTTAATAAAGTTTTATTGTAACACAGTCATAACCATTTTTTAACAAGTTGCCTATAGCTGCTTTTGTGTTACAGCTGCAAAGTTGAATACATATGACAGAAATCATATAGTTGGCAAATCCTAAAATATTTACTATATAACATTTTTACAAAAAATTTTGCTGACTTTTACTCTAGAAGCTAACCTTAACCAAAGGAAAATGGTAAAGAAATACCCAAGTTTCCTCACCACATGGGTGAAATTTTTAGTTATGTTCTGCACAATCTCTCAGAGCAGCCATGATAGATAGGATTTAGCCTGTCTGTCAGTTTGTGATGACTTGCATGTTGCCATAATGATGGAAGCTGTGCCGCTGGTGTTTTATATACCGACAGGATCATCTATGTTGAAAAGGTTTCAGCAGAGCTTCCAGAGTAAGATACACTAGGAAGAAAGACCGGGTGAACTACTTCTGAAAATTAGTCAAAGAAAACTTTACAGATCACAGTAGAATATCGTCTGATATAGTGCTGGAAGATGAGCCCCTTGGGTTGGATGACACTGCAAAATAGCTGCAAAAATGGACTTAAACAAACCAACCATTGTGGAGATAGTGCAGGACTGGGCAACATTTTTTTCTGTTATAGGGTAAGGTCAGCATTAAG
Organism: Loxodonta africana; assembly: GCF_030014295.1. Lineage (NCBI taxonomy): Eukaryota > Metazoa > Chordata > Mammalia > Proboscidea > Elephantidae > Loxodonta > Loxodonta africana. The sequence continues at coordinate 25,417,786 of NC_087361.1, read as the reverse complement.
TTGCAGTCCACTCAACTAACAACAGACCAGTTTCTTAGCTCATTATCACATCTTATTGGACTTCTTCTTCTCCTGTTTTATGCTCCTACAATCTCACTAAGCTTCCTGGAGTTGCTTCTCAAATAAATTACTTGTGCTTAAATCTTTGTCTCAGAATGTGATTGTGGGAAACCCAAACTTGAAAATATCTTCTATTCAATATAATCTTTTTCTCTGTCCAACTATTGCTTAAATTAGTTTAGTGATTTGTTTTATAGCAAAGTTTTATTCAATATTGATTCATTTTTCACTGAAAACAGGTGTATTCATTCTTAAGACATGGTTAAAATCATGAGATAGGTGAAGGATTTTGTAACTTTCCATTTTGGCATGTTTTTGGTGCTCCTGTTATAAATGAATTTTAATTCATGTTGATTGACTATTAATTTGCTATACGCTTTATGAGTAGAAGAGAACTGATAGCATTCTGAGGAATATTGAATACTTCTTAGGATAAAAGGCTAAGGATGGAGAAGTTTTGATTTGCTCTTGTTTTAAACAACGCATCTCTGGTTAATACAATAAGTGTAAACTGTTAGAGTCTTAGGGCCCAGAATCATCGTTATTGGTGTGAATGGACACCCTTCTAATACAAAGCATATTAAATATTCAGGACTACCTTGCCTCATCTTGCTATCTACTGGATAGTAATAACCACCGTGAGCGAGGGCTGAGAATAAAAGCTAGTGCCTTGGGAAGAAGGTAAGCACGTAATACTGAAGTAATCTGCTTTAGGTATATGGACAGGACTTGGAATGTGAAAGCGCAGAATATTGGGATTACCCGTGAGAGACAGATTAATCAGGGAAGTGGGAATACCAGCTTCAACACTGGAGGGTTCAAATGTCCTGTTTGTCTAAAGTAGCCAAAGTGGGGTAGTCAAGTAGTATCAGCTTCAGTGGGTTTATGGTGGCAAGATAAGGTGCTAAGTCTTTAGAAAGTAAAGTTTGAAGGCAAAGTGAGCTTCGGCAGAAATGTAAATATTACTCAATGGCAGCAAAAGTTTAACTCTCATGGTCTTTTTTTTTTTTTTTAACTAGAAATAGAAGTTATGATGTTATACCAAAAGACAAAAAAAAACAAACCCACTGCCGTTGAGTCAATTCTGACTCATAGCGACCACATAGGACTTTCAAGGCTGTAAATCTCTACGGAGGAAAACTACCACATCTTCTTCCTGCAGAGCCACTGGTAGTTTCATACCACCGACCTTTCAGTTAGAGGTTGATAATATATTTCAGCAAAGAGATAGAGCTGGTAGAAAACTCAGCTGTAGTTTTAATTTTCTCTTTATTCTTAACACTTCTAGAGTTTGGGGAACCGAAGTAATTTATATTATCTGCATATACCACATCAGCTTCAGAGGAACTTGATCGTGGTTACCACAATGAGTTATTCAAGAACCTGAGAAAGCCTGCTGAATTTCCGTTGGACAATTAGAAGAGGTCAAGCAATCTTGGTAGAATGGGAAGTTCTAAAACTCGTTTTTATGTTTATATTTTGCACCTCTAAATCTGGTTATATCTGCAAGGTTCTTTTCTCTGTTGTTCTGCATACTCAAATAATGTAGCTTTGAATTAAAAAAATTAAAGATGGCACTTACTTCCATTGAGAGATACCACCATAGATATGCAACCTTTAACTGCAATGTCCTTCACCTTTGGGAATATCTCAAGGAACTTCTTTCATGCTAGAGATACATTCCAATGCTAGAATCGCTTTCAATCTTTCACTTAAAAAATTTAGATCGTATCATAAAATATTTTACAACTTGCAGGCGCTTCACTTCTGTAGATCTTGTCATTCTCTTTTCTGCTGACTCCCTGACTGATGCCTCATTTTTGCTCTTAGCTACTTGAAATAGTGTAGTAGATTATGTTCAAGATATGTTAGATTTCACATCATGTTATCAGAAGATACTTCTTAAAAATAATGTGCTTATCACAATATCTGCTTTGTCACTTTCATCTTCTGTTATTTAAGACTCCTGGTAGTAAATAGCCTAAGTAATGGAAAACCTTGAACAATAAATTCCCAGTTTCACATTATGGAAAGGAAGATTTTATTTCCTTTAGAAATGTTCTTTTTCTCCCCCTATATTTTAAGGGAGTTATTTATACTATTGTGAAAAAGTCATAATCTTATCCATGAATTTCTCTTTGAAAGCATTTAGTAAATACTTATTATGTTAAAATCTGAAAATGTGCATAGTCATGCACTCCTTTCCAAAACACTGAAAACTAAATTACCTTACTGAAATAAAAACTCTCCATAGATATTTTAGATGGTGTTCAAATGTTAGAATTTAGGTCAAAGTCTTATACTTTATCATACTTTGTTACTTGTTTTTCCATTTATTTATAATGTCTAATTTATTTTACATTTTTTGATTGTTAGGATCTATGTCGATTTATTTTCTTCTGATTTCATTTATACTATATTAACGCATATCACCTCATATGCATCCAGAAGCTGGACAATGAATAAGGAAGGCTGAAGAAGAATTGACACCTTTGAATTATGGTGTTGGTGAAGAATATTGAATATACCATGTACTGCCAAAAGAACAAACGTTTCTTGAAATAAGTACAGCTAGTACGCGCCATAGAGTTTCCAAGGAGCGCCTGTTGGATTCGAATCGCCAACCTTTTGGTTAGTAGCCACAGCACTTAACCACTATGCCACCAGGGTTTCCACAAGGATGCTCCTTAGAAGCAAGTATGGTGAGACTACATCTCATATACTTTAGACCTGTTGTCAGGAGGGATCAGTCCCAGGAAATGGACATCATTCTTGGTAAAGCCGAGAGGCATTGAAAAAGAGAAAGTCCCTCAACAAGATGCACTGACACAGTGGCTGCAACAATGAACTCAAGCATAGTAACGATTGTGAGGGTGGCACAGGACTGGGCAGTGTTTCATTCAGTTGCATACAGGTTCACTACGAGTTGGAACCACCTGGGTGGCACCTAACAACAACAATCCATCTTGTTAAAAAAAAAAATTCATGAACGCTAATATAGATTGAAGTCCAGTTATGCAAATGACTAAAAACATGAAAGGTTTGCATAAAATTCATTGCTTCTATCTTAAACCTACAGGAAAATACTCAATTTATTGTGTCTTGTTATACAATTTTTTTGTGTGTGGTGGGATTTTAAATTTCCATCTTTTTTTTTTTTTTTTCCCCTGGCATTTAACTCTATATTTTTTTTTTTTTTAAGGGAGTTTGGTTAGAAGAGTGGAATATGTACTTGAAGTCAGGAGGCTTTCATTAGGTTATAGTCTGTGATTTTGAGAAGACTTTTGTGTCAATCACTCTTCCCCTTTACTTGACTGTGGCATTTCATTATGGGTTTGAGAACTCTGTAACATCCCCCCTCACCAGCTTCGATTCCAATTGAAGCTGCCATCTTCTTCCTTACATAACTTCTGGCTACTATCACACGTTCTGGATTAGGTACCTAAATCAAAATGGTTCATGATTTTATTTTTTAGCTGGAATTGAGGGGTAGCATCTATCTTTAGTAGAGGCAGTGTTATACTCAGGAAATATTTGTGGTTATTTGTTTTCTGTCAAGTAGAGTAAAGAAAGGGCAGTGAAAACAAATGCATTTTTCTTGTAAAAAGAAGCAAAGATGAATTAAGCAAAGACAGTGACAGACTGAGAATGGGCAGGGAGAGAAAGAGAGAGAGGTGGAAATCTACCAGAAGCATTGCTGAGATCTAACTGTTCTACACTTTCTTGGCTTGTGGTTTGTGTGAGTTAATAAATTTCCAACTGCTTCTTCCCCTAAATTGTTAGTTTGTTATTAATTGCTGTCACATCAACTCTGATTCATGGCAATCTTACGTATAGTAAAACAAAACGTTGTCCTGTCCTGCTCCATCTTCAAGCTCATTAGTATAGTGAGTCCATGGTTGTGGTTATTGTGTTAATCCATCTCACTGAGGATTTCTCTTGTTTTCATTGATCTTCTACTTTACCAAACATGGTGTCCTTTCCTAGAGGTTTGCCTTTCCTGATTGGCATACCCAAATAAGCAAGCCAAGGTCTCATCATCCTTGCATCTAAGGACCATTCTGATTGTATTTCTTCTAGGACTGATTTATTCATTCTTCAGGCAGTCCATGGTATATTCAATATTCTTCGTCAACACCATAATTCAAATGAGTTAATTCTTCTTCTTTTTTCATTGTCCAGCGTTCTCACACATATGAGGTGATTGAAAAAGGCATAGCTTCAGTAAGGCACACCTTAGTTATCAAAGTAACATCTTTTCTTCTTACAATTTTTAAGATATCTTTTGTAGAGCTTTGTTCAATGCAATATATCATTCAATTTTTTGACTGCGGCTTATGTGGATGTTAATTGTTCATCAAAGTAGAGTAAAATAGTTGACAATTCTATTTCTTCTCCATTTACTTGATACTGTTTATGAGGATTGTGAGAATTTTAATTTTCTTCATGTTTAGGTGTAATCCATGCTGAAGGTTGTAGTCCTTGATCTTCATGAGTGAGTGCTTCAAGTCATCTTCACTTTTGGCAAGCAACGTTACGTCATCAGCATATCATAGATTGGTAATGAGTCTTCCTCCAATTCTAATGCTGAGTTCTTCCTCATACAGCCTGATTTCTAAGATTATTTCCTTATTTCCCCCTTGTAACTACTCGCATTTGAGTTTTAATGCTTGTATTCAAGAGCTCTGAATAACATAATAGGTTAGTTTCTCCATATCTATTTTTAATCTATAAAATGATAATAATTTATGCAAATTTTGATATATTTATGAAATTATGGAAAATAGTTTCCCCATTAAAACTGAGAGTTTACTTATCTCAGCTGAATTTATAGATACTATTTTAACATTGTAGATTGCAAGCTATGTAAAGGAAACCCTCAAGGATACTTGACTCTTGTTTAGCTCCTCATTAGTTAAAGCACCTGAACTCCATAGTGAAACGTGAATATTCCCTTTACTATCACATTCCTATTTTTAAAAAAGTAAGGAATATATTGCAAATGAGGTTTTAAGGAAAAAAATCAACAATAGCCCAAAAAGACACGCTATGAAAAGGATAAGAAACTATTGCTCTAATTGTGCAGCATGTAATTTTATAATTATTAGTAAATGATATTCATAATCATGGTAAAGACAAAGTATGCTTTTTTTACAAAGGCAATAGCCAAGACAATGAAAATATTTAATAAAATTTGTGTTATAGCTATATATATATAACAGAAATAAATTTTTATTTCTTTCTGCACTGACTGGTATATACACACGTATATACATTCCTTCAATATATTTTTTTTTTTAATATAGCATGCTCTTGGCATGCTCTTCTTAGACGACTTTTGACTAAAAGAATTAGTTGAGATACAACTGAAAGAAACTCCTAAGCAAGAATGAAATTACTGATAAGAAGGTCTGAAAAGACACTAAGTATTGGCCACTACATTTGCCAATATTTTAGGGATTTATTATCTGAACCTTGAAACTTCTTTAGGCTTCATATGTAAATAAACTATATATATACTGAATTCAAATAATAATTAAACCAGCATCAACTATCAATTTATCCCTGTTTGTGGCACAGTACAGTTTACAAGACTACCATGCAAGGTTTGAGGGAGTGAGAGGAGCATGAAGAGATTACCCGAATCCATGTTGATGAAATATGGTTAAGCTACATGCTGAGATGGATCCCTGGTGGAGTAGTGGTTAAGAGTTTCACTGCTAACAAAAAGGTCAGAGTTAAAATTCACCAGCATCTCCTTGGAAACCCTATAGGGCAGTTCTACTCTGTCCTATAGGGTCCCTATGAGTCAAAAATGACTCAACGGCACCTAACAACATATGCTGAAATGCTTACTGTATTACCACAAATAGACTTGGAGGGTTTATTTATTTATTTTTTTGCTGATTATAATCAAGGGGTTATTACAACACCAAAGTGGGAGGCAGAGTAATCAATTTGGACACAACAAATGTATGCATTAAAAAGAGGAAAATAAAAACAAAAACCTGGTATGTAAGCCAGGAAGTAGTTGATTTATGTTTATCCTATTTTAAGTCATCTTCTCGAGCAGTGACACGGACATATTTGCCTCACTGTGACTTCAGAAGGGTTGACCTAATTCTAGTTGCCAACATAACAGCTATGTGATCCACAGGGCCACTGGCTTTCCTTTCACGGATCATGGTAAGTAGGGGACCAAATTCTATCCTTAGCTGAATTAGGCCTTTCTCCCAAAGCTACTATGTCTCTGGCTGGAAGTCACTCGCCTGATTTTTCACACACACAAAAATTAGGATGCAAGAGTGTATCAGAGGGTAATCTGAGTGGCAAAAGTCAAGATTTAGTTGCTTTCCTTCCTTTAATTTTGGCTCTACTCTGAAGTCTCTTCACTGAGTGAATGATGAAAATCATGCCACATGATTACGCCTGGGCCCTGAATCTCTGTTTCTGGCTCAGTAAATGATTTTTTAAATAGTGATATACCTTCAAAACCAAAACCAGAATGACTAATCCAGGAACTCTGAAGGAAGCTGCTGCCAAAACATATTTTTACAAGGCTCAGGATATAGCTTAAGCATGTCTCTGCCTTTGATGCTTGTTAGTCTTACCTTTACGGTGGCCGTTTTCCTGCTTGCTTAGGAAGGGAGACACTTATTGTTATGTACCCCTGTGGAAAATATCAAAAACAGGAGTAGAGAAGCTAATGGTTGAGGTTGACACTTAGTCAGGATCAACTTCAGAAAAAAACAGTACTGGCAGATAAGGTAACTTTTAAGTTTCAACCTATTGGGAGGGATATACCCTAGGTACAGAGCAATAGTATGAGAAATGTGGGCAAGTCTGTTATAGGTCAATCTGTCCCCATAGGTTGCCCAGAAATCCAAAACGGACAGCAGATCTCCCCAGTTGCTGGATTTGTCATGTTTCATCTTTATATTTAGTACAGATGTATCCCTTTAGTCATAAAGAAGCTTCCAGCAGAACTGAAATTTTGGCACACAGTATCATTGAAAATGAATGCATCTGTCCTAGAGAAACTTCTACAAAATAATTTGCTTTCCTTGACCTTCAGAGGGGAGACGTGAGAGAAGGGGGTTAAAAGTAAAATTTAATAGATACACATGATTCTACATTCTTTTCTAAAACTCCCATTTCTATTTCCCATAACTTCATGGTTGGATCATATTAGTAGAATCAGTCATCTGTTTATATTGGGTCCACATTTATAGGACACTGATAGGACACATATCACTTTTGTATCTTGTTACAGAAAGAGCTGAGATAATAATTTATAACTGTAACTTACAGCAGGGAGGATTTATGGTGTTCTCTGGTTGTGGAATGGTTTACCTTTGTACTTGTATACAACATGTCTCTGTAGACTGAGAAGAACTATGAAGTTATTACATATGTAATTTGTTTTACATATATAACAAATTATGGATAACTTTGCGAAGAATGGAATTCCAGAACACTTAATTGTTCTCACGAGGAACCTCTACATAGGTCAAGAGGCAGTCGTTCAACAGAACAAATGGATACGGTGTGGTTTAAAGTCAGGAAAGCTGTACATCAGGGTTGTATCATTTCACCATATTTATTGAACCTGTATGCTGAGCAAATAATTTGGAAACTGGACTATATGAAGAAGAACATGGCATTAGGATTGGGAAAAGACTCATTAACAACCTGCATTATGCAAATGACATGACCTTGTTTGCTACAAGTGAAGAGGACTTGAAGCACTTACTGATGAAAATCAAGGACTATAACCTTCAGTATGGATTGCATCTCAACATAAAGAAAACAGAAATCCTCACAATTGGACCAATAAACAACATCATGATAGACAGCGAATAGATTGAAGTTGTTAAGGATTTCATTTTACTTGAATCCACCATCAATGCCATGGAAGCAGCAGTCAAGAATCAAAAGATGCATTGCATTGGGCAAATCTGCTTCAAAAGTCTTCTTTAAAGTGTTGGAAAGCAAAGATGTCACTTTGAGGACAAAGGTGCGCCTGATCCAAGCCATGGTGTTTTCAATCGCCTCATGTGTATGTGAAAGCTGGACAATGAATAAGGAAGACTAAAGAACTGATGCCTTTAAATTGTGGTGCTGGCGAAGAATATTGAATGTACACCATGAACTGTCAAAAGAATGAACAAATCTGTCTTGGAAGAAGTATAGCCAGAATGCTCCTTAGAATCGAGGATGACAAGACTTTGGCTCACAAACTTTGGACATATTATCAAGATGGACCAGTCCCTGGAGAAGGATATCATGCTTGGTAAAGTGGAGGGTCACTGAAAAAGAGGAAGACCATCAACAAGATGAGTTGACACAGTGGCTACAACAATGGGTTCAAAAATACTAAGGATTGTGAAGATGGCGCAGGACCAGGTAGTGTTTCATTCTGTTGTAGACAGTGTCTCTATGAGTTGGAACTGACTCGATGGCACCTAACAACAGCAACAACATCAAATATATATATATATGTAACTGGGCTACATTTTGGAAAACTCATACGTTAACTGATTCTTTTGTGGGAATTATCATCAATTAAATATGCACGGAATCTACTATAACATTCCATAGGATAATTAGACTTGGAGACGTGATGGTGCAGCAGTGAAGTGCTCAGCTGCTAATCGAAAGTTGGCAGTGTGCACCTACCTGTGTCATTTGCCGCACAGCTGGAGAAAGATGTGGCAGTCTGTTTCCATAAAAATGACAGCCTTCGAAACCACATGGGGCAGTTCTACTCTGTCCCGTAGGGTCGCTATGAGTCAGAATTGACTCGACAGCAATGGGTTTGGGTTTTTTTTTTTTTTTTTGGTTTATAAGTAGAACATTAATCTAAAATGATGCAGCAAAAATATGTTTTTAGTTCTGTTTTCCTCCACAGCATTTCATATTTAATGAGAAAACTTAAAAAAGTATTTAAATGTTTATTTTCACATTATAGTTTCCTCTTCTTCATGGTAAAATTGTGCTTAATACGATTTGGTTTGGTTTCAGGTACTAATTAATGTCAGACAGAAGGGAAGTAGATTTGGTGGGACCAATTTCCATAAGCTTATGCAGATATTTTGTCTAGCAATAGGGCTACTATTTCCTGTAGCCCTGTAAAGTGTTATTGTTTTTGTTTGGTGTCATCTAATTAAGTAAAGTGCTATAGCTAAGCAGAATTATGACCTCATTTGAACATACCTAACTCTGCCATTTTTGTGTGGATGTGGCCTTGGCCAATAGTGATTTGATTTTAAATGGAGTCTGACAAAAGGCAGACTGTGAAGACCTTGAAACACAAGTAGACTCACAATGAATTAGAAGAACCCCATTTCTTTTCCAGTCAAGGCTATAGTTGTGACCTGCTTGAAAAGGCAGAAAACTAAAATGGGAGAAAGGTCTGCGAATTCAGAAGTCTTGATGAGAAAATGCCACTACTAGAGAATAGTGACCTTTATGGATTTTGCTCTTCCTTCATGTTTTGTGAACACTTCTGGGAGTTAAATTTTGAGAGCAGTAGCATGAATGTTCTCATCTCTAGCCTTGTGAAAGGAAGTTTTTATTACATAATTTTAATGCTAAGATTAATGAGTAAAGAAGGGACAGAGAAATCGATTTGTGTTTTAGGAATCAATTGTTAAGTGCAAGAGGAGAGTCCAAGGTGAAGGGAAGTTCTGGTGTTTCTTTCTTTCTTTTTTTTTTCCTATAAAGATTTTTTTTCACAGGCTTTACATAATTATTCTATGATATCCTGTTTTATATTTTCTAGGTCAACAAGAAACATTGTTCTCTCAGGAGTCATTTGATAAAAAATGTTATGCCCGGAGACGTAGCAGATCTGTTTCCTAACCTATTTCTTCTATTTCTGAATGGCATTCCTTATATTTGCACTTTTACAACCTCTTGATTCCTAGGAGTAAATACTGAGAATGAAATAAAAAGATCATTCCAATGAGAAAATGAATCAGTTAACGTACAGGGCTTTGGAAATCTAAGTCTTTGAAAATTCTTGTAACTTTAATAATGAACACATATGTCCTTGCTGAGGAAATACAGAAAACGGAGCATTTCAATCTTCTTTTCTTAGTTATGAGGCATTGCCTAATGTATTAAAAGGAGATTATTTAACTCTTCTTACTCTTAAATGATATTATTGTAGTGGAATAAATTATGTCCCCCCAAAAATGTGGGTATCAACTGGGCTGGGTCATGATTCCCGGTGTTGTGTGATTTCCCCTATGTTGTAAATCCTGCCTCTATGATGCTAATGAGGGAAGATGGGCAGCAGTTGTATTATTGAGGCAGAACTCAATCTAAAGATTGGATTATGTCTTGAGGCAACCTCTTGAGATATAAAAGAGAGAAGTGAGCAGAGAGACAGAGGGGGCCACATACCACCAAGAAAGCAGCAACAGCAGCAGAGTGCGTTCTTTGGACCCAGTTTCCCTGCACCTGAGAAGCTCCTTGACCAGAGGAAGATTGATGACAAGGGTCTTCCAACAGAAAGAGAAAGCCTTCCCCTGGAGCTGACACCCTGAATTTGGACTTGAAACCTATTAGACTGTGAGAGAATAAATTTTTCTTTGTTAAAGCCACCACTTGAGGTCTTCTTCCTTTTATAGCAGCACTAGATAACTAACATAATTATGTTAATGATGTTGTAATAATCACCTTATTTGAAATTATCCCCAAATCCAAACTCATCCCTACTTTACTTTGCTTCCCAAAGTCCTAACAAACCTTTAGATGTAAAGTCAATTTTTCCTTCTCTAAAGCTTCTTCTCTGAATTCCTTATAAGGGACACATTTCATTTTAATACAAGCATATATATATATATGTATGTGTATATATATAATATATATATACACATACATATATAGCGCTTTAGATGAAGGCTTACAGAGCAAATTAATTTCTCATTAAACAATTAATATACACATTGCTTTGAGACATTGGTTACCAGCCCCACAATGTGCCAATACTCTCCCCTTCTCAATCTTGGGTTTCCCATTACCAGCTTTCCTGTCCCCTTCTGCCTTCTACAAGCATATATTTTTATTTTAATAATCTCAAATCTATGTCTTTCTCTTTAGTGACATGGTACACTCAATGAGGGCATAATCTATGGCTTAAGTAGGGAAACCTCTGGGTGATGCAAACAGCTAAACCACTTGGCTAAGAGACAGGTTGGAGGTTTGAGTTCAACCAGACACACCTCAGAAGAAAGGCCTGGAGATCTACCTAGGAAAAAAATCAGCCATTGAGATCCCTAAGGAGCACAGTTCTATTCTGCCACACATAGGGTCACCTTGAGTTTTAATTGATCCAACAGACTCAATTGGTACAGGTAAGAACAGAATTTCAGGGTTTTCCCAAAAAAGTACCCTAACCTTTCAAAAGAACTTTGTTGTTATTAGGTGTCTTTAAGTTTGTTCCGACTCATAGCAACCCCATGTATAAAGGAAAGAAATACAGCCCAGTCCTGTACCATTCTCACAATCATTGTTATTTTTGAGGCCATTGTTGCAACCACTGTGTTAGTCCATCTTGTTGAGGATCTATCTCTTTTTCACTGATCCTCTACTCTACCAATATGATGTCCTTCTCCAGGGACTGGTCCCTCCTGATAACATGTCCAAAGTAAGTGGGATGAAGTCTTGCAGTCCTTGATTCTAAAGAGCATTCTGGCTGCACTTCTTCCAAGACAGATTTGTTTGTCTGTCTGATTAAAAAAAAAAAAAAAGCCCATTGCAATTCCGACTCTTAGTGACCCTATAAGACAGTGTATAACTTCCCCATATGATTTCCAAGGAATACCTGGTAGATTCGAACTGCCAACCTTTTGGTTAGCAGCTATAGCTCTTAACCACTATGCCACCAGGGTTTCCATCCTTCTGATAGTACATAGTATTTCAGTAGTCTTAGCCAACACCATAACACCAACTCTTCTTTGGTCTTCTTCATTAATTCACATGCATATGAGGCAATTGAAAATACCATTGCTTGGGTCAGGCTCACCTTAGTCCTCAAAGTGACATCGGTGATTTTCAACACTTTAAAGAGGGCTTTTACCAGACTTACTGGACTAACAGAGATTGGAGAAGTCCCTAGAGTACGGTCCCTGAACAGCCTTTTGGCTCAGTCATGAAGTCACTCTCAAGGTTCACCCTTCAGCCAAAGACTAGACAGGCCCATAAAACAAAATGAGACTCAAGGGGCACACCAGACCAGGGGCAAGGACTAGAAGGTAGGAGGGGGCAGGAAAGCTGGTAATAGGGAATGCAAGGTCAAGAAGGAAGAGTGTTGACATGTCGTGGGGCTGTTAGCCAATGTCATAAAACAATATGTATACTAACCGTTCAATGAGAAACTAGTTTGTTCTGTAAACCTTCAACTAAACCACAACAAATAAATAAATAGAGGGCCCTGGACAGAGTTGGAGAAAAATGTAGAACAAAATTCTAACAAAAGATAAAATAAAATAAAGAGGGCTTTTGCAGCAAATTTGCCTAATGCAATACGTCATTTGATTTCCTCACTGTTCCTTCTGTTGCTGTTGATTATGGATCCAAGTAAGACGAAATCTTAGACAACTTCCTTATTTTCTCTGTTCATCATGATGTTGTTTGTTGGACCAATTGTGATGATTTTTCCTTTCTTTCTGTTGAGATGTAATCCATACTGAAGGATGCAGTCTTTGATCTTCATCAGTAAGTGCTTCAAGTCCTCTTTGCTTTCAACCACCAAGATTATGTCATCCACATACCACAGATTGTTAATGAGTCTTCCTCCAATCCTGATGCTCTCTCTTCTTCCTATAGTCCAGCTTCTTGGATTATTTGTTCAGCATACAGACTGAATAAATATGGTGAAAGGATACAACCTTGAAGACACCTTTCTTGATTTTAATCCATGAATTATTCCCTTGTCTTTGAATGACTGCCCTTTGTGCTATGTACAGTTTATGCATGAGCACAATTAAGTGTTCTAGAATTCCCATTCTATGCAATTTTATCCATAGAGATCTATACAGTTGAATGCCTTTGCATAGTTAAAAAAAAAAAAAAGAGGTAAACATGTTTCTATTATTCTCTACTTGCAGTCAAGATCCATCAATTTTAATATTCTTAATCTCTCAGATAAATCAGGTTCTTTTTTTAAAGATAGTTATTTTGAATGAAATATAGAAAATTGATTCTTTAAGCAATTCAATATGAATGAGTTTAGAATATTTTTAAATAGTTTTCACAATAAGAGAAGATGCATTGAAGACCTGAGTGCTGAAAGTGTGGGACTGAAAAAAAAATATTTTGTTTTGTTTTGTTTTTTGCAGTTTTACCTAGGACTTAATCTCATGTAACTGCTAATGTTGACCTCAATACATATGTCTTGAACTGGATGATAAGCATCCCAGTATTGCATTTTGGTTCCTTTATGTATCTTTTTTAGTATTAAAACCTCTAACTGAAAAGACCAACGATAAACAACACTTTTTATGTTACCATCTTCTACTTTTTGTTGTTGTTGTTGTTAATGTTAACTATCCAAGATCAAAGTTTCTTTATTTTAGGAAATGAAAGTGATTCAAGGAATTTTTTTTTTTTTTTGGACATAAAGTTGGATCACTATTTCCTTCCTAAGAGATGCTTGACTTTATTATTATTTTTTTTTTTCTTTTTAAATTTCAGTTGTAGGCTCTCTTCAATTTGGTCATACATGAATTTAAAGTGGGGCTAGAGTGAAGTAGCCACAACAATGGACTCAAACATGTGACAATCCTGAAGATGGCACAGAACTGAGCCATCATAAATTGGAGCCAACTCAATGGCAAATCATAGCAACAACAGATCAAAGCAATATAATTGATTAGAGAGATAAAGTAGAAAGTGTGCAAGTTATTAAAACAAACTATTATTATTTGAAAACTTTTATTGAATTTCTGTGGACACAGCTCAACTAGAATTCTTAAGAATTGATAAATATGAGGTGACTTATTGTTTGAGGTGACTTATTGTGAGAGGTAAGCTACTTTGTGATTAAGAGTTATTTATCTTTTGTTTTTTCTTCAGCAAAACCTGCCATTCTCATAGACAGGGAGTGGGGTTATCACAACCCAAACCACCTTTGTCTCGGTTGCTGTTGCTGTTCTGGGAAGTAAGAAAGGCACATATACTACTAAAAGGCCATAATCAAACCCTTACATGGATATAAAAACCATGGTTAGAATAGGGTTTGCTAGTAAATTAGGAAACTAATATGCTCTAAGCAAATTTTGTTATCTTTGCTTTATTAACCCTTATGCTGTAGCTGAATGACAATAATGGCTGACCCACAACAGGTAGGAAAAAATTGATAGTATTCTTATATTCTTACTTATGTGCATTTTCTTTACTTACACAGAGAAAAGAAGGGTAGGTAACATTGTAGTAGAGCTCTGAATCTTCCTTCTAGTGTAAGGAGCATGTGACCAAGTGACTGCAAAATGGAGTGGAAGTCTCAGGCACATTGCAAAATACTCCTCTAAGACCACATTTCCTTTCATGGATGTTGTTGGCAGAGCTTCTTTGCTATTTTTCTCTTGCCATCTACATTCTGATACTTTGCATGTTGAGGATCCCTGTAAGCCTTACTTTGTTGAAAATGTTGATTATGTCTGGTGAACAATTTGATAACAATTTGGCATTGTCTCTATGCTGAAGTGATCCACAAATGAAAAGGAAAGAAACTTATTGCACCTATTAACATAGACCTTAAGAGTTAAAAATTTTTTTTTTTCTGATCTTTCCCTTTCTACAAACAATTTATACATAAAAGAATGTTTACTAAAATAAATAGTGTGTCCCCTGGGAAATGATTTATAGAAAAAGTAGGCTGGAATAAGTAATTTATCTTTTTTTTCTCTCCTGGAGTTGCCCAAAGCAGGTCCAGCTAGGTGCAGTTTCTCATCAATAAAGACACACCGAAGTGAGGTGGGAGGAAGAACAGTTTATCACAAGCATGCAGGCAAGGAGCAAGGAGATGGATACATCAAATCAACTCCCCAAACAAAGCAAGGCAGAACCTTTTATACTGTCTTTCACAAGGAAGTACAAACAAACATTATGCACTAAATAGGTTCTCATGGCATGCAGGCGCCGTAAGACAAATTGCGATTTTTCTTAAACTGGGTTTGACTGCCTTGAGCCACACTCAGCAGTTTGAGGACAATGGACAGAGGAGTCAGGGTCCCCTTGGTCTGAGCAGCTACTAATTGAGCCACACCCAGCACTATCACAGTGATTAGAGGTCCTGTGCTAACCAAAAGGTCAGCAGTTGAATCCACCAGCTGCTCCTTGGTAACCCTATCAGGCAGTTCTACTGTGTCCTATGGTGTTGCTATGAGTAGGGATTGACTCGTTGGCATAGGTTTGGTTTTATTTGGTAAGCAGCTTCTGGCTCCATTGGCTATCACAGGTTATATGCAATTCTCAGGTCATCTGTTTAGTTGTTCTCTTTCTGTTCTTTGAATATTGTTTTATTTATTTATTTGACTACATTCAATTTACCTTTCATATAAAGGTCAAATATTAATGTGGGTCAAATGCTCATTATATTGAAAGAATATTTGCCTTCAAAGACCGTTCATTGCTATATGTAGAAACTAGCATACATCATTATACAGCATTCATCGTTAATAAATGTTGTTTGTTTGTTTCCCTTCACGGATATTACTTATTTAGTGTGTGTAAATGCTTTATTTTTGTGTTTTTTATTACTAGAGAAATTTTTGGCACTTAACAAATTCAAATTTCTATACGGATAGAATTACATTTTTACAGATATGTCTATTAGCAGTAGTGATGTTATTGGCTTTACTCTTTATTGTAAGTCTCAAATTTTTATTTCTTATTAAAACATTCTCATTTTGGGGGAAAAAAAACCATGTTGTTGTTGAGTCAATTCCTACTCAGAGTGACACAATATGGCAGAGTAGAACTGCCCCATAGGATTTCCAAAGAGTGGCTGGCAGATTCAAACTGCTGACCTTTCAGTCAGTAGCCATAGCTCTTAACCACGGCATACCAGGGCCCCCCAAAACATTAAGTTTATCAATTTGTGAATCATTTATAGAGTGACTGTCAATTTGATGGTGTAACAACTCCAATTCCCTTTTAATAAATATCTGTAGGATGTTTCGTTATTTTTATTCACCACAAGGTTACTTAGTGCTGCAAATTGGTCATGTGAGTTCTCCAGATGCAACTAAACCCTTTATTAATTGGGATGCAATTAAAGATTATGATGCAGTAAATTGTTGCTGGAGGGCGATTCATTCTACACTTCTTAGGAAAGTATAGAAGCTCTTTAATTTCTGAATCCAACGTAATTCTTCAAAGTATTTAATTTTGAAGAATTGCAAACTGGATAAGAATGTGACTAATCGGATTCTTATATTTTCTCTTCTAATTTGACAAGAATTGAACTAGCAGCTTCTTCTTCCTTGTTCTAATAAGAAAAAAAAAAACTATCCTTGATATTTTACAAAGCTTCCCTTTATCCCTGATTATGTATACATTTGATATTAATTGTGTTTTTGTACACATATATATATAAACACACAAAGGGACTACTGAATACCAAAGTCTCACATGTATGTGGATGTATAGATAGATCAGATATGGGAATTTAAATTTTCCAAATTATTGTTGTTTGAACCATCAAAATAGTTAATTGTATAAGAAAAATTAATATACGTGTTGTATATGTCCTTTATGTGACAAGTGTGGTATAAGAATTTGTGGTCTGTGTTCACTTGTCTTGCTATTTTTCCACTTTTTCTGTCATGATGTTCAATGGTTGAGTAGTAGGGTAGTCTCATGAATCTGTCAACATAATAGCAACCTCCTTGACTATACATGGTTTGTCCTAGAATAGTCCAGTGTGAATAATAATATAGGCCATGTTGCTTTCACACTTAGTTTTCCTGTTAAGTCAGAATATTATACTCAATTCAGTATGGTCTGGGGTGATAAAAGATGTTTCACAGAAACATGGAAAGCTAGAACACTTAAAAATCTTTTTCTTTTTAAAGTAAGAAAATTAAGTCCCAGAAAATGTATATACCGCTGAAATATTTTCAGCTATCATGTTATTTTTCCCCTTCTTATATATTTTAGGCTAAACATTTTCCAGAGAAATCTTGAGTACTGACATTTTCTGCAGGAGAGGGAATCTTCAGTTACTCTTGGTTCTGTTTTAGTTATGAAAGATGTATACTGATCCCAAGTGTTCACTCCCCCTCAAAAAACAAAACAAACAAAAAAAAAACATTGCCATCTAGTCGATTCTGACTCATAGGAACCCTATAGGACAGAGTAGAACTGCCCCATAGGGTTTCCAATGAGCGGATGGTGGATTCAAACTGCTGACATTTTGGTTAGCAGCCAAATGCTTAATCACTGTGCCACCAGTGTCCACAAGGGGAAGAAATAGTTTTCCTCTTACCAAGTTACTTGCATCTTTCCATAAGTCACATAAACCCTTTCTCTTAGCTACTTTTAGAGGCAGAAGGAGTGTGTAACAGGTTATTTCACGTCTCCTTCCTCACCTAAAACTGCAGGTGGCCCTCTCGATGCACAGGAATATGTGCTGTACTAGTCCTCTAGATGTGTTTCTAACACAAAATACTTCCCATGTCTGCTCACTTTCTCTGCTAACATAGCCGCCATTTCTCATTGTTTCTGTAGTGATTCTATAGGGGAGCCTCCCTTAGCTGCTGGTACATGCACCACTTCCTTTAACAGCTGCTTAGGTAGATAAGAAGAGGAGGAGAGATTGAGGCTACTAAACCAATGTCAAGAGTACCCAACAAATAGTCAAAAATGCAAAAACTGACACTTTGAACTTGAAATTTTTAATGAACGTTGTATTTTCTAACTGCTTGCTTTTAGGTGCCGGATGGTTGGCTCTGACCCATAGCGGCCTTCTGTATAGTAGAAGAAAATGTTTTTCAATCCTACCCCATCCTCACAATCCTTGCTGTGTTTGAGCCCATTGTTGCAACTACTGTGTCAATCCATCTTATTGACGGTCTCCCTCTTTTTTGATGGTCTTCTACTTTAACAAGCGTGATATGTTTTTCCAACAACTGGTCCTTCCTAATGACATGTCCTAAGGAAGTGAGACAAAGTTTCACTATCCTCACCTCAAAGGAACATACTGTTTATATATTCTCCAAGATGAGTTTGTTCATTCTTCTGGCAGTCCATGGTATATTCACTATTCTTCACCAGCACCATAATTCAAAGGCACTAATTCTTCTTTGGTCTTCATTTTTCATTATCCAGCTTTTGCATGCTTATGAGGTGATTGAAAATAGCATGGCTTGGGTCAGGTGCACCTTAGTCATCAGTATGATATCTTTGCTTTTTATAACTTAGAGTACTATTTTAAATTTTGAGCAATCACAATTATTTTTAGGACTAGTCCCCAGAAATGCACATATTCTTATATACACGTAAAAGTATACACACTGCTCCTTTCCCTGGGGTGGAGATGCTGCAAAGATCTAGAATAAAAACTTTAGCCTTGGACATATACTTGCAAATTATTATTATTATTTTTTAATATTCTGCTGCACTTATTTCATAATACATTTTAGACACATATTTAGACACAAATTCAGGTCCCAAATCTGAGAATCTTTTCTCAAAATTTTTCTCTTTTGGAATATTAACTAAAGTTTTCTAGCCTTAGTTTCTCTATCGATAAGTTTAACATTTGATTTACTTCCAGATAACACCTTCGTTTCTGTGGTTTTATTATTTATCATTTCATTTTACTAATTTTGCTAAGATTTTGTTACCCAGGTTGCTATCACATGTAAATAAGTTTGGCAGTCACATACTCAATGTGATTTAAGGCACACTGTGCAAACCCCCTGTCCCAAACACTCTTTCGTACTGCCCCTGATGTCATGTTTTTATCTTCATCATGTACCATTAGAAGTTAAGACATTGAAGATGATGGTAATAAGTCAATGAGAGACATTTGAACTTCTGGAGGAAGAGTTTCCCAATTGGAAAAAAAAAAAATCATGGTATCTTACGAACTCCTCTCTTTCTTCACAACAGTTACTCTAAATACCCACTATCTTTCATGAGTTTTTATGCCTTAGAGCCACTGTCACTTCATAGAGAGAATTGAAGCTATCAAGTGAGAGCCTCCTCTGTTTTCCATAACTCATCTATGTGTTACATTACACTGAACTTCTTTTTCAATTTCTCCTCCTCTTCTTTTTTCCCTAAATAATTATGCTTTTGTACCACAACCCAAATAAAACCACTGTTACTATGTTTGCCAGTGAAATCCATTTATGAAATTGTATACCCAATTACCATTCATTATCCTATTTGACATCCTAGTAGCATTTGATGCAGTTGATCGTTTGCTGTTTCTTGAATTTCTTGAAACACCTCTTCTCTTGCCTTCCAGGATACCTTCTTTTCTGGCTCTTCTGCTTCATTGGAGGTCACGTCTCAATCTCCTTTGTGGGCTCCTTTTCCTCTTTCCAGGGCCAAGTATTGACCTTCTTCTGTTCTCTAGCTTCTCTCACTTACTATGTGATTTTATCTAATTGTATGACTTTTCTATATTCTAATAACTCAAAATTCTATCTTCACCACAATCTCTTCCCTCTATATAAGGCTCATGTGTTCACCTGTCTAATCAATATCTTTACTTAGGAAATGAATAGTAATCTCTGCACAGATAGATAGGGAGGTAGATAGCTGCTGTCAAGTCGACTCAGACCCATGGCAACCTTATATACAACAGAATAAGTTATCCCGTCCTGTGTTAGCTTCACAGCCTCCGGCATGGTTGAGTCCATTGTTGTGGCTATTTTGCTACTTCCCCAAGGGTCTTTCTCATCCTCGCCAGCCCTCTACTTTCACCAAACATGATATCTTCCTTCAACAATTGATTCCTCCTGATGATAGGCCCAAAACAAGAGAGTCAAACAGTGTTCTGTTGTGATACATAAGGTATTCATTGGGTCGTTTTTGAAAGTAGATCTCTAGGTCTTTCTTCCTAGTTTGACTTTGTCTGGAAGCCCTGCTAAAACTCGTCCATCATGGGTGACTCTGCTAATATTTGAAATACCAGTGGCATAGCTTCCAACATCACAGGAACACGCAAGCCACCACAAACTGACAGATGGGTAGTAGATCTCTTAGTACTATAGACCTAAAAATAAACACCCTAACACTCCCCAAATCCTGTGCCTCTTTCAGTCTTACCTTTCTGGTTAAAAAGCACTGATACTCACCTGATTACTCAGTCCAAGCATTCAGGACTCGTTCTTGACTCTTTCTTCTCCTGTGCCAGGTTCAATTTATTAACAAAACCTTAAATTTCTTATTTCAGGCTGCTTCTAAATTTTACCACACCTCACCAAATCCACAACTAGCTACCACCTCAGTTCTAGACTCTAAATTTATCTGAATTACTGTACTATCTTCCTATTGTGGCAGACTGTAAGCTGTCCATCATGACCCCTACTTCTAGTGTTCAGGCCTTGTATAATGATCTCCCGAGTGTCGAAGGAGCTTAGACTCGCTTTTAAGCAATAGAATAGGGCCAAAGTGATGAGATATCACTTCGGTAATTACAGCGCACAAGATCGTAGCACCCATCTCATGAGGAAATTTTCTTCCCCATTACTTCTGAGGAAGCAAACATTCATGTTAAGAAGGTCCTCTTAGCAAGGAATTGAGGACTGCCTCTGGCCAACAGCCCAAAAGAACCTGAAGCCTTTAGTTTAAAATGCTACAAGGAACTGAGTGGTACCAATAGTAAGGAAAGCTTTAAAGTAGATAGTGTCTCTATAGAGGGTCAGATGAGAACACAGGCTTGGCTTAAACCTTGATTGTAGCCTGGTGAGACACTGAAGAATAGGTTCCAGCTGTGCTGTGCCTTCTTGACCCCCAGAAACTATAAGATAATAAAAGTGTGTTGTTTAAATCCACTAAGTTTGCAATAATACTGTTATGCAGCAATAGTAACTAATACACCTGGTCTCTTCTCATGGAACCATTTTCTCTTATAGTCTATTCTCTATAGAGTCAGCAATTGATTTTTTCTCTTTTTTTCCAAATGTGTCAGCAAATGATTTTAATTGTTTACACTTGTTCATTTATTTATTTATTAAATTTTAAAAATTGAGTTTATTTTCAGTGCCAAACTGAATGTTTGGACTGGAAAAATAACTATGAGTAGCTATGCACCGCAAAATAAACCAAATCAAACCCACTGCTATCAATTCAATTCTGACTCACAGTGACCCTGTAGAACAGAGCATAACGGCCCCAAAGGGTTTTCAAGGCTGAAATTCTTATGGAGGCAGACCGCCACATCTTCTTGCACAGAGTGGCTGATGGGTTCAAACCACTAACCTTTAGCTGAGCACTTTAACCACTGTGCCACCAGTGTTCCTCTTTAGTTACTACAGCACTTAAATCTTCCCTTTTACTTCCCTGATCTTTTGTTCTTACGCCTTGTGCTGGGTTGAATTGTGTCCCCTAAAAAGATATTTTTAACTCCTAATCCTTAGTACCTGTGAGTATGGCCTTATTTGGAAATAAGGTCTTTGCAGATGTAACTAAGTTAAGAAGGGCTAATTCTAGATTAAAATGGGTCCTAAATTCAATAAGGCTGGTATCTTCATAAGAAGAGGAGAGGCAGAGAGAACACAGATAGGGAAGAAAGTCAACATGTCCATGGAGGCAGGAATTGGAGTTAGATAGCTGCAAGTAAAGGAACACCAGGAATTTCTGGTAACTACCAGAAGCTGAAAAAGGCAAGGAGTTCTCCCCTAGAGTTTTAGAGAAATCATGGCCCTGCCAAAACCTTGATTTCAAACTTCTAGCCTTCAAACTGTGAAAGAAACAATTTATTTTAAGTTACCGTTTATAGTAATTTGTTTTGTGAACCTAAGAAACTAATTGTTGTTGTTGTTAGGTGCCATCCAGTTGATTCTGACTCATAGCGAACATATGCACAACAGAACAAAACGCTGCTCAGTCCTGCGTCATCCTCACAATCTTTGCTACTCTTAAGGCCACTGATAAAGCCACTGTGTTAGTCTATTCCCTTGAGAGATTTTCTCTTTTTTGCTGACCCTCCACTTTATCAAGCATCATGCCCTTCTCCAGGGACAGGCCCATCCTGATAACATGTCCACAGTACATGAAACAAAGTCTTATCATCCTTGCTTCAAAGGAGCATTCTGGCATTCTTGCTGTACTGCTTCTTAGACAGATTTTTTTCATTCTTTTGGAAGTACGTGGTATAGTCAATATTCTTCACCAACACCATAATTCAAAGGCATCAATTCTACTTTGGCCTATCAGTTTGTTTTACTGTGTTGGCTTTCCTGTTGCTGTGATGCTGGAAGCTATGCCACCAGTATTTCAAATACCAGCAGGGTCATCCAAGTTGGATACATTTCCCCAGAGCTTCCAGACTAAGGCAGACTAGGAAGAAGGACATGGATGTCTCCTTCTGAAAAAAATTGGCCAGTGAAAACCTTATGAATAGCAATGGAATATTGTCTAGTACAGTGCCAGAAGGTAAACCCCTCAGGTTGGAATGCACTCAACATACCACTGGGGAAGAGCTGCCTCCTCGAAGCAGAAAAACAAAACCAAATCTGTTGCCTTTGAGTTGATTCTGACTCATAGGTACCCTCAAAGTGAAGTCAATCCTAATGACATGTATGGAATAAAGATTTTGGAACCTTCATTTTCTAGACGGCACGACTCAAAATGAGAAGAAACAGCTGCAAACATCCATTAATAATTGAATCATGGAATGTACAAATTCTGAATCTAAGAAAATAGGAGTCATCAGAAATGAAATAGAATGCATAAACATCGATATCCTAGGCATTAATGAGCTGAAATGGACTGGTATTAGCCATTTTGAATCAGACTATCATATTGTTTATTATGCCAGGAATGACAGATTGAAGAGGAATGGTATCACATTCATTCTCAAAGAGAAAATTTCAATATCTATCCTAAAGTACAACACTGTCAGTGATAGGATAATGTGTACAGGCCTACAAGGAAGACCAGTTAACACAGCTATTATTCAAAATTACACACCAACCACTAATGCCAAAGATGAAGATTTTTACCAACTTGTGCAGTTTGAAAATGATCAAACATGCAATCAGCATGCATTGATAATTACTGGTGATTAGAATGTGAAAGCTGGAAACAAAGAAGGATCAGTAGTTGGAAAATATGGACTTGATAGAAATGACACTGAAGAATGCATTATAGAATTTTACAAGACCAACAACTTCTTCATTGTAAATACTTTTTTCCAACAATGTAAACAGCAACTACACATATGGACCTCACCAGGTCGAATACACAAGAATCAAATCAACTACATACATGGAAAGCTCAATATCATCAATCTGAACAAGGACAGGCATCAACTGTGGAACAGACCATCACTTGCTCATATGCAAGTTCAAGTTGAAGCTCAAGAACAATGCAGCAACTCTATTAGAGCCTAAATGTGACCTTGAGTATATCCCACCTGAGTTTAAAGACCATTTCAAGAATAGATTTGAAGAATTGGACACTAATGACCACAGACCAGACGAGTTGTGGGAAGACATCAAGGACATCATATATGAAGAAAACAAAAGGTCATTAAAAATACAGGAAACAGGGGGAGCCAAGATGGTGGAATAGATAGATGTTTCCAGTGAGCCCTCTTTACAACAAAGACCCCCCCAAAAAGTGAAATGAGTATATTTGGGACAAGCTGGGAGCCCTGAGCACCAAAGGCAAGCTTAGACAACGAACTGAGGGGCAGGGGGCAGAAAGACAGTTCAGAAGTGGACGGGAGTTACCGGACTTGAATTGTGGGGAGCCCTTAGGCACCATTCCTGGAGCAGTGGCAGTGGCAGGCTGGTACTAGAGTTCAGCCGCAGTTTCCTCAGGAAGAAGCAGCCAGCTGCACAGCCTACTCACACCTCCAGAACCTGAGGAGAACGGCGCTCTCGGGAAAAGCTAAGTACTTTTGTATATTTTACCTCGCCCCCGCCAAGCCAGCTTCAGTGGCTGAATCCCTGGGTCTGAGAAAGGCCCTGTAGAGCACCTAGAGCCATCCTCCCAGCCTTGGGGAAGGAAAAAAATTGCAACTGGGGGTAAAAGATAATTTGCTAGCTCCATTAACCAGGGGAGCTCAGGAGAGAAGTGGCTCCTGTCCAGGCATAAACAGCCCATGGACCTCGAGCTCCTTTACCTTCTGCATGGACCTGTGTGGGCCTATTTCAGGAGAATAGGCCCTTGTTGGCAAATTCCAACCATTTCAGCTGTGCGGTGGAGAGGCGGGTGTTTGACATTTGACATTGCTTTCCCTATCAAACAAGGTCCTTACCTATCCACATCAGGGACCTAGGGACTGGTAGTTCTACTCAGGTCACCCAGCCACCCACAACAGAGGTCCAAAGATAACTGGTACCTCCTGGTCCTTATAACAAAAACTTTGGGTGCCCATGGTTTGTCTGCAGAACCCACCCACCTGCATGCTCTAGGAAACAAGGACGCATTTTCCTCAGAGACACTAGGGGGTCGATTCTCAGCTCCCTGCCTTGTTCAGAGCTTGACCCCCTGCTGCAATCAGATACCAGTATATATGCAAATCACCCCTGCCCCTCTAAGACTGTAGGACAGAGCCTGTAACACACACTTGATGATCAGGTACCCGGAAACCTAAGCTGAATTCATACAAGAAAACTGAGCGGACTCCTAGACTGATGTACCTGATAACAGTTCTAGCCGGCTGGGGACAGGACATCAGAGCTCCAAAGGCGAAAATAATCAAGCTAGCTCACACAAGCAACCCATATGGGTACACCAAAACAAAACAAAGCAAGCAGCTACAACACAGTAAGCAAGTATAAACTAATACAATAACTTATAGATGGCTCAGAGACAACAGTTGATATCAAGTCACTTAAAGAAACAGGCCATGTTCACCTCAGCAGGCTCTCAAAACAAAGAATCCAGGGATCTTCTAGATGGAAGTGCATTCCTGGAATTACCAGATGCAGAATACAAAAGTTTAATATACAGAACCCTTCAAGACATCAGGAAGGAAACGAGGCAATATGCAGAACAAGCCAAGGAACACACAGATAAAGCAATTGAAGAAATTAGAAAGATTATTCAGGAACATAATGAAAAGTTTAATAAGCTGGAAAAAATCCATAGACATAGAGCAATCAGAAATTCAGAAGATTAACAATACATTTACAGAATTAGACAACTCAATAGAAAGTCAGAGGAGGGGAATTGAGCAAATAGAAGCTAAAATTTTTGAACAGAAGATAAATCACTTGGCACTAATATATTTGAAGAAAAATCAGATAAAAGAATTAAAAAAAATGAAGAAAAGTTAAGAATCATGTGGGACTCTATGAAGAGCAATAACCTATGAGTGATTGGAGTACCGGAACAGGGAGGAATAACAGAAAATACAGAGAGAATTGTTGCACATTTGTTGGCAGAAAACTTCCCTGATATTGTGAAAGATGAGAAGATATCTACCCAAGATGCTCATCGAACTCCACATAACATAGATCTGAAAAGAAAGTCACCAAGACATATTATAATCGAAGTTGCCAAAAACAAAGATAAAGAGAGAATTATAAGAGCAACGAGGGATAAACAAAAAGTCACCTACAAAGGAGAACCAATAAGAATAAGCTCAGACTACTCGGTAGAAACCATGCAGGCAAGAAGACAATGGGATGACGTATTTAAAAAAATGAAGGAAAAAAAATTGCCTGCCAAGAATCATACATCCAGCAAAACTGTCTCTTAAATATGAATGTGAAATTAGACATTTCCAGATAAAAAAAAGTTGAGGGAATTTGTGAAAACCAAACCAAAACTACAAGAAATACTAAAGGGAGTTCTTTGGTTAGAAAATCAATGATACCAGGTATCAACCTAAGACTAGAATACTGGGCAGAGCAACCAGAAGTCAGCCCAGAGAGGGAAATCCAAAAAAACAAAGCAAGAGTATAAAGAAAAAAAAAAGCCCAACACAAGGTAACAGCGAAGTTATTATATAAAAGAAGACAACATTAAAATAATAAAGAGGGACTAAGAAATGTAATTGTACAGCTTCCATATGGAGAGGAAGATATGGCGATACAAAGAATTAAAAGTTAGTTTTAAATTTAGAAATATACGCGTAAATAATAAGGTAACCACACAGGAGACAAACTATCCTACTCATCAAAATAAAATACACGGGAAAAATACAGACTCAGCAGAAACAAAATCAACTACAACAAATATGAGGAAAGGACAATATATAAAAATAATCTACTCAGCACATAAAATTAAGTGGGGAAAAGAAACTTTCAACAACACAAAGAAAAAGACATCAAAATGACGGCGCTAAATTCATACCTGTCCGTAATTACCCTGAATGTAAATGGACTAAATGCACCAATAAAGAGACAGAGAGTGGCAGAATGGATTAAAAAACTAGATCTGTCTATATGCAGCCTACAAGGGACACACCTTAGACTTAGAGACACAAACAAACTAAAACTCAAAGGATGGAAAAAATATATCAAGCAAACAACAATCAAAAAAGAGCAGGAGTGGCAATATTAATTTCTGACTAAATAGGCTGTAAAGTTAAATCCATCAGAAAGGATAAGGAAGGGCACTAAATAATGATTAAAAGGACAAAACACCAAGAAGATATAACCATATTAAATATTTATGCACCTAATGACAGGGCTGCAGAATACATAAAACAAACTCTATCAGCATTGAAAAGTGAGATAGACAGCTCCACAATAATAGCAGGAGGCTTCAACACACCACTTTTGTTGAAGGACAGGACATCCAGAAAGAAGCTCAATAAAGACACAGAAGATCTAAATGGCACAATCCACCAACTTGACCTCGTAGACATATACAGAACACTCCACCCAACGGCAACCAACTATACTTTCTTTTCTAGTGCACATGGAACATTCTCTAGAATAGACCACATATTAGGTCATAAAGCAAGCCTTAGCAGAATCCAAAACATTGAAATAATACAAAGCATCTTCTCTGACTATAAGGCCATAAAAGTGGAAATCAATAACAGAAAAAGCAGGGAAAAGAAATCAAACACATGGAAACAGAACAATACCCTGCTCAAAAAAGACTAGATTATAGAAGACATTAAGGAAGGAATAAAGAAATTCAGAGACTCCAAAGAGAAGGAAAAAACTTCCTATCAGAACCTTTGGGACACAGCAAAATCGGTGCTCAGAGGTCAATTTATATCAATAAATGCACACATCCAAAATGAAGAAAGGGCCAAAATCAAAGAATTATCCCTACAACTTGAACAAATAGAAAGAGAGCAACAAAAGAAACCCACAGGCACCACAAGAAAACAAATACTAAGAATTAGAGCTGAGCTAAATGAAATAGAAAACAGAAAAACGATTGAAAGAATTAACAAGGCCAAAAGCTAGTTTTTTGAAAAAATCAACAAAATTGATGAACCACTGGCCAAACTGACAAAAGAAAAACAGGAGAGGAAGCAAATAACCTGAATAAGAAATGAGATGGGCGATATTACAACAGGCCCAACTGAAATTAAAAAAACCATATCAGATTACTACGAAACTCTATACTCACACAAATGTGACAACCTAGAAGAAATGGATGAATTCCTAGAAACACACTACCTACCCAAACTAACACAAACAGAGGTAGAACAACTAAATAGACCCATAACAAAAGAAGAGTTTGAAAAGGTAATAAAAAATCTCCCAACAAAAAGAAACCCTGGCCCAGACTGCTTCACTGCAGAGCTCTACCAAACTTTCAGAGAAGAGTTAACAACACTACTACTATTTCAGAGCATAGAAAAGGATGGAATACTACCTAACTCATTCTATGAAGCCACCATATCCCTGATACCAAAACCAGGTAAAGACACCACAAGAAAAGAAAATTATATACCTATATCCCTCATGAATGTAGATGCAAAAATTCTCAACAAAATTCTAGCCAATAGAATTCAACAACATATCAAAAAAATAATTCACCATGACCAAGTGGGATTCATACCAGGTATGCAGGGATGGTTCAATATTAGAAAAACCATTAATGTAATCCACCATATAATTAAAAAAAGACAATAATCACATGATTTTATCAAATGATGCAGAAAAGGCATTTGACAAAGTTCAACACTCATTCGTGATAAAAACTCTCAGCAAAATAGGAATAGAAGAACAATTCCTCAACATAATAAAGGGCATCTGTACAAAGCCAACAGCCAACATCACCCTAAATAGAGAGAGCCTGAAAGCATTCCCATTGAGATCGGGAACCAGACAAGGATGCCCTTTATCACCACTCTTATTCAACATTGTGCTGGAAGTCCTAGCCAGAGCAATTAGGCTAGATAAAGATATAAAGGGCATCCAGATTGGCAAGGAAGAAGTCAAAGTATTTCTATTTGCAGATGACATGACCTTATACACAGAAAACCTGAAGGAATCCTCCAGAAAACTATTGAAACTAATAGAAGAGTTCAGCAGAGTATCAGGATACAAGATAAACATACAAAAATCAGTTGGATTCCTCTACACCAACAAAAAGAACATCGAAGAGGAAATCACCAAATCAATGCCATTTACAGTAGCCCCCAACAAGATAAAATACTTAGGAATAAATCTTACCAGAGACGTAAAAGACTTATACAAAGGAAACTACAGTACAGTCCTGCAAGAAACCAAAAGAGACTGACATAAGTGGAAAAACATACCTTGCTCGTGGATAGGAAGGCTTAACATTATAAAAATGTCTATTCTACCAAAAGCGATCTATACATTTAATGCAATTCTGATCCAAATCCCAATGACATTCTGTAATGAGATGGAGAAACAAATCGCCAACGTCATGTGGAAGGGAAAGAAGCCCTGGACAATTAAGGCGTTACTGAAAAAGAAGAACAAAGTGGGAGACCTTACTTTACCTGATTTTAGAACTTATTTTACCGCCACAGTAGTCAAAACAGCCTGGTACTGGTACAACAACAGATAAATGGACCAATAGAACAGAATTGAGAATCCAGACATAAATCCATCCACATATGATCAGTTGATATTTGACAAAAGCCCCAAAAGAGTTAAATGGGGAAAAGACAGTCTTTTCAACACATGCTGTTGGCATAACTGGATATCCGTCTGCAAAAAAATGAAACAAGACCCATGCTTCACTCCATGCACAAAAACTAACTTAAAATGGATCAAAGACCTAAACATAAAATCTAAAACAATACAGATCATGGAAGAAAAAATAGGGACAACGTTATGAGCCCTAATACAGGGCATAAGCAGTATATAAAACATTATTAAGAATGCAAAAGAAAAACTAGATAAGTGGGAGCTCCTAAAAATCAAACACCTATGCTCATCCAAAGACTTCATGAAAAGACTAAAAAGACTACCTACAGACTGGGAAAAAGTTTTTAGCTATGACATTTCTGATCAGCACCTGATCTCTAAAATCTACATGATACTGCAAAACTTCAACTGCAAAAAGACAAATAACCCAATTAAAAATTGGGCAAAAGATATGAATAGACACCACTAAAGAAGACATTCAAGTAGCTAACAGATACATGAGGAAATGTTCACGATCATTAGCCATCAGAGAAATTCAGATCAAAGCTACAATGAGATTTCATCTCACTCCAACAAGGCTGGCATTAATCCAAAAAACACAAAACAATAAATGTTGGAGAGACTGTGGAGTGATTGGAACACTTGTACACTGCTGGTGGGAATGTAAAATGGTACATCCACTTTGGAAATTGATTTGGCTCTTCCTTAAAAAGCTAGAAATGGAACTACCATACTATCCAGCAATCCCACTCCTTGGAATATAAAAAAAAAATAAATAAATAAGAGCCTTTAGACAAACAGATATATGCACACCCATGTTTATTGCAGCACTGTTTACAATAGCAAAAACATGGAAGCAACCAAGGTGCCCAACAACAGATGAATGGGTAAATAAATTATGGTATATTCACACAATGGAATGCTACATAAGATAAAGAACAGTGAAGAATCTGTGAAACATTTCATAACATGGAGGAACCTGGAAGGCATTATGCTGAGTGAAATTAGTTGCAAAAGGACAAATATTGTATAAGACCACTATTATAAGAACTTGAGAAATAGTTTAAACTGAGAAGAAAACCTTCTTTTGTGGTTACGAGAGGCGGGAGGGACGGAGGGTGGGAGAGGGACATTCACTAATTAGATAGTAGATAAGGACTACTTTAAGTGAAGGGAAAGACTGCACACAGTACAGGGGAGGTCAGCACAACTGGACTAAACCAAAAGCAAAGATGTTTCCTGAATAAACTGAATGCTTCGAAGGCCAGCGTAGCAAGGGCAGAGGTCCCGGAACCATGGTTTCAGGGGACATCTAAGTCAATTGGCATAATAAAATCAATTGAGAAAACATTCTGCATCCCACTTTGAAGAGTGGCATCTGGGGTCTTAAATGTTAGCAAGCAGCCATCAAAGATGTATCAATTGGTCTCAACCCACCTGGATCAAAGGAGAATGAAGAACACCAAGGACACAAGTCGATTACAAATCCCAGAGACAGAAAGGGCCACATGAACCAGATACTACATCATCCTGAGACCAGAAAAACTAGATGGTGCCCAGCTACAACCGATGACTACCCTGACAGGGAACACAACAGAGAACGCCTGAGGGAGCAGGAGAGCAGTGGGATGCAGGCCCCAAATTCTCATAAGACCAAACTTAATGGTCTGAGACTAGAAGGACCCCAGTGGTCATGGCCCCTAGACCTTCTTTTGGCCCAGGACAGGAACCATTCCCGAAGCCAACACTTCAGACATTGATCTGACTGGACAATAGGTTGGAGAGAGATGCTGGTAAGGAGTGAGCCTCTTGGATCAGGTGGACACTTGAGACTATGTTGGCATCTCCTCCCTGGAGGGGAGATGAGAGGGTAGAGGGCATTAAAAGCTGGCAAAATGGACACGAAAAGAGAGAGTGGAGGGAGGGAGCGGGCTGTCTCATTAGGGGGAGAGCAATTGGGAGTGTGTAGCAAGGTGTATATGGGTTTTTGTGTGAGAGACTGACTTGATGTGTAAACTTTCACTTAAAGCACAATAAAAATTATTTAAAAAAAGGAAATACAAAAAAAAAGGAAAGAAAGAAAAAAAATGGATGTCAGAAGACCCTGAAACTTGCTCTTGAATGTAGAATTGCTACAGTGAATGAAGAAATGATGAATTAAAAATACTGAACAGAAGATTTCAAAAGGCAGCTCAAGAAGACAAAGTATTAAAATGAGTTGTGCAAAGACCTGTATTTAGAAAACCAAAAGAACATGCTCTGCATTTCTCAAGCTGAAAGAACTGAAGAAAAAATTCAAGACTTGAGTTGGAATATTGAAGAATTTTTCAGGGAAAATATTGAATGACACAGGAAGAATCAAAAAAAGATGAAAGGAATACACAGAGTCACTGTAACAAAAAGAATTGGTCTAAATTCAACCATTTCACTAGGTTGAATATGATCAAGGTCTAATGAAACTGAAGGAGGAATTCCAAGCTTCACTGAAGGTAATGGTGAGAAACAAGGCTCCAGGAACTGACAGAACACCAAGTTATATGTTTCAACAAATGGATGCACTGCTGGAGGTGCTCACTCATCTATGTCAAGAAATTTGGAAGACTGTTTCTTGGCCAACCAGTTGGAAGAAATCCATATTTGTGCCCATTCCAAAGAAAGGTGGTCCAACAGAACACGAAAATTATTGATCAATATCATTAATATCATACACAAATCAAATTTTTCCGAAGATCACTCAAAAGTGGTTGCAGCATTACATCAACAGGGAACTGCCAGAAGCTCAAGCCAGATTCAGAAGAGGATGTAGAACAAGGGATATCATTGCTGATGTCAGGTGGATCTTGGCTGAAAGTAGAGAATACCAGAAAGATATTTACCTGTGTTTTATTGACTAGGCAAAGACACTCGACTGTGTGGATCATAAAAATCTATGGATAATATTGTGAAGAATGGGAATTCTGTACTTAGACCAAGAGGTGTTTGTTTGAATAGAACAGAGGGATTCTACATAGTTTACAGTCAGAAAAGATGCATCACAGTTGTACCTTTCACCATAGTTACTCAATCCGTATGCTGAGGAAGCTGCACTATATGAAGAAGAATGAGGCAACAGAACTGGAGAAAGACACATTAACAACCTGACATATGCAGATGACACAACTTTGCCTGTTGAAGTGAAGAGTGCTTGAAGCATTTACTGATGAAGGTCAAAGACTATAGCCTTCAGTATGGATTGCACCTCAACATAAAGAAAACAAAAATCCTCACAAGTAGACCGATAAGCAACACCATGATAAACAGAGAAAAGACTGATGTTGTCAAGGATTTCATTTTGCTTGGATCCACAATCAACGCCCATGGAAGCAGCAGTCAGTAAATCAAACAGCATATTGCGTTGGGCAAATCTGCTGCAAAGGACCCCTTTAAAGTTTTGAAAAGCAAGGACATCTCCTTGAATCCTATGGTGCGCCTGACTCAAATCATGATATTTTCAGTCACCTCATATGCATACGAAAGCTAGACAATGAATAAGGAAAACAAATGAACAAAAAAACCCAAACCCATTGCTGTCGAGTTGACTCTGACCCGTAGTGAGCCTATATGACAGAGTAGAACTGCCCATAGGGTTTCCAAGGAGCAGCTGGTGAATTCTAAGTGCCAACATTTTAGTTAACAAAAAACCAAACCCAGTGCCATCCAGTCGATTCCGACTCATAGCAACCCTATAGGACAGAGTAGAACTGCCCCATAGAGTTTCCAAGGCGCACCTGGTGGACTTCAACTGCCGACCCTTTGGTTAGCAGCCATAGCACTTAACCACTATGCCACCAGGGTTTCCAACATTTTAATTAGGAGCCTTTAAATATCAGTATTCTTCCTAGCCCTGTCTCCCTCCTGCTGCATATGCTTCACTTACGTACACTATATACTCTTCTATGTTATTTATTTATTTAGCTAATTATTTTAATTATACATCGGCAGCACAGCCATATTTCCTGACTCTCAGATATCTGTTTTAGATATTACCATCTGTATGTCCTACAAATAACTTTACTCATTATAACTTTACTCATTATAACCATAGCTATTCTTTGCATCTTCTCCCTCATCATCCATCTCCAATGATGTCTACCTGTATTCTTTCTGATATCCACCTATGGTTCCACCAACGGTTCAATGAGTCCAAGACAAATTCTTAGATATCATACTCAATTTGTCTGTCTTTCTCAAAAGACATGCTCACATCCTCAATTCCAAAATCCAGTTCATTATTACATTCTGTCAATTCTTGTGATAACAAATATTTTGGGATTTATCTTCCTTCTTTTTATTCCTATTTCAATTGCCAAGTTCTGGGTTATTTCACTGGATTTCAAAATATTTTCCATGTCTCCAGTTTGACCCTAACTCCTTACTTCCAACTCACTTTACACATTTTAGTCAAGCTGATCTGACAAATACATAAATTCCACTTTAATGATTTCCCATTACTCACATGCTACATTACAGTGTTGAAATACACTAATATATTGTAAAAGATCATTTATGAGAATAGTCTCTCCTGGCCTTTTCACTTTTTGCTTTTCTATTTATATACCTTAGGTAACCCAGCATGCTATTTTTCATCATAATGCTTCCTTTTTCCTGGAAGACCTCCAACCATGTCTGTTTGAATTCTCCCTGTTCTCTTAGATGGGGAGTACTAGGCTCTTTTCTTTTATCTATTTCCCAAATGTATTCTTCTACTCCTTCCTGCCAGGTTAAATCATGCTCTTTCTCTATACTTTTAATGTGCATTGATTGCAAATTTATTATAACAATTAACAAACATTATTTTAAATATTTTCTTAATTTTTATATCTTTAGAATGTGATCCTCAACAGATCAAGGATAATATAAGAATTCCTTTCTGAATTCTCAGTGAAAAGACAGTTCCTAGCACATAAAATAGCAGGAACTTAATACATATTTTCACGTTTTAAAGAAAGTAGTAATGCATTAAGTTCTTTATTAACCATTAATAGCACTTTTTTTT
Organism: Loxodonta africana; assembly: GCF_030014295.1. Taxonomy (NCBI): domain Eukaryota; kingdom Metazoa; phylum Chordata; class Mammalia; order Proboscidea; family Elephantidae; genus Loxodonta; species Loxodonta africana. Next base: position 25,383,451 of record NC_087361.1, on the reverse strand, counting down.
TTTTTAATTACCTAGCTAGCAACTTAGCAGGAAGAAAGGATATGGGACAGGGCTCAGGATAGTTTGAATGAAGGAGGAAAGGAGAAAAGGTCTTGACTACGGAAAAGTAGTATGGAATGGCAGAAAAGTACAGCAGTGAAGGGTTCTGGTATTCAGGGCTCGGTATAAGAGATGGGAATAAGGGAGAAAGAGAATACAGAAAAATGGGAAAGAAATCACACAGAGAGTAATGGAGTGGTGCTAATGAAGCACTCAACGTGCTTCTCCCTACTTCACAATCTCCCAGGCCCAACTGAGTGACCATCTTCACTTGGATGATAAAAGTCACAGTCAGTATCAGTGACTTACTATTCGCTTAGTTTTCTAGTTCATTGCCAACTACTGAGCTATGATTTATCAAAAGTAAAATGTAGATAAAGCAAAGGCATCGCTTTTAAAGCTGTATGACTTTAAGAATGGAAAGGCTGGATACATCAATTGGCAGATTGTTGGCTATAATCCAGTCCTCAAGCTACAGATGCCTATGTGACAGATGGCACATTGGAATTCTCTGTTAGCTGTACATCCTCAGGTCATAGTACGAACAGAGAGGTCAAGGCTCAGCGGTTGATTAAGTACTGCACTGAAGTGTTCCTCTCTACTCATTCTTCCAAGAGCACGGAAAGTTCAGTGATTAATGTAGTGCTTTACATTTGGTATTTGTGATACATTCTATTACTGGTCCATAGGATGTCAGATTTGAAAGGGATCCTTTAGAGCTTTCTGTTCAGATACTTTGTGTAAAGATGAAAAAGAAAAAAAACATACTTATGAAGTTAAATTTTCTCACCCAATACCAATTTAAAAGCCAAAACAAGGAGCAAAACACTTGAAGTAAATTCTCAATTTCATGGTCTCCTCATTGTTTTAACTTTCACTTTAATTCACAGCATATCACAGCATAGCTATCTGTCCCACCCACCATCTGATTGTTCTTGTCACATTGCTGATAGTAACTATGTTTTAATATCTGGGATTTTTTGACACCAATTCTGAAGACAGTAACTTTATAATAACAAAGGCAGATAGATGTCATTTTAAAAAGACATTGGCAAACTTCCTCTGAAATTTCGGTCTGTCAGTTTTGAAAAAAGATTTTGAGAGAAAATTTTAACATCATAGCTATCTAGCAATAATACAATTGACTGCTTCATAGGCTAAGGAGATCCCAATCACTAGAAATACTTAGAAGCAAACTACCTGTCAATGAGCATCATAGAGGAAATTCCTGTGTTAGTTGGGGCATTTAACTTGATGTGTATTCCATGCTATTGACTCCATGGAAGGAAATGGTGCCAGTTAAAATCTTGTAATGGTATACTTCCTTAAGGCTGGTAATCCAGACACGAATGGTAAGGGGCACATAGGTGGTCGCTACTCAGATCCTTCAAAGAATGACATTCTGCCAATTCACTATAGCCAAAAATAACCATAAGTTGCCCACCATTGGATTATATACATATTAATCCAAACTAGGATACTTTATATATTTAAATTAGTCTTTTGGGTTGAAAATAAATGAAATAACTTGAGATATCATCAGCAGAATGTTTTTTTTTTTTTTTTTTCTTTTCCTTAATTGCTGTCACATTGATTCCATGATGACCAGAAGCGTGCAGAGTAAGTATGGCTCCACAGAGTTTTCAAGGTGGTGATCTTTCAGAAGCGGTTCCCAGGCCTTACTTCTAGGATGTCCCTGGGGGGTCTGAACCACCAATCTTCAGTTAGTAGTCCAGAGCTTAACCATTTGCACCACCCAGATAGTCTAGCAGAAAAGGTAAACGTGTCATAATGAAAAAGAAACAGGCCATAGAAGCCATTGACAGGAAGTCATTTGGGCCTTAGAACAACAGTGGAAGCAAAAAGTTGAAAATTGCTGTTGTCTTTCATCTCTGGTGCCCCTCATGTGCCTGTTTCTGTGCTTCTCTCATCCACATGAGATAGAAACTACACACCACACCACTCCCAATGCTTCATTTACCCTCTTTTCAGTAATCTCTGAACCACTTTCCTGAGAACACTCTGACTGAGCCTCTTAGATCCAATCCAACAAACTATTGCCATAGGATCAGAATCAACTGTGTCTGAGGACTCAGAGGTATCACTGAGGTCAGGGGATGGGCTGTTGAGTAGGTTATCAGGATCCTTGAAGAAACACCAAACCTGAGTCTGCTATACTAGGGCATAGTTCTTTACCAAAGTATGCATGTCCTTGCCCCTCTCCAGACCTTAACCCAGAATCTCTACTATGTGGTCCCAGAATAGGGATTTGTGAAGAAAGAAAACTTCCCCAGGCGAGGGTAATGAATGCCTCTACCTCTTACTGAAAATTGCTGATCAGATATATTTTTAAATTAGCAAATAGGGTAGACCAAGAACTTATTCTACTTCTTATCTCAAGAACACTGGAACAGACCTAGCAAATACAGAGCCAGTTTAGATTTCTACTGTGGATGTCTCATATGAAATAGGCAACGTCTGCCAGTCACCCATTAGCATAAAATTGTTGACTCTGGGATGTTCTTTTAGCTTATATGAATCTCAGTCTTGTGTTAGTGCTTGGATCAGTGTAAGATGGAATGTGGGTACCAAGGTACAAAAGGGTTTATTTACTAATCTGTAGTGAACAATTTCACCCATTCACCACAGCAAAGATGTGGTGACGCCTACACGAAATTGTTCACTATAGATTAGTAAGTAAACACTAGTAAGCCCGTGCATACCTTGCTTAATGTGAACCAGTGAGTACCTTGCTCACTGGCTAACCTGCCCCTGGATATAATACTACACTAGTACTCACGAAAGAGTATAAGTTCATAAAATCAATAAAAATGTTCTCCTGCTTGCCAATGAAATGAAGAGAGTAAAAAACCTTGATCTCCAGTATGAGTTCTCTTGTCCCTGTGTTGATTTTCTTTTCTTTTTTTTATTTCTTCCCTAATCCAACTGGAAAGAATGTTCTGTGGTATGAAACTTGTTTAACTCTTCCGTCTGGCTCTATGAGGTGTTTCTAAATAGAACTAACCAGTTTTATGTGTCTTTATTAGAAATCCTGTCCTTTCCTAACTGTTATGATTTTTGGTTACAGAAAGCTTTAAACCTCTCAAAGAGGACCAACGAAACTCTGTGTATCGTCTCAGTACTTCCCTTCATACCTACATTCTGTTAAAGTGACACTATATGAATGAAACTCCAAGGTGTTAAAAACAGAAGCTAAAGCATATTAATTTTGCCTGTTTGATTAAGGCAACATACTTGTAAATAGAAAAAAAATACATTTTTTGAGAAAGTCCATTTTAACACTGTTTTCCCTGGTGGCTATTTTAAAGCCTTGCCACTTTAAAAAGCATACTTTAACAATTTTTTTTTTTTTTAAACACCCTGAGAATATTCTTTGAAGGTTAGAAAGGCACTAAGCTTTCAAGAGTAGGTTAGACCTATGCAAGGTCACTGCTAATTTGCTCAGAGTGGCAAACATTTAAAATAGCTATAGATGAATATAAACCAAGACCTTTATGTAAAATATTTTACAAAAGGAAGAGAGAAGAATATCCATTTCATGATTTACCCTAAAATATAACACAAGGATCAAATCTTACTTTTTTGTGGGTCCTTATTTTTTTTATTCTTAGCGTGGTTTCATGAATATAATGTTTTTTGTTTTTGTTTTTAATTGGAATGCATTATTTTAACATCCCATTCCTTTTTTAAACAAGGAATAGACATACTAATTTATCTTAATGATTCAGAGATGACCTTGACGTTCCCTGGAGCCACGGCACTGTTAGCAGTAGTACAAATTCAGAAGCACATGCAATTATTTACTTTAAAATGAGAAATTAAAAACCCAGGAAGCAGTGTGAGAAAGAGGAAAAAAAACTCTTAATTTATAATCGTTCTATCTTGGTTCTAAAACTTGTGGAAACAGAAATGAATATTTCTTATGAATTATTAAAGACACTAGAGTTGTAGGTTAAACCATATAAAAAAAAAAGAAAGAAATTTTTTCTTTCTTTTTTTTTTTTAACCATATGAAGGACACGTTAAATTTAAGATGGTGGTAACTTTGATGGAAGAGGTTAGTTGAGGGGAAAACAGGGAAGGTGATCATGCTTGGGTAGTGTATACAGAGGCCTCACATATGCAACACTTTATTTCTTAAACTGGGTTGCTAGGTATAGAGGCACTCATTTCACAATCTGCTCTTTGGGGTGGTGGAAATGCCAGAAATATTAGAATTGACACTGTAGTCTGTCAAATATAAGACAAAAGGAAGGGAGAGAAACAGCTGTTTTTCAATTTATCCCAAAATATAACAAAAGGATCAAATCTTAGTTATTTTGTGCCTTTAATCTTAGTATGGTGCCAAGCATATAATTCATTATTGGAATTGATGTTTCCTCAAGAGACTAAATATAAGCAACTTCAAGAGTTAGACCTGGAGACAAAGCCTAAAAACCTTAGTTACTTTTCTTTCTCCCCAATAAACCACTTGAAAAAAATTACATAACACCTCTAGTTATATTTTTTTAAAGCAGGTTTCACAAATGATTTTGTAAGGTAATTCTGAATTCTCCTTTTTTCATAAAGACAGTCATTTGCATTACGAATAAATTAAGATAGTGAAACCTAAATCCTAGCTACTTTTTCTGGGCTTCTGTTTATTTCTGTGTAAGGCAGAGTGAACTAAAATGGAAAGAATAATAGCTGCCATTTATTAAAGTCCTATTATGAAACAGTCCTAGTTCTTATTAATCATTTATCCTTACAATAACCCTGTGGGTTAGAAGCTATTAACCTGGTGTCACAGATGAAAAAGACTGAAGCAAATATTAATTGTTTTGTTTTGTTTTGTTTCTAGAGTTATATAGCTAATAAGTGACAGAGGTCACATTCAAATAAGGGTCTTCAGGTTCCAAACTATTTGACCTTCCCTCATAATCCACAGCTCCTGCCCATGACAGAATACCTAAAAGACAAAGAAGTAATTGAAAGGGTTTTCTCTGTGAGTCACCACTGGGCACCTGAAACCATTGATCTTGCTTTTTGGTAACACCTAAGTCTGGGTTTTTGGGGGAAGTATGGGATGTTTTGAAGTGGCAAATAAAAGCAAACAGACAACAAAAGGAGCTGTATTTGGGTTTTCTAAAGGTGGTGAGCGCAGTAGAAAAGAAATAACATCTTTACACCCTGATGCAACTGAAAGAAATGCAAGTCCTTACCTTACAAGAAGAGTGACTACTTGTCTCCTACTTACTAAAAAGTTTCCAATAGTGTAACTCTGACTTTTAATGATATATATGATCTTTACACAGCAACCACTAGGTCTATTATTTTACACTAATTATCTTATTTAATTTTGAGGACAACCCTTAAGTACATGCTAGTACATCCTTTAGTCTATGAATAGCAAACAGAGTCTTTATTAAAGAGGTCCTACAAGCTACTCAAAGCCACGAATCTATTAAGCTGTACAGAAGGGTATCTGACCAAAGCCAGTCTGAGTCTAAAGCCCTTGCTCTTAACCACTGTGTTACATTGCCTCCCATTCTGCAGCTGTGTGTATAGATGCAAACAGCAGCAGTTCCTACAAAGACATAGAGACAGGGCTAAGAGGAATGTCAGTTATTCCAGCTGATGGTAGTCACGAATCCTATCGTAGAGTGAGTGTTAAAACGTCTGTGCTCTTTGACAATTCTCCTTCCAGAAATACAGCTTCAGTTCTGAAAGGTAACCAGAGATTACAAATATATATCCTGTGAAAATAATTTAGATATTTGGATGTTATTAAATAATGCCAAGTTATTAGATGTAAACTACCAATCTTTTTGTTCTTTTTCCTCTTCCCTTACCTTTTTTTTTTTCTTTCTGTTGTAAAATTTTATTTGTTTCTATCTTACAGGGTGCTGATCTTTTTGATAATTTCTTTGTGATGGGACATACTGCAACAAGAGAAGTTTACATTTTAAATTTTGCATTTATGAAATATTTGGAGATTAATTGAAATTCCTCTCTTTGGCCAAATGAGAATTGAGCAACAATTAAATGCTTGAAAGAGGCTGCAGCTTTGTAAGTTTAGCACTGGTATGTTAAAATGTTTAGGTCCATTTTCATGACAATAATTAAAAATATATATTAAAAAAGTAAGATGTGTTGACTGCAATTCATAAGGCGGTGAAGGATTTCTCAGTTCTTCTTGTGTAAATGTTGAATAAATGTTGAATTCTCTGGGGAAATAACTTGAATATCCATTGATTTTACTAATACAGTAATTAAATGTATTCCCTAAGGAAATGTACTTCAGTGTTTTGGGAAGCTGCCTATTGTCTGTGCGTTTTGGGCCAGGTAAGCTGTTTGCTCGTTGGTAGCCCTGGGATTGCTGACTGTCCCTGGCATTATTACTTACAGACAGGATCTCCATCTTTTTGTCTCTTTGCAGTTCATCTGTATTTTCCCTAAACACCGCTTCTGTTACTTAACAATGTTGCAATCTTTAGAAAAAGTCAAGGGAAAGATACAATATGAAGTTTAGTTAGGATTTGTATTAGGATTTAGAGATGAGCTCCCTACTGGTATTAATGACATTAATAAAAAAAAGTCATTTAAAAGTCCCTAATAGTGTTAATTACTTTCACCAACCAAGAGTGTATGCCTAGATTATCTTTCCTTTTTATTTCCTTCATTATTTCCTATCTCTAAATATTTTCAATTAACTCTTAATAAATGCTGTGGGGAAGAAGGCATGTTGGTATAATGATTCATTCCTACCTTCATTTATTTTACAGTCTATTGTGCAATTCCAGAGAATTTTTGCATTTTGTTGGAACACAGAGATCCTGCCTGATGGTAAGACACATTTAAATTAACGCTTGTGATTTTTTTGGTTCCAGGTTGAAGTTGTAGACTTTCCTATAATATGATACTTTTTGTTTAAACTGTTTGTAGTATCCAAAAAAAATAGCCTTCAACAGAGAAATGTTTATGAAATACTTAACATGGGTCAGACCCTGGCAATGCACCAGGCTCCTGTCTTCATGGATCTTACAGTTTGGATAAAGATACAAACTGGGCAACAGAAAGTTCCAGTGGAGTAAATAAGTGCAACTATGAGAGAACTATATGAGGCTATGGAATCACTTAGGAAGGACGCCTTAGCCCATTTTGGAAGTAAGAGATGGCCACTTGGAAGAAGCTACCTGAACGAAAAGGAATACTTACTCAGGAGAATGAGAAAGAGAGTATAATTTGCAAAGGTTCTGGAGACACTGATAACAGGGTATGGGGTAGGTGAGATGCGAGAGAATGTTCCCAAGAGGGAAGATCATGTTAAAAAGCCCATACAACTACTAGTTTGTACTCAAGAATATAGAGAGCTGGAAGGAACATCACTCCTATTTTTAAAACAACAAAACCAAATTGAATAAGCTGAAATTATGTGACATTTCTTGAACCCACCAGATAGCTGAGATCACAGCCGTCTACTAGCGCCAAATCTGAGGAAAAGCAGACATCTGCAAGGAGAAACAAGACTCAAGTCCTTGATTATCTGGAGCAGATGTGGGCGGAACTCAACTAGAATATTTAACAAGTTGGTAAATGCTAAGCGTGGGGAGAGGGTGTGGAGCCCCAGGAAGGCACATATATAAAAAGAGTTGGCACACTTTTGCATGTTTTTTTTTTCTCCACTAACCACATCAGACACTCAAAAAGAAAGACTGGGACAAATCTTGAGGTAGATTCTGAACTGGCTTAGGCCTGGGTGATGGGAAAGAAAGAGCTGCCATGTGAGAAGCATGTAAATCTGTCTGAGCCATTTTTCTCTACCTCCCTGTCTTAGTCATCTAGTGCTGCTGTAACAGAAATACCACAAATGGATGGTTTTAACAAAAAGAAATTTATTCTTTCACAGTCTAGTAGCCTAGAAGTCCATATTCAGGGTGTCGGCTCAAGGGAAAGGCTTTCTTTCTCTGTCAGTTCTGGAGAAAGGTTTTTATGATGCATCATTCTTCCCTTGGTCTGGGAGCATCTCAGTGCAGGAACCTCAGGTCCACAGGACATGCTCTGCCCTGGCACTGCTTTCTTGGTGGTATAAGGTCCCCACTCTCTGCTTGCTTCCCTTTCCTTTTATGTCTTGAGATAAAAGATGGTGTAGGCCCCACCCCCAGGGAACCTCACTGTACATTGGATCAGGTATGTGACCTGGTAAGGGTGTTACAATTCCACCTTAATCCTCTTTAACTTAAAATTACAATCACAAAATGGACTACAGCCACAGAATACTGGCAATCATGGTCTAAACCAAGTGCATACACACATTTTTGGGGGGGCATAATTCAATCCATGACACTCCCCTATTTTCTGGGAGAAAGGGTACCAAACACAGATACCTTTAGGGCACGAGTGAAAATTCAGTACAGCTGAGGGACAAAAACAGACCAACAAACAAACAAACCCCTCTGTCTCTGAGGAAAGGGCACTCTGGGCCCACAAGTACAGCTAAGAGAACTTCAAGTACAATGAGAAGATCACACCTCCAAAACCTAGGGAATATACTGCCTATACAAGTCTGAGACTGAATCAAGACATCTTTTCCAAGCCTATGAATTCACCATATTAGCAGAATTAAAAAGAAAAACCTTATAGTCATCTCAATAGATGAGGAAAAAAGCTTTTGACAAAATTCAGCATTCTTTCATAATCAAAACTTTCAGCAAACTAGAAATAGAAGAGAATTTTCTTAACTTACATGTAACATATCTAATGGTGAAAGATTTCCCCCTAATTGACAATAAGGCAAGAAGTCCACTCTCAGAGCTTTTATTCAACATCATACTAGAAGCCTTAGCCAGTGCAATAAGGCAAGAAAAAGAAATAAAAGATATACTAATTGGAAAGAAAGAAATAAAACTGCCTCTATTCACATATGAAAAGACTGTAGAAAATCCCAAGGGATCTACATAAAAGATCCTAGAACTAACACAAGGATTTAGCAAGTTCTCAGGGTACAAGGTTAACATACAAAAAATAAAGTATTTCTATAAACTACAATTGGAGGAAAAAAAAACATGGTACCATATACAAAAACATAAAAAATGAAATAGGTATGAAAATATATGCAGGATCTATATGCCGAAAGGAATAAAACACTGATGAAAGAAGTGAAAGAAAATCTAATTAAAAGTAGAGACACACTGTGTGCATGATACAAAAGACTCAATAATTTGAAATGGCAATTTTCCCCAACTTTATTTACAGATTTGTCACAATATTAATCAAGATCTTCTAACTCTATTTGTAAGTATGATAAGTTTATCTAAAATTTATACAGAAAGACAAAGGAACTAGAATAGCTACCAAGAACCTGAAGCAATTGTATATTGCTGGCACGAATGCAAAATATATAGCCATTATGATTAACAGTTTGACATTTTCTTATAAAGTTAAACAAACACCATATGACCCAGCATTCCACTCCTAGATATTTTTCCAAAATCAATGAAAATTTGTATGTGTATAGTTATGACTTTATTCAAAATCATCCAAAACTGTAAACAACCCAGATGTCATTAGACAGGTTAGTGACTAAACTGTGGTACATCCACCAAATGAATATTACTCTGCCAAACAAATGGAACACCCTTTTAATTCATGAAACAATAAGGATGAAACTTAAAAACACATCGAAAACTTTGGCCAGATCCAAGGAAGCCAGACCAAAAGGTCTATATATTGTATGATTACATATGTGATATTCTGGAAAAGACCAAACTATAGAGATGGAAAACAGACCAATGCTTTTCAGGCATTGGGGATAGGATGAGATATTAAAGAAAAAGGGAGCAACTCAGGGCAATTTTGGGGGTACTGAAACTGTTGTAATTCACAACAGCATTGGTTGATATATTCTATATGTATTTGTCAAAACTCATTGAATGATACACCACAAAAGAGTGTTTTACTGTACGTAAAGGAAAAGAATAACAAAATGTGTATCCTAAATGGAGTATAACCTATACAACAGATAAAGCTGGCTTTATTACATGAATAATGATAAATTAGGTGGGAGAGAAAACAACTAATCTAAGTAACTTTGGAAAACAGTAATTTGACTTGACATTGTTAGGCTAAAGACACAAAGAACTGTACATAAAATGACTCTATAGTTAGTAAATTTATTACTCTCAAAAGTATGCGTTAGCAATTTTGAAATGACTTTATGTGTATAGTAGGATGTATATAGTAGGTTTATCATATAAGTAAATACACTATGACTAATTAGTGCCAGTGTTCTCACTCCTATAAGAAAATGTTATGGTAAGGAGAGGGAGGTAGTGACTAGAACTCACCCTTTAGTGTTGGATTGGAATCACTGATATCAGAATGAGCTTTTAGTTAAATATATATGTCTATCTCTCTCTCTCTCTATATATGTGTGTATATGAGAGAGAGAATATCTGTGTGTGTGGATAGAGAGATAGATATAGATACGAGTGTATGAATGCATTAATATGTGTATATATTTCATATCTTTGTATGAGAGGAGCTAGAAGCAATTATATCATTTTAGCAATGAGCATACTTAGTATTCAGATTTTGATTTCTAGAGGTCATTCTTTAATGAATGGAACTAAGTCAACTTGAAGAAGTAGCTGATTTCAGGGCAGAGAAAATACAAGATAAGTCTGCAGCATCTTGTGGGTGCTAGAAAGAAAACAATAATTAAAAAGGATGGCAGTAGGATGTGTGGATAGGGTGTAAAACCCATCTATAAAACCCCCTATTGCCAAAGCTTAATATCATTGATTATAATCCATAGAAACATAAACATATATGAGGTCATAGTGTTACAAATTTAAAAAAAAAATGAAAAAATGAAGGAGAAGAGACAGGTTCTTCTTATAGGAAAAAAAAGGTAGAAGGATTAAGGAAAACAGAAAGTCACTATTAGAATGGCACAGTAATATACTTTGCAAGCTAGCTCCACCAATGGATACTATAATTAATGGCTCAAATTTTAAGAAGCTACAATGTATTTACATAGCCTCAAAGTATCTCTCTCAAGAAAACTATTGATTACAAATGGAAAAAGAGTAACTTAACAGGGGAGAGATCTTTGACCAAGTGTTCAAAGTTAACGTCACCAGTGATAAGACATACCAATATTATTATGATGATATATCAAAGAAACACAAGTTTAAAGAAATTCCACAGAACAACTGAACAAAATTCTTTAAAAGTATAAATGTTGTAAAATATAGGTAAATACTGAGGAACTGCCTCAGATAGACACAGACTGAGGGAACATGATGACTAAATGCAATGTGGGACACTGGATCAGGACCTGGAACAGAAAAAGGATATTCGTGGAAAAATTGGTGAAAACAACATGAAGTATTTTAGTTAATAGTATTCTCCCAATGTTAATTTCATCTCTTTAATGATTGTGCAATGATTAACCAAGTTGGTAGCATTACGGGAAGCTGAGTGAACAATATTCAGGAGCTCTATTAAGTGTTCTGGAATACTCATTCTTCAAAGTGTTACCCATAATTTGTTATGATCCACACACTCAAATGCCTTTGCGTAGTCAATAAAACATAGGTAAACATCTTTTTGTTATTCTCTTCTATCAGCCAAGATCCATTTGACATTAGTACTGATATCTCTCATTCCATGTCTTCTTCTGAATTTAGTTTGAATTCCTGGCAGTTCCCTATTGGTGTACTGCTGCAACCACTTTTGAAATATCTTCAGCAAAAATTTATGCACCAACCACTAATGCCAAAGATGAAGAAATTGTAGAAATTTTTTACTAAATTCTGCAGTCTGAACTTGATCAAACATGCAATCAAGGTACATTGATAATTATGGGTGATTGGAATGGGAAAGTTGGAAACAAGGAAGAAAGATGGACCATTGGGAAATATGGCCTTAATGATAGAAATGATACCAGAAATTGCATGATAGAATTTTGCAAGACCAACAACTTAATTATTGCAAATACCTTTTTTCAACAACATATAGGGTGCCTATTTTATACATATAGACCTCACTGAATGGAATACACAGGAATCAAATTGACTATGTCTACGGTAAGAGATGATACAGAAGCTCAATATCATAAGTCAGAATAAGACAGGGGCCGAAACTATGGAACAGAACATCAATTGTTCATATGCAAGTTCAAGTTGAAGCTGAACAAAATTAAAGTGTATTTTTGAGATACAAAATATGACCTTGAGTATATTCCACCTGAATTTAGCGACCATCTCAAGAGTAGATTTGATGTGTTGAACACTAACGCCTGAAGACCAGATGAGTCATAAAATGACATCAAAGACATCATACATGAAGAAAGCAAATGTCATAAAAGAAAAAGGTCAAAAAGGCAGAAAAGATCAACATGGATGTCAGAAAGGACTCTGAAACTTGTTCTTGAATGTAGAGCACCTAAAGCAAATGGAAGAAATGATCACATAAAAGAGCTAGAGAAGATTTCAAAGGGCAGCTCAAGAAGACAAAGTAAATTATTATAATGAAATGTGCAAAGACCTGAAGTTAAAAAACCAAACAGAAAGAACACACTCAGCGTTTCTCAAGTTGAAAACCAGAAGAAAAAATTCAAGCCTCAAGTTGCATTATCGAAGGATCCTATGGAAATCCTAGTGGTGTAGTGGTTAAGTGCTAGGCTGCTAACCAAAAAGTTGGAAGTTCGAATCTACCACGTGCTGCTTTGAAACTCTATGGGGCAGTTCTACTCTGTCCTATAGGATCGCCGTGAGTCGGAATTGACTCAACGGCAACGGGTCGTGTGTGTATGGGCAAAATATTGAATGATGCAGTAAGCATCAAAGAAGATGGAAGGAATACACAAAGTCATTGTATCAAAAAGAATTTATCGATGTTCAACTATTTCAGGCAGTAGCATATGAAAAAGAACTTATGGTATTGAAGGAAGAAGTCCAAGCTACACTGTACTGAAAGCCATGGCAAAAAAAAAACAAGGCTACAGGAATTAATAGAATACCAACTGAGATGTTTCAACAAATGGATGCAGCACTGGAGATGCTCACTAGTCTATGCCAAGAAATTTGGAAGACAGCTACCTGGCCAACCAATGGGAAGAGATGCCTATTTGTGCCCATTCCAAAGAAAGTTGATGCAACAGAATACAGATATTATCAAACAATGTCATTAATATTATACCCAAGTAAAATCTTGCTGAAGACAATTCAGAAGTGGTTGCAAGGGGAAATGTGGAGGATAGTACCTGAGTCTCTATGTGATCATATAACTTCATTCCAGACTGCACAGGAAATAATGAACTACATTAATGACAGTTACCTTAATAACATCAATACTCTACTGATATGGTACTATTATTATACACACTGGTTTTACTGGTATATAATGGTAAAACTTTCTAACAGACTTTCTTTTTATGGTAGATTTAATATTACAGCCTAGTAAAAATTCCAACAAAGAAAGTAAAAAGTAAAAATCTCTAAAAACCCTGGCATTTTTAAAGGATGGAGTAAAGTACATATAATATTTGTTATACGTATTACTTGATAATAAAACATATTGATATTTCTCAAAATATTCCCTATATCAACATATGTCAGGTATATCAGAAAGTATGCTTCCCTTAGTAAGAGAGGGTTAAGAAGTAGATGCAGATTTGGAGGAAATGATTACTTTTAAATGTGTTCATCTTCCGTGCCTGGATAATATCAGAATGCTAAAATCCACACAACAGTTGGATGAGCCATCTGAAGTGCAGGACAAAAACTTAGGTCAGAGGTACAGATTTAGAATGCATGACATATAGAAATAAATGTCATAGGTAATACAGAATAGAAGGTAAACCCAATGTGAATGGTGTGACACACAAGGGTGTGTATAGTGAATAGGGTAGAAGATATACAATAAAACCTGGAATGGTAATCCAACATGCAAATAACACCTTATATAGAACCAACACTATACTAGAGTAGTATTATAATGAGATACAAAATTTATTTAATAAATATTTAATCAGGAATAATAAACTCATGGGTTATAATGCAAATTTATACCCCATATTAACAATTTAAGGGAGCCCTGGAAGCACAGTGGTTAAGTGCTTGACTGCTAACCTAATTGTCAGTGGTTTGAACCAAACCAAATGCAAGTTATTATATTATTTTTTATTCGTGATTTTGTCAGCCTATTTTTATCTTCCATGAATGAGTAATAATGAATGTGTGTGTGTGTATATATACACACATACATATGATTATTAATTATGATATGTATTAATAGATAGCTAGCCAATGTATTACCCTTACCCAAAACGAGGGTACAGATTGAGAAGAAATGGGATCCTGAAACTTAGGATAGGGATGTATGGGTAGAAAATCAGGAAGCTCCTGAATTCTGCTGAATCACTCCTGCCAAAAGAACCAGCCCTCTCACTTCCATCTAAAGAGATTATTCCATCTTTGACTGCAAAGCCACTTCTGCAGTAAAACCATTAGCCACTCCACTCCCATCTGATGAAATTAACCCAGCCGTGTATGAACAGCCTTTGTCTAAGTCATCCCCTTGAGAGTGCCTGAGTCATTGGCTGGGGCATCGCCTGAATCAGATATCTTGCAAGACATTGCTGAATGTTCTCAAATACATCCCACCACCAGTATTTTCTTCTAGACATACAACTAGACTTAAGTTCCAGTGAACCCCAAAAGGTAAAGTACAAAGTGTGACCCAGAAGGAGGTATGCTACACTCCAAAAGAACTGCTTGATTTTTCTAATATGTACAAGCATCTGGAGAATATGTGTGGAAATGGCTATTAACTATGAAGGGTAATGGTGCAAGGAACATAAAGACGGCTCAGTCTGAATTTATTGATATGGGCCCACTAAGCACAGGTTCTTCATTCAATGTTTGAGGTTGAGAGATTAGGAAAGATCTAATAGTCTGGTTGGTTGGGAGGCTGAAGCGTGGTTTACGCGTTGGCTTATGTTAGATCAAACTGAAGTACCCAATCTGCCATGGTATACTGGAAGAAGGTATTCAAAGATTTAAGGAAATTGACATGTTAGAGTGGATTTATCAGGTTAGACCCAGAGACCCAAATGTGGAGTGTCCGGAGTACACATCTTTTACCACAACAAACCCAAAACCAAACCCAGTGCCATTGAGTCGATTCTGACCATAGCGACCCTATAGGACAGAGTAGAACTGCCCCATAGAGTTTCCAAGGAGCACCTGGTGGATTTGAATTGCTGACCCTTTGGTTAGCAGCTGTAGCACTTAATCACTTAATCACTACGCCACCTTACCAGTATGCTTTCCTTACCATAACAGTGAGGAGCAAATTTGTGAAATGAGCCCCAGCATCCTTGAAGACTATTGTGATTGCTGTTTTATGTAAGCCAGATTTGACAGTGGGAACTGTCCGAACTGAATTAAGACATCTAACTACAATGGGAATGATTGGACCCCATGGTGATAGGGTTCAAGTGGTGGTATTCAATCAACAAAGACAAGGTGGTCGTGGTTATGATAATGGACAGCAGAGTCCAAGCAGAAATCAGATTAGTGTAACTCATATGGACTTACAGCGTTGGCTACTTAGTCATAGTGTCTCCAGGAGTGAAATAGATGGGAAATCTACTAAATTTGTACGATCTGTACAAGACGAAAAATCTAAGACAAGTGAATGGCAGTCTAAATCAAATTGCCAGAACAATCATGGCCTCTTAATCAACTCCTGACTTGAGCCAGTTTACAGCCCCACAATCCCTTGAATGAAGGGGAGGCTGGACACCCTTAAGGAAGGAGCCCACTACCCTGTCAAAAATTTACACTGTTAATCTTTCTCCCAGCCTTTCCCAAAGGGATCTACACTGGTCTTGCTTCTCTAGAGAATCTAGCCTGAAACACTGAGGGTTATGGAAATGAAGGTCTATATAAGTGTGTAGTGTTTTCTACCAGTACTTAGAGTAAATGGTACTTTCTAGATATTAAAACAAAACAAAACTTTACTGTATTGTGTTAACAATATTACCTAAGGTCATCCTTCTTTAGTGTGTTTGAACAAAATTATTCAAAAATACAGATGGAAATGAGGATAAGATTCATTGCTCACTAATTTATAGCTCATGCCCTAAGAAAAACTGCTTTCTAAAAATCTAGTGAAAGAATAGTTTTATGATCTGAGAGGTTGTGTTTAATTATGCCACAAATTATATCAAGGGTGCCGTTTAGAAATTATGGCAACTACCCCAATATTTTCCATGGTATTGTATGTGTTTTCTTGGTTAGACTTTCTGGATATTCTTTGTCAATTTGCTTAACAAAAATAAAAGTGTCAGAGTTAGAAGTTTATCATTAAATCTCCATGGGGCCCTGGGAAATCAAGGTTTAGGCAGGCTTAATGTTATGAAATTCCCCGGCAATGAAAGAGCTACCATAGATGGTGCCCCTTGAGCCAAGCTCTAAAATAGTTTCACACTGATACTTCTGAAAGGCAAATCTGATTATATCACTCCCTTATTTAAAATCTTCCAATTCTCCCTATAACTTCAGAACAATGCCAAAACTCTTAACAAGACCCACCAACAATGCACTTCACAACTTGGTTCTTTCTCATCCCTTCTCTCATCTTCTTCTTCCCTCTGATTCTATCCTCCAGATGTACTTAAATACTTTTAGATCACGGTGCACACCATGTGACTTCTTTCTGAAGTCCGGGCCTTTGTGTTTGCTGTTTGCTTTGCTGGTATCAACTCTGTCTTCATCTGTTGTTGTTGTTAAGTGCCATCGGGTCAGTTCCAACTCATAACGACCCTATAAGACAGAGTAGAACTGGCCCATAGGGTTTCTGAGCAGTGACTGGAGGATTTAAACTGCTGACCTTTTGGTTTTCAGTGGAACTCTTAAGCACTACACCACAAGGGCTCCTATCCTTGTCTAGGTAAGTTCTATTTCTACATTATAGTACTTGTCAGCATATATTAAAATTGCCTGTTCACAAGTCTGTACCCCATCTGCGAAGGCAAGGATAGTATCTTTTCTTCACAGTTGGGCTAGTATCATGTCTAGCACAGCACTAAACATTTAGAAGGTTATTGACAAATACTTGTAGAATGAATGAAGGAAAAAAATAATTAAGTGGCCCTCTCCTTGGTATGGGACACAGACCATGTCAGCCTTCCCAGAATGGCACAGATTACATCAATATCTGTTTAACCCAAACTCATGCTGACTGTGTTTTACTGGGTGCATTATTTATTTCAAGCCAAGGACAAGTCACCACACCTGGATTACATCAAATATAAGAGGTGGGCAGAAAATTCATCCCCCCTTCTCGACATCAAAGCAACATCAAAGCACTATAAAAAGTCTTAAATCTTGAAATCTAACGCTGAAGTTATCTCCACTTTCTTTATTCTGGAAATCTGAGGCCACATTGTAGTTACCTAATCTGCTCTTGGTCCATCAATTAGGAAGTTACTCCTGATATTAATAGAGTGACAAGATTTATTTTCTTTCCTCAGAGAGTTATTGTTTTAGATTTATTTTTCTCTGAAGTGAACTCTGAGATGAAGAATTGCATGCAGGAAGTTTACTGGGAAGCACTCTATGGAACGACATCTGAAAGGGAAAAGAAGTAGTATTTTGCAGCAGAGAGAGAGGTTAAAATGTGATGCAGTTTCAGGAGAAACCTCAGATGACCTCCACAGGGAGCCTGGGAGCTGGGATGACCTTCATGGGTAAAGGGTCTGGGTCTGCTACCATTTTATCAATTAGTCATGTTTGTTGGCTGCCCCTGGGTAGGGTGGTAACACTGGACAAGACGGAACTCTTCTTTCAAGGTCAATTTGGATATAGAAAGTAATAGTGTGTAGCTAACCTTCCCACCACAGTCATGGAGGAGCCCTGGTGGTGTAATGGTTAAGTGGTCGGCTGCTAACTGAAAGATTGGTGGTTTGAACCTACTCAGCAGCTTCATGGGAGAAAGATCTGGTGATCTGCTCCTGTGAAGATTACAGCCTAGGAAACCCTATGGGGCAGTTCTATTCTGTCACATGGGGTTGCTATGAGTCGAAATCTACTTGATGACACCTAATGACAACGTGGAAGAAATGTACTACCTGAAGCAAGCTGATCTGAGAGGCACAAAGGTGGACTCCAGTATATATAGTTTGTGTAGCCCACCCTCCTCCTTCAAGGCTGAGGCACTCATTCTTTCAGGTGCTATAAGTCATAGAAGTTCTGGCATGTGTATTAAATTTAATGTGGATCATTGTTTTATTCTTCCTTCTAGCATTGTATTACCACCATCTCATAGGCCCCTGGCCATGGGGTTAAAGCCTATATCATGGAGGAGTGGTGTGTTAGTTTTTTATTGATGATGTAACAAATTACCACAAACTTAAGTGTTTTAAACACCACAAATTTATTATCTTACAGTTCTGGAAGTCAGAAGTCTGAAATGGGTCTCGCTGTGCTAAAATCAAGGTGTTAGCAGGTCTGAGTTATTTTTGAAGGATTGAGGATGAATTCATCCCTTTTCCTTCTTTAGCTTCTAGAGGTTCTCCAATTTCCTTGCCCGTTGGCCCCCTTCCTCCATCTCCAGAGCTAGCAATGTGGGGTTGGATCCTTTCATATAACATCAGTTTGACTGACTTTGTAGTCAGTCTCTTTCTCTGACTCGTCTTATGCCTCTCTCTCCCAATTTTAAGGACCCTTGCATAGTGGTTAAGTGCTACTGCTGCTAACCAAAAGGTCAGCAGTTCAAATCCACCAGGCGCTCCTTGGAAATCCTATGGGGCAGTTCTACTCCATCCTATAGGGTCACTATGAGTCAGAATTGACTCCACAGCAGTGGGTTTGGTTTGGTATGGATTGTAATTACATTGGAGTAACCCGGATAACCTCCCTATTTTAAGAGTAGCTGATTAACAACCTTAATTACATTTGCAAATTTAATTCTCCTTTGCCATGGAAAGTAACACATTCACTCGTTCCAGAGAGCAGGAAATGGGCATCTATGGGTGTGTGGGTGGGATGGGGATACATTAACCACTTCAAGTGCTAACATATTTAAAAACAAAAACAAAACTTGTCCCTTAACAAATTAGATAACTTAGAGGAAATATTTAAATTCATAAAAACATATAAGTTATCTAAATTGAACCTAAAAGAAATATAAAATCTCAACAGACTGACTTTAGATCCTGAAACAGATGACTTCAGTAGAGAATTTCACCTAACATTTAAAGAATAATTGACATCAATTATCTTTATCTCTTCCAAAAAATAAGGGGGGTTGGGGGTGCACTTCCTAACTTGCTCCACGAGGCCAGCGTTACCCTGATACCAATGACAGGTAATGACACCTCAAGAAAAGAAAACTACAGACTAATATCCCTTGTAAATATAGATGCAAAAATTCTCAAGAAAATACTAGCAAACTGAATACAATAGCATATTAAAAAGATTATATACCATGACCAAGTGGGATTTATTCCAGGAATGCAAGGGTGGTTCAACACTAGAAAATCAATCAGTGTAACAGACTGTATTAATAGAACAAAGCTAAAGAGCCACACAATCACCTCAATTGATGCAGGAAAGGCATTTGACAAAATCCACACCTTTTAATAATAAAAACACTCAACAAAACCAGGAATAGAAGGGAAATTCCTCGATGTGATAAAGGACATTTATGGAAAACTCATATCTAAAATCATATACAATGGAGGAAGATTGAGAGTTTTCCCCCTAAGATCAGGAACAAGACAAGGGTAACCACTCTCACCAATAATATTCAGTACTATACTGGAAATCCTAGTCAGAGAAATAAGGCAAGAAAAGGAAATAAAAGGTATTCAAATTGGGAAGGAAGAAATGAAAGTAAATTTTTTACAGATGACTTAATCATATTTAAATATATATGTATGTTTGTATATGTGTATATGTATGTCAGTATGTATATAGACAATCCCAAAAAACTTCTAGAGCTAGTAAATGAATTCAGAAAAGTTGCAGGGTGCAACATCAACACACAAAAATCAGTTGGTTTTCTATATGACATCAATGAGCAACTTGAAAAGGAAATTAAGAAAACAATTCCCTATAAAGTAGATCTGAAAGAATAATATACCTAGGAATAGATTAAGTCAAGGAAGAGAAAGACTTGTACACTGGTAACTATGATACATTTACCAAATAAAAGGAAAGAAATTCTGTCTTCATGGATTGGAAGACTTAATATTCTTAAGATATCTATACTACCTAAATTGATCAATAGATTCAATGCAACTCCTGTTAAAATGCCAACAACCTTCTTTGCAGAAATGGCAAAGCCAATTACCCAATTTTTACAGGGGTCTTGAATAGCCAAAGTGATTCTGAAAAAGAAGAAAAAAAATATGAGGTCACAAGCTTGCTGATTTTGAAACATACTATAAAGCCACAATAATCACCTACTCATAAAATAATAGACAGGTAGACCAATGGAATAGAATCAAGAGTCCAGAAACAAATCAATGCAAGTGTGGCTAATTTATTTTTTACAGGGTGCTAAATTCGACCCATGGGAAAAAATAGTCTCTTCAATTAATAGTGCTGCAACACCAGTATCTTCACAAGGAAAAGAATAAAATCGGACCCATACCTCACACTACATAGGAATATTAACTCAAAATGAGTCAAACCGAAACGTACTAACTAAAACTATAAAACTCTTAGAGCAAAAAATAGGAGTTACGCTTTAAGACCTAGTTTCAAACAATGGGTTCTAAGATATGACATCAAGAGCGTGGGTAACAAAAGACAAAATAGATAAATTGGATTTTATCAAAATTTAAGACTTTTGTGCATCAAAGGACTTTATGAACAAGTGAAGAGACAACATACACATTGGGAGAAAATATTGGAGAGCAGTATATATTATAAGAGGTTGACATCCAGAATATATAAGGAACTCCTGCAACTCATCCACAAAATACAAACAACCTGATAAAACTTGGGAAAGAACTTGAATAAGATGAGTTTAGTTACTACAGCATTCTCTGGAAATAGAGTGTTTTCTTAAATAATGGATTCCAAAAACCAAGCCAAACCCACTGCTGTTGAGTCGATTCTGACTCACGGAAACCCTATAAGGCAGAGCAGAACTTCCCCATAGGGTTTCCAAGACTATAAATCTTTACAAAAGAAGGTTGCCACACCTTCTTTCTGTGGAGCTACTGGTGGGTTGGAACCCCCAACCTTTCAGTTAACAGGTGAGTGCTTTAACCACTGCACCACCAGGGCTCCTTAATAACAGATTAGGAATGCTTAAAACCCAATGATTGTATGGCCCTTCATTTCTCCTGAATTAGAGGTTACAATTTAGCAAATGCAGTTTTGAAAATTAAAATAAATGTAATACATCATGAGAGGAAACTAATAACCATTCCCACACAAACTCTAACCTTCGAGACACTTGCTGGTCTCCAGCATTCCTGTTCTCAACACTAGGCAAGATTATTGTTATAGTATGCCTAATTACATGTCTCCCCAACATATGTGGGGAAATTTGTTTCCCTGAAATGTTTGAGAGCAATTTTGTAGGCTCATGGATTTTAACATATGATATTAAATTTGCCTTTCTAAATGAAGATAGCACATCAAAATGACAGCAATCTTGTGAAGCTCATACTTAACTATTTTATGAAGCTCATACTTAACTATTCCTCAACTATGATTTTCTTTTGTTTGGTTTATATTGTGTGCTGTTAAACCTGCTGAGGGTATATTTTATTGTGCTTCAGTACACTGTACTGAGAAAATCAATGAATAATTTTAATGAATAATAGAAATTAAATTGCTGGTATATATATATTTAATTTTCTCTTTGCCAGTGGAAGAGTGTACCAAGCATATTGTTCCTACAGAGTATGTATTTATGAAAGTACTGAAGAACAAGAAGCTGAATATAACAATCCGATTTTTGTCACAAACTGGAAATGCCAAAGACGTATTTATAACTTGATCTTCAAAAAGCACACTTCAGCATAGAACAGAGAGAAAATGTAAAGATAAATTTATTGAATCTGTAATTCTATGTACATACACTGTGCTCTGTTGTGGATTTTATATTAACTTTATAATAAGTACATTTTATATTATAATAAATAATTTCTGTATTATTTTAATTTTATAATAAAATATGAGAATGTAGATAATGTCTTCATTGGATTATTTCCTCTGACATATTTATAAAAATGTTTTGGCAATGGGAGTTCATTTATAGCAAATTAGATGAACCCTTAATGGTTTAAAGTAATGACTGCTTTAGTACTGAAACTCAGAATTAAAAAAAATAAAATAAACAAAAGCAAATATATAAATTCAAAGATTCTGTGTTCCAAAAGCTTAAGCCAAAGATAGAATAATTTAAGTTTATCTAAACTCATCTGTATCCAGGTAGGGTTGGGGTTGGGGCCACAATCATTTAGCCATATGAAGTGGAAGTACATTTAGGTTAAATGTGTAGTTTGGCATGAGAAAGTAAAATAGATAATATTTGTCCACTGCTGGCCATCTCCTTGCAACTGGTGCTTTCTTCTTTCTTAGCCTTTAGGACTTCACTCTCTCTCAGCTTTACCTGAACCTTCTGATGCCACCTTCAAAGCCTACTTCTTCAGTTCCCCTAGCTTTAGACCATGTATTTTGTCCTTGGTTCACTTCTCACCTCATGCTAAATGCAATTTAGAGCACTTATCTACTTCTGTAATTCAATTATTTTCTATACAATAGGGACCACAAGGAAAACCTGGTAGCGTAGTGATTAAGTGCGATGGCTGATAACCAGAAGGTCGGCCATTTGAATCTACCAGGCGCTCCTTGGAAACTCTATGGGGCAGGTCTGCTGCATCCTGTAGGGTCGCCGTGAGTCGGAATCGACTCGACAGCAGAGGGTTAGTTTTAGTGAGGGACCACAGTTTTATATAAACAGTACCAATTATTTATTGGTTTTCCTTTCCATATTTCATCTACTAGTCAGACTCTCCTCTAATGAATCCACCAAGTTGTTTAATACCAGTGTATACAAGCATAACCTCAATGATTTTCCCTCGAATTTTCCTTTTCCTTTAATCCTCATGATTTTTTTTACCAATACAAATATACCCATATAATCATGCACATATAAACTAGAAACCTTAGAGTCATCTGAAAATTCTTCAATCTTCAAATCTAATTGATCTAATTATTTAAAATTTATACCTTCTCTCTAAACATGAAAATTGCCTATTTATTATTTCTCCTCAGGGTTATTATGCTTACCTCCTAGTAAGTCCCTTGGCTTCTTCTCTTACCACCAAATTGTCTTTTGCATTATTGGCAAGTTTAACATTTAAAAACAAATAATCATGTCACTTTCTTGTTTATAAACGTTTGGTGACTTCATGTTGTCTTTAGTAATTCAAATCACTTAGATCATTAGGAAAGATTTTTTACAACCTGTCACCTAAATTTTCCACTTATACATATCTCTGACAAATTCCCATACCCCATTCGACTACTGACCAAGTCAAGCCACATAAAACACTCCTTTATTATTCCCCTGCCGATATTATCAATTGCATAATGTTATCTACTCCATAAAGACTTTACTCTCTATACAAAATGGGCTGTTCTGTTTCTTTTGTGGCCCTACCTCTGCAATGATGTCACATTTAGTTCAACTGATTGTTTTATACATGTCTCCTCTTTGTCTACAGGGACCATGTACTACTTATTTTGTGTCTACTCTCCTGATTTCTCCAAAGTCTCAAAGTGTGTAGCCATCAGTGCTACTTGGTATCTAATCATGGTTTGTTATAGCCTTTGTTCTCAAGGAGTATCAAATCTAATAGAGTGGTATATTTTTTTTCTTAATTGAAAAAAAAAAATCATATAAGACCCCCCCAATTTTCTTTTTATATTTACCTTATTTTGCACTTTATATCATCCATCTCTGAATTTTGTTTTGATGGTGCTTGTGTCATCAGAGAAAAGAAGTTTCTGTGTCCGTCTGTTCCTATACTCCATTTCACCTGGTTGCTTTGCTCAAATTTTACTTCTGTAATCTCTCAAAGACAGTTTCAGTATTTGAAACCGTTAATTTTTATATTTGGTATAAATCTCATTTAAAGTTCATTTCACTGTCCTGTCCTTTCATCACTCATTTTGTCTAGTTTATCCATATTTGATGATCAACTGAAAGACAACTTTACAATTAAATTCTGTAGTAAATGTCTGAAACAGCTAGACAATAAAATGCCAAACATTTTTCCTGAGTAAACTCTGTATTAGGCTCTTACTTTTGGGGCTTTCTTTTAGAAGAGTTCTTTTATTTTAAAATCTTATGTTGTTTCTAGACTTAGAAAAAAGTTTGTCAATATTTGTATTTATTGTAAAACATTTAACTGGATGCCAAAGTGTCTTAGTCATTTATTTCTGCCATAGCAGAGATACCACAAGTGGACGGCTCTAACAAGCAGAAAATCATTCTCTCACAGTTTGGGAGCTTGGAAATCCAAATTCAGGGCATTAGTTCTAAGGAAAGATTTTCTCTCTGTGTCAGCTCTGGGGGGAATGTCTTGGCATCAGTCTTCCCCTGGGTCTATGAATTTCTCAGCACAGTGACTGGAGGTCCAAAGGGTGCACTCTGATCCCAGCTCTTCTTCCTTTATGGTAGGATGTTCCTCTCTCTTCTTACCTGTTTAGTCTCTTTTATATCTCAAAAGTGACTGACTCAAGATATAACCTAATCCTGTAGATTGTATCCTGCTTCATTAACCCAACTGCCTCTACTCCTGCCTCATTGAGATCATAGAAGTTAGGATTTACAACACATAGGATAATTACATCAGATCACACAGTGGAGGGTGATTACATAATAATGATAATCATGGCCTAGCCAAATTGACACATATTTTTGGGAGACACAATTCAATCTATAACATCTAGTATATCCACTTTCATTTTAAAGTCAGGATTTATTTTTCAATGCTCCTTAGAAGCAAGGATGAAGATATTATGTCTCACATAATTTGGACATGTATCCTTAGAGAAGGATATCATGCTTGGTAAAGTAGAGGGTCAGTGAAAAAGAGGAAGACCCTCAAAAAAATGGATTAACACAGTGGCTGCAACAATGGGCTCAAGGACAATGATTGTGAGGATGGCACAGGACTGGGCAGTGTTTTTTTCTACTTCACATATCAGAATGCTCCTTGGAAGCAAGGACAGCAAGGCTTTGGCTCACTTACTTTGGGAACGTCATCAGGAAAGACCAAACACAAGAACAGGGCATCATGGTTGGTAACATAATGGGTTAGCAAAAATGGGGGAAATCCTCAGTGGGATAAATTGACACAATAACTACAACAATGGCTACAACAACGCATTCAAATATACCAAAGATCATGAAGATGGTGCAGGACCAGTCAACATTTCCTTCTGTTATACATAAGGTCGCCACGAATTAGACCTGAGTTCGTGGCAACTAACAACAATAAACCTTCACGCATGCTTCTGTTTTTGCATGGCTCACCCTTCAATGACTCTCACTTGTACTGACCCTTTAGGAATCAGTAACACTTCTTCCAAGGTATCTTTCCTATTCTGGATTTTGCACTTAGTCATCCATTTTAATTGTTCCCACAAAACCTGTGGTTACTTGTGTCCACTTATAACATTCATTACACTTTATTTTAATTATCTTTTTTACTATCTGTCTCCTTGCAAGCAGTGAGTAAATCTTTTAGACTAGAGGTCATGTATTTTTCATTTCTTTATTCCTAGTATATTGAATACATAATAGGTCCTAGTATGTTTACTACATTGTAGGGCCTCAGTAAATGTTTGTTGAGTGAATAGTTGTTTTGAAGCCAATGTATTTTATGTCTATGGTCCCTTTTATCTCTTCAAACTCCATTATGATATATTCAGGTGCTCTAATATTTGAATACATATCACACCCATTGCCGTCAGTTCCAACTCATAATGACTCTATAGACAGAGTGGAACTGCCCCATAGTGTTTCCAAGGAGCAGCTGGTGGATTCTAACTGCCAGCCTTTTGGTTAGCAGCTGAGCTCTTAACCACTGCAGCACCAGTAATCAGCTTCAACTTCTCCCATAATTTTTTAACCTACAGTATCAATGGGTCTAAGTGGTTGAGTGGTTGTGTTATACTCTTCAATAAGAATAGCTCTAGTTCATTCTCAAAAATATTTTTCAAAAGGAAAAGTATAGAAGTGATGTTAGAAAGAAAGAAAAAAAAAAAGAGGATGAAAGGAATGCCGGAATACCAAAGCAACAGATGTCCTAATGGCCTGAACCCTAACAAATTTACTATACCCAAATTTCATTTTGGCTGTTTTCAGCCTCCTTTTTAGGTGCTGTAACAAAGGGAAAAGAATAACAAAAAGGCTAATGCAAAAAGTTTTCTAATACTTGTAACCCTCACATTGCCAATCATCTTGCTTTACACAGAGTGAATAAACTATAAAAAACTTTTAATTGATTTTTCTAGTTATTTCAGTGCTCTATTGCACAAAATATAGTATTTAGAACAATCCTATAGATAATACTTTGCTGCTGTTGTCAGCTGCTGCTGAGTCGCTCCTGACTCATGGGACCCCATGAGCAATGGGACAAAATGCTGCCCGGTCCTTTGTCATCCACATGATCGGTTGCGGGTCCATCAGACTTGTGATCCACAGAGTTGTCAGTGGCTGATTTTTGGAAGTAGATCACCAGGCCTCTCTTCCTAGTCTGTCTTAGTCTGGATGTTCCACTGAAACCTGTTCAGCATCATAGCAACAAGTAAAAAAAAAAACAAACAAGTAAGCATCTCCTAAAAGACAGGTGATGGCTCCACTTGAAGTAAATTGATGGGGAATTGAACCAGGTCTACTAAAGAGTGGCAGTTCTACCACTGAATCATCTCTGCTCCACAGATATGTAGGGATATGTAAGTTAATGCATTCCCAAAAAATATTTTAAATAACTGCCTGTCTGTAATAATTTGATAATTAATCAAAGCCCCTCATTTGGCAGCAGAAGAAATTAAAACCCAAATGGAACATGCAAAATGAACTATAGTATTATAAATATAAGGTCTAAAAACACAGGGCTGTCAAGCTACACTAGTCCAAATTGGGGAAGTCTAAAGCCCCTGGGGCCATGCAGGACTCTGTCTAGAATCCAGTTCTCTAGTCCCAGTGTAGGCTCCATTCTACATTGCAGTTTTACTAGAAATTCTCAGGCTTTTTAAACCTAAATTCTGCTTCATTAAAAAAAAAAAAAATCCTGTAAATGTATTCCCCATTCAAGGTTCATCTTCGTGACTTAAGAATTAATAATGCATAGTCTAGCTTGTTTATGACATTTTTGGAATTTGTATTAAAAAACAACAAAAAATAGCTTCTTTTTATGCATTTATAAGTATAAAGTTACATTATCATATTGAATATGCTTATTTAAACTTTACACACGCTTCCAAGGATGCTGAAATATTTCTCTCCATCATGTCGACAGCCTTAAAATTCCCTGCAAGATCCAATGGTGCTGCCAGTTTGGAACCTTGAGATGTTTTAAGCTGTAGAATGTCACTTGCCAGGTTTGTAGCTAGCATTCCTATTTCATATTTTATGAAACATAAATTTAATGTCTTTGCATATTAAATGATGGTACACTTTATTATTTTGCAAAACCAGTAGCTTTAAAGTATTTGCATTTTATGTGGTCAACAATGATTTCTGAAGGTGATCCCGGGCACGTGTCTCATGCAGAACTGATCTTGTTATAGGTGTGAGATTATCTCCCTTTAAAACCCAAATCCTGGCATTAAATCACCAACAAAGCTTTCATTTCAAACGTGGCCTTTAAATGCATAACACAACAGAAGGACAATTAAAGATAGTCATAGTCTATTATCGTTGCCATTGGTTCTGTTAATGAGTTCTGTGACTTGTTTCAGAATCAAAACGCTACTCCTGAGAAAGCTTAGCAACCTAAGTAAGCGAGTCTTTATCACTTTGCCCTTAAATAGCTAGTTTTCTGTGCCTTTGAGTTTGGGGAGCGGTGCTAAAAGAAACTCTTTATAAAAGAGCTATTAGTCTTGTGCAGTCTAGAATGTGACAGCTCATGAGGTTACATGACCATTACATTACCAACATCATTTCCAATTCCTTAGGCATCTCTTCTGCCATCTCTAGAGAAATACCTCAGCTGTTTTTTTGTTCTGTTTTGTTTTTGTTTTTGCTTTTTTGTTACTAACCTGTATTAGATTATTGAATGAAAAAGTATACTCTTTGTTTGGAAGTTTCTCCCCCAAATGCCTATTTTGTACCTTTTTTTTTATGATCATAACTTATTAGTATTTTAGGTGGGAAAATAATAATACAAATAGAAAAAAATTAGTTTGCTATTGCAAAGGAATAAATAGATTATATTTACATATTGAAATAAGATTGAAGCATTCTAGATTTTATAGTTAAAATATAAAACAATTATATAATTTTATATTCAGAAATGCATAATCGTGTATGAAGCATTAAGGTATTAGTTGTAATTTGGAAAAAATATTTAAGTAGTAAGCTTCTACAGAGGAAAGAACTAAGAAGGAATATTTTAATATGGACATTGTTCAATAGGATAAAAAGCGTAAGCGCAGTCTTATGACAAATGTCTGTGTCTGATAATATATCGTGCTTTCGTTTTAGTACTTCCACATGTATTTCTAATCTTATCCCTAGACGTTACCATGAATTTTCACTTTTAAAATAGCAATGATATAACGTTATCTATCTATCTTTATATATTTTAATTTGAATGTTCTTTACTTGGAGACATCACAGTATCAGACAGAACAGTTAGAATCTGGCAGGAAATGGTATTATAACCACTTTCAGTTATTTTATTTAAGTGTATTTTTTTTCCCCTTGGTCTGAAAATGTTCACTGAAATTTTGTGTAAATTTCAAAGAGAAGCAGGATGTTACTCACTGCCACGTGGTCTTTCCTGTAGAGCAGTGTTGTATTTCGAATGTGCTGAAACTGACCATGTTCAGATATACGTTAAATATGCTATAGATGTAACAGTGTCACAGGCAAGGTGAAAGCTTACCCAGGACAAATTATGTAGTAGTCAAATGGCTCTCTATGTTTTTCTATTCTTCCTCTTCTCCCTCTGCCCTCAGCCAAACATCTTATACCAATTACTTTTAAAAGCATTGGGATCGTACTTATAAGAGCCACATGGGAAGATACAGGGGAAGTAGAATTCCCTTGGTTGGAAATCACTGCCTTTGCAAGCCCCAAATGTTTCTGTACTGCTAAATATTATTTGCCCTTATATGTCATGCGGGCTGTGCTGGTGAAAGTCAGAGATTCAGAAAGACCACTATAGACTACATCTACTTGTTAATATTCCAACTTTTTTAAAGTTATTAAAATTCTATCATTTTAATGTAAGGGAGTTTAATCCTCCTAAGCATATTCAGGAACCCTGGTAACACAGCAATTAAGAGCCTGCCTTCGAACCAAAAGGTCAGCAGTTCAAATTCAAGAGCCACTCCTTGGAAACCCTATGGTGCAGTTCTACTCTGTCCTATAGGGTCGCAATGAGTTGGAATCCACTCGACAGCAACAGGTTTAGACATATTAAGGAATCTGACCAAAACACAAGGATAATTTATACAGATTATCATTTTTAATTAAAGTAAGACTCCCTGTGGTCTATCTGCTCAATACATCACTTTCTAATGATCATCTTTATTGCATCATATTATGCAATTATTTTATGGGAAATCCAACATTGACTGTACGTTTCTGAAGGTGAATTTGGTTCCGTAGCATAACTATTGAAGTATATTTGATAATATGTGCTAATAAGAACTTGATTAAGGTAAAGAGTTTGGATTAAATGACCTACACTAAAATTCTATGACCTTCATTTATGAACACAGAGAACATTGATCTAAAGGTCTTATTTTCTCATAGATCAATGGTAAACATAAAAAGGAGGGAATGAATCATTTTCCTTCACATAAACACTGATTTATTATTCAGATAATGTTTACTTAAACAAATTTAAGTTCAACAACATCTCAACTACTCAACATCTGCAAACATTTTTGTTTTATTCTTTTTTCAGTACAACTGCTACCGGATACAGTAGAAATCATTATACTAATTGTAAGAAGTCTTGAAATATTTTTTAATCACATTGGCCTACAGATCCAATCAAATGGATGGAGTATTCATTTTTTCTAAGAATGCTTATTGACTATGTACCATAGGAAAGATGTGTACACAGCAATGAACAAAGTAGAAGAAGTATCAGCTTCTAGAAAGCAACATTTTAATGGTACAAGGCAGACATTAAACGAAGTACATAAGAGATTATGTCTATGCAGTGATAACTGATCCATTTAGTTATCTAAAAGTAAGAATAACAGAATATTTACTTATTTTATATAAAGAATCACAGAATATTTATAAATTGCAACATAACACTTTTAGGTTTCATTTATTTTTTCCAAGTTTAAGAAAAAATTATTTCATCTATTTGACTTTTATTGACATGTGATTTCAGGATTCATTTGAAATGATGTTTTTGTGGTTCTACCAACTAAGATATTTTCAGATGAAAACAGCACAATCCCAAACTACAAATGTTTTAAGTAACAAAGACCTTTATTATTTCATATAACAAGAACTCTAGGGCAGCACAATTCTGGACTGTTTTATTCAGTAGGTCAACAACATTGCCAAAACTCCGTTTTTCTACCTTTTATGCACTTTATAGGTGATGTGACTGGTATAGTCGATGACTTACTCAGTTCTCATTCCAACCACCATTTCCTTGCCTTCCTCTACAATAAGGCTAGCCAGACAAAAAATCACTTTCACAGACTCCTTGCACATGAAGAATGCCCTTACGGAAAAGCGTTTTGTTTTCTTATGCGGTCACTGAAACTTCTTTTTCATTCCTCCTTCTTCTTTTGTCTATTTTCAAGATATACATATCGGCTGTGTCTGTAAGTCATTCTCTTTTAATAGAGAAAGGCCAGGAGCATTAGAGAAATCTCGTTGTTAATATACTCAGAGCTATTGTATCAAAACCAGCAAGCAGCAACTTTGAGACATTTTGCTGAATGAGGAGAATGAAATTTTAAATTTATTTAAGCTGGTGTTTCTGTTCCATCAAATGAGCAGAAAGGAAGACAGTATTTCTCCCTTTTACAATGCGTCTCTCTTTCATGGGGATGGAATAATTGCAACAGTTTTGGAATCAGCTGCAGTCATAGCATTAAATTATTCAGGAAAAAGGAGAAGCGTATGCTCTTGTGCATTTCTTGTACAGTGAGAAAAAACCTCTCACAAAAGTATACCAGCAAAATTTCTCCTAGGTCCCACTGACCAGAACTAGATCACATAACGACTACTAAAATAGCCTTTGCCAAAGGCAACTAGACCGACATAGTTGAATTGAACCATTCGTCATCCACTGCTAAAGTGGGACATAGGGTCACCTTTCTTTGACCTCATGACCATGCAGAGGATGCACTCAATAGTAATATTTGGCTTCTACAAGCAGGCTGGAAGAAATGATGAAGTATAGGAGCTGAAAAGAAGATTTTTAAAACAAAAATGGATGTCAGAAAAGACTCTGAAACTTGCTCTTGAATGTAGAGTAGCTAAAGCAAAAGGAAGAAATGATGAAGTAGAAGAACAGAACAGAGGATTTCAAAGGGCTGCTCAAGAAGACAAATTAAAGTATTACAGTGAAATTTGCAAAGACCTGGAGTTAGAAAACCAAAAGGGAAGAACATGCTCGACATTTCTCAAGCTGAAAGAACTGAAGAAAAAATTCAAGCCTCAAGATGCAATATTGAAGGACTCTATGGACAAAATGTTGAATGACTCAAGAAGCATCAAAAGAAGATGGAAGGAATACACTGTCACTGTACCAAAAAGAACTGGTCGACGTTTAACCGTTTCAGGAGGTAGCATATGTTCAAGAACCCATGGTATTGAAGGAAAAAGTCCAAGCTGCACTGAAAGGAATGGTGAAAAATAAAACTACAGGAATTGATGGAATACCAATTGAGTTGTTTTAACAAATGGATGCAGTGATGGAGGTGTTCACTTGTCTATGCAAAGAAACATGGAAGACAGCTACATGGCCAGCTGATGAAGAACTCCATATTTCTGCCATTTCCAAAGAAAGATGATCAAACAGAATGCGGAAATTATCAAACAATATCATTAACACACATGCAAGTAAAATTTTGCTGAAGATCATTTAAAAATGATTACAGCAGTAAATCTACAGGGAACTGCCAAAAATTTAAGGCAGATTCAGAAGAACATGTAGAATGCGGGATATCATTGCTGATGTCAGATGGCTGAAAGCAGGGAGTAACAGAAAGCTGTTTACCTGTGTTTTCTTGACTATGCAAAGACATTCAACTGTGTGAATCATAACAAATTATGAATAACATTGTGAAGAAAGGGAATTCTAGAACACTTAATTGTGCTTGTGAGGAACCTGTGCAAAGTTCAAGACGCAGTCATTTGAACAGAACAAGGGGATACTACATGGTTTAAAGTCAGGAAAGGTATGCATCAGGGTCGTATCTTTTTACCATACTTATTCGATCTATATGCTGAGCAAATTATCTGAGATGCTGGACTTTGGGAAGAAAATTGGAGCATCAAGATTGAGGGAAGACTCATTAACAACTTGCGTTACGTACATGACTCAACCTTGCTTGCTGAACAGGAAGAATACTTGAAGCATTTACTCATGAAGAACAAAGATACACCCTTCAGTAAGGGTTACACCTCAACATAAAGAAAACAAAAATCCTCACAACTGGACCAATAAGCAGCATCACTATAAGTAAAGAAAATATTGAAGTTGTCAAAGATTTATTTTACTTAGATCCACAATCAATCCCAATGGTACAGCAGTCAAGAAATCAAATGACATATTACAATAGGCAAGTCTGCTGTAAAATACCTCATTAAAGTATTAAAAAACAAAGATGTCACTTTGAAGACTAAAGTGTGCCTGACCCAAGCCATTGTATTTTCAATTGCCTCATATGTACACAAAAGCTAGACAATGAATAAGGAAGACTGAAGAAGAATTGACGCATTTGAATTACTGGCAAATATTGAATGTACCATGGTCTGCCATAAGAATGAACAAATCCGTCTTAGAAGTGCAGCCAGAATGATACTTAGAAGGAAGGATGGAGAGACTTTGTCTCACATAATTTGGACATTTTATCAGGAGGGATTAGTCCCTGGAGGACATCATGCTTGGTAAAGTAGAGGGTCAGCAAAGAAGAAAAAGACCCTCAATGAGGTGAATTGACACAGTGACTGCAATAATGGGCTCCAACTTATCAGTGATAATGAGGATGGGCAGGACCAGGCAGTGTTTAATTCCATTGTACATAGGTTTGCTATGAGGTAGAAGCAACTTGACAGCACCCAACAACAGCAACAAAACAAACAGGGTAGAACAGATAATATATATTGGTAGCTGAGCAGCAAGCAGAAGTTTCCATGTTGCCTTAGGATACAGATTCTTCAACAATGGGTTATAAAATTCTGCTAAGATATAGCCCAGTGCTAAGGGCAGAAGTAACTTGACATAATGAGGACATTCTATTTGAAATTCAAAGTTCTCGATTTGAGTGATGGGGCTATAGTGTTAAAAAAAAAAAATAGAGACATAGAGAAACTTTATTTTTTGAACATGACAAAATTTTTTGAAAATTTAAGTCATGGAACAAATACAAAAAATTAACTTCCTTATTGTCAAGTATTTTCCCTACCATCAAGTGTTGATATTTTCCCTTTCGTATCACTATCATACTGGGGCAAAGGACCATGTCTCCGGTGCCAGAGCATATGTGTGGTTATGAGAGGAGAATTAGGACAACCTTCAGTAGAAGTTCTGTATTTTACACAACATACTGGGAGAAGCTCCTTAGGGACGACACAGAGAAAGAGAGAAAGCGAGAGACAAAAGGAAAGAAAAGTTCCCCTGCCTAACTTAAATTTGTGGTCTCTTGTTATGGTTTCCTCTGAAAAAAACAATTTAAAAATTGTATCAAAAATCGATAGCCTATCAAATTACATTACCTCCAAACTCACTTCTACAATGTGCTCCTATCAACCCTTAAAACACTCACAATTGTTTCTCAGGGTTAAATTTGGGATTTGACCATTTTTATATTCATATGTAAAGTTTTGCGATGAATTGGAAAATTCATAGTGTTAGCACGACTCTGAAGAACTATAGTAGTATGTGGAAGTTCTTGGATAAAGATTTAGAAATCAAGTGCAATTATCTGTATATGAGTAAGACATGTAATTAACTTGGATTTCAGCAGCGGGTTCTTTGGTTAGACAGCAGTAAGTATTGTGCCTTAATCATATTCCAAAAAAGGAACAGTCTTCATCCCTTCACTATGTAAAACAGTTTTTTAGACTTTACCCAATAAAGTATCTTCTTTTTTTTTTTCTTAAAATATGATACCCAGTGACTGGTAACAGTACAATTTATAAAATCTGTCTTCTTGTGAAAATTTATTCCTAATTTGTCAGCTTACTCAGCTCTGTTCTTCAGAGCAATGCAATAAATTCCAATAGATGTTCAGTGAATTAATCAATTTGACATTTGTTCTGGACAGCTACAGTCAGAAAAAAAAATTGATAAGATCTCTCAAGTTTTTAGTGTATTAATAATAATAAAATCTATTTTAATCACTTATTCTTCTAGACTTCTTTGATTTGGAAAGTATATGATTTGCTTAATTAACAAACTGATTTAATGGAGAAATGATAATCCACTTAATATGGAAAAAGTAATAATAAAAAATGAGGGGTCTTTTTTTAATCTAGTAATTCACTTTGTCACACATTTTTCTATTATGAAGAAAGTATGTTTTATTATAGAAAATACAAAAAGGCAGATAGATGCTAAATATTTTATCTAAAGTCCAACTATTCAAATACAAAATTTAGCTTCATTTTCCATATATACGATTTTCTTGTCCTTTACTTACCCAGCAAACCCAGTGCCGTCGAGTCAATTCTGACTCATAGCAACCCTATACTTAGTCATGATTATTACATGTGTGTATGGTAGTAGTGTTGCTGTTGTTGTTTTGTGCCATGGAGTCAATTCTGACTCATAGAGACCCCTATAGGACAGAGTAGAACTGCCCCATAGGGTGTTCCAGGCTATAATCTTTGCATGACCTGACCTCTGGGTCCTTTCTTTCTTGCTTCCACGGTGGCTTCCAACTTCCTGACCTTTAATTAGCAGCCAAGTGCTTAACCATTGCATCACCAGGGCTCCTTGTAGTACTAGTAGTAGTAAGAAAAGGTGCTCATTAAATATTTCTAGCTCTTT
Source organism: Loxodonta africana (assembly GCF_030014295.1). NCBI lineage: Eukaryota > Metazoa > Chordata > Mammalia > Proboscidea > Elephantidae > Loxodonta > Loxodonta africana. Next base: position 25,347,933 of record NC_087361.1, on the reverse strand, counting down.
GTTGCACCTTAGCACATAGTTTCAATAATGTCCTTGCTTTGAAGTAACATGGTATTGTGATCATGTAATTTCACCAATCATATGTGAGAGGAAATGATGTGCGCTGTCTTCTTGTAGAAGTTTTGAAAGCTACTGTGCAATTACCATGTTTTCTTTCCAGTGGTGTAGTCCTGGTGGAAGTATGAGGCTGAATGAAACTTCTCTCAGCTTCAGTCTCTGATGAAAAAAGAGCCCCCTAAATGACCTGCAACCATGCCCATTAAATCAAACCAAACCCATTGCCGTCAAGTTGATTTTGACTCATAGTGACCCTCCACAGTATAAGTAAAAGCTATGCCTATAGTATAAGTAAAAACTTATTATTGGTTGTGTTTACAACATGAGATTTGGGAATAGTTTGTTATGGGATCATAGTAAGGGCTGTCCTGACTGACATATATATTGTACTCTTATTCTCAACTTCAGGACCTATGCAATTGACCTGTACTTAAACTCTTCATTAAAACAATATTAGTGACTATAACATAATTCATTTAAACAATATCTTATTGAAAACGTAAAGTTTTATTGCTTGTTTGTTTTCAGTATTATGAATCATTGTTACAGACATCCTTGTATAGAAAGGTATGTGTGTGTGTGTGTGTGTGTCTGTGTCTGTGTCTGTGGTTGGTGTTGTTTAGCTTGGTTGTTTTTCTCCTTTGAGATGTTCTCCAGTTGTGTCATTATTGGGTCAAACGTACTTTCTGATACATACTGACAAATTTCAAACATCTTATTGATTTACATTTATTATATCATGTAAATGATATGTAAATATCATTTGCTTTTACATATCATTTCATAAATACACATCCATTAACTCTGGTAATATCCTTTCCTAACATTTAGCTGTTGTGGTACATAAAAAAAAAAAAGACAACACATTGTTTAAACAAATTTTGAATTTCTTTTAGGATTTTTCTGTGTTATGTCATCTTATCTTTCAGTAGAGTTTATGTACATTTCTTTAAATAACTTTCAACTTTGAATCTACGTTATTATCCAAAATTTTTTTAATAACATTATTCTTCATTGTCCTTCCTACAGCAACAATTTTATTTTCAAAGTTTCAATGTATGCTTTAAAAAAAAAAGTTTGCTTTTGGTTCAGAAGAAATTACATTCCAAGTCTACTTATATGTGAAAAGCAAAAATTACAGTATTCAGTGGATTGAAAAAAACTATGGATAATATTGTGAAGAAAAGAAATTCCAGGTTACTTAATCATGCTCATGAGGAGTCTGTACACAGATCAAGAGGCAGTTGTTCAGACAGAGCAAGGGGATATTGCATAAAGTCAGGAAAGGTGTGCATCAGGGTTGTATCCTTTCACCATACCTATTCAATCTGTATGCTGAGCAAATAATACAAGAAGCTGGATTATATGGAGAAGAATGGGGCATCAGGATTGGAGGAAGACCCATTAACAATTTGTGATATGTAGACAACACAACGTTGCTTGCTGAAAATTCAGAGGACTTGAAGTACTTACTGATGAAGATCAAAGACCACAGCCTTCAGTGTGGATTACACCTCAACGTATTGGTTACAACTGGACCAATAAGCAACATCAGGATGAATGGAGAAAAGATTGGAGTTGTCAAGGATTTCATTTTACTTGGATCTACAATCAACATCCATGGAAGCAGCAGTCGAAAAATCAAAAGATGCATTGCATCGGCCAAATCTGCTGCAAAAGACTTCTTTAAAGTGTCGAAAAGCAAAGATATCACTCTGAAGACTAAGGTGCGACTTATTCAAGTCTGTGGATCCCCGGTGGTGCACTGTTTAAGTGTTTTGTTACTGTCCAAAATGCCGGCAGTTTGTGAATCCACCAGCCCCTCCTTGGAAACCCTACTGGGCAGTTCTACTTAGTCTATAGGGTCGGTATGAGTGGGAACCAACTCGATGGCAATGGGTTTTTTAGTTTTATATGCATAAGAAACCTGGACAATGAATAAGGAAGACTGAAGAAGAATTCAGCATACAGGTATTCCCAGCTCTTACAGCTGGGTTTGGTTCTAATGATTCTTCCATAATTTGGTTCTGATGTAGGTTGAATACCTCATTTTTTTTTTTTTTTTTTTTTAGTTTTTATCATTGCATTTTATTTTCACTATCTTTATAAATTTGATCTTCAGCTGTCTTTAGGGGCTGGAAACCTTACATGTAAACTTACATATATATTTTAATACATACATAAAAAATACACAAATCATAAAAGTTTACTTCAAAGAGTTGGATGATGTTGGCATTTTGTCACTTGTGGTAATAACTCTATTTATGGAAGATCCTAGATATCTGGGTTATCCCTGGGAATGGGGGTGGTGTTTCTAGTCAGAAATTTGATGAGAGCTGTGTATATGATTCTTTTCATTTTTCTTCATATATTTCATGGTAACATCTCACTGCTTCCCCAATCTGCCTATTGACTTAAGCTAAGTGGTCAGCATTTGGGTCCATATTTTCAAGCAACTGAAACCCCTAATATACAAAACTAAATCTATATGGTAGCGCTTTGAACAATAAATCATAAAATTAGATATCTTCAGGTGAATATCTGAGAATGATAACTCCAGCAAATTATGAGCAGCAATATTGTATGTAGTTCATATTACTAACGATAAGATGTACAAAAAAAAACAAACAGATGGTCATAGATGGAGTTCATCATAAGTTGAATATGTCCTGTGTCAGGGGCTACTTGTATATTTTTATTCTCTTTGGAATGGGGCACAATTCAACCCATAACAGCTTGTTTTATGTTTTCCTTTGAACAATAGAGTGTAACAGAAGCTTATAGACTCTAAACCAAGGCCTCAAAAAGCTTACAGCTTGCCCTCTTGGAAAGTGTTGCCATTATTTGAAGAAGCTCTGACTAGTCCAATGGAAAATATCATCACATAGAATAGAATAACCATCCTAGCAGAGGTCCCTTAGACTAACCAGTGTGACAAGGTCACACTTTCAAACATCACGTGTGTGTGCACACACAAACACAGACACCAAATAAAAAATACTACACTCCACCAGCACATCCTACAAGTATAAACATGGGGTGGGGCCCCAAATCATCACGATTCAAGTTAATGAGAACCATAATAGAGGCACACATAGATTGGTATGAGTACAGTGTAATTTGTTGCCAGGAAGAGTCAGCCAAGGATTCAAAGACAACTAACAATTAAGCAAGGTCCATAGTAATGAATTCTTTTTTGTCAGATACAGAAACATGGACTGGTCATTCTGGGGAATAAAATAATTATATTAAAAGAAAAATAAAAGGAATCTTTGGGGTTAATGTGTAGAGTTCAGAGAACAGCTTCACTGAAGTTTAAATTTTGAAAAGTAAACTGTGTCAGAACTAGTGAAGAGTGTGTCTTCATTAAGGACAAAAATGGATAAACCATTTTATATCTGAGGACACTGGGACTCAAATTATGCAAAATAAATTTTGTTATACTTAGCTAACTTGTGGTAACAACATAACTCTTTAAATATAAAGATCTACACATAATATTATTGTAGAGTATATCATTATGAATTGAAACAATGTTAGAACTAAATCTTTTGAAGTTGAAACTTATAAAAGTATTTTAGGCACACGTTACATACTGCACTGCTAACTGGCTTTAGCTAAAAAAAAAAAAAAACTCAAATACAGCTAGTTGATGACTTACAACCAGGCTACATTCCAATGACTCCATTGTAAGTTGGTTTTGACTAAGACGAATACCACTTTTTTTTTTTTTAGTTCTCTTTATTATTGCCTTTTATTATCAGTATCTTTAAAAATCCGATCTTTATTTGTCTTTGAGGGTTGCAAATATTATATATAAACTTTTTTTTTTACAGATATATTTAATACATACATACATAAAAAAATATACAAATCATAAAAATTTACTTGGATGATGAAGAAGAGTTGTATGACACTGGTATATTGTCAGATTCCATAATAACTATACTTGTGGAAAGTTCTGGGTCATCTGGATTTTCCCCGGGAATGTAGATGGCGAGAAAATTAGTGAGAGTTGTCTGTGTGGTCCTTTTCTTTTTTCCTTCGTATAGTTCTCAGTAAATTTTCCCTGCTTCCTGAGTTTGCCTATGGATTTCAGCAAAACTATCAATGTTTGGGTCCATGTTTTCATGCAACTGAAACCTCTGATTTAATTTAGAAAAAACTTCAGTTAATCGTTTCACAGAGTGTTCGTTCATTTCGTGTGCTTACAACTTGGCGTGCAACTGAGAATGAAGGAAAGCATGCCCCCAAAGATGTATAGGTGTTACAGGATGACAGGAAAAATAGAAAGAATGCTACAAATACCTACCAACAAGGTCATTTAATTAAAATCACATTCCTGATGAAGAAAAAAAAAATTAGATGTAGAGATTATAATAAATACCCACAGTGGCAGAAATAAACTGTGCCTTTGACTCCCAAACCAAGCAAAGATTGCACAGAAATAGCTTGTCTCTCTACTAGAAGCCAGGTCTTGTAGAATATCTACCATGAACTAGACACCATATTAAACATTTTCTACTAGACAAAGACATGTATTTTTAGAGCCTTTTATTTTAGCTATTGTAATAGTTTCACAGAGTCACTGTAATGTCACATGCTAGCAACATTGTGACAAACATAACTCAAAAATGGCTGCAGCCACACATCAATAAGGATTTGTCAGAAGTTCAAGCTGGATTCTGAAGAGGACATGGAGGGCGATATCATTGTGGATGTTAGATGAATTTTGGCCAAAAGCAGAGAATACCAGAAACATGTTTACCAGTGTTTTATCAACTATGCAAAGGCATTCGACTGTGTGGATCACAACAAATTATATACAACATTACAAAGAATGGGAATTTCAGGACACTTAATTGTGTTTATGCAGAATTTGTACATGGATCAAGAAGCAGTTATTCAGACAGAACAAGGGGATACTGTCTGTTTTAAAATTGGAAAAAAATGTGCAGCAAAATTGTATCCTTTCACCTTACTTATTCAATTTTTATGCTGAACAAATGATCTGAAAACCTGGACTATATGAAGAAGAACGAGACATCTGAATTGGAGATAGACACATTAACAACCTCTGATATGCAAATGACACGACCTTGCTGAAAGTGAAGCCAACTTAAAGCACTTACTGATGAAGGTCAAAGACTACAAACTTCAATATCGATTACACCTGAACATAAAGAAAACAAAAGTCCTCACAATTGGTACAATAGACAACATTATGATAAATGAAAAGATATTGATGTTGTCAAGGATTTCATTCTACTTGGATGAACAATCAATCCCCATAGAAGCAGCAATCAAGAAATCAAATAACATGTTGCATTTTTTAAATCTTCTACGGAATACCTCTTTAAAGTAATAAAAATCAAATATATCACTTTGATGACTAAAGTGCCCCTGATTCAAGTCATGGTCTTTTCAATCTCCTCATATGAATGTGAAACCTGTACAATGAAAAACAAAGATCAAAGGAGAATTGATGCATTTAGATTGTGGTTTCGGAGAAGAATATTGAACATACCATGGACTGCCAGACGTATCAACAAAGCCTTACAGTCAAAAGGCTCCTCAGAAGCATGGATGGTGAGAATTCATCTTGCTTGCTTTGGCCGTGTCATTAGGAAAGACCAAGCTCTAGAAAAGGATATTATGTTGGTAAATGGAAGTCATGAAGATGGAAGGAAACCTCCATGAAGTGGATTGACATAGTGGCTGCCAAAAATAGGCTCAAACATACTAACAATTGCAAAGAGCATGGCGAAGGACCGGGCAATGTTTACTTCTGTTATAAATAAGATCAACAGTTGGAGCCAACTGGGGGCAACTAAAAATAAATAGTTTCCTAGGGCTACCAAAACAAAATATAGGCAGTCCCTGGGTTACGAACATCTGACTCATACTTAAGAATGGACTGCCACAAAAAAAAAAGTATATTAAAACTTTGAGTCAAATATAATCCTTCATAATAGTAAATGCATACACTGCCTTGTGACTTTCATGAAAACATTGCACAATTTCAAAGCATTTTTAAGTGATTTATATGTATTGAAAGGTAAAAAGACAAACATTTGACTGATATTAAATAAGAACCATTTGTACCTCTTCCAATTTACCTACAAATTGGACTTAAACATTTAGGAATGAATCTCGTACATAACCTGGGGACTGCCTGTGCCATAAGTTGAGTGGCTTTTAAGAACAGAAATTTATTGTCTCACAGCCCTGGAGGCTATAGCTCCAAATTCCAGATGTTGCCAAGGCCCAATCAACCCTGAAAGATCGAAGGGGAAGATTTTTCCTTTTCTCTCTCTGTTTCTGGTAACCTCAGGCATTCCTTGGCTTGCAGCTTCAGCATAACTCCATCACCACAGGATTGTGTTTTCTCTGTATGCTTTCTGTGTCTGTTCTCTTTCATAGGACATTGCTCATATTCTTTTAGAACCCATCTTACTCCAGTATGACCCCATGGTAACTTAACTGATAACATCTTCAAAAATCCTATTGCCAACCATGATCACATCAAATTCACAGGTGCAAGGGTTTACGACTTCAACATAAATTTGCGTTGGTACGTTTCAATCCGTAAGAGTTTTATAAAAATGTTATTTCAGAGGGGGCCAAGATGGCGGACTAGGTGGACGCTCCCGCGGATCCCTCTTGCAACAAAGACTCGGAAAAACAAGGGAATCGATCACATACATAACAATCTATGAACTCTGAACAACAAGCACAGACTTAGAGACGGAGGACGAACAAATACGGGCAGACAGCGACTGTTTTCAGAACTAGGAGCCAGCGCACCAGGCAGGTGACCTTCGGAGCTCGATCTGGGGCAGAGCCCAGGGGGGCAGACGGCACAGAAAGGGGGCCCACCCCTTCCCCCCCGAACCCATCCCGGGAGGAAGCCTAGCAGGTTGGCGCGGGCGGCGTAGGGGCGCAGCCGGAGGGAGAAACACCCGGGAGGCAGTGACTGATCTGAGAGGGGGGAGAACAGCGTCCCAGCTGGGGTGCCCTGCTGTCCGCCGGGAGTTAGGCGAGAAGCCGACGGGGCGCGCGCGGGGGGGGGGTCAGCTGTGTTTCCCTGGAGTGACCCCAGGGCGGGGCCCACGCGTTCGTGCGGGAGGACGCGCACCCAGTCCGCGCGTGTGGCACGGCACACCAGAGGGAGAAATCCCCGGAGGTGTCTGGTCTCAAAACAGGGAAAGCAGCATCCCAGACGGGGAGCCATTCCGCTGCGATCTGGGCACGCGCGCACGCGCGCGGGCGGGGCATGAGCGCGGGGTCCATTTTTATTACCCTGAATTGACCCAGAGGGCGGGAACACCTGGTCGTGCGAGTGACGCCCTCCCAGTTTGCGCGAGAGGTGCGGCACACTGGAAGGAGAAGTCCCCGGGAGGAACTGATTGGTCCCAAAGCGCAGAAAGTAGCATCCCAGACAAAGTGCCGCCCTGCTGGGGCTTGGGCGCGCGCACGAGCGGGCCGTGAGCGCGGAGTCCATTTTTATTGCCCTGAATTGACCCAGGGGGCGGGCCCACCTGGCCGTGCGGAGGAACTGATTGGTCCCGAAGCGCAGAAACTAGCGTCCCAGACGGGGTTCCGTCCTGCTGGGGCTTGGGCGCGCGCACGAGCGGGGCGTGAGCACGGAGTCCATTTTTATTGCCCTGAATTGACCCAGGGGGCGGGCCCACCTGGCCGTGCAGGTGACACAACCCAGTTCGCGCGAGAGGTGTGGCGCTCCGGAAGGAGAAGTCCCGGGGAGGAAGTGACTGGTTCCCGAACAGGGAAAGCAGCGTCTCAACCCGGAAGTCATCCCGCTGGGATTTGGGCGCGCGCACAGGCGGGGCGTGACCGCGGGATCTAATTATAATCGCCTGAATAGACTCTGGGGGCGGGCCCACCCGTTCGTGCGGGAAACGCCCACCCAGTGCCCACGAGCGGTGCCGCGCACCGGAGGAAGTCCCCAGGAGGAAGGGACTGGTTTTCGAGCAAGGAAAGCGGTGTCCTAGCCAGGGACCCGTCCAGCCCGGATTTTGGCAAACGGGGGCGGAGCGTGAACGTGGTGTTCAGCTCTATATTCTGTGGTGCTACACTCCTAGCTCTCAGATCCCTCCCCCACCCTCCCCAGGCGACCCCATTAACATCCGAATACCCGGAGCCAGAGAGAGAATTCAGATAGAGATCTGACTGCATTTTTTTTTAGCTGACTACTGGGAAAATCTAGTTTCCCAGTGATGGCTCGGAGACAGCAGTCCATATCAAACCACATAAAGAAACAGACCATGACAGCTTCTCCAACCCCCCAAACAAAAGAATCAAAATCTTTCCCAAATGAAGATACAATCCTGGAATTATCAGATACAGAATATAAAAAACTAATTTACAAAATGCTTAAAGATATCACGAATGAAATTAGGATAACTGCAGAAAAAGCCAAGGAACACACTGATAAAACTGTTGAAGAACTCAAAAAGATTATTCAAGAACATAGTGGAAAAATTAACAAGTTGCAAGAATCCATAGAGAGACAGCATGTAGAAATCCAAAAGATTAACAATAAAATTACAGAATTTGACAACGCAATAGAAAGTCAGAGGAGCAGACTCGAGCAATTAGAATGTAGACTGGGACTTCTGGAGGACCAGGGAAACAACACCAACATAGCTGGAAAAAAATCAGATAAAAGAATTAAAAAAAATGAAGAAACCCTAAGAATCATGTGGGACTCTATCAAGAAGGATAACTTGCGAGTGATTGGAGTCCCAGAACAGGGAGGGGGGACAGAAAACACAGAGAAAATAGTTGAAGAACTCCTGACACAAAACTTCCCTGACATCATGAAAGAAGAAAGGATATCTATCCAAGATGCTCATCGAACCCCATTTAAGATTGATCCAAAAAGAAAAACACCAAGACATATCATCATCAAACTTGCCAAAACCAAAGACAAACAGAAAATTTTAAAAGCAGCCAGGGAGAAAAGAAAGGTTTCCTTCAAGGGAGAATCAATAAGAATAAGTTCAGACTACTCAGCAGAAACCATGCAGGCAAGAAGGGAATGGGACGACATATACAGAGCACTAAACGAGAAAAACTGCCAACCAAGGATCATATATCCAGCAAAACTCTCTCTGAAATATGAAGGAGAAATTAAGATATTTACAGATAAACACAAGTTTAGAGAATTTGCAAAAACTAAACCAAGACTGCAAGAAATGCTAAAGGAGATTGTTTGGCCTGATGACCAATAATATCAGGTACCAGCACAATACAAGGACACAAAACAGAACGTCCTGATATCAACGCAACTCAAACAGGGAATGCACAAAAACAAACAAATTAAGACTAATTCTAAAAAATAAATAAATAAACAAAATAATACATACAACAGGAAATCATGGAAATCAATAGCTAAACGATCAAAATAATCAAAAAGAGGGACTAAATATAGGAGGCATTGAACTGCCAGATGGAGAGTGATACAAGGCGAAATAGAAGGATACAAGTTAGGGTTTTACTTAGAAAAATAGGGGTAAATAAAAAGGTAACCACAAAAAGGAATATCAATTCCATAACTCAAGAAAAAAGCCAAGAAAAACGTAACGACTCAATAAACACAAAGTTAAACATTATGAAAATGAGGATCTCACAAGCTACTAAGAAAAACGTCTCAGCACAAAAAAGCATGTGGAAAAATGAAATGGCCAACAACACACATAAAAAGGCATCAAAATGACAGCACTAAAAACTTACTTATCTATAATTACGCTGAATGTAAATGGACTAAATGCACCAATAAAGAGACAGAGAGTCACGGACTGGATAAAAAAACACGATCCATCTATATGCTGCCTACAAGAGACACACCTTAGACTTAGAGACACAAACAAACTAAAACTCAAAGGATGGAAAAAAGTATATCAAGCAAACAATAAGCAAAAAAGAAGAGGAGTAGCAATATTAATTTCTGACAAAATAGACTTTAGACTTAAATCCGCCACAAAGGATAAAGAAGGACACTATATAATGATAAAAGGGACAATTGATCAGGAAGACATAACCATACTAAATATTTACGCACCTAATGACAGGGCTGCAAGATACATAAATCAAATTTTAACAGAATTGAAAAGTGAGATAGACACCTCCACATATATAGTAGGAGACTTCAACACACCACTTTCGGAGAAGGACAGGACATCCAGTAAGAAGCTCAATAGAGACACGGAAGACCTACTTACAACAATCAACCAACTTGACCTCATTGACTTATACAGAACTCTCCACCCAACTGCTGCAAAATATACTTTTTTTTCTAGCGCACATGGAACATTCTCTAGAATAGACCACATATTAGGGCATAAAACAAATCTTTGCAGAATCCAAAACATCGAAATATTACAAAGCATCTTCTCAGACCACAAGGCAATGAAGCTAGAAATCAATAACAGAAAAACTAGGGAAAAGAAATCAAATACTTGGAAAATGAACAATACCCTCCTGAAAAAAGACTGGGTTATAGAAGACATCAAGGAGGGAATAAGGAAATTCTTAGAAAGCAACGAGAATGAAAATACTTCCTATCAAAACCTCTGGGACACAGCAAAAGCAGTGCTCAGAGGCCAACTTATATCGATAAATGCACACATACAAAAAGAAGAAAGAGCCAAAATCAGAGAACTGTCCCGACAACTTGAGCAAATAGAAAGTGAGCAACAAAAGAATCCATCAGGCACCCGAAGAAAACAAATAATAAAAATTAGAGCTGAACTAAATGAATTAGAGAACAGAAAAACAATTGAAAGAATTAACAAAGCCAAAAGCTGGTTCTTTGAAAAAATTAACAAAATTGATAAACCATTGGCTAGACTGACTAAAGAAAAACAGGAAAGGAAACAAATAACCCGAATAAGAAACGAGAAGGACCACATCACAACAGAACCAAATGAAATCAAAAGAATCATATCAGATTACTACATAAAATTGTACTCTAACAAATTTGAAAACCTAGAAGAAATGGATAAATTCTTGGAACAACACTACTTACCTAAACTAACACATACAGAAGTAGAACAACTAAATAGACCCATTACAAAAAAAGAGATTGAAATGGTAATCAAAAAACTCCCAACAAAAAAAAGTCCTGGCCCAGATGGCTTCACTGCAGAGTTCTACCAAACCTTCAGAGAAGACTTGACACCATTACTATTGAAGGTATTTCAAAGTACAGAAAAAGACGGAATACTACCCAACTCATTCTATGAAGCCACCATCTCCCTGATACCAAAACCAGGTAAAGACATTACAAAAAAAGAAAATTTTAGACCTATATCCCTCATGAACATAGATGCAAAAATCCTTAATAAAATTCTAGCCAATAGAATCCAACAACACATGAAAAAAATAATTCACCCTGATCAAGTGGGATTTATACCAGGTATGCAAGGCTGGTTTAATATCAGAAAAACCATTAATGTAATCCATCACATAAATAAAACAAAAGACAAAAACCACATGATCTTATCAATTGATGCAGAAAAGGCATTTGACAAAGTCCAACACCCATTTATGATAAAAACTCTCACCAAAATAGGAATTGAAGGAAAATTCCTCAACATAATAAAGGGCATATATGCAAAGCCAACGGCCAATATCGCTCTAAATGGAGAGAACCTGAAAGCATTTCCCTTGAGAACGGGAACCAGACAAGGATGCCCTTTATCACCGCTCTTATTCAACATCGTACTTGAAGTCCTAGCCAGGGCAATTAGGCTAGACAAAGAAATAAAGGGTATTCAGATTGGTAAGGAGGAAGTAAAGCTATCACTATTTGCAGATGACATGATCGTATACATGGAAAACCCTAAGAAATCCTCCAGAAAACTACTGAAACTAATAGAAGAGTTTGGAAGAGTCTCAGGATATAAAATAAACATACAAAAATCACTTGGATTCCTCTACATCAACAAAAAGAACACCGAAGAGGAAATAACCAAATCAATACCATTCACAGTAGCCCCCAAGAAGATAAAATACTTAGGAATAAATCTTACCAAGGAAGTAAAAGACCTATACAAAGAAAACTATAAAACTCTGCTACAAGAAATTCAAAAGGACACGCTTAAATGGAAAAACATACCCTGCTCATGGATAGGAAGACTCAACATAGTAAAAATGTCTGTTCTACCAAAAGCCATTTATACATACAACGCACTTCCAATCCAAATACCAATGTCATACTTTAAGGGAATAGAGAAACAAATCACTAATTTCATATGGAAAGGAAAGAATCCCCGGATAAGCAAAACATTACTGAAAAAGAAGAAGAAAGTGGGAGGCCTCACCCTACCTGATTTCAGAACCTATTATATAGCTACAGTAGTCAAAACAGCCTGGTACTGGTACAACAACAGGCACATAGACCAATGGAACAGAATTGAGAATCCAGATATAAATCCATCCACGTATGAGCAGCTGATATTTGACAAAGGACCAGTGTCAGTCAATTGGGGAAATAATAGTCTTTTTAACAAATGGTGCTGGCATACCTGGATATCCATTTGCAAAAGAATGAAACAGGACCCATACCTCACACCATGCACAAAAACTAACTCCAAGTGGATCAAAGACCTAAACATAAAGACTAAAACGATAAAAATCTTGGAAGAAAAAATAGGATCTACCCTAGGAGCCCTAATACAGGGCATAAACAGAATACAAAACATTACCAAAAATGATGAAGAGAAACCCGATAACTGGGAGCTCCTAAAAATCAAACACCTATGCTCATCTAAAGACTTCACCAAAAGAGTAAAAAGACCACCTACAGACTGGGAAAGAATATTCAGCTATGACATCTCAGACCAGCGCCTGATCTCTAAAATCTACATGATTCTGTCAAAACTCAACCACAAAAAGACAAACAACCCAATCAAGAAGTGGGCAAAGGATATGAACACACATTTCACTAAAGAAGATATTCAGGCAGCCAACAGATACATGAGAAAATGCTCTCGATCATTAGTCATTAGAGAAATGCAAATTAAAACTACGATGAGATTCCATCTGACACCAACTAGACTGGCATTAATTCAAAAATCACAAAATAATAAATGTTGGAGAGGCTGCGGAGAGACTGGAACTCTCATACACTGCTGGTGGGATTGTAAAATGGTACAACCACTGTGGAAATCCATCTGGCGTTATCTTAAACAGTTAGAAATAGAACTACCATACAAACCAGAAATCCCACTCCTCGGAATATACCCTAAAAATACAAGACCCTTCACACAAACAGATATATGCACACCCATGTTTATTGCAGCTCTGTTTACAATAGCAAAAAGCTGGAAGCAACCAAGATGTCCATCAACGGACGAATGGGTAAATAAATTGTGGTATATTCACACAATGGAATACTACGCATCCATAAAGAACAGTGACGAATCTCTGAAACATTTCATAACATGGAGGAACCTGGAAGGCATTATGCTGAGCGAAATGAGTCAGTTGCAAAAGGACAAATATTGTATAAGACCACTATTATAAGATCTTGAGGAATAGAAAAAATGGAAAAGAACACATACTTTTGTGGTTACAAAGGGGGGAGGGAGGGAGGGAGGGAGGGAGAGGGCTTTTTATTGATCAATCTGTAGATGGGAACTGCTTTGGGTGAAGGGAAAGACAACACTCAAAACAAGGAAGGTCAGCCTAATTGGACAGGATTAAAAGTAAAGAGGTTTCCGAGATAAAATGAAAGCTTCAAAGGATAGCGAAGCAGGGGCTGGGGTCTGGGGAACTTGGTTTGAGAGGACTTCTAAATCAATGGGCAAAATAATTCTATTATGAAAACACTCTGCATCCCACTTTGAATTGTGGCACCTGGGGTCCTAAATGCCAACAAGCAGCCATCTAAAATACATTAATTGGTCTCAACCCACCGGGAGCAAAGGCAAAGGAAGAACACCAAGGTCACACGACAACTAAGAACCCAAGAGACAGAAAGGGCCACTTGAACCAGAGACCTACAATATCCTGAGACCAGAAGAACAAGTTGGTGCCCGGCCACAATCGATGTCTGCCCTGTCAGGGAGCACAAGAGACAACTCCTGAGGGAGCAGGAGACCAATGGGATACAGACCCCAAATTCTCATTAAAAGACCACATCTAATGGTATGATTGCGACTAGAGGAATCCCAGAGACAATGCTCCCCAGAACTTCTGATGGCACAGGACAGGAACCAACCCCGAAGACAAATCATCAGGCATGAAAAGGACTGGTCAGTGGGGGGGAGAGAGATACTGATGAAGAGCGAGCTAATTAAATCAGGTGGACACGGGAGAGTGTGTTGGCAACTCTTGACTGGAGGGGGGATGGGAAGATAGAGAGAGATGGAAGAAGGTAAAATTGGCACGAAACGAGAGACTGAAAGGGCTGACTCAATAGGGGGAGAGCAAGTGGGAGAAGGGAGTAAGATGTATGTAAACCTACATGTGACAGACTGATTGGAATGGTAAATGTTCACTTGAAGCTTAATAAAAATTTAAAAAAAAAAAAAAAAAAAATGTTATTTCATGAAAAATTTTATATGAAAATTATAATTAATGTATAGTTGATAACAAGACCGTGGTTCCAGAGAGAGGATGATGTCATAGGCCTCTGAGGTGACAATGATAATCATATGAGAGGTGCCTGTATGAAAATTTCTATACCACACTCATTGACAAATATTAACTTATTTTTAAATCAGGTGGGAGTAACAAGATATTCAATAACTTTTTGCTATAGTTATTCTCTCCTTCACTCCCCTCAAAATACTTTTTTTCCTCAGTAACTCCCCTTGTAACTGAAAAGGTCTCTAAAATGTCTCCCTTTTTTAATGGCAGAATAGCAATTTCACGCTAAATGCATGAGAGACCTCATTCCATGGAAAAAGCACATATCTATTAATCTTTCCTTCCCCCCCCCTTTTCTTTCTCTTTAAACAGTAGATCCAGGTCCATTTTACATTGTATTTCCTTTTAGAAGCTTTACATACAGTTTTATTTTGTAATTATCTATGTCAATTATACCTACAATTACACTTGAAATGCTACTTCTCTATCTGGACTAGAAGGATGGTTAATATAGCAACTTTCTGATCAAAGAAATGTATAAATGAAAGAAAAAATGTTTTCTTTTGAAATAATTTGCAGATGATGGTGCTGAGACCAAATATCTAAATTTTTCATCTTCTTCTAGTGACTGCTTTTACGGTTCTTAATGATCATGGTTATTTCTTATTTCAGATGGTAACCTGGGAAGACTGGGGGAATTGTATACTACAACAATGGTCTGGCTGCTACTTGGCTTTCTGTCCTTTCTTTCTCTTGTTTACAAGAGAGCCCCAACAGCATTTTCTCAATTCTGTTCTGTGGAAAACTCAATTGTAGAGTGACTGTGTGACAGGACAGTTAGAGCCTTGGTCCTAATGAATGAAGTGGAATGTGGTTCTCGTATTCTTTCTCCCTTAAGATTCAGCGTATAACGTTCACAGAGTAGTAGTCAGTTATTTTCTCTAAGAGGAGAGGTAAACATAAATTAGTTTTGAAGCCCTAGCTATTGCAATAAAAAATCTAATTTGCAATTTGGGATGTAGAGCAGAATCACTCAGGCAAGATGGAGTGAGAACGGAGGGAAAAGAGGTCTTTTTATTCCAAATTTGAGTTTCCAAACTCTTTACTACTCTGTTGATTATTGAAGGTTCTTAGGTAAATTTACTTTTTCATGATTTCTTTTCATTAATCAATTCATTCATACTTTCACTCATTTCCATTGCCCCCTACTGGATCAGGGAAATAAATAAAATGGAACGCTCAGAAACAAAACAAAGGATTCTAGGGAGACAATTAGGAAGACAACCGTCTGTGCCTCACCCCAATTAACCACAATATTTGCCCTTTCAACTTTATCTGAGGTTCTCAAACACAGGGATAGGGACACTACAGCCAGCAGAACAAATGCAGACTGCAGCCATTTTTTGTAAATAAATTTTTATTGGAATACAGCCATGTCCATTAGTTTATATATTGTCAAAGGCTGCCTTCATGCTATAGTGACAGAGTTGAGTAGTTTTGACAGAGACCATAAGGCCTGCAAAGCTGAAAATATTTATTGTTTAGACATTTACAGAAAATATTTTCCAACAACTATGAGATCATTGATCACTATGTTTGAATATAATTCTCACAAATTACATTATTTACAGAAATTTAATTTCAAAAGATATACAACATAAGTATAAGTGTAAAAATGCTTTTCATTTTAATGGCAGATTCTGGGGGAGATATTTCATCTGTAGAATTTTTTTTTTTTAACAAGACAAAGATTTAAAAATTCTGCATGCTGTGTAAAACAGGAAATACAGAGGTTGTTTTACAGCTACAGGTCTTCCCATAAGCAGCAGTATTTTGAATCTGCTTTACTGACTGACTGTTGTACCTATTATAAATTTAACTACTCAAATACATTAGTAACCTGATTACACTGGGTTCCCACACAAAGTATATTTAAGTGTATTTAAGGCAGAACTCAGCAGCTAAACACAAAATACGTGTAGCTAACATTTCACATAAAAACTAAGCAATATGAAATTATTAAAATTGTATTACTAACCTATAGTTATTAAATTACAATTACATATTAACATTATATTGATAGGAAAATATGAGCAGATGAAAATTTTTTAAAAAAGGAGCATTTGAATCATATCTCACTTCAGTAAAAGGCAGACAACTTTGGAAGAATGTAATCAGCCTAATATACGATTTGCCCTTAAGCCTTATATGAAGGGCAAGTCATATATTAGGCAGATTACCTTCTTCCTTGCCAGTCCTACTCTGTGCACCAGAATCCCTTGAGGACTGCTTTCTCTTTTATCACACAGCTACAATATAGTATTTTAACCGAAGGTCAAGATCATATACCTAAAAGGAATATATGAATATCTATACTTCAGCACTCTAAAAACCATAGAACAAGGAATTTTCCATTCACTCCTTGAAGACTCCATTGCTGCCAACCTTGTGATCTTGTGTTATGAATTGAACTGTGTTCCCCTAAAATTTATGTTGCATTCATAACTTACAGTACCTGTGAACTTGACCTTGTATGGAAATAGGGTCGTCGAAGATATTATCAGTTAAATTAACATGAGGTTTTACCTGAGTAGGGTGTGTCCTAATCCAAGTAGTATTCTGTTAAAAAAGAGAAGGGACCCAGAGAGACAGAGGGAAGATGCCCTTGTGACTACAAAGTTATAGTGCAGCTGCAAGCCAAGGAATGCCTGTGATTACAAAAGCTGGGAGAGACAAGAAAGGATCTTCCCCTAGAGCCTTTAGACATAACATGGACCTGGCGACACCCTGAGTTTGGACTACTAACCTATAGAACCGTGAGAAAACAAACTTCTGTGCTTAAAAGTCACCCAAATTGTGGTACTTTGTTATGGCAGCCCTAAGAACCTAGCACACATTGTGTCAGCAACTCTAATAAGTATTAAGAGGAAGAATACAGGCAATGTGTTTATAAAATTTCCTTGCCTCAAGTTCAACAGAGATACTTGCAAGTGTTATTAAATTTGTCATAGTTAAAGAAATATGAATATTAAAATTCATAGTTTTCCCTTTGGCTATTTTATCCAAATGTTTAATACTGATATTAGTTTTCTATTTCTACTGTAGCAAACTACCCCAAACTTGGTTTAAAACAGCACAAATATTTTACCTTTTTGAAGGTCGGAAATTCTAAAATCAAGATTTTGGCAGGACTGCATTCTTTCTGAAAGATTCTCCCCAGAGAATCTCTCCAGCTTCTGGATGCTGTCTAACTAGCCCTGGTGGCTCTATAGTTAAGTGCCGGACTGCTGACTTAAAGGTTGGTGGTTCCAATGAACACACCCAGTGTCTCTGCAGAAGAAAGACTGAGCTATCAGCTACCATAAAAGATTACAGAAAATAAATAAATAAATAAAACCTTATGAAGCAGTCTATTCTGTCACATGGGGTTGTTGTGAGTTGGAATAGACCTGGCAGTACCCAACAACAGAGGATGCCTGCATTCCTTATCTTGTGGTACTTTCTTCCATCTCCAGAGTACACGACTCCAACCTCTGATTGCATTGTCACATCTCTTTGACTTAGACCCTCTGCCTTCCCTCTTATAAGAACTTCTGTGATTACATTGTGCCCACCTAGATAATTCAGGATAATCTCCCATTTTAAGATCCTTAATCATATCTTCAAAGTCCCTTGTGCCATGTAAGGTAACATATTTACAGGTTCCAGGGATTAGGACATGGACATCTTGGGAGCAGGAGCGCTATTCTGCCTACCACTATGTCTTATACATGACAGTGGCTATTTCTTGTTCCTCAGCTCCTGCCTCCTTCTTCTCAGTAGCAGTCTTCTGGGTTCTGCCATGGAGAGTTGTCTCCCTGCACCTCAACCTCAACAGATTGATAGCTTAACTCATCACCTTCCGTCACATCTTAGCCCTCTTGGACTTCACAGTGTATAAATATGTCACTTCTATTAAGTTTTTTTGGAGCCCTGGTGGTACAGTAGTTAAGAGCTACAACTGCAAACCAAAAGGTCAGTGGTTCGAATCCACCAGCTGCTCCTTGGAAACCCTATGGGGCAATTCTGCTCTTTACTATAGGATCACTTGAATCAGAATCGATGGCAATGGATTTGGTTTGGAGGTATTAAGTTTTGGGGGACATTATCCTCACTCTCGTTGTTTCTCTTTCTCTTTTATCCCTACTTCCAGTTAAGTAGTGAATTCTGTCAAATTTATCTATTTCATATTAGTTAATGTTATCTTTCTTCTCTACACTTCTTCTGTCATCACCTTAAATCCAGCTCCAAATACCTATTATATATATATAGGTATATATTATATAATAGGGCTCCTTCCTTTGATATTTTTTCTTTCTCCAGTCTAGTCTTCACTGTACTGTTATAGTGATCGTTCAACCATGTGGATATCATCTTATTACTCTAACACTTATTTTTAAGTTATTCCTTGTGCTCAATGAAAAAGTTTGAGCTCCATAGCTTGACATGCAGGGTCCTTCATGATCAATCCTCAGTCAACTCTTGAGAATCATTTTCTTGCCCCCTCTCTCACCCACAATCCATGCATTCCCCACTCTGTTTATGCTGAACTGGTTATAGGTCCTTCAGTGTGCCATGTCCTCTCGTATTTCCAAGATTTTGTAGAGATGCTTACTTTATTTGGCATACCCTTCTTGTACGACCCCTTCTTGTGGCTGACTGGGAGGCAATTCAGAACTCTTCCTTGGGAAAGTCATTCCAGATTCCTCTAGGTTGTACCAATCTCTCCTTTGTACTTCCTAGATCCCAATACATACGTCTATCTTAATGCTACCATCTATCTTAATGCTTTCTTTGCAGATAACAGAAAACTTGACACAAACTGACTTAAACAATGTGGAAATGTGTTATAGCACCCAACAAGTATGCTACGATCATTCTCTGGCTTGTCTGTGCAAACCAATGAGTTGCACGCTCTTCCTATGTTGGTTTTATTCCCTGTGTGACTGTCCAAAGAGCCAAAATCACCACAAAAAAAATTTGGAGCAAATTGTGCCCTAAATTCAAGTCTAGAAGGTGAAAGAGAAAAATTTCCCCCAATTAATCTGATTGGACTAACTTGACCAATAAGAGTTACTAGAACAAAACTCTTTACTCATGATATTGTGCCTAAATTTCTGAGCCAGGGAGGAATAGAATTATTAACCTCATTTTAAATCAGGGTTTCTCAATAGTGTCTCTACGGTCATTTTTAAACATATAATTCTTTTTTATGGGGTCATCCTGAGCAGCGTAGGATGTTTAGAATTTTCCTTGGCCTTTACCTACCAGATACCACTAGCACTTTGTCAAATTGTGACAATGAGCAATGTGCCCAGACACTGCCAAATGTCCTCTGTGGCAAAAACCACTTCAATTGAGAACCACTGGCTTTGACCAATGAGGAGATACATTCCCAGTCCTGTGATCATGGAATAGGTGTGAACAATTGAAGGAAATTGGGGTTCATTGAGAAGGGGAAAGGGAAGAGTGTAAGTTGGGTACACTATCGACAGTATCCGCTAGCTGTATCATAACTATTTATTTGCCTTTGTCCCCTATTAGAATGGATATGTCTCAAGATTTTGTTTTGTTTCTTGCTTCTCTTATCCTGAAAGCCTAAAGTATATGTGTGTTTTAATACATTTTTATTGAATGGCTATATAAATCATGCATTAGGGAAGGGATTTCTTTAGTGGTTTTTCAACTCTACTCGACAAGCATTTTAACATTAATTCTCTGAGAATTCATGCTTTCAATGGGGGAAAATATTTTCAGGTTTATAGAAAACACATTTTTCTACTGCAGTGATGAGGGCAGAGTGAAGAAGTGGAAGTGAGGGGTGAAGGAGAGGTGAGGTTACTATTTTTAAGCATGGTGTCTAAGTGAAGAAAGGGAGTGCAATTACCATGAAGGATGTATAAATAAGAGAAGGCACCTGTCCAGATCACTCACTTGCTAGTTGCTCTGAATTAAGAACCAAAAGTTGGAATCGTGTTTTGTGACACAATATGCCACTATTGATTTTTCCTATGAACAAGCCATTCTTAAATTACTTGTCCTAAATCAAAGCTCACTTGAACTTGGGCGCACTGAGATACATGACTGGTTTCTTCATTTGAATGTTTGATATATAGTAGACATTGTCATTAAACTATGAATCAACTTTTCATTGGAGATTCTCATGAATTTTTCTCTTCACTTATTTGGTTTCTCTAGTAATAAGGTAATTACTTTTCCAAGATCTCAAGTTGAATTTAATTGAAAGGTTATTACATGGCCAAGCAAACTACAATTTTATAAATATTTAATTTTATGGTATGAGTACAAGCTTTGGGGAAATGTTTTAAAAAATTGAAGCAGATTATAATAAAAAAAAAATTCAACTTAAGCCAAAAGGAGGTTAAGAATTTACAACTTAATTTAATCTGGAACATTATTAAATTTCACAAAATGATGTGATTTTATCATTATTGGCCAGGTTTCCCTATTGAAACCTAAAGACACATAGGCTTTGCTTCTAGGTATCTCACTGGATCATTGTTTAGGTGCTGAGCAATTTGTCACAGCCTGAGTTTCCGCTTTCATTTAATAACTGAAACCTAAATGTTACAATCAAAAAACCACTGGTCTGTTGCGCAGTGATCCATGCGAGAACAGTGAACTTATGTCTCCGTAAATTTGTTAGTCATCTATGAGGGAATGCAACGCTGACCTCGTAATGTCAAATCCCATTTAGAGCTGGTGAATAGGTTGGATGAGGTACTTGATGTCTTTGGAGCTGTATTAAGAAATACACTTCAATGTAGGAGGATGAAAGCCTTGGTAAATTAATGTGGAGATTGTGGCCTATCCAAATAATTTATAGTTGAATCCTATCTTCCAGAAGAAAACAGTGCAGTTAATAAAGGTTCTGACTTGAGTAAACAGTTTCAGGGAACATAGACTTTTCAGTAAGTATTTGAAGTAACTCTGACCTTCCACCTTCACAGTTTCCTATCAGTGACTTCTGCTAAAATCTTATTAGTAAGGAACTGTTTCTGGCTTCTGTGCCAAGTAGGGTAACCAAGCTCATTGGCAGGGCACAAACCGGATTTTAAGATTATTTTGTGTACGTTGGTAGGAGAATTGTACTGTATAGACACTTTCTAGCTACTTCTAGTCTTGTATTTTGTGAGCTGTGTTTATCAAGACAAAAGCATTTTTTTTTTTTTTGGGCAAATCTAATTTTTAGGTATTTATACATTGTAACATCATCAAAGAATAAAACAAGCTTTGGCTTGAATTTTCCAATTCCGAGGTTTACTCCTGGGGTTCATGTTAGGTCATGACTACCCTCTCTGCTGTTGATACCCCCAATAATTGCAATGACCGTGTCTTTCAGGGTAGGAACTTCAGGAGAGCAATATCACATGATATGACCACGTTGCAAAAATCTATGCAGTAACTACCTGGAAAAGAAACAGCATTATGTATAAATATTGGTTGAGTGAGTTTCTGTATTGAAAACCTGAATGGAAATTTTCCACTTCCATTGACTTAAAACTCTCATAAATTCTCCTTTAGATAACTGCAGTAATCTGTCTTCTATTTCTTTTTTCTCCAAACTATCCTTTAAACTTTCATTAATTAACCTTGTAATTTGTAAATCTAATTGTATTACTTCCTGTTTAAACTCTTTCTGGGATTTGATAATGGCTTCAGTGGTTTTGGTTAATGTTCAAACTGCTTATCATGACAAATGAGATCCTTCCTGAGCTGGTTCTGCTCAGTCTTCTCTCACCATCTGCCATCAGAGGTCAAACTGAACCATTTATCATTCACGAATTCACCCTACTCATTCATAGTTCAGTGACTTTGCTCCTGTTGTTTGGTTGGTCTGGGTGGAACTCCTTTAATTCTTGTTCTTTTTTAATAGTCGTATTAAGTGTCCATCCACATGCCCTCTGTGGGCCTTCTAAAAATATGAAAAAACCTACACTGTGTACACACACTTTTTGTGATATAACATGTTCCAAGGATTAATTTTGTGTTCTGTCCAGCTCATTAGCCAGTGAGCTCCTTGAGGGCATGGTCATGTGTAGCAAATTCCCCATAAATGTTTGCTGAGTGAAGGAAAGGATAAGCCATGAGTTGATAGTTTTGTACTCTTCTCTTGTTTTTCTGTTTTGTTTTGTTGTTGTTGTTCATGACCTTTCAGTAATCAGGGAGAAGCCACCACATTGCTTCAAGAAGACTTAGAATTATTACAGCAGAAATGCTTGTTTTGAATGCTTTTTTTCAAGTACAGTATGTTTCTGACTCATGGAGACCTTATCTGTGCATAGTAGAATTGCTCCATAAAGTTTTCAAGGCTGTGACCTTTTGGAAGTAGATCACCAGGTCTATCTTCCCAGGCATCTCTGGGTGGGTTTGAACTGCCCAATTTTTGACTAGGACTTGAGTACTTAACTTTTGGTACCATCCAGGGACTCTCAGGTACATCATAGTCACTTTAAAATAGAAACAAACTGTTTTGAGGAAAGCTTAGCAGAATTCACACCAAAACAATAAATTGGAAAGAGACTAGAGGAGAAACTATACCTATAGTTACTCAAGGCCCTGAGGTAACCACATATAAGTAACCAGGATTGGGTTTGGAAGGTGTGCTGAAAGGAAGATGGGGTATGAACTCTGAGGAGCTTGATGCTAGAAACGAGAGTGTTTGGCTGGAAACAGGTCAGTGGGGAGCACTGGAAAGAGGCAGCCTTAGAGATGTTACCTGCCTGTTCTTCTCATTGCTCTATTTCTATCGTCACTGGGTCTTTCTCAGGCACTCAGTTTCACCCCCTTGAGCCTGAGGACAGTGGTAATATGGACAATGGCATGCCTATTATCTTCCCCTGAGTCAGGTCAAACAATAGTAATACACTAAAGTGTAAACTTAGAGAAATATAAATGAATGCCTAAACATGTGAGGTTGGTAACATCTAAATACACCCTTTTATAGTTCATTATCTAGGAGAGATCTCATTAAGTTTTTGAGGAAGAACATATTTTAACACAGATTCATTCATTCAAGATGTTTTGTCCTACTAGATGTCGCTTATCTCCTACCTGATTTTAAGACCTAGGCATTATAACTTGACTTGTTACTGAAAGACTTCTAAATGTTTGTGATTTAAGTACAAAGCCCATTGAAGAATGGGCACACTTGCTTTCTTGCTTGGGAAAATAGGCTCAATAAATGTGTTAAAAGGTGAACACTGGAGCAAAGGCATTTATATCCTGTTTATCGCAAGCACAGAGCCAATCTGGAACTCTAATTTCTTGAGAAGATGATAAATGTTTTCTGCCAGTCTTACCAACTGAGCAAACTCTGTTTGGTGTTAATCACTTCTGGCAGGCGACGCTCAAGCCTGCTAGCTGCAGTCGAGGTGGGAAGCTCATCATTAGTATCACACAATGAGGTGAAAGTGCATGGGACAAAGACAAGAAATGTTTCCATTTACCTAGTAGTCACAGTAAGTGTCAAATTAAATAAGATGTGAACTATCTATTTTTAAATAAACAGTTCAAAATGGAAATACTTAATACATTAACTTTCTTTGTTTTTTTTTACTTAAAATGCCAAAATTTACTGAACTAATTGTCTATGACTTGTTCATGGTAGAAGAATGTCCCTCATTTTCCAAACTTTCTATGGCCTCTGAAAATTTTCCTAAAACTGAGGAAAACCAATCAAGTTTTCCCATGAACAACCACACATATGTAAAGAACATGTGAAAAAAAGAAGCCCTAATCAGGGCTGGGGAAATCTGGAAAATAGAGTTTGAGACGGTTAAGTCTTAGAAAATTGTCTCTTACCATGACTTGACAATTTTTTAATTGTGTTCTGTCGTATTCCCTTAAATGTTACTAGTTAAAAATCTTTCAATTGAAAATGCAAAAACCCCTGGAAGTATATGGTGGAGTTCTCATCCATTCATATCTTAGAATGATTTAATATGATCATTATTCTCCTAATGCTTAGACAGATAGATAGGTAGGTAGATAGATGATAGGCAGGCAGACAGGCAGGCAGGCAGGCAGGTAGATTAGGTAGATAGGTAGGTAGATAGATAGATAGATGATAGATAGATCGATGATGATAGACAGACAGACAGATAGATAGACAGATGATAGATGATAGGTGGGTGGGTAGGGGGTGGGTAGGGGGGTCGGTAGGGGGTAGGAAGGGGTGGGTAGGGGATGGATAGCAGGGTGGGAAGGGGGGTGGGTAGGGGGTGGGAAGGGGGTGGGTAGGTAGATTAGATAGACAGAGAGTTAGAGAGGAGATAGAGACAGACAGACAGAATACATAGATAGAATACATGGATAGAATATGTAGATAGAATACATAGATAGAATACATAGATAGATAGAATACATAGACAGAATACATAGATAGATAGAATACATAGACAGAATACATAGATAGAATACATAGACAGATCGATAGAATACATAGACAGACAGATAGAATATATAGACAGGTAGAATACATAGACAGATCAATAGAATACATAGACAGATCGATAGAATACACAGATAGCTGTTGCCCAGTCATGGTGACCTTAAGTACAACTGAATAAAATATTGCCTGATCCTGTGTCATCCTCATGATCATATGCAAGCCCATCCTTGCAGTTATTGTCCCAATCCATTTCGTTAAGGGTCTCACTCTCCCTCCCTGGCCCTCTACTTGATATCTTCCTCCAGTGATTGATTCTCCTGATGACATGCTCGAAGCAAGTGAGTTCGGCAATGTTCTGCTGTGATTCACAAGGTTTTAGTCAGCTAATTTTTGGCAGTAGATTACCAAGACTTTCTTCCTAGTCTGTCTTAGTCTTGAAGCTCCACTGAAACTTGTCTACCATGGGTGAACCTGCTGGGATTTGAAATACCAGTGACATAACTTTCAGCATCCTAGCAACCACGGTACATAAGTCATCGCGGTACAACTAATTGACAGGTGGGTGATAGACTACCAAGACAAAAATAGCTAAACTGGGTGATTAGTTTGCTTCCTAGAGAGCAAAACTCAGGCAGGAGCTGTAGGACTTTATTTGACAACTTCAACTTATTTTTCTCTTGTTCCATGAGAGAACTCATACACATTATCATCTGAGTTAATGATCACTTTAAATTGTGTGTTGAAGGTGACTTAAATACGCTTATTTAAATTGATATCTTGAGATAGAAATGGAACCTTTCTTAAAGTAAAAACCTTAATTGATGTCAATGGACACTTTGCATTATTTCAATGATGAATTAATCGTATTAATTCTTGAGTTGCACCTTGAAGCTGTCACTCACAAGTAAACTTAATTCAATCCTTTTCAAGCCAACCATTTTAAAGTGAATGAGTAACACAGGTGAGCTATCTATGGGGAAGAAAAAGCGCTCCATTTTGAGAATACTGTAGTGAACATCAGCAGTTAAATCCAATCTATTCTGTGAAGATAACACGGGGGTTATCCATATAGCACTGACTGTTTTTTAAATCACGTGTCTGAAATTTTAAAAGTTAAATAATATGAAACTCAAAGAAAAATTCTAAGAACTAGATTTTAGTACTAGCGGAAAAGATAGAATTTTCACTTTCAGCATTCTATTTCTGTTTATGTCTAGCTTAGTGCACTTCATATGTTAAACTCTGTTTTGTGTTCTTTTTATTTTGCTTGTTTGTTTTAGCTCAGACTTTTAAAAATGACCCACTGCTTTCTGACAACTGCTGTAGATACCCGAGGTTATAAAATATTTGATTAACAGTAGTTGATTTAATCTTTTAGGTTACATTTAACATGCTTGATACGGTGCTTTTTCTTTTTTTCTTATTATTTTTTATTGTCCTTTATACAAAGGTTTACAGAACAAACTAATTTCTCATTAAACAGTTATTACACATATTGTTTTATGACATTGGTTAACAACCCCACAACATGTCAACACTCTCCCTTCTCAACCTTGGGTTCCCTATTACCAGCTTTCCTCTCCCCTCCTGCCTTCTAGTCCATGCCCCAGGACTGGTATGCCCCTTTAATCTCATTTTGTTTTATGGGCTTGTCCACTCTTTGGCTGAGGGGAGAACCTCCGGGGTGACTTCATTACTGAGCTAAAATGGTGTCCAGGGGCCCTACTCTCAGGTTTTCTCCAGACAGTCAGGCCAGCGAATCTGGTCTTTCTTTTTGAGTTAGAATTTTGTTCTACATTTTTCTACAGTTCTGTCTGGGACCCTCTATTATGATCCCCATCAGAGCAGTCAGTGGTGGTAGCCGGGCACCATCTAGTTGTATTGGGCCCAGTCTAGTGAAGACAGTGGTAGATATAGTCCATTAGTTCTTTGGGGTAATCTTTTCCCTATATATTTAGTTTTCTTCTTTCTTCTTTGCTCCTGAAAGGGTGAGACCAGTGGAGTACCCTAGATGGCCACTCACAGGCTTTTAAGACCCAAATGCTATTCACCAAAGTAGAGAGTAGAATATTTTCTTTATAAACTATGTTATGCCAATGGAGCTAGATGTTCCCTGAGGCCATGGTCCCTGCAGCCCTCAACCCAGCAATTTGGTCCCTCAGGGAGTTTGGAAGTGTCTATGGAGCTTCCATGACCTTGTCTTGTACAAGTTGTGGTGGCTTCCCCAGTATTGTGTACTGTCTTACCCTTCACCAAATTTACCTATATGCTTCTTTTTCTAATAGGTATCATTGGAAATTTACTGTTTGTCTTAGTTTTCTAGTGAAGCTATAACAGAGATACCACAAATGTATGGCTTTAACAAACAAAAATTTAATTTCTCACAGTTTAGGAGGCTAGAAGTCTGAATTCAGAGTACTGGCTCACAGGCTTTCTCTCTGTCACCTCTTCTCAGCCATGTCTGCAGGCAGACCCCCTCTTGCCCTCAGCCCTTCAGCCATTTGCCCTGGCCTCTGCCTTGCTTGAGCAAGTGTTACAAAGCTCTTTAGCTCCCCCAATAAGTACTCAGAACTTCAGAGGCCAGAGGGATGGGGCAGGTAGGGTGCATGCACTGGGAGTCATGTGCATGTCCTGGGCGCCACTTGAGGCAGGGTGCCAGTGAACAGTTTCTATTGGCCATCACAGTTCCCGTTACCAGCTGTGAGAACATTCAACAATTTAAAACTAGTTGCCTTATGCACTGTTTTCTGCAGATAGGCCTCTGCCCAGAGGTACACTTCTACACCAGAGAGCCTCCTGCCTGAAGGTACTCAGCTCTCTCACTCCATGGGTCGGCTCCTATGCTGCCTTGTGCTGGTCTCCTGGTTCTGCTACCCCTATTTCTCTGCTGCCGCTTCTCTCCACCTTGCTCCATCTCTGGTGTTACAGCTCCCTCTCTGTATCTTCTGGTTCTAGAAGGCTCTTAGTGAAGGGACCCCTGGTCCAAAAGACACAATCCACTCCCGTTTCTTCTTCTTGGTGGTAGGTATTGAAGTCCCTATCTCTGCTTGCTTCTCTCTCCTTTTATGTCTTGTAAAATAAAAGGTGTGACTTAAGTAAGAGCATGACCTGAATAAAGGTGGAAAGTTTGGTGACTGGGGTAAGGGTGGTGACTTGAGTCACACCCTCCACTGAGGTGGTGACTCAAGATACATCCCACCCTAGTCCGGCCTCATTAACATAACAGACAACTCACTCCCAAATGGGACCATAACCACAGGCATAGAGCCCAGGGTTTACAAGACCTCATAAAATGGAGGATAATTACAGCAGATCATAAAATGGAGGACAACCACGCAATACTGGGAATCACAGCCTAGCCAAGCTGACACATATTTTCAGGGGACACAATTCAATCCATAACACCATTTAATTTTATGATGCAAGAGATTTGCATGATATTTTTTTTAGATGTCAGCTACCAGAGTCATGTGACTGCTTTCTTTCATCATCATCTTGTACTGAAAGACACTTTTCCTTTCCCTGTAAATCCCAGACCAATAACCATCACCATCATCATGGGGATCTTCACCCCCAAACTGGCAGCTCTGTTTTGGGCCTGTAAAACTAACAGAAGTGATTCTCAAGGATCGAAATCCTAAGCTTACCAGGGACTGATCCAATACATTGAGAGACTGACAAAACCATGACCAGACCATATATAAAAATCGAACTCTGACCAAGCTTCAGTAATCAACCCAGGAAGTCAAACCACTGTCTGTAACAGTGGCCCCAAAACAACCAGGACTTGATTAATAACGGACAGCTTCTCTAATTTTTGCCTTCACTTTCAACGTTGGAGCACCAGAGAAAGACAGACTTGCTCACCTATCCAAGCAGTTAGGATGCCCAGTTTCAAGTTAGCCTGCCTACCACTTCCCCATGCTAATAACCTCCAATCAAGACAGACATGAAGTTTTCCCTTTTGTCTACTATAAAGCTTTTCCCCTTCTCTGTCTCCCTTTGAATCTCTGAAACGTAAGTGACGATAGTTGACTCCCTTGCTATAGTAAGCCCTGAATAAGTACCCTTTGTTTGTTCTCTTTTGGTGTTGTCTTTTTGTAAATTTGAATTGTTTTATGCTGTAAATAATTCACCTGGCAGGGTGGTAGCTTTTTAAGTCATCCATTTGGTCTGGGTTGATTTAAATAAGTATCTCTGAGGATTATGGGAAAGTTTTGTAAGGTACCAGAGACCTTGTTCTGAAAAGAACCTTAAGGACAGTGAGGACCCTGGGAAGACTGGTGAGGGCTGGTACTATTTTAACACACCTATAAAACACACAAAAAAAAATTTTTTTTTTTTTTTTTTTTAATAAAACACTGCAGTGGGAAGGAAGTGAAGCAACAAAATATTAAAGAAATGCCCCAGTAGAGTTCTTTCTAAACTGAGTTCCTCTAAAAAGCAATTTTTTTTTCCCTTTTTTAAAGAACCACTTCTAAGGTTGAAAAAAATGAGACTTAATAAATTCACAAAGTTAAAAAGGTGCCTCTGTGATTTTGTTAATATGTTTTATTTTGCAAATAATAGAGGTTCATAGATTTTAAAAAGTGACAATGTAAATAATTATAGAGTGTATTACTTGGCTAATTGGGTAAATGATATAACACTTATTCCAGTTTAGACGACCTGGGTGTAATAAGGCGCCCTGGTGGTGCAGTGGTTAAGAGCACAACTGCTAGCCAAAATATCGGCAGTTCAAATCCACCAGTCTCTCCTTGGAAATCCTGTTAGGCAGTTCTACTCTGTTCTACAGGAGTCTCTGTGAGTCTAGAGTCAGAATCTACTCCACAGCATTTTTGTTTGTTTTGGTGTGATAAATTCTGTTTGAATATAGGTCATTCTTTAAATTCAGTTTGTGTATACTATATTCTGTTCTTTTATAAGAATTCCTATCTATGTTCATTGGTTAATTGTTTCACCATTTTATGTTTATTTGAGCCCAGGAGTCCATTCACATTTCTTTTATAGATTCAGCTCAGGTGCCCAGATAGTTACCAAGTGTGTGGTACAGGCTCTCACCTACAGTCCTAGATGAGCAGGGGTGATTGGTGTAGGCACAGGTATCTGGGTGCAGCAGGAGGTCATGCACTGAGCAAGGCAGGGGGCTGACAACCACCCCTGAGTGTCTGTGAGAAAAGGGTGTCCCTGTTCCCTAGAGCACATAGGTGGGTTGCTTTTGCATCCAGACTCTGGGCACCCAATGCTGTTAGCTGTAAGGACTGGGAGGGATCACTTATTCTCAGACCCCTGTCATGGTGGTTAGGCATCATGGCTGGAGCTACCAGTCCCCAGGCCCCTGATGTGGATGGGTGAGGACTCTGCTTAATAGGCAGAGCAGTGTCAAATGACATGAACTTGCCTCTCCACCAAGTAGCTGAAACAGTTGAAGTTAGACTTCGAGTATATACCCTGTTGTACTGTGCTAATGAGTGTCTACACTATTGAAATGGGCCCACATAGGCCTATGCAGGAAGAAAGGCATTCAAAGTCTATGGACTCCTTATGCTTGTCCCTAGGCAAAGGAGCTGTTTCTGCCCTAAATTACCAGCTTAGAGGAACCAGGAGATTATTTTTTCCCTGTTTGTTAATTTGTTCCCTTTCCAAGGCCAGGAGAATGGCTCAGGATGAGTGCAGGATCCTTCTTCTGGCCCAGGAGATGCAACCAGCTGAGAACTAGTGCAGAGAGGGAAGGAAGCAGGTAAGTGGGTGAGAGGTTTTTCCTGAGGGGGGTATTTTTGGGTTGAGGTAGGTTAAACATAGGTATTTATCATTTGCTGATTGTGGCCTGCTTCTCTCTTGTTTTAGAGAGTTGAGCAGACTCTCCTCCATTTGGCGTCCCCAGACATAGAAAACGCATTCAAAATGTGACTGTTTGCCTCACCTTGCTTGTGGCAGTGGCAGAATTGGCCTGCGGGGTGCCACAAGGTCAGGCCTGGCAACTCCTTGCTGTTTCTGAACTGTTTCTCCCTTCCTATGGCTCTCATTCTGATTTCTCAACTTTGCCTTTGATGTTCAGGGCTCCTAGCTTGTCCTGTATAATCAATTCACGTGTTTTTTTTTTTTGGTCTCTGTTGTAAGAGGGATCACAGGAAACGTCTGATTGCTCTGCCATCTTGGCCCCGCCTCCTCTCTTGTATCTTCTTTTGATGCTTCCCACTCCGTTTAATATTTTCCCTGTAGAATCCTTCAGTACTGCAACTCAAGACTTGAATTTTTTCTTTTGTTCTTTGAGCTTGAGAAATGCAGAATGTGTTCTTCCCCTTTGATTTTCCATTTCCAGGTCTTTGCACATGTCATTATAATACTTTGCTTTGTCTTCTCAAGCTACCCTTTCAAATCTTCTGATCAACTCTTTAAAGTTATCGTTTTTTCCTTTCCTTTAGCTACTTGACATTCAAGAGCAAGTTTCAAAGTCTCTTCTGACATTCATCTAGGTCTTTTTTTCTCTCCTGTCTTTTCAATGACCTCTTGCTTTCCTCATGTATGATGTCTTTGATGTCATTCCACAATTCGTATGGTCTTCAGTCATTCATGTTCAAAGTATCAAATCTATTCTTGAGGTGGTCTCTAAATTCAGATGGGATATATACTCAAGGTTGTACTTTGGCTCCCCTGGACTTGTTCTAATTTTCTTCAGTTTCAACTTGAACTTCATATGAGTAATTGATGGTCTGATCCACAGTCAGCCCCTGGCCTTGTTCTCATTTAAGATAAAACAAAAAAAAAGCAAACCTGTTGTTGTTGAGTCGATTCTGACTCATAGAGACCCTGTTTACAACACATAGAAAAATCACACCAGATGACAAAATGGTGGATAATACTGGGAATCATGGCCTAGTCAAGTTGACACACATTTTTGGGGGAACATAATTCAATTCATAAAACTATTTTTGACGAAATTTTGTTCTTTTGAATCCTGCTTCTCCCAAGTAGAAGCAAGAAAAACCAGCTTCCTGCATCCTTTTATCTAGGACTTATACTGTGATAACTGAAGGTAAAAAGACTGCATATAGAATCCATTTTGTTCGCTACAGTGGTGGCAGAGGTGTCTGGCAATGGTTGGAAGGTCTAGATCCCAGCAAAGCCGTGGTGGTGGTGTCTTAAGTAAATTTGCTGTCTATCATCATCATCAGTCTCTGCAGGGGAAGAGGAAGAAAGATTTCACAGCAGGTCAGTTTGGTAGCCACTTTTGTAGCTTTGTTACTGAAATAACAGCTAGCTAGCCTCTCAACAGTTCTTTGAAATACTCAATATTCTTTAATAAACTTATTTTCTGTGTAATCTGTCAGTCCCTAGTCTACTTTTGTTCTTTTTTTTATCTTTGTGTTTATTTTATTATTTTTTTAATTGTGCTTTAGATGAAGGCTTACAAATTAGTTTCTCAATAAACAATATATGTATTGTTTTGTGACGTTGATTTCCAACCCCATGACATGTCAACACTCTTCCCTCCTCGACTTTGTGTTCCCCGTTATCAGCTTTCCTGTACCCTCCTGTTTTCTCATCCTTGGCCCTGAGCTGGTGTGCCCATTTAGTCTCATTTTGTTTTATGGGCCTGTTTAATCTTTAGCTGAGGGGTGAACCTCAGGAGTGACCTCAGTACTGATTTATGAGGGTGTCTGAGTCCATACTCACGGGATTTCTCCAGTATCTGTCAGACCAGTAAGCCTGGTCTTTTTTTGTGAGTTAGAATTTTCTTCAGCTCAGGGACCCTCTATTGTGGTCCCTGTCAGAGTAGTTGGTGATGGTAGCTGGGCACCATCTAGTTGTGCTGGACTCAGTAAGGTGGAGGCTGTGGTAGTTGTGGTTCATCAGTCCTTTGGACTAATGTTTTCCTTGTGTCTTTGCTTTTTTTCATTCTCCCTTACTCCAGATGATGTGGAATCAGTAGAGTATCTTACAGTGCCGCTCAGAAGCTTTTAAGACCTCAGAGGTTACTCATCAAAGTAGAATGTAGAACGCTGTCTTTATAAACTATGCTCTGCCAATTTTTGGTATGCCAGTTGAGCTAGATGTCCGCCAAGACTGTGGTCCCCAGCCCTCAGCCCAGTTATTTGGTCCCTCAGGGAGCTTGGATGTGTCCGTGAAGCTTCCATGACCTTGGCTTGGTCAAGTTGTGCTGACATCTCCAGTACTGTGTACTGATTTATCCTTCAGCAAATTTCCCACTTATCTATCATCTAGTTAGTATTTTTCCCTCCCCACCCATCTCCTACCTTGTAACCATCAAAGATTTTTTCTTTCTGTGTGTAAACCTTTTCATGAGTTGTTACAATAGTGGTCACATACAGTATTTGTCCTTTTGTTTTTGACTTATTTCACTCAGCATAATGCCCTCCAGATTCATCCATGTCATGAGATGTTTTATGTATTCATTTTTGGTCTTTATTGTCGCATAGTATTCCATTGTGCATAAGTACCGTAGTTTGTTTATCCATTCATCTGTTGATGGGCACATAGGTTGTTTCTATCTTTTTGCTATTGTGAATAATGCTGCTGCGAACATGGGTGTGCATATGTCTATTTGTGTGATGGCTCTTTTTTCTCTAGGATATATTCCTATGAGTGGAATTGCTGGATTATATGATATTCCTATTTCTAGCTTTTTAAGGAAGTGTCATATGTTTTCCAAAATGGTTGCACGATTTTACATTCCCCCAGCAGTGCATAAGAGTTCCAAACTCACTGAAGCCTTCCCAACTTTTTTTTTTTTTTTTTAATTTGTGCCAGTAAGGCTCGGGTGAAATGGTATCTTACTGCAGTTTTGATTTGCATTTCTCTAATGGCTAGTGATGTCGAGTATTTCATCATGTCTGTTAGCCCTCTGAATGTCTTCTTTGGTGAAGTGTCTGTTCATATCCTTTGCCCATTTTTTAATTGGATTATTTTCTTTTTGTTGTAGAGGTGTTGTATTTTCCTATAGATTTTAGAGATTAGGCCTTTGCCAAATTTATCATAGCCCCAAAATTTTTCCCAGCCTGTAGGTTATCTTTTTCCTCTTTTGGTGAAGTTTTTTTGATGAGCAAAAGTCTTTTAATTTTTAGAAGATTTCACTTATCTAACTTATCATCTGGTGTTTGTGTATTGTTAGTTATGGTTTATATCCTGTTTATGCCGTGTATTAGGGGTTTTAGCATTAACCTTATTTTTCCTTCTATGATCTTTATAGCTTTTTGTTTTACATTTAGGTATTTGATACATTAGTTTTTGTGTATGATGTGAGGTATGGATCCTGTTTCATTTTTTTATAGATGGACATCCATTTTTGCCAGCACCATTTGTTAAAAAGACTGTCTTTTCCCAATTTAGTGGACTTTGGGCTTTTGTTGAAGACTGGGTGACTGTCAGTGATGGGTTTACATCTGGGTTCTTGATTTTGTTCCATTGATCAATGTGTCTGAGGTCAGGTAGTGTGAGTCTTCCTACTTTCTTCTTCTTCAATAGTGCTGTACTTATCCAGGGCCTCTTTCCTTTCAATATAAAGTTAATGATTAATTTTTCCATCTCGTGAAAGAATACTGTTGGTATTTGGATTGGGATTACATTGTATTTGTAGACTTCTTTGGTAGAATTGATGTTTTCATAATGTTGAATCTACTTATCTATGAGCATTTTATGTGTTTCCGTTTATGTCGGTCTCGTTTGGTTTCTTGCAGTGATGTTTTGTAGTTTTCTTATATAATTCTTTATGTCCCTGATTAGATTTATTCCTAAGTATTTTATTTTTTTAGGGGCTATTATAAGTAGTATTGCTTTCCTGCTTTCCTTTTCATAGTTCTCTTTATTGGTGTATAGGAATCCAACTGATTTTTATGTGTTTATCTTGTATTCTGCTACTCTGCTGAATCTTTCTATTAGTTCCAGTAGTTTTCTTGTGGAGTCTTTTGGGTTCTTTATGTATAGTATCATATCATCTACAAATAGGGATAGCTTCACTTCTTCATTTCAATTTGGATGTCCTTTATTTCTTTTTCTTGCCTTATCACTCTAGCTAGGACTTCGAGCACAATGTCACCTATGTTCTTGACACTTAAACCCATACTAAGAATTTCCTAAATAATCCCTATCTTTATTTCTGCTACTTACTACTCTCAATCATCTAATTGGTCTCCTTTCAAAATCCTTCCTCTTCTCCGATAGATCACGTCAGGTAAATTTCTAAATGTAAACCTAATCTTGCTTA
Source organism: Loxodonta africana (assembly GCF_030014295.1). Taxonomy (NCBI): domain Eukaryota; kingdom Metazoa; phylum Chordata; class Mammalia; order Proboscidea; family Elephantidae; genus Loxodonta; species Loxodonta africana. The sequence continues at coordinate 25,312,579 of NC_087361.1, read as the reverse complement.
TGTTCTTTGATTCAATAGATTTGTAATTACTATTGAGTGACCTGGTTGGTTTATTTTAATCACTTCATTGAAAAGTAACATTTCTATTTTTTCTTGTGTTTTCAGGAATAAAAAAACTAGATGAAGTAGTTTGTCTTTTGGTTTTAAAACTTAATACTCGAAAGATGATTATCTTCAAAAAATATAGTTAGTGAGGCTTCTTTTTTTTTTGTATTTTGCTTGTTTTAAAAATAAATGTGCAACTGGACTGGACCAAAAGCAAAGAAGTTTCCTGAATAAACTGAATGCTTCTAAGGTCAGTGGAGCAGGGGCAGGGGGTTGGGGACTATGGCTTCAGGGCACATCTAAGTCAATTGGCAAAATAAATTCTATTAAGAAAACATCCTGCATCCTACTTTGAAGTGTGGCATCTGGGGTCTTAAATGCCAACAAGCAGCCATCTAAGATGCATCAGTGAGTCTCAACCTACCTGGATTAAAGGAGAATGAAGAACACCAAGGTCACAAGGTAATTACGAGCCCAAGAGGCAGAAAGGGCCGCATAAACCAGCAACTACATCATCCTGAGACCAGAAGAACTAGATGGTGCCTGGCCACAACCGATGACTGCCCTGACAGGAAGCACAACAGAGAACCCCTGAGGCAGCAGGAGAACAGTGGGATGCAGACCCCAAATTCTCATAAAAAGATCAGACTTAATGGTCTCACTAAGACTAGAAGAATCCTGGCAGTCATGGTCCCCAAACCTTCTGTTGGCCCAGGACAGGAACCATGCCCAAAGCCAACTCATCAGACATGGATTGGCCTGAACAATGGGTTGGAGAGAGATGCTGATGAGAAGTGAGCTACTTGCATCAGGTGGACACTTGAGACTGTGTTGGCATCTCCTGTCTGGAGGGGAGATGGGAAGGTAGAGGGGGTTAGGAACTGGCAAAATGGTCACGAAAGGAGAGACTGGAAGGAGGGAGTGGGCAGGCTCATTAGAGGGACAGTAAGTGGGAGTATGTAGTAAGGTGTATATAAGTTTATATGTGAGAGACTGACTTGATTTGTAAACTTTCACTTAAAGCACAATAAAAATTATTTTAAAAAGTAAAATAAATGTGGCTAGTTGAGGAAAAGGCTTGGGGCAGGTGGGCTAGCATGGTCAAGGGCTCAGTTCTCTATCTTCTAGATTTAAAACCTGACATTGTCTTGCCTCACAGTTTATTAGAATGATGGATGCCAAAATAGCGAAGATGACAGGAGACTGATCTTGAAAAGCAGAATGCTAATTTATTAATTTATATGATAAATTTAAGTGCCAAGTGAAAGAATAGTCACGGCTTGCAGACCTACATATTTTCTCCCTTTAGGCAACCTTCCTGGGAAGCAAATTAAAAGAAGGTTGCTTGCTAGCCTAAATCCAAGGAAGACTGCCTGTGCTAATAATTTAAAGGTTTCCTGGCTGCAGTGATGTCCACATCTACCCTAAGAGACAAATTGTTAAGCAGATTGGTTACTTGATTTGATCTCAAACATCCCCCTCTTTCCAAGATAGCGCTATGAGGGGCCCAGTTAATGTTGTCAACTGGGAATAGCATTTTCTTCATGTTATTTTCTTTTCTTTAAGGTGATATTGGTTAACTCATTTATGATCCACAATGTGTTGATTCTAGAGCTTAATTCTAAAATGATATTTTATATCCTCTTCAGTTTTATTATTTCCACCTATGTTTAGTGTATGTATATGTATGTGTGAGTATATATATATAGTCTTGGTCCTCTAGTGCTGCTATAACAGAAATACCACAAGTGGATGGCTTTAACAAAAAGAAATTTATTTTCTCGCTATCTAATGAGTTACAAGTCCAAATTCAGGATATCAGCTCCAGGGGAAGGCTTTCCCACTCTGTCGGCTTTGGAGGAAGATCCTGGACCTCACCCTCACCTGGTCAAGGAACTTCTCAGTTGCAGGGACCCCAGGTCCAAAGGATCCACTCTGCTCCAGGTGCTGCTTTCTTGATGGTATGAGGTCCCTAACTCTCTGCTTGCTTTTACTTCCTTTTATCTCTTATTCCTTCTAAGGATTTGTTTCTTCTTCTGGAAGTTCAAGGCATATTCAATAGTCTTCACCAGAACCAAAATTCAAATGCATCGATTATTCTTCTGTCTTCTTTTTAGATTACTCAGCTTTCAAATGCATATGAGGCAATTGAAAAGGCCATGGCTTGTATCAGGCGCACCTTAATCATCAAAGTGAAATCTTTGATTTTAAACTCTTTATAGAAGTCTTTTGTAGCAGATTAGCCTAATGAAATATGTCCTTTGATTTTTTGACTGCTTTGACATACATTCATTGTTCATCCAAGTAAGATGAAATCGTTGACAACTTGATTTTTCTCAATATATCATGATGTTGCTATGGGTCCAACTGTGAGGATTTTTATTTTCTTTATATTCAGGTGTTATCCATAAGGAAGGCTGAAGTCTTTGTTGAGAAATAAATGACATGAAATACAATTCACAGACTTTAAGTGAACATTATGGTATTTTCTCTTCTTCCCCTTCTCTCTATTTCCTGATGTCTTTCCTAATGCCACCTTAGCATAAAAAAAAAAAAAGAAAGAAACTTATTTTCTTACATTTCTGGAGGCTAGAAAATTCAAGTTAAGATGCTGGCTTTAGGGAAAGGTCTCTCCTTGTCAGTAGCTCCAAGCATTCTTTGATTCCTTGGTGTTTCTTGGGGTTCCTTGGCTTGTAGAGGCACCTTCCTCCTGTGTGTGCCTATGTCTATCCTGCTCTTTTCATAAGTCATCACTCAGGAAGAATTAGGTTTAGGATCCACCCTACTCTGGTATGGTTTCATTAATGTAACAAAAGAAAATCCCTATTTCCAAATGGGACCGTAGGTACAGGTACAGGGATTAGTACTTCCGCATTTCCTTTTGGGGGGCCCAGTTCAATCCATCCAAAAAAACCCGTTGCTATTGAGTCAGTTCCAACTCATGGTGACCCAAAAGTACCGAATATAACTGCCCCATAGGGTTTTCAAGGAACGCCTGGTGAATTCAAACTGCTAATCTTTTGGTTAGCGCCACAGATCTTAACCACTACACCCCTGCAGTTTCCATTCAATCCATAGAAATGGTAAAAAACAAACAAACAAACAAAAAAAAAAAAAAAACACCAAATCAAACCTGTTGCCATCAAGACAATTCCAACTCATAGCAACCCTATAGTACTGAGGCATATATGTGTCAGCATACTTGTATGCATTTTATACGAGTTAATCACTGAATTCTCAGAATAGCCTCATTTTACAGATGAGAAAACTTAAGCCCAGAAAAGGTAAATAGCTTGCCCAGTATCAAACAGCTAAACTAGGCGACGAACTGGGATTTGAGCTAAGGCAATTTTGCCTTAGATCTTTCTCTCTTGTTTTTGTTGTTGTTAGGTGCCATTGAGCTGGTTCCAAGTCGTAGCGACCTTACGTACAACAGAATGAAACACTGCCCATTCCTGCACCATCCTCACAGTGTTGCTATGCTTGAGCTCGTCATTGCAGCCACTATGTCGGTGCATCTCATGAAGGTCTTCCTCTCTTTTGCTGACCTTCTACTTTACCGAGCATGATGTCCTTTTTCTAGGGACTGGTCCCTCTTGATAACATGTCCAAAGTATGTGAGACAAAGTCTTGCCATCCTTGCTTCTAAGGAGCACTGTGGCTGTATTCTTCCACGACCGATTTGTTCATTCATCTGGCAGTCCATGGTATATTCAATATTCTTTGCCAACACCATAAATCAAAGGCACCAATTCTTCTTCGGTCTTCCTTATTCATTGTCCAGCTTTCTCATGCATATGAGGTTATTGAAAATACCATGGATTGATTCAGGTGCACCTTAGTTCTCAAAGTGACATCTTTGCTTTTCAACACTTTCAAGAGGTCTTTTGCAGCAGATTTGCCCCAATGCAATGTGTCTTTTGATTTCTTGACTGCAGCTTCCATGAGTGTTGATTGTGGATCCAAGTGAAATGAAATCCTTGACAACATCAATGTTTTCTCCATTTATCATGATTGTTTATTGATCCAGTTGTGAGAACTTCGTTTTCTTTATGTTGAGATGTAATCCATACTGAAGGCTATAGTCTTTGATTTTCATCAGTAAGTACATCAAGTCTTCTTTGCTTTCCACTTGTCTATCACTTTGCCTTACAGTGGTGGCTTGCATGTTGCTGTGATGCTGGAAGCTATGCCACCAGTATTTCAAATACTAGCAGGGTCATCCATGGTGGACAGGTTTCAGAGGCACTTCCAAGTTAAAACAGACTAGGAAAAAGGACCTGGCAGTCTACTTCTGAAAACATTCACTCTTAACTACTATATTATCCTCACACTTTTAAGTGTTCAGAGAGAGAAAATGCTGAAATGCTTATCAGGCTTGCAGGGCAATTCAAGCACAAGAAATGTTGCTGTCACTTAGCAGGATAAAGGAACAGAGGAAAAATAAGAGGCAAATAGTGTATGCCAGATCTTTCTTTATGATGGATCTCAGGAGATGCCGCATGCACTGCCATTTACATCCCATTGGCCAGAAATTACTCAGATGGTCTCACATATCTGCAAGGGAGGCTGCAAAATAGAATTATATTCTGGGTGGCAATGTATTTAACTAGCCATTTTACTACTATGAATGAAAGGAAGAATAGATTCAGGAGATGATAACTCATGATTCCCGCCACAGCTCTGAACTCTAATTCCACAATGTTACAGTGTTCTCTATTGAAATTGTTTAAAGCAAAGAATCAAATTAAGAAGGCGTAACGCTTTTACTTTAAGCACTATGGCAAATGATTTCACACTATTTAATTTAATAAGAAAATGAACATAATTTTAGCCATCTTTTAAAGTGTATATAGGAATCCCTGGGTGGCACAAACCCTTAAGTGCTGGACTACAACTGAAAGGCTGGCAGTTCAAATCCACTCAGAGGTGCAAAGGAAGAAAGGCCTGGCCCTGGTGATCTACTTCTGAAAGATCACAGCCATTGAAAACCCTATGGGGTGAAGCTCTACTCTGAACACACGGGATTGCCATGAGTTGGAATTGACTCCATGACACCCAATTTCTTTTTTGTTTTTGTTCTTTTTTTTAAATATTATGTATAAAATATTTGTATGTGATCTTTTCCAGTCCAGTTATGTCATCCCTGCTTAAAAGCATCTAATGCTCCATTTTACTCACAATAAAAGCGTAGGTTTCCCAAGACCTATAAGGCCCTAGCTCATCTGCCTCTTTTCCTCTGTCTTCATCTCCTACTGCTTTCTCTCTTGCTCACCACCCTCCAACCATTCCTTGTTCCAAGAGCACTTCAGGCCCAGTCAGGCCTTTGTATGTTTGTATTGGTGAATGCCCCAAGAAAAAGTGATTTTCCCAAGTATCCATGAGACTTGCTTTCTCACCTCCTTCAAGTCACTTTTATTCATGTCATTTCCTCAGTGAGTCCTCCTCCGACTGCCTATTTGTACTTCAACTCTCATCACTGGGCAATTCTTAGCCTCCTTCCCTGTTTTATTTTCTCCATAATACTCAGTGCTTTTTAATATTATTACGAGCTGTGATGGTTAAGATTGTGGGTCGACTTGGTTGGGCCATGATTCTCAGTGTTTATGGGTGAACGCTCCCATGATGGAATCTGCTGTGAGTAGCCAATCAGTTGAAAGGGAGTTTCCTTGGGGGTGTAGCCTGAATCTGAACACAAGCAGCCGTTCGGGCTTTTTGTTCTGGCTTTTTGCTCCCTCTGGATCCTGCCGCCTTCTTCTGTTTGTCTGACCTCCGGTTCTTGGGACTTGAGCTATTAGCTTATCTGATGATCTTGGGATTCCTAGATATTCACAGCCTATGAGCAGAGCCCTGCTATCTGCTGATCTTGGGTTTGCCAGCCCCTGCAGCTATGGGAATCAAGAGAAGCCTTGCAGTTTTGCATCCCAGTCTTGGGATCCGTGGGTATTCACAGCCTATGAGCAAGAGCCCTCCTTTTTTGACCTGCAATCTTGGGTTCACCAGCCCCCTGCAGCTATGTGAATAGGGAGAAGCCTCTATATTAATCCACAGATTTGAAACACCTAGCCTCTACAATCATGTGAGCCATTTCTTCGATATAAATCTCTCTCTCTCTCTCTCTCTATATATATATATAAAATTCAAGCCTCGAGTTGCAAGAGTGAAGGATTCTATGGGGAAAATATTGAACAAAACAGAAAGCATCAAAAGAAGATAGAAGGAATACACAGAGTCATTATACCAAAAAGAATTAGTCAATGTTCAACCATTTCAAGAGGTGTCATACGACCAGGAACCGATGGTACTGAAGGAAGAAGTCCAAGCTGCTCTGAAGGCATTGGTGAAAAACAAGGCACCAGGAATTCATGGAATATCAATTGAGATGTTTCAACAGATGCAGGGCTGGAGGTGCTCACTCGTCTATGTCAAGAATGATGGAAGACAGCTTCCTGGCCAACTGACTGGAAGAGATCCATATTTACACCTATTCCCAAGAAAGATGATCCAACAAAATGTGGAAATTATAGAACAATATCATTAATATCACACGCAAGCAAAATTTTGCTGAAGGAGTATATCGACAGGGAACTGCCAGAAATTCAGGTTGGTTTCAGAAGAGAATGTGGAACCAGGGGTATCATTGCTGATGTCAGATGGATCCTGGCTGAAGCAGAGAATACCAGAAGGATGTTTACCTGTGTTTTATTGACTATGCAAAGGCATTCGACTGTGTGGATCATAACAAGCTATGGATAACATTGCAAAGAATGGGAATTCTAGAACACTTAATTGTGCTCATGAGGAACCTTTACATACATCAAGAGGCAGTTGTTCAGACAGAACAAGGGCATACTGATTGGTTTAAAGTCAGGAAAGGTGTGCATCAGGGTTGTATTCTTTCACCATACCTATTCAATCTGTATGCCAAACAAATAATACAAGAAGCTGGACTATATAAAGAAGAATGGGGCATCAGGACTGGAGGAAGGCTCATTAACAACCTGCATTATGCAGATGACACAACCTTGCTTGCTGAAAATGAAGAGGACTTGAAGCACTTACTAATGAAGACCACAGCCTTCAGTATGGATTACACCTGAACATAAAGAAAACAAAAATCCTCACAAACTGGACCAATGAGCAACATCATGATAAACAGAGAAAAGATTGAAGTTGTCAAAGATTTCATTTTACTTGGATCTACAATCAACAGCCATGGAAGTAGCAGTCAAGAAATCAAAAGACGCATTGCATTGGGTAAATCTGCTGCAAAGGACCTCTTTGAAGTGTTGAAGAGCAAAGATGTCACCTTGAAGACTAAGGTGTGCCTGACCCAAGCCATGATATTTTCAATCGCATCATAGGCATGTGAAAGCTAGACAATGAATAAGGAAGACCGAAGAAGAATTGACGCCTTTGAATTGTGGTATTGGCAAAGAATAGTGAATATACCATGGACTGCCAAAAGAACGAACAAATCTGTCTTGGAAGAAGTACAACGAGAATGCTCCTTAGAAGCAAGGATGGCAAGACTGCATCTTACATAATTTGGACCTGTTGTCAGGAGGGATCAGTCCCTGGAGAAGGACATCATGCTTGGCAGAGTACAGGGTCAGGGGAAAAGAGGAAGACCCTCAAGAGGTGGATTGTCACAGTGGCTGCAACAATGAGCTCAAGCATAACAATGATTGTAAGGATGGCTCAGGACCCGGCAGTGTTTCGTTCTGTTGTGCATAGGGTCGCTATGAGTGGGAACCAACACGATGGCACCTAACAACAACAGCTATATATATTTATATACTGGTTTTGCTTCTCTAGAGACCCCAGCCCAAGACAGGAGATTTGGTGGTGCAGGGGTCAAAGCAACTGACTACTGACCAAAAGGTCAGCGCTTCAAAACCACCAGCCGCTTTGCTGGAGAAAGATGTGGCAGTCTGCTTCTATAGAGATTTACAGCCCTGGAAATCCTGTGGGGTACTTGTGAGTTGGAATTGACGCAACAGCAGTGGGATTAAGAGTGTATGTAACTTTCTTGCTGTTTTGTTTTCTGTTTTTTGTCTATCTTCTTCCACTAGAATCTCAGCTCTGTGAAGATTATCCCTCCAGCCTGACCCCTAGAAAAAAGGTGACCCCTTACAGAAACTCAGTGGATATGTACTACATGATTTCATGTGTGAGAGTGAATTAGACTTTGCCTCTACTAGAAAATAGATTCAAATTATCAATTTATATTGTTTTTATTTTCAGTACAGGGATAGCTATTAACCATAGATCTCTCTGTATATGTATGTGTATATAATATATACATACATACATATATATATAAATTATAGTAGTCTCCATTTTTAGGGCAGTAAACAAGTATTTTGGAGTCCTAGAACAACAGCAATGCAAGGGTAGTGTGCTTTAAGTCTCAAAGCTGGTTGCCAGCAATTCTTTTGCATTTCTCATCTCTCTCTAAAACCTGAGGATGGAGTTTGTCTCTACATCATCCACTTCATTAAGCAGAAATGTAACTCCTTCTTACCAGTCTCAAAAAGGTTGCTAGAATTGGCTTTGTGTTCTACAACACTTTGTCTCCACTTCCACTCCTAATCTATTTTGCAGGCAAATCTAATTTCTTTCCTAAATTGGAGTTGTGTGCTGCCAGTTCTGATATTTTACTCTCCACATTCTCATCAGTGTTATCACTCCTAAACTTCTGAATCAAAACCATCACAAAGGGTTGTATTGAAATACATGGCTTGATTGAAGTACCGCCTTATTTAAACATATTAAAATTAATTGTGCTTCTCATACAAATGTCTGTGTATGTCTTTGCATATTAGATTGCCTCTTACATATCAACGAGCATTAAACATTGTCAACGTAAGTGATTACACAGTTGGGCCTGATTTGAACAATCTAGCTGTTTCTCTCATCAACAAAGCTATTAGTGCACTAATAATATTTTAATTAACATACCATAAGAAGATGATATTCCATGGTTTTATAAAATAACTATTTACTGTAGGTTAACTTCCATATATTTCAGAGAGGCATTTAAGTAGGATATATATCAAAAAATGCTCATCTATTACTTGTGGCAACTTAACTTGTTTTTCGACTTTGAAGATCTGGGAGGATTTTTAAAATAATTATAATGTATTCGTGAAATCAAATTCATTGGTAAGCTAGTGAGACCTGGGGGAGGTGTGTGTTCTGTGCATGTATGCTTGCGTGTGGGATGTGACATTATGCATATCACTTGTGCACCTGGGTAGAATAATAACGTATGCCCTAGAAAGTCGGCCTTACAGCCAGGAATGTGAGATGCCAGTTATGTTCATCAGACATCGATTTGTCATCATGTACAAAGATATTTATGCTAATACTTAATTTCCTTTTTCTTTATTATTAATGGTGCTTTATACTTGAAAGAAATTTCATCTCAAAAGCTTCTCAGAATCATTAATCCTCATGACTTGTATGAAGTAGTTAACAATTCTTATCCTTACTTTGAAATGGGCAAAGTAAGTTAGCGACAACACAGATAAGTGTCCAAATATCAGACAAATGCATTCACATAGACAAAATACCTGAGCAGAGCAGATAAGAGGTGGACATGCTTTATTCTATTTAGTTTTTTTTAACACATTTATGTGTTTGTAAATAATTCATAGATGCATAAAATAAAAGCATTCAAATGCAAAAATAGTATTATCTCTTCTTTTGCTATAGATTAATAAGTACCTGGTGCAGTGGTTAAGCATTTGGCTGCTAAGCAAAAGGCTGGGAGTTCAAATCCACCAGCCTCTTCTTGGAAACCCCATGGGACAGTTCTACTCTGTCCTATAGGGTTGCTTAAGTAGGAATTGGGTTTTTTTTTGTTTTGTTTTGGTAATAAGTAACTGATCTTATCTTTTCTTGTGTCCGGTGCTGCTGCAGCGGTGAAGGCTGAAGCTCTGCTTTTGTCAGGCGTAGGTAGATGAATGCACCTCAATGTATTAATTCAGAAAAGCCCATTTGAGACACCTGGTCTACTTGGAACCTCATCTTATATAAATCATGTTTTACACAACAATTTTTCAGGTGACTTTAAGATTTGTAACATGCCTATTCCTTATTTTAATTGGGAACTGTGTGAGTGGCTTCTTGTATGTTGTTCAAATCAATTCTCCTTACCCAATGTTAAAATATTTTCATGTAGAAGGCAGGTAAAGTTATAAGATATTAATATTCATATGTCATAATTAAAATATAAGAGGAAAATTCAGCAAATAAGTAATGACAAAGAGAATAACAAAGAATATTTCTGGAATAAGATACCAAAGGTGACACAAAAAATACAAGAAACATTCCTATGAAAGGGAAAAAAATAGAAATAAAAAAAAAATACATGTAGAATTATACCTCACTAGAAAAAAATTCAATGCAGAATGATAAGTGGCAGCAGCCTATTTCTGATTCCACGTTTGGTTAGCACTTACTCTTTCTTCTGTGCTTCCTTGGCCATTTGTTCATGTCTCTGCTATAGCACTGCCTGATTATTTAAGCCTCCTGCCTTTAGGCTACAGGCAACTGGATGTCAGGGAAAGAATGAAATACATCTTTGTATGCTTAATTCTTTTACAATGCCTACCAATTGCCACTAAGTTGATTCTGACTTATGGCAACTCTACGGGTGTCAGAACAGAACTGTGCTCCATAGGGTGTTCGTGGCTGACAGTTCAGAAGCAGATCGCCAGGCCTTTCTTCCAAGATGCCTCTGAGTCAGTAGCTGAGAACTTAACGTTTGTGTCACTCAGGGGCTCCACTACAGTGCCTAATAGATGCTAAGTACCCAACAATTATTTGCTGGAAGAGAGAGAAAGAGAGAGGAAATAACTTGGGTTTCCACTTGTGGAGATGTTTAATTGCAGAAAAAACAGTTTTGAGATTGAATGCTTTTGTGGATGGCAAATCTGTTGTGCTCTGAATTGCCCGTACCCAATACTAGCCCCTGGTGGTGTAGTGGTTAAGTGCTATGGCTGCTAACCAAAAGGTTGGCAGTTCAAATGCACCAGGTGCTCCTTGGAAACTCTGTGGAGCAGTTCTACTCTGTCCTATAGGGTCGCTATGAGTCAGAATCGACTTGATGGCAACAGGTTTGTTTTTGTTTTTGTTTTAGAATACTAGCCCCTCTTTTACTCAGTTTTGCATATGAGCAGCAGAGAATCCCTACAGTCTTTTTGTATGTCTGTATCCCATTTTCATTTTCTCCCTAACTTCCTTTCTGTTATCTCTTTATGGCAATACCACAGCCTGGCAACGGGCTCCTATAAATTCCCCATATCCTTGCGTTCCTTTCATAGCTTAGACATTTACAAAAGGCGGCTAGCAGGCTGGCCTTAATGTATATGAGTTTTAGTAGTTCAGATATCAGTTGTGGATGCAAAAGTATAGAGATTTAAATACAAAGAGATTTTTCAAAATCCTTTTTTGTTTGATGCCTTGTTAGAGCAATGTTTGTGGCTGTGAAAATAGTATCTGGAAGTAAATTTGTCACGCACTTCCTTGGCTTTCTCATTTATTTTACCAGCTCCCTTCACTCTCTCAAATGATCTCTCTCCAGCTCAGGCTTTTCTTACATAGCTCCAAAGTTGGTGAAGCTTCATTTAACAACCATTCCTTAGTATTTCCATATACTGCTTTTAGCGCTTTACAAATATTAACTAATTTAATCCTCAAAAATCACCCTAAGTTGGGTACTATGGTTAGCTCTATTTCACAGAGAAGGAAACTGAGAACTTAGAGCTAGTAATTATTGAAACCAGGGTTTAAACTCAAAGAAGCATGGCATCAGAATCCTATATGTTGTGTTACTTCTCCAAAAACCCACAGCTTTCAACTCAAAAAAGGAAACGAACAAAAAAAGTACTTCTTTTAAGTGAAACAAAAATATTTTGTATACCAGTCACTCCAGGTTTGAAAATAAGCAAGTTCAAACTGATTTTGACCACCCAGTAATGTCTGGCAGTGATTTTTTTTTTTTTTTTTCTCCTTTCTGGAGGTATTTCTCAACCAGCTGCCTCCTTGCCAGGGCCGGCATATCTTTTGGCTTAGGGCGCTTATATACTTACATTGCTTGTTAACACGTCTCCCACATAATAAGGATTCTTAAACTCTGGCCTTGGACCTCGTAGAAAAACATCAGGAGGCCTGAAATCATAAAAGTGTAAGCAGAATATTGTGTGTGTATACATTTTTCCTGAACATAGACCTATAATTTCTATCAAATTCACAAGGTGACCAATAAACGTAAAAATCTTGAGTTATGTATGTAGTTAACATTACTGAGCATATATGGTATGTCCAGAGCAATGACAGGAGTGTTTGTACTCTATTTCATTTAATATTGATGGCAATCCCTAGAAGGCAGATGCTTCACAGATCTTGGTATTCTGATGCTTAACCTTCTGTCAAGCATTTAGTAGTAGCTTATTAAATATTTCCTTAATTAATTAAGTTATTGGTTTCCATTTATGCGTCACAAACACATTTGCATATGACTCTACAATTTTGGTCTTTTCTTTCTTTCTTGTCTTTTTAATGACCTCTTACTTTTTTCATATATGATGTCTGATGTCATTCCACACCTCATCTGGTCTTCAGTGTTCAACAAGTCAAATCTACTCTTGAGATGGTCTCGAAATTCAGGTGGGATATGCTCAAGGTCATACTTTGACTCTTCATGGACTTGTTCTAATTTTCTTCAGTTTCAACTTGAACTTCCTGTGAATAATTGATGGTCTGTTCCGACTTGTTCTGACTGATGACATCGAGCTTCTCCATCGTCTCTTCCCACAAACGTAATCCATATGATTCCTGTGTATTCCATTTGGCAAGGTCCACATATATAGCCACCATTTACATTGGTGAAGAAGTATTTACCATAAAGAAGTCATTGGTCTTGCAAAATTCTATCATTTGATTTCTGGCACCATTTCTATCACCAAGGCCGTACTTTCCAACTACCAATCCTTCTTCTTTGTCTCCAAATTTTTCATTCCAATCACCAGTAATTATCAGTGCATCCTGATTACATGTTCTATCAATTGCAGACTGCAGAAGTTGGTAAAAAATCTTCAATCTCTTCATCTTTGGCCTTAGTGGTTGGTGTGTAAATTTCAATAAATTTTTTTTTAAAAAGGAAAGAAAGAAAGGACCAAAATGGATGTCAGAAGAGACTCTGAAATTTGCTTTTGAACATCAATTAGCTAAAGCAAAGGAGGAAATGATGAAATAAAAGAACTAAATAGAAGGTTTCAAAGGGTGGCTAGAGAAGACAAAGTAAAGCATTATAGTGAAATGCGCAAAGACTTGGAGGTAGAAAACCAAAAGGGAAGAACATGCTCTGCATTTCTCAAGCTGAAAGAACTAAAGAAAAAAATCAAGCCCCGAGTTGCAATAGTGAAGGATTCTACGGGCAAAATATTAATCAATGCAGGAAGCATCAAAAGAAGATGGAAGGAATACAAAGAGTTGCTACACCAAAAAGAATTGGTCCATGTTCAACCATTTCAGAAGGAAGTATGTGATCAGGAACCGGTGATATTGAAGGAAAAAGTCCAAGCTGCACTGAAGGCATTTGTGAAAAACAAGGCTCCAGGAACTGATGGAATACAAACTGAGATGTCTGAACAAACAGATGAAACGCTGGAAGTGCTCACTTGGCTATATGAAGAAATTTGGAAGACAGCTACCTTTACAATTGACTGGAAAAGATCCATATTTATGCCTATTGCCAAGAAAGGAGATCCAACCGAATATGGAAATTACCAAACAATACCATTAATATCACATGCAAGTAAAACTTCGCTGAAGATGATTCAAAAGCAGCTGCAGCAGTGTATCCACAGGGAACTGCCAGACATCCAGGCCGAATTCAGAAGAGGACGTGGAACCAGGACGGCGCAGAACCGGGTGATGCTTTGTTCTGTTGTACATAGAGTTGCTCTGAGTTGGAACCAACTCAATGGCACCTAACAGCAACAACAACTACAATTTTAAACATTTCATCAGAGCCACACCTAATTATCGAAGAAATTTCTCCACCCTCAACTTGGTCTTTTCAGGAGCTGTATACCTATTAGTATCTTTGATAAGCAAAAGAATCAGTAGATTACAAAGTGATCAATATTATCAAGATGACATTTCTTCTTCATTATTAAGGGTAATCAACACTCAAATATAAGTATTTTAATTGATATATCACTTTGACTTGTTTTTATTTTAATTCTTTCTTTTAGTTTTTTCCATGAATTTTTCTACAGAGAAATGCACAGATCTTAAGTGTTACAGTTTGATGACTTTGGGCAAATTTGCACATTCATGTAACCCACACCGATATCAAGATGAAGACCATCCTCTGGCCCACCTCTCCCCAGCAGCAAACAGTCTTCTAACTTCTATTATCATAGAGTAGTATTGCCAGTTCTAGAACTTTATATAAATGGAAATGTACAGAAAGCACTACTCATATCGCCTTTTTTGTGGTAGCTTGTCATAATGTCTGTGATGTTCAGCTACGCATTTGTATTTATGAATAGTTTCTTCTTGTGTATTGCTGAGTCTGTTCTATTGTCCGGATATATGGATTTGGTTTATCCATTCCTCTGTTGATACACATTTGGTTCCCTCAATTTGGGGCTGTTGTTAATAAACCTGGTATGAACATTTGTGTACATGTCCTTCTGTTAGCATATGTATTCATTTATTTTCTGTAAATGACTAAGATTTAAATTTGTAAATTTATATTTTTCTTCAAATTTGAGAAATTTTCTTAGTTGTTTCTTTTTTTTTTTTTTTTCCCTGATCCATTCTTTTCTCTCCTTCTGGGTAAATTAGATGTATTTTAGACCTTTTGGTATTACCACCTAAAGTCCTTAAAGTTCTGATACTTTCATATCTTCTATTTTTTTCTTTCCTTGATAATTTCTATTAAGTTTATTGACTCCTCTGTCACATTCATTTTTCTCTGAATATTATTCATTGTTTAATATCCAGAATTGTGTTTTTTTCACTTATAGGATTTTTTTAGTTCTTTTTAGAGTTTCTTTGTCCCTGCTGAAATTCTCAATATTTTAATTCAGTAAAACTGTATTTTTCTGTTACTCTTCCAGCATAATAACATTAAGTAACTGCTTTAATGACTTCTGCTGATTCTAACACCTGGGTCATCTTGAGTTTGGTATCTGTTGATTGTATTTTCTCTTGAAAAAGGGCCACATAGTCCATGAATGCTATGTTGAGGAGAATCTGGATTCTGTTATAATCTTTTGGACATTGTTGATATTTTGTTATAGCCAGCAATTAACTTGGTTAGACTCATACTGCAATCTCTGTTTCTTGGAGCTCAAATCTCACTACAATTATTTTCTTGTGGCTTCAGCTTGATTTCACTCTGTCTCCTGCAGGCATGGCTCCCAACAGGTCAGGGATTTACAGAACATATTTTAAAAAATGGCGATCCCCCTCTGGCTCTCTCCTTTCCAGGACTCACCCCTCATTTGTTAGCTGCTGTGTTTGCCCAGAGCTCAGTCTTCTGATTCTTCACACCACAATCACTGAAGGTTATTATTACTAGTAGTAGTAGCAGTAGTAGCAATAGTAGTAGTTTTGATCTTCTAACTAAAAGTAGTAAAAATAAGTAACCAACTTCATGATGACTCCCACTTCCAGGTTTTGTCTTCCCTCTATAATCTGTCTGCTTTTATCTATAATTTGAAGTCTTCAGTTTTTTAGTTTTTTCCTTGCATTTTGCCTAGAATTAGAGTTGTTACATGAGGGAGGTTCAGTCTACGAAAAGTTTACCGAGCTAAAATTGAAGTGGAACCGGTACATCAAGCCAGGATGATCTTGGGACCCACTCCCTGTGTTACTCTTCTCTCTAGGATCAGTCTTTCACTAGCCATTGTGCAACATCTAAAAAGAGATGCTTTGTATATTTTGTTCCATTTATAGTTGTTATAATGAGAGGATTGGTGTTGTATGAGTTACTCTGACATTGCTGAAAGTGGAAAAAAGCTTCCATTGTTTTTTAAGGAATTCATCTCTAATTATCCATAGTGTGATATATTTATGTGAATACTATGGAAAATATACATAATATTCACATAATAAACACTTAAGTAGCCAATCCATAACAATTTTTTTTAAGGCAAAGTAAAAAGAAAAAAAATTTTTTTTTTTTTTTCTTAAGGCAGTGAATATTTCTTTGTGTTCCACAGGTTTAAAGGCACATGCTTTGTATTATTTTATTAATTTTAATAAATATCTCTATCATTTTTATTTAAAGTATTGCTTTAATTAAAGGGGGTAATGTTTTTATGATAATGAAAATAGCATATTTTAGTATTCTAAATATTGTTTTTCTTTTGTTATATTGTTCTAGTAGAAGAAAAAGATCTAAAAAAGAAAGGGGGTGCCAGACTTATATCAACTCATATATTGATTGTTCTCTGTTTTCTTTCAGAAATAGTAGGCACTACAATCATGTAATCATTAGGCATTATGATTGTGGAAACATTAATACTCACTGAAAATATTAAATATTCAGCTTTATTTGAACACAGGGTATTGTTAGTAGTTGTTATTAGGTGTCATCCAGCCGTTTCCCACTCATAGCTACCCTATGCACAACAGAATGAAACACTGCCTGGTCCTGAGCCAAACTCATGGCCTTTGTTATGCTTGAGTCCATTGTTATAGCCACTGTGTCAATCCATCCCATTGAGGATCTTCTTCTCTTTCCCTGACCCTCTACTTTACCAAGCATGATGTCCTTTTCCAGGGACTGGTTCCTCCTGATAATATGTCCAAAGTATATGAGATGAAGTCTTGTCATCCTTGCTTCTAATGACCATTCTGACTGTACTTCTTCCAAAACAGATTTGTTCATTCTTTTGGTAGTCCATGGCATATTCAATATTCTTTGCCAGCATTATAATTCAAAGGCAACAATTTGATCTCCCTTACTCATTGCCCAGCTTTCCCATGCAGATGAGGTAACCGAAAGCACCATGGCTTGGGTCAGTTGCACCTTAGTCCTTAAAGTGACACAGTCTTTCCTTTTTAATACTTTTAAGAGGTCTTTTGCAGCAGATTTGACCAATGCAGTGTGTCATTTGATTTCTTGACTACTGCTTCCGTGGGTGTTATTGTGGATCCAAGCAAAATGAAATTCTTGACAACTTCAACATTTGCCTGGTCTATTACCATATTGCTTATTGGTCCAGTTGTGATGATTTTTGTTCTCTTTATGTTGAGGTATATCCACACTGAAGGCTGTGTCCTTGATCTTCAACAGTAAGTGCTTCAAGTATTCTTAGTTTTCAGCATCAAGGTTGTGTCATCTGCATAACACCGGTTGTTAGTGAGTCTTCCTTTAATCCTGATTCTGAGTCCTTCATATAGTCCAGTTTCTTGTATTATTTGCTCAGTATACAGATTGACTAAGTATGGTGAAAGGATACAACCCTAATGCAGGCGTTTCCTGACTTTAAACCACGCAGTATCCCCTTGTTCTGTTCAAATGACTACCTCTTTATCTATGTACAGGTTCCTTGTGAGCACAATTCAGTGTTCTGGAATTCCTATTTACAATGTTGTAAGTTACTATGTATTAATATTTTCAGATATATGGTTCTTATCACTAGTATTAATAGTATGAATATTATAAAATATTTATAATAAAATACAATATATGAATGCAATTGCATAAATACTACAGTGCAGACAAAGATAATATTTGAAACAGTTATTGACAGGCAATACTAATATGCCATGATTTAAATTACTTACCCTTTGAAGAAAGATATATTTAGTTTTAAAAAGATTGTGTAGAATGAACGCGTGTAACATTAAACACACGTTTTTGAATATACAACATTTGAAAGTCAAAGTTTACCTCTATTTTTATTTTTTAAACATCTCTTCAAATGTTATTTCAACTACTTTTAAAACATATTTTATATTTTCAAATATAAACGTATTATATTTTATATTTCTAATAACTGTCAGTTTGTGATACTGTGGTAGCTTGAATGTTGCTATGATGCTGGAAGCTATGCCACTAATATTTTAAATGCTAGCCGGGTCATCCAGTGGACAGTTCTCTGCCGAGCTTCCAGACTAAGACAGATTAGGAAGAAAAGCCTGGCTGCCCAAGGATTAGCCAATGAAAACCCTATGGTTCACAACAGAATATTGTCAGATGTAATTCTGAAAGATGAGCACCCTAGGTTGGAAGGCACTCAAATAGCACAGTAGCCACAACAGTTGACTCCAGTATATCAGTGTTTGCCAGGAAGGCCCAGGACCAGGCAATGTTTCATCCTGTTGTATAAGGGGTCACCATGAGTCAGAGCCAAATTGATGAAAACTGAAAAAAAAAAAAACCAACATATTATATACATAGAGAGAGAGAGGAGAGAGAGAAAGAACAGGAGAGAATGAGCTCTGGTGGTGCAGTGGTTAAGCGACATGGCTGTTAACCAAAAGGTCGGCCCTTCAAATCTACCAGCTGCTCCGTGGAAGCCCTATGGGGCAGTTCTACTCTGTCCTCTAGGGTTTTTTACGGGTCAGAATTGACTCTATCCCAACAGGTTTGCTTGTTTGTTTTGGTTTTATACGTACATATGTGTGTATATGTACGCATAAATATATATTTAATATTATTCATCATAATTACTCATTGATGGATATTGTTTTCTAGTCGATCACAAATTTAGATTCTGAACACCTTTTGCTTTAAAAAGAAATTTTTAAGGTAGTTTTCTGTTTGGTCAATTTATATCAATTTCATGCACTAATTCTTTTAAATTTTCAGGACACATTGAACAATGAACTAATTATTCACTAAAATATGATTAACTAAACAGATCTGAAAGACTCTCTTTTTAAAAAAATTAATACAGGTTTATATTGAATTCTAAACACTGTCATTGTCACTAGATAATTATTTTGGTGGTGGATAAAATATAACATATTGGTTTCATTTAAACCCTATTCTAATCCTCCTTTAGGAGAGTTGAAACAATTTAAAAGATTTTGTTCTGGTTAGACAATTGATTTATAGAGTTCTATTTCTGAATATCACCTCTTTTTTGCCGAATAAAGTTATTTTCACTACATGTATTGGTGAATTTGAAATGAGCAATGATTTTATAATAATATTCAAAGGAAGAAGAGAATGGCCCTAATTGACTTCTTATAATCACCTCCTTATAATCACCTCTAAACCAGTTTATTACCTACTTTTCACTTCCATAAGAAAACAAAACAAAGTAGTACTTCAGGAATATCATTTTGCATTTCTCAAGTGAACAAATTTTGTTATTTTGTAAAAGATCTGAATCTGATCTTCTCAAGCTTAGTGAAAGAGTCAGAAGTACTCTTTTCTTCTTTTGCCAAAACAAATTCCCCTAATTTAATAGTTTCCAAAACTTCAAGCAATAATTATCAACTTCTATTTTGTCTTCCTGATATAAAATAGGATCAAAATATTAGTATTATTATGAGAAATATTCAGGATTTCAAGTATCTCACTATTAAAGCAAAGCAAAACTATACAAATTTTAAATACCTTAATATATAACTGTAATAACTTCAGAAACAGATTTAATATGTCACGCATGGTTTTAATTGTTACAGATTTAAAACACAAGCAATAACCACCTCTTTTTGTGCTGTTAGCATTTCTAAAACTTAGACATAATGATAATTTTAAGATTTGAAACAATTTTTCTGTAAATATGTAAACTTTAATTCTAACACACTGCAAAATATTAGAGATTCCCAATCGCTGAAATAAAATATGGTTACTTTTTTTAAAGTATGATCTAAATACATTTAAGGGCAGACCAAACTAATCTATGTGGGGCAAAGGACCTATTTTTGCCCCAAGTAAGATAACCTTTGTCATTGGCTCCAGAAAAATAACCCTAGGAGTAATTGGGGTGCAGTGGTTTGGGACTTCTAGGCACCACCTGAGGATTTGTGCTGGCTAGTGTAGTGGGGCTGGCCAGACAATAACAGGAGGCATGACTTAGTCTGTTATGCAGCACTGGCCAATGGAAGCCCGGAACACAAGGACTCAGAGAACTTTCTGGTCAACAAAGAGAGGGTGACACGCCCTCTTTGAGACAAGCCAGCTCCTCATTGGGAACCTTCTCGAATCTTCCGCATGTATCTCTTCCTTATGATGATCCTGATTATATTACTTTTCTATATAAAACTGCTAGTTATAAGTATAATATCTTCCATGAGTTCTGTTAGTTCTTCAAGCAAATTAATGAACCCGAGGATGATGTCCTTTTAACTTGTGAGATTTGCCCTAGCTCCAGGTGGCTAAGGCCAGAGAGATACTGTGCCATATGGGGGCTGGTATTAGAAATGATTGATAAGTGGGAACTTGAGTGACCTCCACATTTTGGGGATTGGATTCATGCTGATTCTGGTCTACAAAGCTATCATCGTAATCTAATCATTTAAAAAGATCACAAGATAGTCTTGAATCTTTTTTTTTCTGGTTTAGCGCAAAAGATAGTTCACCTATATTAAAAACATAATATTTAAAACTAAACATGTATAAAATAATATCAAAGATTCTTGATATATTGATCTTATTATCTAGAAAACTTATACATCTATGCTGTTTGGAGAGTTCAGGTGATATTTTTAACATTCTATAATTAGGTAAACCTGAACCTATTGCTGTCGAGTTGATTCCGACTCATAGTGACCCTCTAGGACAGAGTAGAGCTGCCCTATAGGATTTCCAAGGAGCAGCTGGTGGATTTGAACTGCTGACCTCTTGGTTAGCAGCCTAACACTTAACCTCCGTGCCACCAGGGTGTAGTGGTTAAGTGCTAAGGCTGCTACCCAAGGGGTCGGCAGTTCGAATCTGCCAGGTGCTCCTTGGAAACTCTATGGGGCAGTTCTACTCTGTCCTATAGGGTCGCTATAAGTCAGAATCGGCTCGATGGCACTGGGTTTGGGTATAATTAGGTAAGAATCCCTAGTGGTGTAGTGATTAAGCACTTCACTGCTAACCAAAGTTCAGCAGTTTAAATCCACAAGCCACTCTTTGGGAGAAAGATGCGGCAGTCTGCTTCTGTAAAGATTTACAAACTTAGAAACCCTATAGGCAGCTACACTCTGTCCTATAGGGTCACTGTGAGTTGACAGCAATGAGTTTGGGTTGGGTTATAATTAGGTAGATGTACTTTTTTCAACAGTTTAGATATAATTTAAGTACCATAAAATTCATACATTTAAAATGCCTAATTCAATGATTTTAAGTAAATGCACAGAGTTGATCATCCATCACCACAATAAAATTAGAACACTTTCTTCATTACAAAAATACACTCCATAAACGCTAGCAGTCACTCTCTATTTCTTCTAATTCCATCCCTAGGCAAACACTAATCTATTTTCAGTCTCTAAGCCGTGGAGAGGATTCCAACTCATAGTAACCCTATAGGACAATTAGTTCTGACTTTTTATGGGTGCATTTAAGCCATTTACATTCACCGTGATTATGGACAAGTATGAGTTTATTATTGTCATATTATTGTGCCTTTTGTGTGTGTGTGTGTGTGCGTGTGTGGTGCTGATGTTTTCTTTGTTCTTCTTACTTTGCTGAGTTCCTTTTGTTTATGGATGTTCTTTTCTTTTCTTTTGTTATTACAGAGTTTGTGTTTATTGAGTATTTTTTTTTTATGCTGATGAGTAGGTTTGTTAACTTTGTTATTACTTTGAAATTTACCCTTATCTTCCTAAGTTTGAACCAGTCTCTTACTATTTAATTTTGCCTTGAGTTCCTCTTTATTTGAAAGTTCTATACCTACACTGTTTATTGCCCCTTTTATTATTTCAATGTTGTCATT
The DNA here is from genome assembly GCF_030014295.1 of Loxodonta africana. Classification (NCBI taxonomy): domain Eukaryota; kingdom Metazoa; phylum Chordata; class Mammalia; order Proboscidea; family Elephantidae; genus Loxodonta; species Loxodonta africana. The sequence continues at coordinate 25,290,620 of NC_087361.1, read as the reverse complement.
TTAAAAATTGAAATCTCTGTTTCCCTGTTTCAAGTCTTTTACCTTTGTTTTAGTGCTGAGAATTCTTTACCTACGTTGGTATCTGGCAGATGCTGTCCTGTGTCCCAGACCCCAGTTGTTGTCTGATGTTGTTTTTTCCCTAACGAAAGGATTGCCTTTAACAGTTCTTGTGATTTTTGTTTGGTTTTTACATATTCCCTTAAATTCTGTTTATTGGAAATGTCCTAATTTTGCCATCGTGTTACCGGGTGGAAACCCCAGGTTCTTACTCGGCATGACTTGTATTGGCCAATACAAAGTGAGAGAACAAGAAAGGCACCTTTATTTCATTTTCCAAGGAAAAGGAGTCAGTCGATGCTTACTGCCGCCAAGATTGCTAGCTAAGGGCAGGCAGGCAGGTTACTTTTAAAGGGGTTAACAAGTAGAGGGAAACCCTGGTGGCAGAGTAGTTAAGAGCTACAGCTGCTAACCAAAAGGTCTGAAGTTCAAATCCACCAGGCACTCCTTGGAAACTCTATGGGGCAGGTTTACTCTGTCCCATAAGGTCACTATGAGTTGGAATTGACTAGACAGCAATGGGTTTGGGTTTTTTTTTTTTTTTTGACAAGTAGAAAGTTCATACATGTCAACAACATTCTTAATCATACTAAGCGGGTGCAATGGGGTTTACATATAACCTCCATATACTGGTATTGTAATCAAAGTTCCTTACCCTTGTAAGACAGACATCACACCACCAGCTGCAAGGGAAACACAAAGTGGAAATTCATTGTTTGTGCAAACTTGGAGCAATGTCCGGCCTAGCAGCTGAAAGACCACGGGCTTCCAGCCCCAGGGGAGCTTGGAGCTTTTATGCCCTCTGGTCTCCAGGGGACAGGATTGGCGCCCAAAACCCTAAACCCCGGTCCCTCCCATGTCCATTTGGAGATCAGGTGCTGAGTTATTTGCAAAGGAAGGGAACTTTCACTTTGTAAATGAGCTTTGATGCAGCTGTGTGCTGGAAAACATCTTCCTCTTCCGTAAAGTTCAGGTCCAGGGTCAAGTTCGGAGCTACGGCTCTTCAGGTTCTGCGCATGCGCTGAGATCTTGGTTGGCACCAAATTCAAACCGCGGTTAGGGCCTGCGCTGTGGTCAGGCCAAGCCAAGTCAGGCGGGCTGTGACGGGCGCGGGGAGCGGGAATTGCAGTGGAGTGGGGAAGCCTCCACAGTGGCTTCAGCATCACACCTAGCTGCTGTTGTTATTGTTGTTGTTGGTTGCTGTCAGTCAGCTCCAAATCATGGCAACCTTATGTTTAACAGAAAGAAACGTTGCCTGGTCCTTTGCCATCTCCATGATCTTTGATATGTTTGAGACTGTGACTGAAGCTATTGGTTCCATCCATCTCACTGAGGGTTTTCTTGTTATTGCTGACCCTCTACTTTATCAAACATGATGTCCTTTTTTAGCGATTGGTCTTTCCTGATGGCACGTCTAAAGTAAGCAAAATGAAGTCCCGCCATCCTCATTTCTAAGCAGCATTTTGGTTGTATTTCTTCTAAGACTGATTTATTAGTTCTTCTGGAAGTCCACAGTATATCCAATATTCTCCACCACCACCACAAATCAAATACATCAATCCTTCTTCCACCTTCTTTTTTCGTTGTCTGGCTTTCACGCATATGAGGCAATTGAACCCAGCAGTTGGCCTTCATTAATTGCCAGTATTTGCTTTATTCTTTTCTACAGTGCTCTGGGACATAAATTGTTCTACAAACTGATCCAATTTCCAGGGTTGTCTTTGGATTGATATTTTGAAGCTTGATTCCAACCCAGGAAGGCCCATCTTAGCTTTCAATTTCCCTAGTTCTCTGTGTTAAAATTGCAGCTAGTCTACATTTTAGCTTGTTGCTCTAATGGAAACAGTATGGTGATTTGCACAGAACAGTAAGCTAATGAATATTCCCCTAGAGGAATGGAATTGTTTCCTGTCTCAAATGTTCTGATATAGACTTTGTCACTATGAATGTACATGTATTACAGGAACACGTATAAGATTACAGGATTTTATTATATTGCAAGAATCAAAGTAGTCTGTGAAATTAGTTAACCAATGGCAGCTAACATTAACTCTGTCTATTAAAACAGATACTGTCTTTAGGCCTACATTCCAAATATTTTTTCTTATATACTGTTCAACTTTTTTTTTCTAAATTCTGTATAGAAAATGCCATCAATGACTATTATTTCTTAAATTTTTTTTTAGCAGTTAGCCACAGAGATATTGCCAATATCTTCATATATACAATATTCACATTTGCACGGAACGCTCCTTTTATGTAGATTAGCCTAAAAATAAAGGAGTTGTAGAGAAAAGACTACAATATAAAATTCACATAATTTTTAAAGAAAGTTTGACCCCTCTAGGTAATGGAATTAATGATTCATTAACTTATAGAAAAAGTGTGTGATACTATTTAGATAGAGCAAGAATGTGCAATAGATAAGTCAAGAAAACGCACTGCTTAAATGTGACTTTTACTACAATTTCATGATGGGAGACTTGCATGTTGGGATAAAATAGAATGACTCACTAGCATAAAGGTTTATGGAAGTTAACAAAAGAAACCACATTGTTATTTTATAATTTCCCCTAGAAACATTTATTTAGTAACACTAACATTAAATATATTATGCAGTGCCAGCAGACAATTAAAGGAATTCTGACTTTTAAAATTCTAAATGCATAATGGTGTGCATAAAGTCTGTACTTATTCTACTGTAGTAAACAAAAAATATAGTTAAACTTTAAAAACTTAAAGTGTGTGTAGTTCTAGCCTATTACTACATTAATACATTTCTGCAAATAGAATGAAGTTATAGTTACTTGTCAAGAATAATGATGAGTTGTTCAAAATAACATTCTGCCTCAGGTTGATCACTTCTTCTTCAAGGATTTGGTTCCTCACCCAGTGGTTTAGAAAGCTCAGTTGCCAACAAACCTTCAGATAGTCAGTCCTTGGCAGATACACTTACAAAAAACCAAATTCACAAGAAAAAGTTTTTTAGCTAAAGTCAATTAATTTCTAGTGAGGGTTATACATGCCTCAGGTAATATGTAACTCTAAATGAATTGGACATCCAAATTCCCAAAAGAGATAATCCAGTACAATTATGTTGGATTATTCAGTAGGCTTTGGTCTCAAAATCTCCATTCCATATGTTAGAAATAAAACAGGAGGAAAAAAAACGAAACTGGTATGCTTATGAATAATTTAATTAGAGAATAGAATGTGAGCAAAGCGGACCAAAACTTCCAGAGGTACTGAAAATAATCTATTCATAGTAGCTGACGCAATCTAAAAAATAATAGTAATATGTGGCTGTCCTACTTCTGAAATTAAATAAGTAGAATTGGCTTAAACTGATAATTTTGTCAAATAGCTGTGAGCAGTTCACTTCGTCTTTCTTGTCTTATATCTTTAAATTGAAAGATTGTTTAGGTATACTTTATTTGGTTAGAGGGAATGGATTCACTCAAGTCTCCTTAAGAATGAACACAGAGGTTATTATAAGAACACATGCTGATAAAAATCAGCAAAATAGGTACAATCATACTCAGGGAAAGAACAGTTGCAGAGAAAGTCCATTATCTTCCCTTTATTAATTTATCAGTAATTTGACTGTTATTCTCCTAACTGATTTTTTATCTTTAACTACTGAGCCAATTTTAAACTTATTGTCTTTCAGCTCCAAATCTCCACTTATACTCTGGAGTTAGAATACCAAAAGGGAAGAGCATGCTTGGCATTTCTCAAGCTGAAAGAACTGAAGAAAAAATTCAAGCCTTGAGCTGTAATTTTGAAGGACTCTCTGGGTAAAATATTGAACAATGTAGGAAGCATCAAGGGAAGATGGAAGGAATACACAGAGTCACTGTACCAAAACAATTGTCGACGTTCAACCATTTCAGGAGGTAGCATATGATTAAGAACTGGTGGTATTGAAGGAAGTAGTCCAAGCAGCACTGAAGGCATTGATGAAAAATGAGGCTCTAGGAACTGATGAAATTGTTTCAACAAATGGAAGCACTCACTAGTCTATGCCGAGAAGTTTGAAAGAGAACCTGGACAATCGACTGAAAGAGAGCCATGTTTGTGCTCATTCCAAAGAAAGCTGATCCAACAGAATGCAGAAATTATCAAACAATATCATTAATATCACACATAAGTAAAATTTTGTTGAAGATAATTAAAAAATGGTTAAAGCAGTACATTGACAGGGAACTGACAGAAATTCAAGCCAGATTCACAAGAGGACATAGAACAAGGGATATCATTGCCGATGTCACACGGATCTTGGCCGAAAGCAGAGAAAGAAGATGTTTTTCTGTGTTTTATTGGCTATGCAAACATATTCAACTGTGTGGGTCATAACAAATTATGGATAATATTTTGAAGAATGGGAATTCTAGAACACTTAGTTGTGCTCATGAGGAACCTGTACATAGACCAAGAGGCAGCCATTCAAACAGAACCAGGGGATACCGTGTGGTTTAAAATCAGAAAAGATGTGCAAGAATTGTATTCTTTCACCATACTTATTCAATCTGTATGCTGAGGAAATAGCCTGAGAAACTGACTATATGAGGAAGAAAGTGGCATCAGGATTGGAAGAAGACTCATTAACAGCCTTTGATATGTAGATGACACAGCCTAGTTTGCTGAAAATGAGAAGGACTTGAAGCGCTTACTGTTGAAGATCAAAGACTACCGCCTTCCGTATGGATTACGCATCAACATAAAGAGAACAAAAATCCTCACAACTGGACCAATAAGCAACATCATGACAAATGCAGAAAAGATTGAAGTTGTCAAAGATTTCATTTTACTTGGATCCACAAACAAAGCCCATGGAAGCAGCAGTCAAAAATCAAACAACTTATTGATGCAAAAGGCTGCTGTAAGGTGTTTAAAAGCAAAGATGTCACAAAGATGACCGCTTTTACATCTGGCCAACCTAAGCCATGATATTTTTAATTTCCTCATATACATGCAAGAGCTAGAAAATGAATAAAGAAAACTAAAGAAGAATTCATACATTTGAATTATGGTGTTGGTGAAGAATATTGAATATACCATGAACTAAAGAATAGCAAATAAGTCTGTCTTGGAAGAAATACAGCCAGAGTGCTCCTTGGAAGGGAGAATGGTGAGGCTTCATCTCTAGTACTTTGGACATGTTATTAGGAGGAACGAGTCCTTGGAGAAAGACATTATGCTTGGTAAAGTAGAGGGTAAATGAAAAAAGAGGAAGACTCTAGACGAGATGTATTGACACAGTGGCTGCAACAAATGGTTCAAACATAACAATGATTGTGAGGATGGCACAGGATTGGGCAGTGTTTCATTCTATTGTACATAGGGTCAATCTGAGTTGTTACTGACTCTGTGGCTCCTAACAACAACATTCTGTTTTATAAGGAGCCCTAGTGGTGCAGTGGTTAAGGGATTGGCTGTTAACTGAAAGGTCAGCGGCTCAAACCCACCAGCCACTCCATGGAAGAAAGGTGTGGCAGTCTGCTTTTATAAAGATTTACAGCCTTGGAAACCCTATGGGGCTGTTCTACTCTGTCATATAAGGTGACTAAGAGTTGGAATTGACTTGATGGCAACCTTTTTTTTTTTAATTGTTTTGTGTTTCTCAGACTGAAACTTTGTAAAGCACATCTCTTCTTTGCCAGCTAAATCTGTGTGAGATTCTATCAATAAGGGACACCAGAAAGATACTGAAAAACTGGACAAGGAAGAAGAGGTTTGCTCTTTCATGTTTGGTTCCTATTTTCTTTCAGTGTGTGTCTTAGGCTGGGTTTTCTAAAGAAGTAAAACCAGTAAAGTGTATAAATATATTCAGAGAGAGATTTATATCAAGGAATCATTCATGTGGTTGTAGAGGCTGGAACTCCCAAGTCCATCGGTCAAGCTGGAGGCTTCTCCTGATTCATGTATTTGCTGGGACTGACAAACCCAAGACTGGCAGATCAGACAGCAGGGTTTTGGCTCACAGGCTTCGAAGACCAATGAATCCCAAGATCAGAAGGCAGGAAGTCAGGTAAGCTGCTCGCTCAAGTCCCAAGAACTGGAGGTCAAATGAACAGGGGCCAGCTGTAGGATCTAGATGGAGCAAAAGCCCCTGAGCCTTGCCAGAAAGTCCACCTATATTGGATGCAGTCCACACTCCCAAGGAAACTTCCTTTCAACTGAACAGCTACTCACAGCAGATCCTATCATGGAAGTGATCACATTATATCAAATCTCTTCATGGAGCTGATCACATCATTATATTACTGCCAAACTACATCTTCAACTGCCAAACCACTGAGAATCATGACCCAGTCAAAATGACACACAACCTTAATGATCACAGTATGCTTCTGGTACCTTTAAGGGTCCTCCTTGCAATGCTTGTTCACTTTACCGGCAGTATTTCCTTCCTTTAATAGCAACTGAATCCAGTATGGAGGTTTTCAACACCTGCAGAGCCAATTTCATTACTTCCTCCTGAAAGGAAACAGCACCTAAGTGGCTGGCAACTCCTCCTCAGCTATTCAGGTCCCAGATCAACGAGCTCTCTCCAAGATTCTCAGTTTTAATAACTGCAACCTCTTTCCTTAGTTCTTGCAACTCTAGAGGTGGTAGTTACTTTATAGAATTGTTACTTCTTCAAAAACTCAATGTTCTTCATGCATTTTTAGTTATCTCATTGGAAACTTTATACCTAGTTAACAATTCCTTTTATCAAATTCTCTCTGTTCAATTAACTGGTGTGGTTTTTGTATCCTGACTGGACCCAAGCTAATAAGAACTTCACTGCAGTAAAGAGACTAACATAGATGGCTTTGGGAATTGTATTAGTCATTTTGTTATTGGTCATCAATTATTCTTTGGCAATGGAAAATAGAATTAATCTATGACATGGATTATTATCACAATTAAACCAATTATCACATGTCTTGTCTTGAAATGCCTGCTGAAGTAAATGCCTCAGCTGAGCAAGTGTTTGCTAAACTTTACCATTATGGAAGCAATGATGACTACATTGTCTATGATGTAGATTCTCTGAGTGTGCTGAAGAGCTTACAGAAACAAAATGGAATGTTCATGTCTCATTTCTTAGGTCAAGTCACCATAAGAAATATAAACTACCATATAACAATAGACTACCATAAAACAATCACTTTATTCTTGTAGCCTCAGGGACAATATGGCCAAAAATGAAATATAAAACCTCATTTTTTGGATTGTAGAATCACAGTGAGGAAGGATTTACTACCTTGCAATTCTCTCACATTAATGTCAGGAAATTAATTGCAAAGGATCGAGCCTCTAAAACTTGGAAGTCTAGTTGGACTCAAATGAACTAGAGGATCTTGAACTTCCACATCACTCTGATCTTCTTTTGTCAGTCTTAGGAGTCTTTCCTCACTTGAAAGTCCTGCAATAGCATTATCTATAGAAGTTCTATTGCAAAGAAATGCCAATTTTCTTTAAGGATCACCAAAAGCACCCCATGTCCTCTCTAGGCTAATGACTAGGGACATACTACAGCGTGGTCCAGGCAGGCAAATACAAAATCTGTCCCAGCTGTTAAGTGCTAATCTGTCAAAAGAATTGCAAGATTTTGCTAATTTATATCAGAATAAACATATAAAATATGTGGGGGGATATATTCTAAATATGTTAGATAAACAAGGATGGAATAAAACACTGAGTCAAGTTGAATTTATTGACACAAATGCACTTACCCGATATTCTGCATTTAATGTGTTAAATTGTACACCTGGAAGTGGCTCTGTTTATTTGGTTGGTTGAATGAAGCTTGGATTCAAGGATGATCTGTGTTCAGTCGGGTTGAGATGCCAGAGCTTCTCTAGCATAACAAAGAGAAAGAAATACAAAGAACTGGGATGCTAAGAATATTGTGATCTACCTACCTACTCTCTCTAGGTAGACAGGCAGACAGACAGACAGACAGACAGATAGATGATAGAAGGATGGACAGACGGACAGATGAACGGACAGACGGACAGAGAGACAGATAGATTTCCATAGAGGACCCAGAGCACACTTCATTTACTAATTTATCCAGATACATATTAGTGAGCAGAGTATCAGCATCCTTGGAAAGCTCCTATGTTAGCTGTCCTTTGTATGATTGTAGAGATGATGCTACAGGAATGAGTTCCCTGATTTTAGTGAGAATGATTAGATTCCAGAAATACTGTGCCAAGTGATAGCGTTTAACCCATTTTATTGAAGATGGGAGCATAGATAACATAATTAGATAGTCTTTAACCATAAGGATCTTGGTTAGTGGTTAACTGATCATGAATAAGCATGTGGTCTGGTTACCAAAACTTTCCTTGACTTATGTAACAGAAAAAACTCCTGATCTGTCAGTCAAAAACCTGACTTATTCATCACAATCATAAATCATTATTGCTCATTCAGTTTCCAGGCCTAAGACAGTTCACAGACTCAAAGCCTATGGTTTGAAAGAAAGCCTATATTCCTTTGAGGAATGGCCCTACAACACGGTCACAAGTAAGTGAGATTTCTCTAAGCATTCCTCAAGTGTTGCAGCCACTTATTAGAGTGATTGCATTTAACATTGTGGAAAAGTAAATATCTTGACCTCTTGGAAGTTACTGGATACTATCTCTGACTTGATGTCAAATCTTGAGAATACAAAATACCATAATTGTTTATGATCCATCAGCCAAAAGGAGATTTTATTTGACTCAGGTGATAAATGAGGTTTTGCCCCAAGCTAATATCACAGTGAGCCCAGCATGTGTGAGGTCTCATCCTATGGTTATTTCCCCACTTCCTGAGTATATAATAACTGTTGCCTTTGAGTTGATCCCAACTCATAGCGACCCTATAAGGACAGAATAGAACAGCCCTATAGGGTTTCTAAGGAGTGGCTGGTGGATTGGAGTTACCAACCTTTTTGTTAGCAGCCAAGTTCTTAACCACTCTTCCACCAGGTCTCTGAATATATAATAGAAATAGTTATAATCAGCAATTAGTAGAATGTCTACATTTTCCCTCTGACTCATGCCATAAGAGACATTATGGTAGGAAAGGTGAAGGGGAAGCCACCAGATCTCCTTCCCTCCCAAAATAATAGATGTACCACAAGAAGTAGTGTCACATTCCTCGGGTATTGCAGATATTAGGGTGAGTGTCAAAATCTTGAAAGATACACAATCATTCTCATCATCCACCTTTTTTTTTGACTGTGCAGAATTTGGATGAACTTGAAGAATGTAAATTATTGTAACTGAATTAGATAGGGACTCCAATTGCAGTTGGGTATTATCTGCATAGCATCTTTTCCGGAACAAATTGACACATCCCTGGTCATTAGTATGGAGCTACTCACCTGAATAATCCATTTTTTTACACATCAATTTGAAATAACCAGCAAAAGCTATTGCTTTTACCTGGCAGAACCAACAGTCTATCTTTAGAAATCTTGCCTTTGGCCTATACCAACTCTTCTGCTCTCTACAATGATATAATCTACAGAGATCATAATTACTTTGTTATTCTACACAACATTACACTATTCCACTGATATTATGGCTTATTGGATTGTATGAGCAGGAAGTATCAGGAAATTCTTTAGATTCATTGGTAAGACATATCTGAATCACAGAGTGGTATATAAACCCCAAGAAAATTTATTAGTTGTCTAACTCAGGAAAGTATCTGAGATGCAAAGGTCTGGAGCATATCATGATATTCCCTTCACACCAAAAGATACTTAAGTTGCTATACTTCATACTGTTACCATTTTAAAAAGTGCAATATGATAGACCTCTTTCAATTTGCGACATCATATACTTTACTTAAGTGTGCTACTTCAACCCTTTACCAAGTAACCTGTAAGTCTGCCAGTTTTCAGTGGGAACCAGAGCAAGAAATGGCTCAGCATCCAGTCTAGAGCGAAGCCCCAGCTGTTCTTTCATTATTTGGGTCGTTAGGCCAAGTGGAACAGCAGCTGGGACTTGAGATTTATGTTTTGTTTCCTTACTCATATTTTTATGCCAACAACACCATCCATAAACTTATGTAATGCCTTAATTATCATCATGGTAATTTGTACAACACTGATTCTGGTCAAGAAATATTTCACAGCAAAAGCTGAGCAGCAAAGAATTTCTGCCCATGGAATTCATTGGTCTTATCAGCAGCTGTCCTAACTCGATCATGTAATAGTTTACTGAAGACTTGATTATAGGGTCAAATAAAGAAAAATATATTTGAGAGGACAAAGTTTCGGAGGTGCTGGTTCAAAGGGAGGAATGTTTCCACCAGAGACACACCTTGATTCCATTAAATTTTGACTTGAGACTATCTCCTGGAACTTTACTTCTCTTCATGCCAGTGAAACAACAGATAAACAAGAGAGTTACTATGCTAAGTAGGGTGATTTTTATTAAGATCGCCAAGGAGAAAATGATAGCTGCTGTAAAATGGAGGCATGAAAGATTATGTATGGAACCCAGAGAATTACTTGGGACATCTCATAGTACTTCTATGACCAGTAGTAAAAGCTAATGGAATAATACAGCAACCAAGATAAGCAGGGCAACTGAGATTTCAGACAATTCTAGAATTAAGATTTGATATTAGCCCACCAACAAAAGAGCCATCATCTGATCAGCTGTAGGCAAATGAAACATGGAAAGAATTCTGAAAAAAAAAAAAAAAAAGGAATTTATAAATATCAACTGTGGCCTATAGCCTATGACTTAATAAGGGCAAAGGGGAAAACATGGAGTGAATAATATAAGAATGAAGTTATAAATATAAACTATGGCCTCTAGACCAGCTACAGAAATGAGGAACTCTTTTTTCTATATATTTATGTTGGTATTTATATATTTTCTTACTTTGTTGCATATGTGTGTGTATACGTGCAAATTTTCTTCTCTCTGTTCTTATTATTTTATTCAGATTTTAAATCTGTATTCAGTAATAGAATTTGCCATTTAGGCAACAGAATTTACAATTTATGTAACAGCCTATTCAGAGCCCACTATAACTGAATTTGAGGAGAAATTAGCATTGATTCTCAGTGAATGTTACAGTCTCCCAGAGTCAGACAATTACTGTTGGGATATTGGACTTTCTCATTTCAATCTAAGAACACCTTTGTTAGAATGAAGTAGAGTTACATCTTATTAGGCTTAAACATAGAGTTGTTGCTGTTTTTGTATAAAAGTTAACATATGCATAGAAAAGCATGTATGAAAATTGAGTAGACAAAGAGACAGAATATAACAAGTTATTAAGTTTTCATGTTTCAGACCAAAACCCACCCATCCTTCTATAGTCTGCAATGGATGCTGGGGTTGGGATTTTGCAAACCACATTTCTGTTTTGCCAGCTGGCTCCCTTTTTGGGTTTGCAAATAGGGGATGTTAGAGGAAGAGAGGAAGGCTGTAAGAAGAAGGGTTGCTTTCTCTCTATTTCTTGTTTCTCCTGGCATTATTCGAGCAATGCTTACTCAAGAAGCAGAAGTTTCTACCTGCAGCAGATGTTGCAATATTTTTCAACATGTGTCAAACAAACCTGATTGTGTCCCCTTTGAGACACCAGTACTAGAGGTTAGTGCCCCTTCCTTAGAAGTCTGAGTCTAGACCATTAAGATTCCTCCTCCAAGCTCAGAAGCATCACTGCCAGTCAGTGAATACCCTCTCCTAAGAAGCCAGAGTTTCAGCTCTCTGTGACTCCTTGTGAAAGCTACTAAGTCATAATAATGTGAAACTGTTTCTTTTTCCCCTCCTTTAGGTAAGGTAGCTGTTTCACTTTAGGGATGATGAACTTAATGCTCCCTTCTTGACTTTTAAGTAATCTAGTGAAAAATTATCTGTATTATACTGTCTCTATTTTCTGTCTTCTGACTGGGTATTGACTGTCACAGCTACCCACTAATAAATTCTTTTCATTCATCCTGCTGAAATTCTTGTAACAAGGTGTTTGTTTGGCCTAGTATATCTTTATAGGCTGGAACCCTCAGTCTTGACTAATCTTAGATGAGGACTCTACATTTAAATATATAAATATAGGAGCGTAATGCAATGAAAATCACCTGGTACAACTAATGACCACCTAAGGTCATATTTTTATTGAGATCTATAGACAGAGTATTCTGTAAGGGGCTATAAGCATTTCAAACACTTTGACTTACAAGTCTAGAATAGGCTATTACTTCTTACCTTACAAGGGGATTTAGGGTATTAAATGAGGCCATATGTGCAAAAATGCCTCAGAGAATATTTGGCATGTTAACTCTATTATTCTTCCACTCATGTTTATATACATATATGTGTATACATATGTGTGTATATATATAAGCCTATATATATATACACACACATACATATACATATAATCACTAAAACTTAAAAAAATAGACTGGTACAGCAAAAGTGGAGGAAATATGAAAGAGTCTCCAAGTTATCTGTGTCTACCTTTGTCTCTGGAGTGTTTATATGTCCTCTGCCAAGCTGATACAAATGTTTATCACATTCTACTGGGAGATTAAATACTAGTGCCTCCTAGTTGCATTCTAAATAAATTATTTGTTTATCTGTCATATTTATAAACAGTAATTTCCACCCTGAGGCTCCTGAATTCAAGATGTATTGTAGGCATGGCTTTTTTATTCTATTGTGACAATTTATAGGTTGTTCAATTCTTTAATATTGGGATCCATTAACATCCATTTGTGGACAATCACACACACTGGCATCCACTGTTACAATTTAGTTACATTAAAGTAAATGATAATAAAACCTTGCTAAAGCCCTGTGCACACTGTTTCAAGTAATGAGCAGTCTTGGCAAGTTTTAGATGCTACCAACTTCTGTGCCAGTGCCATTCTTCCAAATGGAGTATATGCAGTTCATTTCAAATATATTGATTTCAGTGATTCTGCTGCAGTGAAAAGATAAGGAAATGGGATATCAAGGTTTAATTTCTTTGTCACTGGAGTCTTTAATAATTTCTAGAGGTTCTCTTTTATTGGATTTCAATCTTCACATTGCTTGTTAGATTTATATAGTGCTTCTCCTTCTAAAAACACAGAGCTCTGTGCAAAGGCTTCGGGAATGATAACGTTTAATATAATAAAAATGAAAAGACAGAAAAAGAAAAATGAGAAGGCAGTGTGTAGGCAAGAGGGTTGGGATAAAACAGTAGGAAAACTGGATGACAGCAAATTTGCAAATTCCTAGCCAATAATGTTTGTGGCAAGTCCCTGAAAGATACTAGAAGTAATTATGTACGGGTCTCCAGAATAAAGAGAAAAAGTGATAAAACCACTGTTAAATTGACCATGCTTTATCTATTGTCTGGTTTTTCATTTTGTATCATTTTGAATAAAACTTGATGTGCAACAGCTTAACCAACAAGTATATTTACAATTGTAGACTTTCTAATGTTTCAAACTGCTAAATGGGATAGAGAGAATTTAGTAGTTTGACCTCTTTCTATTTATGTCCTTATCACTTTCTCTCTTTCTCTGTTTTAAAATATGCTCTTTCATCCTCAGAAAATTCGTTTAAATTCCGAGGACCAATAAGAAGCCAACAGGACAGTGTGACCGGTTGAAGCAATTCCTTTTTAGTAATTATGCTTAAGAATTATAAATTGAGAGCTTGTACCAATGATTTCAAAGTAATTAAATCCATTCAGGTGTTGTGCAGAATATGACTTTCATTTAGTAGATTGCATCCTAAAAACTTCACTTTTTAATAAACTCTGTGAAAGCTATTGATAGAAGATGATTAACTAATGTATGAATTTAATATATATCATCAATGAGAAAATTTAAGTCCTCTTTTTATGTAATTACTCTTTCAATGAATTTTCAGAAAATCTGTCCAGGTATTAGAGTGCAATACTAATAGTTATTCAATATTATCATTGTTCTAGACCCTTGATAAATATTTACCTTATTTACTCTTTACCAAAACCCGTGGATTGGGTACTTTTGCTACTATAAAGATGGAGTACAAATGCTTTTTTCCTATTCCTTCCAATAGGTACATCTACAAACTCTGGACATTATACATAAAACAAACTTAAAAAGATTCTGAAAGGCAGAGAGAAGAAGGCAGACAACCCAGAAGTCTTAAGATCCAAGGAATGACAAAACAATGAGTTCTTTGGATTTTATTTCTCCTCATTTCCCTCAGACTTGGTGCTGTAGAAGCTAGCAACACAGAAATACCAACAGTCATAGACATAAATAAATACAACAAAACAAACAAACAAAGCTGGGTGTCTCTGAACAAATGGCCAAGAAAAAAGACAGCCCATCAAGACAAAAATATTTTAAACAAAAAAACTTTTTATACTAACCAAACACTACAGAAAAAATTGTGACCCCCTTCTCACCCCCAGCAGCAAAGACCAAGTGGAAAGCCTAGACTTATCCCCCAACCGGGCTGCAATGAAGTGTTCCAACATCCCTACTGGGTGGTGTCAGAGAAGACTGAGCAGGAAGGAAGAACTTTCTTCCTTGCCAGGTGCTGACGAGGCACTCCCTCAGTGTGAATGGAAACCAGATGGAAAGGCTATACCCTTCCACATCTACTCTGTGAAAATGAGGTGGTCCTGCTGCTCCCTTTCCACATTTGGATAACATCAGAAGAGACCTAGTGGAGATTCAAATCTTTCATCAATGCCCAGTGGTATTAGGAAACCTCCCTTACCCACCTCCACTGTCATGGGAGGGGAGGAATAGCAAGATATGTCTTGTTCTCCCAAGCAGGATGACATCAGCTAAAGTCAGTGGGGAAGCTGGAAATATAACTTCTGCTGGCAGTAATGAAGAACCCACTCCTCATCCCTTAGTGTAAATGGAAGTCAAATAGGAAATCAGGATATTTATAATTTCATAGTAATGAGGTAGTGTTCCCCACTACACTGCACCAGCACAGAGCCACGGAAGGCCAGGTTAAAAAAATAATAATAATGATAATAATAATATTCAGGAAAAGTCACTCATTATACAAAGAACAGGACATTTCAACTTTAATTTTAAAAAGTCAGTGAATAGATAAAAATGCAAAGATGACATACATGTTAGATTAACTGACAATTATTTTAAAACAGCCAGTATAAAAATGCATCAACAACCTATTATGAACCTACAAACAAATTAAGACATAGAAAACCACCTCAAAAATACAGAAAATTTCAACAAAGAAATAGAACCTATAAAGAAGAACCAAATGAGTACCAGAACAGGGAGGGATAACAGAAAATACAAAGAAAATTGTTGAAGATTTGTTGTCAGAAAACTTCCCTGATATTGTGAAAGATGAGAAGATATCTATCCAAGATGCTCGTCAAAGACCACATAAGCTAGATCGTAAAAGAAAGTCACCAAGATATATTACAATCAAACTTGCCAAAACCAAAGATAAAGAGAGAATTATAAGAGCAGCTAGGGATAAATCAAGTCACCTACACAGGAGAGTCAGTGAGAATAAGCTTGGACTCGGCAGAAACCACGCAGGCAAGAAAGCAATGGGATGACTTAAATAAAGAATTGAAGGAAAAAAAATTGCCAGCTAAGAATCATATATCCAGCAAAACTGTCTCTCAAATATGAAGGTGAAGGTAGGACATTTCCAGATAAACAGAAGTTTAGGAAATTCATAAAAAACAACCAAAACTACAAGAGATACTAAAGGGAGTTCTTTGGTAAGAAAATCAATAATATCAGTTATCAACCCAAGACTAGAACCCTGGGCAGAGCATCAGATGTCAACCCATACAGGGAAATTACAAAAATAACTCAAGATAAAAAAATGCACAAAACAGTGAAACAGCGATGTTATTATGTAAAAGAAGACAACAGTAAAACAGTAGAGAGGGACTCAGAAATGTAGTCATAGATCTTTCATATGGAGAGGAAGATGAAGCAATATAAAGAAACAAAAGTTAGGTGTAAACTTAGAAAGTTTCAACAACACACACAAAAAAAGACATCAAAATGATGGCACTAAATTCATACCTATCCATAATTACCCTGAATGTAAATGGACTAAATGCACCAATAAAGAGACAGAGAGTAGCAGAATGGATTAAAAAAAAAAAAAAAAGATCCATCTATATGCTGCCTACAAGAGACACACCTTAGCCTTAGAGACACAAACAAACTAAAACTCAAAGAATGGAAAAAAAATATATCAGGCAAACAACAATCAAAAAAGAACAGGAGTAGCAATATTAATTTCTGACAAAATAGACTTGAACGTTAAATCCATCATAAAGGATAAAGAAGGACACTACATAATGATTAAAGGGACAATTTACCAGGAGGATATAACCATATTAAATACTTATGCACCCAATGACAGGGCTACAAGATACATAAAACAAACTCTAACACCATTGAAAAGTGAGACAGACAGCTCCACAATTATAGTAGGAGACTTCAACACATCACTTTCAGTGAAGGGCAGGACATCCAGAAAGTAGCTCAATAAAGACATGGAAGATCTAAATGCCACAATCAACCAACCTGACCTTATAGACATGTACAGAACACTCCACCCAACAGCAGCCAAGTATACTTTCTTTTCTAGTGCACATGGAACATTCTCTAGAATTGACCACATATTAGGTCATAAAGGAAGCCTTAGCAGAATCCAAAATATTGAAATATTACAAAGCATCTTCTCTGACCATAAGGCCATAAAAGTAGAAATCAATAACAGAAAAAGCAAGGGAAAAAAATCAAACACTTGGAAACTGAACAACACCCTGCTCAAAAAAGACTGGGTTATAGAAGACATTAAGGATGGAATAAAGAAATTCATAGAATCCAATGAGAATGAAAACACTTCCTATGAGAATCTTTGGGATACAACGAAAGCAGTGCTCAGAGGTCAATTTATATCAATAAATGCACACATACAAAAAGAAGGGTTGAAATCAAAGAATTATCCCTACAACTTGAATAGAAAAAGAGCAACAAAAGAAACCCTCAGGCACCAGAAGAAAGCAACTAATAAAAATTAGAGCAGAATTAAAAGAAATACAAAACAGAAAACAATTAAAAGAATTAAAAAGACCAAAAGCTGGTTCTTTGAAAAAATTAACAAAATTGATAAACCATTGGCCAAACTGACAAAAGAAAAACAGAACAGGAAGCAAATAACCCGAATAAGAAATAGGATGGGAGATATTACAACAGACCCAACTAAAATTAAAAGAATCTTATCAGATTACTATGAAAAATTGTACTCTAACAAATTTGAAAACCTAGAAGAAATGGGCGAATTCCTAGAAACACACTACCTACCTAAAATAACACAAACAGAGGTAGAACAACTAAATATACCCACAACAAAAGAAGAGATTGAAAAGGTAATCAAAAAGCTCCCAACAAAAAAAAGGCCTGGCCCAGGGGGCTTCACTGCAGAGTTCTACCAAACTTTCAGAGAAGAGTTAACACTACTCCTACTAAAGATATTTCACAGCACAGAAAAGGACGGAATACTCCCAAACTCATTCTATGAAGCTAGTATATCCCTGATACAAAAACCAGGTAAAAACACCACAAAAAATAAAATAACAGACCTATATCCCTCATGAATTTGGATGCAAAAATTATCAACAAAATCCTAGCCAACAGAATTCAACAGCATATCAAAAAAATAATTTACCTTGACCAAGTACGATTCATACCAGATATGCAGGAATGGTTCAACATTAGAAAAACAACTAATGTAATCCATCATATGAATAAAACAAAAGATAAGAATCACATGATTTTATCAATTGATGCAGAAAAGGCATTAGACAGTGTTCAACACCCATTCATGATAAAAGGAATAGCAAAATAGGAATAGAAGGAAAATTCCTCAACATAATAAAGGGCATCTATACAAAGCCAACAGCCAGTATCACCCTAAATGGAGAGAGCCTGAAAGCATTCCCCTTGAGACAGGGAACCAGACAAGGATGTCCCCTTTATCACCACTCTTATTCACCATTGTGCTGGGGGTCCTAGCCAGAGCGATTTGGCTAGATAAAGGAATAAAGGGTATGCAGATTGTCAAGGAAGAAGTAAAAGTATCTCTATTTTCAGCTGACATGATCTTATACAAGGAAAACCCTCAAGAATCCCAAGAAAACTACTGAAATTAATAGAAGAGTTTGGCAGAGTATCGAGATACAAGATAAACATACAAAAAATCAACTGGATTCCTCTATACCAACAAAAAGAATATCGAAGAGGAAATCACCAAATCAATACCATTTTAGTAGCCCCAAAGAAAATAAAATACTTAGGAACAAATCTTACCAGAGAAGTAAAAGACTTATACAAAGAAAACTACAAAACACTACTGCAAGAAACCAAAAGAGACCTACATGAGTGGAAAAACATACCTTGCTCATGGATAGGAAGACTTATCGTTGTACAAAATGTCAATTCTACCAAAAGTGATCTATAGACACAATGCAATTCCGATCCAAATTCCAACAGCATTTTTAATGAGATGGAGAAACAAATCACCAACTTAATATGGAAGGGAAAGAGGCCCTTTACTTAAAAGCATTACTGAAAAAGAAGAACAAAGTGGGAGGCCTCACTCTACCTGATTTTAGAACCTGTTATACTGCCACAGTAGTCAAAACAGCCTGGTACTGGTACAACAACAGATACATGGACCAATGGAACAGAATTGAGAATCCAGACATAAACCCATCCATGTATAAGCAGCTGATATTTGACAAAGGCCCAAAGTCAGTTAAATGGGGAAAAGACAGTCTTTTTAACAAACAGTGCTTGTATAACTGGATATCCATCTGTAAATAAATGAAACAAGACCCATACCTCACACCATGAACAAAAATGAGCTCAAAATGGATCAAAGACCTAAATATAAAATCTAAAACGATAAAGATCATGGGAGGAAAAATAGGGAGAATGTTAGGATCCCCAATACATGTCATAAACAGTATACAAAACATTACTAACAATGCAGAAGAAAAACTAGATAACTGGGAGTTCCTAAAAATCAAACACCCATGCACATCCAAAGACTTCACCAAAAGAGCAAAAAGATTATCTACAGATTGGGAAAAAGTTTTTAGCTATGACGTTTCCAATCAACGCCTGATCTCTAAAATCTACATGATACTGCAAAAACTCAATTACAAAAAGACAAATAACCCAATTTAAAAAATGGGCAAAAGATATGAACAGGCACTTTACTAAAGAAGACATTCAGGTAGAGAACAGATACATGAGGAAATGCTCATGATCATTAGCCAGTAGAGAAATGCAAATCAAAACTACAATCAGATTCCATCTCACTCCAACAAGGCTGGCATTAATCTATAAAACACAAAATAATAAATGTTAGAGAGGTTGTGGAGAGACTGGAACACTTACACACTGCTGGTGGGAATGTAAAATTTTACAACCACTGTGGAAATCTATTTGGTGCTTCCTTAAAAAGCTAGAAATAGAACTACTATACGATCCAGCAATCCCACTCCTTGGAATATATCCTAGAGAAATAAAAGTCTTTACACCAACAGATACATGTTGAACCCATGTTCATTGCAGCACTGTTTACAATAGCAAAAAACGAAAGCAACCAAGGTGCCCATCAATGGATGAATGGATAAATAAATTATAGCATATTCACACAGTAGAATACTACACATTGATAAAGAACAGTGATGAATCAGTGAAACATTTCATAACATGGAGGAACATGGAAGGCATTATGCTGAGTGAAATTAATCAGTTGCAAAAGGGCAAATATTGTATAAGACCACTATTATAAGAACTGGAAAATAGTTTAAACTGAGAATATTCTTTGATGATTATGAGATGGCGGAGGGAGGGAGGGTGGGAGAGGAGTATTCACTAATTAGATGTAGATAAGAACTATTTTAGGTGAAGGGAGAGACAACGCACAGTACAGGAGAGGTTAGCACAACTGGACTAAACCAAAATCAAAGAAGTTTCCTGAATAAACTAAATTCCTCAAAGGCCAGAGTAGCAGGGCAGGGGTTTGGGAACCATGGTTCCAGGGGACATCTAAGTCAATTGGCATAATAAAACCTATCAAGAAAACATTCTGCATCCCACTTTGGAGAGTGGCGTCTGGGGTTTAAATGCTAGCAAGCAGCCATCTAAGATACATGAATTGGTCTCAACCCAACTGGATCAACAGAGAATGAAGAGCCCCGAAGACACAAGGTAATTTTGAGCCCAAGGGACAGACAGGGCCACATAAATCAGAGACTACATCAGCCTGAGACCAGAAGAACTACATGGTGCCCGACTACAACTGATTACTGCCCTGACAGGGAGCACAACAGAGAACCCCTGATGGAGCAGGAGAGCAGTGGAATGGAGACCCCAAATTCTTGTAAAAAGACCAGACTTAATGGTCTGACTGAGACTAGAAGCACTCCGGTGGTCATGGTCCCCAGAGCTTCT
The DNA here is from genome assembly GCF_030014295.1 of Loxodonta africana. Classification (NCBI taxonomy): domain Eukaryota; kingdom Metazoa; phylum Chordata; class Mammalia; order Proboscidea; family Elephantidae; genus Loxodonta; species Loxodonta africana. The sequence continues at coordinate 25,270,084 of NC_087361.1, read as the reverse complement.
GTGAGCCCAAGACAGGAACCATTCCCAAAGCCAACTCTTCATACAGGGATTGGTCTGGACAATGAGATAGAAAATGATACTAGTGAAGAATGAGCTTCTTGGATCAAGTAGACACATGAGACTATGTTGGCATCTCCCATCTGGAGGTGAGACAAAGGAGCAGAGGGGGTCAGAAGCTGGCTGAATGGACACAAAAAGAGAGAGTGGAGGGAAGGAGTGTGCTGTCTCATTGGGGGAGAGCAATTAGGAGTATATAGCAAAATGTTTAAATTTTTGTATGGGAGACTGACTTGATTTGTAAACTTTCACTTAAAACACAATAAAAAAAATATTTAGGTATAAGGCTAACAAAACATGTACAGAGAAAAGAATCATTAAACTTGAAGATAAAATATCCAGTGCCGTCTAGTCGATTCCGACTCATAGCGACCCTATAGTACAGAGTAGAACTGCCCCCACAGAGTTTCCAAGGAGCGCCTAGAAGATTCAAACTGCCAACCCTTGAAGATAGAACAACAGAAATTATCCAATCTGACCATACAGAAAATAAACCGTAATTTAAATAAACTAAAATGCTGAAAACTATAAAATGCTAGTTAAAAAATCAAAGATCTAAATAAATGGAGAGACATACTGAAAGACTCAATAAATATATCAATTTCCTGAAATTGTTATAGAGGTTTATCACAATTCATCAAAACTTGAAAATTGTTTGTAAATATAAACTTGATTATTTGAAAATTTATATGGCAAAAAAGGAAGCCTAATATCTAAAACAAGTTTGAAAAATGAGAATAAAGTGGAAGTAATAACTCTAACTGATATGAAAACTCGTTATATACATAAAATAATTAAGACTGCATGGTATTGGTAGAGTGATAGACATGTAGATCAATGGAACAGAATAGAACACCAAGAAATAACCCCCACAAGTACAGCCTACTTTTTTTTTTTTTTTTGGACAAAAGTGCAAAAGCAGTTAAATGGAGGAAGGATAGTATTTCCAAGTGGAGCTGAAGGAAATTAGATACCCATAGGCAAAAAACCTCAACCTAGACCTCACACTTTATTCACAAATTAACATAAAATAGATCATATATTTAAGGCAAAATATAAAGCTATAAAACTTTTAGACAAAAAAAGAGGAAATCTTTCACATCTAGCGATTAGTGAGCTATTCTCAGGCAAAACATAAAAGCATGAAACATTGATAAATTGGACATCAAAATTAAAGCCTTTTTTTCTGTAGAACATCCTGTTAAAAGTATGAAAAGATACACTACAGAATAGAGAAAATATTTGCAATCCTCATACCCAGTAAAGGATTCATATCTAGAATACATAAATACATTAGTTTTCTAGGGTTGCCAGAAAAAATTACCACAAAAATAAACCAAACGAAAACCAAACTCACTGCCGTTGAGTTGATTCCAACTCATAGCAACCCTACAGGATGGAGTAGAACTGCTCCATAGAGTTTCCAAGGAGTGCCTGGTGAATGTGAACCACCGACCTCTTGGTTACAGCCATAGCACTTAACCACTATGCCACTAGAGTTTCCACCACAAAAATAGGTGGCTTAAAACAACAGAAATTTATTGTGTCATATTCCTGGAGGCTAGAAGTCCAAATTGAGGGTGTCCGCAAGATCATGTTTCTTCAGAGCTTCTAGGAGTAGATCCTTCCTTTACTACTCTTTCAGCTCCTGGTAGCCCTAGGCATTCCTTGGCTTGTGGTAGCATAACTCCAATCTTGGCTTCCATCTTCACCTGGCTGTCTTTCCTCTGGGTCTATTTTTGTGTCTTCACACTGCTTTCTCCTCTCTCTGTGTCTCTCTATGCTTCTTTGCCCCTTAAAACGACATAAAGTCATATTGGCTTAAGGTCGATTCTACTCCAGTATTACCTTATTTTAACTTAGTAGTTACAACTGAATGATACAGGAAGTATCAAAAGAAGATGGAAGAAATACACAGAGTCACTGTAACAAAATAGTAGTCACATTAAACCATTTCAGGAGGTAGCATATGAACAAGAACCCATGGTATTGAAGAAAGGAGTCTAAGTGGCACTGAAGGCATTGGCGAAAAACAAGGTGCCAGGAATTGACAGATATCAATTGAGATATTTCAACAAACAGATGCAGTGCTGAAAGTGCTCACTCCTGTAAGCCAAGAAATTTGGAAGACAGCTACCTGGCCAACCAACAGGAAGAGATCCGTATCTGTGCTCATTCCAAAGAAAGGTGATCCAAAAGAACGCGAAAATTATCGAACAATATAGTTAATATCAGACACAAGTAAAATTATGCTGAAAATAATTAATTAAAAATTGGTTGCAGCACTATATCAATATGGAACTGCCAGAAATCAAGCCAGATTCAGAATAAGACGTGAAACTAGGAATATCATTGCTAATGTCAGATGGATCTTGGCTGAGAGCAGAGCATATCAGAAAGATGTTTACCTGTGTTTCACTGACAATTCAAAGACATTTGACTGTGTGGATCATAACAAACTACAGATAACACTGCAAAGAATGGGAATTCCAGAACACTTAATTGTGCTTATGCAAAGCCTGTACAAAGACCAAAAGGCAGTCCTTCTAACAGAACAAAGAGATATTTTGTGGTTTAAAATCAGGAAAGGTATGCCTCGAGGTTATATCCTTTCACCATGCTTATTCAGTCTGTATTCTGAGCAAATAATCTCGGAAACTGGACTATATGAAGAAGAACACAGCAACAGGATTGGAGGAAAAGTCATAATCAACTGGCAATATGCAGACGGCACAGCCTTGCTAGCTAAAAGCAAAGAGGACTTGAAGCACTAACTGATGAAGATCAAAGACTACAGCCTTCAGCACTATGGATTACACCTCAACATAAAGAAAACAAAAACCCTCACAAGTGGACCAGTAAGCAACATCATGATAAACTGAGAAAAGATTGAAGCTCTCAAGGATTTCATTTCGCTTGGATCCACAATCAACAATCAACATCCATGGAAGCAGCAGTTAAGAAGTCAAATATATTACATTGGGTAAATCTGCTACAAAAGACCTCTTCAAAGTGTCAAAAAGCAGAGATGTCACTTTGAAGACTAAAGTGTGCCTGACCCAAGCCATGTTATTTTTAATCACCTCATATGCATGTGAAAGTTGAACAATGAATAAGGAAGACCAAAGAAGAATTGATGCCTTTGAATTATGGTGTTGATGAAGAACATTGAATATACCATGGACTGCCAGAAGAACGAACAAATCTGTCTTGGACTATGTACAGCAGAGTGTTAATTGGAAGTGAGGATGACGAGACTTGGTCTCATGTACTTTGGGCATGTTATCAGGATGAACCTGTCCCTAGAGAAGGACATCATGCTTGGCAAAGCAGAGGGTCAGCGAAAAGGAGGAAGGCCTTCAACCAGACAGATTGACACAGTGGCTATAACAACGGGTTCAAGCATAGCAATGATTGTGAGTGTGGCACAGGACAAGGTAATGTTTTATTCTGCTGTACATAGGGTGGCTGTAAGTTGGAACCAACTCTATGTCACCTAACAACAACAACAAGTTACACCTGAAAATATGCTGTTTCCAAATAAGGTCACCTTCCCAGGGTTAGTAAAGTATCTTTTGGGAGAACACAAATCAACCCACGGTAACAAAGAACTCTCCAATCCCAAATGCAAAAACAAACAAACCACCCAATTAGAAAATAGGCAAAAGCATGAAAAGACATTTCACAAAAGATGATATACAAATGGCAAATAAGCACAAGAAAAAATGTTCAGCATCGTTAGCCATTAGGGAAATACAAATTTTTCTTCCAATTTCACCCTCGAAATTTGAAAACTTATTCCAAAGAAAAAATCTGTACATATGAAGTATTATTTATAATACCTGAATATTAAGAAGTAAAACTTTGAGAATACATAAAGTAATTTATGATACACCAACTAAATGATTTATCATCTATGACAACATAGAAAATGAGCGCAGTGTAATGCTATATTGAGCAAGCAAATCTTGCGATATAATTACACTTGTGAAAATTTATGTGCATGAATAGGTAAGGACTAAAGAAACACGTATAACTGAAACTTATTGTTTTATTAAAATGTTTGAATTATAGCTTTCTCTTAAAAGTTTTCTTAAGGCTGTTGTATTATTTTTTGGCAGTATTTTCCAACAGTAGATTAATGTGAAAACTTTGCTAGAGAGTTCTATCAATTTAGCTACTTAATAAAGTTTACTTTTTCAGTTGGAAGAGTTGATAGAATGCAAAGTCTGTTTAGACTTATAGGTACAATTTTTTGCTCTATATACTATGCAAACTTAAAAATATGCTGTCATTTATAAAGCAAGGAAAAAAAGCATTGCAAATGAATATTACAGTGGCAAATAATGCATTTAATTCAGTATCCATTGGTTAAACTATGATGGATATCACAAATATTTCTGGAACCAATAAAAGGAAGTTTCATCTTTTCTAACATTTCTTTTATATCTCCATAATTAAGAAAATTTGGCTTAGAAAGGAGAGTTTGTTTGGCATATAAGTGACAATGTAATTATGTTTGTCTTCTTTTCCCTAATCCATCAACTACAACCTTACATCTTTACAGTCTGAACTGTCAGCTATCTTACATGAATTCTTAAAGCTGAAAAGTAAAGAAATTATAGTCTTTTTTTGGCATCAATTACATTTCTAGAAGTTTACTGAGAAATACTGATCCTAATAAGAATGATAGGAATAGTCTGATAAATTATGCAGTTCTCCACCAATCTTGAATAAATATTTCTCACCACCCTAAAGAAAGGAAAATCTAAGCCTTCAAATATATTTTATAGAATAAATAGCTAAATCTAAAAGATTTTAATTACAAATTTTCTTGATTTTCTAGATTTTGAAGGATTTGCTAGAAGAATACATTAAAATTCCAATATTTTACCAATTTCTGAGGTTTTTTTTTTTTTTTTAATCTTTTGTGGAATTTTTTTTTCCATAGGATATCATGGATTTTTTCCAATTACTCTGAGTAAAAATACAGAACATATACTTAAACCTTGCTCTTATATGGCATACTAAGAGAGCACAAATCACAACTGGTGGGAGAGGAGGGAGTATTTTACGATAACAGGCAAACCTCCATCTATAGTTGGGAAAATATATGACTATGAACCAATTTGATTCATAGGCTAAAATACCTAATACCAAAGTATAGAAATAAGGTTATTAATAAACAGAAAATTGCAAACATAAAATCTATAAGTTACATGTAAAAACTGGGTTTCACTACACCATCATTTTCAGCAGATGTGTTCATTTAATTAACAATTTTGATCACCTCCTTTTAGCCAGATATTATGCTAGGTGTTAAAAATTCCAGATGATAGTGAACCCTGAACTTATTTTTCATACTCTAGTAAGGCATAAGCCATCAAATTATAATACAATGTAAGAACGCTTTCATTGTGATATATATAGGATTATAAGAGCTCACAGAGGATAGAAATTTTAACTTTGCCTGGGTATAACAAAAAATCCAGTAATATTGATGCATTATTTGAGCTGAGCCTTCAGTGATAATAGGACTTCAAAGAGGAAAATATTTCAAGGAGAAAATTCTAGGCGGGGGAGTGGGAGAGCATAAAACTTGTCAAAGTATATAATTATCAAAGATCCTAGCATGTCCGGGAAATGGACTGCTGTGTAAGATATGGGGTGTGAAGATCGGGGAGAGTTGTAGTAAATGAGGCTGAAAAATGTAGATCAGGGTTATTTTTGTGAAATCTATGCCTATATTTTACGCCTAGCCAGGGGTTTGCATTTTGTCTTATATGCTCAGGGTGCCAAGGCAGGTTTTAATGCTGGTAAGTAGATGATTTACTTTGCATTTTAAGGGTGATAACTCAAGTGGCAAAATGGCAAGTCAAATGGAATGGGACAAACTGAGTATATAGAAACCAGCCAGAAAGTTCTTTACAATATTTCAAGTGACAGATAGGAGGGTCCGAACCGAGGCAACATAACTGAGAGGGGGGTGGATATCAGATTTTCAGAGACATCGCTGAGGTACATGTGGCAGGATTATAGTTGAAAAATTTGGGGAATGGTATTATCATTAATACAGATAATAAATGAAAACAATTTTCTTCCCTGTTTTTACATTATTTGTACTCAAAAAAATTACCTTAATTTCCACTTGTGAAATTTATGATACAATATTTAGCTGCTCTTTCCATGTAATCCGTATGAGACACCGTCCTAGGTTATAGATGATAGGCGTTTATGATTGACTATTGAATAAATCAATGTAAACATGTTTGTGTACTTTTTTTTTAATTTGAAGTTTATGCAACATTTTTTTTAATTTAAAATATTTGACAGCATATCTTGGCTTCTGGACATGTTAGAATAGAGACTTCATCAATAGCTGTGTTGTCTCTATTGAATGTTATTGACGGTATTTTTTGTCTCATCACACAGCTTAGTACTATCTGAAGTTTACTGCCATCGGCATGTTATGTCACCAAATTGCAAATGCTGAGTGTCATTAAAAGAATTAGCAAATTTATGGTTTCTGTATTCCAAAATATTCATGAAACTTTTTTAAAACATTGTCAACTCAATGTTGGCTACAAGGAAATCCTATTAATATAAGTGTCGCTCATTCAGAGAACATCTGACCAATCCACAAATTGTTAAAGGACTTCCCCAATAAATGTATATATACTCTTACATATATGATTAGAACATTTTATCATGTCTTATTGCTGAATACTTAACAATTCTTTTTCTAGGCCCATATTAATTATTTCATTTTCACAGAGTCTTTCCTCATTTACCTAAATATTTGGGTTCTGTTACTCTTCTGAAACTCCATAATCTTTGCACCTCTCCTATGTAATATACAATATTCATTATATTATATTTAACTCTACTATCTTACTAGTAGCTTCTTGAGAGGGAAGGCACCATCACATTCAACTGTTTATTCTGAGTAGATGCTAGGTGAATGCTTTCCTAATTCTTAGACAAACCAAAGAACATTGAAAATAATACTATACTTCAGAGTATTTATTAAAAGTTTACCAAAAATGTTTAAAACTGAAATCATTTCACTTTTTTTTAAGTAAGGTATTCTTTCCATTTGCTGCATAACAAATTACTAGTGACAAATGAACTTAAAACAGCCTCAGTGTATTAGCTCACGGTTATATAGGCCAGAAGTCACAATGGTATGCCTGGATTCCCTGCGCAGAATATCGTAAGGCTGGAATCAAAGGGTTGGCTAGACTGAGATCTTCTCTGAAGGTTCTAGGGAAAAAACAACTTCCAGGTTCATTCTTGTTGTGGGTGGAATTCTTTTCCTTGTGTCTGTAGGCTCAAGAGAAGGGCCTGGTGGTCTTCTTCTAAAAAAGCAGCCATTGAAAACCTTATGAAGCACAGTTCTACTCTGACACACATGGGGTCACCATGAGGTGAAATCAACTCGAGAGAAACCGGCTCTGGTGATTGTAGGATTGAGGTACTGTTTACTTGCTGGCTGTCAGCCAGGACCCAATCTCAGAGGCCATTGGAATCCCTTGCCACATGGCCATCTCCATTTTCAAGACAGCAACAGCAGGGTGACTTCTTATTCTCCAAGTCTCTGACCTCTGCAACTAGTTGGGGAAAACTTTATGCTTTTGAAGGTCTCACCTGTGTAGGTCAGCCCCAATGGATTATCTCCCTATTTTAAAAAAAGGACAACTGATGCAGAACCTTAAATACACTTGCAGTTAACTGTGTTGATTAATATTCAACTTTTTTTTTTTTTTTATGTTTAATAACCAGGGAAAGGTGTGTGTACACCAGGGTCCTGGAACTTTGGGGAGGCACCTCAGAATTCATCTTACCACATTGTGGTTGCATATATTTGTTAAAAATTGTCTTTATCCTATACCCTCTCCCTGGAGAGTCATAACGTACATTGATATACTAAACATGTGCTTTAAAAAGACGTGCAGTAAAATAACTTGTTAATTTTCTTTGCAGTTGCCAGCTCTTTTTTCCTCATTCATCTATATTATGCCATTCTTACCCTGAGTAATGCTGACCTACATTCTCTTCTCCTGGCCAAACATCTACTTGCTGAGTCAGTTATGTGTACGTGGTTGGGAAAAAGAGAGGAGAGTTATTATCATCACATAATATATTACATTTATATAATTTACATTATACTTACATATTAGATATTAATTATAGTGTTATTGTTCTTGTTCTTGCTGGTAGTGGTAGTAGTAGTAGTTGTGGTAGTAGCAGTAACATATTCATTTATTGGAGTTCAACATAAAACGGTTTTCCTCATCCAGCAGAAAAATAACTGCCAGAAAATCTCTTCTGCGGCGCTTTTAAGCCTCTAGCCCCCAGCAGCCATAATTCAGAAATAGCTCAGTGGCATTACTATTTTAATGTCTATTATTTTTTCTTTTGTTTTTACTCTTTATGTTTGTTATTTTACTTCACTGGATTTGTCATCACCTCATGAATCTGTGACATCAAATAAGAAATGTCATTTTGAAAGTCCATAAATAATGTTTTAAAATGTTCTCAGGAACAATTAAAATTTTCTTCTCTTTTTAACTTTAAATATTTAAGTATCCCAAAAACAATATATTGAAGAAAACAAATGCCAATTTACCATCAAAATCATGAATGTGATACTTTGTTCAAGTTTAAATAAGATATCTAAACAGAAATTGAATGTTTTTCTACACTTAGCGAGCCCTGGTGGCACAGTGGTTAAGTGCAGGGAGGCTAATTGAAAGGTTGGCAGCTCAACTCTACCAGCCACTCCGTGGGAGAAAGATGTGACAGTTTACTTCCATAAAGATTTTCAACCTTGGAAACCCTATGGGGAATTTCTGTCCTATGGGATTGGTATGAGTCAAAATCGACTCAATGGCAATAGGTTTGGTTTTGGTTCTACACATAAAAAAAAAAAAAAAACACATAGCAAGTAAATATTTTGAAGTGGAATAATTCTACAGTATAGATGATTCTTAGAGGGAGACCTGGATCTATCTTGAAATGGTGTTTTCTACTCTAGGTAAACAGATGTCTAAACGTATAAAAGAAAATTCTGGCACTTTCCAACCCTCTGCCTATTGACCAATGAAAGAATATACACTAGAATACACAAAACGAAAGGATAGACAATAAAAGACATAATATGAAAGTATTTTAGGGCTTGGAAATTGCATAATAATTGATTAGTGATACATGTAGGGACTTGAAATCCAAACTAAGTCACTAGTATTTTAGTTAAAAGCTAATTAGGACACAATTCTCTTCATTTATGAAGAAAAGAACAGACTGATACAATAAAAACTTAAAATATTGCTTTCCAGTGTTCTTAAAATGATTCACCTGCTATCAACAAATACTAATAGTCCATTATACTGGTGCTATAAATTAAAATTTCAGTCTATATTACCATTTTTTAAAATTATTTATAGAGTTTTTCTTCTCTTAAATCTAGTCTAATTTCTCTTAAATTGACCGTTGGCACCATAGTATATATGTTGGTAAAGTACAGAGTTTAGAGGAAATCAGGAGCTAAAGTGTTCTGCATACCATTCACATCCTTTATCTCCTAGAGATGTTACCCATTTTCAGCTGACAGAGGGAAAAATGAGGTCTAAGAAGGGTGACTTGCCAGGCTTTATTAGGTTAAAGTATATGGGTTGCACTGCTACCCTTCAAGCACCCACATTTCCTTAGCCTACTCTTCTGGCATTATTCCATTTTTATGTTCTAAATTCTATAGACTGAATGAACGCATGGCTGGTATATCAGGCAGCCAGAGAAAAATACTTGACTTCAGCAAATCTTTGACAAGCACCATTCATTAATCTTTGTTTCATAATTCTCACCAGTATGCACTCCTTGCCTTTCTGTCCCTATCTGCAAGTAAATTGGTTTTTAAGAAAATGAAGAGGTCAGCAGAAGATGTTGAAACACACATTTTTCTGTTGAAACCAATCAGTAGACCTGAGCAGCAATGTCAATGGTTAAAGTTAGTAGAACTTGACCATACTTCAACTAAATCATCAATTAATATTATCAACAATATTGTTTTGATGCGCATGTGGCATCAAAAATAAACTAATTCATAGGAAAAATACAGACAACTTTTATCCATGACTATTAGTAGCTTAAAATATAATGATATAAAACATACTTTTATAACAGTAGTGAAATTTAGAAGTAATGCCTTATATTCAGGTCCAAACAGAGTTTACCACAGTTCTCTTTCCTAACACAGTAGATTAAGTGATTGGAACAAATCTGTATCATAGAACAAATATAAAACTAAAAAAAACGTATTGAAAAGATATGTTGGAATATATAGAACTAGCAAAGTAATAGGGAGTTACAAGGCCAGAAACTAGGAAAGAAAAACTCTCATCTAAGCATTTAGAGTACTTTTTTGTCTTATCAGCCAATTGCCATTGAGCTGATTCTGACTTTTTCAGCAAGCTGAAAATATGAGAGAAATTTTGAACATACTCACAGGACTAAGAGAACAAAAACTGAAGTTCAAGGCCCACTAAGAAGTGAGAGCCCTGATGAACCAAACAGGTACTGGGAAAGAAACCCAAAAGAAAAAGATTAAATGGAAATAAACCAGTCTTTACTAAGATTAAAGCATGGTTTCAAATGCTCTCAAAACAAGATTGGATTAAACTGATTTGAGATTGTTTTGGGCCTTAGCCACCTGCCAGAAGAAACTATAAATGATCTGTACAGAACATTGCATCCAGAGCTCAATTTATCTCTGCAGTTTTTATTAGCAATGTCTAACATCCAATCGCAAATAATCATGGCTATAGAACAAGGCAATCTGACATTCTAGACAGACTTATAGGGAATATGTACGAGGAAGACACCAAATGTAGAATTAAAAAATATATAGATCTAAGATTAACGTGCTCAAGAATATACAAAATTGTATAAGAATTTTGGCAGGGAGCTTCAACTTTCCTTTTTCTAAATAGAAAGTCTAGAACTGGAAATTATAGAAAATACAAATTAAGAACCAGTAGAATGGGATTATTAGTCAGATCTGAAGAATAAAATAGAGAACTGGAATACATGACAGAGGAAATACCCAGAAAGAAATATGAGATACAAAAATATATATATGTATTGAAGTCTCCAAGGAAGATACAGGCGCATTGAGAAGAAACAATATTTGAAGAGGCAGTGCCTGAAACGTTTCAAAATTTTCATGAAAGACCTCAAACAACAGCTCTGCAAACCCAAAACAGAATAAATGTAAACAATATCTAGACCAAGAATAGTAATGCTTTTGAAATGCAAAAAGGGAAAAAAAATCTTAAATTCAGTAAAAGGATAAATGCAGCGACACTGAAACTGAGAGTTGACCCTTCAGCTGATGCCAGAAATACCAAGAGTCATCTTTTCCTCACTGATTGGCAATGCCATCTCTGTCATACATAAATTTTCATAAATATTTTGATCTAATTATTCATACTTGAGCATCAATACCATAAGAGTTTATTTAACAAAACTTTATGTTTTATCCCCTTCTTTCTTGTACTTCTTTTACATGAAAATTTGCTTATACTTGGATTTTCATTCAAATATGAACATCTGGAATCAGCTTGTCATCTATCACAAAATACCTGTTACGATTAGATTGAAACTCAACTGAATCTCCAAGGCAATTTGTGGAATACAGATTCCTTCATACTGCTGAGTTCGCCAATGATACACACATTTATACAAGTCTCCTTGAGAGATTTACAATACAGTTCTTGCCTATCTTTTGTTGCATTTATTCCTAAATAGTGTCTATTTTAAAAGTATTTATAATGAGCATTTCTATTTGTTTATTTTTTAATTTGCTGCTAGTAAAGAGAAGTGCAATTGACCTTTGCCCTTGTAACCAGAAACCTTGCTAAATATCTTACTAAATAAAATAAACTGGAAAGATTTTTCTTTTTTAATTTAATTTAGACTTACAGTGCCAACCAAAGTATGGTCTACGAACTGAGTCACAAACTGTTACTGATCTGTAAGGAAGTAAGTGCAGAAATTGAGAGTAAGTACATAAAAACCTTTCACAGTAATTTAGAATTTTCATGACGTCCCAATGAATTATTATATTTTCCAAAAATAACTTTGGGAATTCTTATACATTGTTTTCTTATTTCTCTAGGAGCATGAATTTTTTAAGAAAAAATTTTATCCAGGATATTTTGTGTGCCATATTGGGAAATGTTGTCTTGATCTGTAGTCTGCTGTCACGCCTGAAGTGAAGCACAATTGCCTCATATAGAGGGCATTTGAGCTGGGATAATTAAATTAGAGCATAAATTTTGCTGAAACCTATTATTATTTCTACCTAACATGAAATGTCGTCTTCATTTTTTAACCTTTGCTCCACAGCTGTATTTGTAAAGCCAAACTATTTTTTTCCCAATCTTTGGCACTGTAAAAGCCATTTTTCTGCTAATTACCACTCTTTGCCCTTTTTTTTTTTGGTAATTTATGTATTATTTCTCTAATGTTGTTATTTTGGACTTTTTCTGTGAAAGAAGTCACTTGCAAATTTATATAAAATCTTAATAGAAAAAGATAGGTTCAATATAGAGAATTTTACAATTATTTTCTGGAATAAAACTATTCAATATATCAAAGAACACATTTCCTCTAATAGAAAGAAAGTACAAATAGAGAAAATATGCCTGATGAATTTGCAATACCTGTCATGGTTCTTTTGTTGCACAAGAATAGCAGAGTAAAAATAATTCAAGTTCTACCATTGTGTTTGGACTTCCCGGCGCGTAATACTATCTCTTCCATTTTGTCTTTGGACTCCAGTGTATCTTTTATGTTAATTTATCATGTTTAATAGGTGAGAGGTTTGTGTTTTGCCTTAGAAAAGAACTGATAAAATTTGCATTGTACAATGCCCGAGAGATGATGAAGGAATTTTTTTCTTTGTTCACTTTTATATTACAGTGTTCTGAAATGTTATTGTCAGTGGAACGCCACACAGCAAGGCTGCCTAAGAGATCAAATTGTTCTTCATTGCATAGTAATAGGTTGGATACATACTGAAAGTTCGTGCTTATTGAATGCCTTTAATTATTAAGAACATATCTATGTAAAATGAATTGTAACATATTGGCATTGCATTTACATTTAAAACACAGAAAAAAAAACAACTCTACAATTTACTACTTACAATCTCTAGAATTTATTAAATGTGATATATTGGAATACTATTGCAAAGCTTACAAAACATGGGTTCCAATCTTCCTTGGCCAAGATACCTCTATAAAATTGTTTGAAAATGATCTCATTTTTTTCTTCATATATGTGAACAGTTCACTATGAGAGATAGTGTCTGTAAGTCAGACTTCACCCTTTTTATAACACCTTTTTAGATGATGAATTATTGTATACTTTCTTTTATTTAAGTTTCTGTTTTCTGAGTGGACAACTGATGAAAACCATCCATGTCAAGGTGTGACTGTGTGCTACTAATAACTTACATGTGTAGCTGGTTATATGATCCACAAAACACTTAAAGATTTTTTGCATTATCCTTCCCAATTAGTAGATGCACATTAATAGAGCCCCTTGGAGACATAGTACCCTAACCCACAGAGAAAATCTAATGGTGGGGATTTTAGACGCTGTAACTGACTGGTGGGGTTGTATTTAAGATTAGGCAGGTCTTCTTTTTTTTTTTTTTCAATTCACCAGACTCCTACTTTACCTAGAGAGGAGGTCAGGCACCCAGATATTGCTTGACTCAATGCTAAACGTACATGTTGACTGGATGTTGTTAATTTAATATTTGTGCATCACATAAGCAGAGATGAAGAACAATGCTCTTATCTATTCATTTTGTAAACTAAATTTTAATTAAAACTATGAAATTGTACAGTCAAATTATATATATCTGTATCTGTCTATGATCTATCTCTCATCTATCTATCACTTAGTCAATCGTTAAGTGCTCTGCTGCTAAGAGAAAGGGTTTCAGGAGAGGTTTCGATCTGAACCCACCCAGTGGCTCTGGGGAAGAAAGGTCTGCAGATCTGTTTCTGTAAATATCGTTGTTGCTGTTGTGTGCCTTTGAGTCTCTTCTGACTCAGAGCGACCCTATGAGTCACTAGAACTGTCCTATATGGTTTCCCAGGTTGTAATCTTTAGGGAAGCAGATTGCCACATCTTTTTCCCATGGAGCAGCTAGAGTGTTCCAAACATCCACCTTTCAGTGAGCAGCCAAGCACTTATCTGCTGCACTACCAGGGCTCATTTCAGTAAAGATTACAGTCTAGAAAACCCTATGGGGCAGTTCTATTCTGACACATGGAATTGCTATGAGTTGAAAATCAACTCAAAGGCACCTAACAACAACATATGTGTGTGTGTGTGTGTGTGTATGTATTTATTTATTTGCATAAGTCTGTAAAAGACCATATTCTAAGCAGAAGGGAAGCACTCAAATTTAAATTATATAGTTCTATATTATAAATCTTTTTTATTTTTATATTATAAATCTAGTTGAACTCTATTCTAGTCACTTTCTTATCACTTTAAGGATACAGTAAATTAGCTCTATTTTAATATAACACCAAAAAAATTAAAAAAAAATAATTATCAACATATAATTACTCTATTGTTTCAAAACTCAAATTGTACACTCAAATTATATAATTAAAAGGTTTTTAAGGGAAAAAATTGTAGTACCTAATTGATAAGGGCTGTCAATCATAAATTTTAGTATAATATTCAAATATTAAATTTTACAGTTTAACTGTAGCAAACAGATAACTTTTTGAAATAATTTAACTTAATTTATATTTTCATTAGAAACACGCTGTACATGTTCTAGTTGCATAGCCTGATGTTCAGTAGAGGAAACAGATAAGTTAGTTACAAATAATGTATTTTTTCCAGAATGTTCTTAAAAGGTAAAAAAATGAATAATACTAGACATTAATAAAGTGGAAGAGAAAAAGAATATTATTTACAAATCACACACAATTTGAATTTTTCTTATCTGCTCATTTCTTCCAACTATAATTAAAAATAGCTATTTGTTAGGAATTCAAATGCATTTATGTGTGAAACAGTACTGTTATAGTTTAAGTAGTCAAGATATTTTAAACAAATAAGTGGGACCATCCTATCTAAATTGATAAAGGACTGAATTAAATAATTCATTTAATCAAGAACTGACATGGCCATTATGATAGACTGATGAGACCCTATATATTAGAAAAATTTTCCCTAAAATTTGTCTTTTTTTTTTCAGAAGAGACTGTAAGGTAATGGGGAACTAAATATGACTCAGTATTGTATTTCTAATTAGTTTTTTTAATTATATTTTAAATAATGTGTTGAGACTCCATGTCTTCCTTCATCAAAAAACAAGTTTGCATGCATAAATATTAAAATATGCTTCATGCTTGTAAATAAAACACGTATTGTAACACAGTGATTATACACTTTTCTTTCTTGGTTGATGTAAATAAAAAGTCAGATCCCTGCATTCTTTAGTTGGAATTCAGTCCAAAATGAAGAGGGCAGATTAAAAAGCCCATTTTTGGTTCTTAGTCAGCAGTGTTGTTGTTTGGTGCCCTCGAGTCAGTTCCGACTCATAGTGACCCTATGCACAACAGAACGAAACACTGCCTGGTCCTGCGCCATCCTTACAATCGTTGTTATACTTGAGCTCGTTGTTGAAGCTACTGTGTGAATCCACCTCATTGAAGATCTTCCTCTTTTCCGCTAACAGTGTATTCTGCCAAGCATGATGTCCTTCCCCAGGGACTGATCTCTCTTGACAACATGTCCTAAGTATGTAAGACGCAGCCTCGCCATCCTAGCCTCTAAGGAGCATTCTGGCCGCACTTTTTCCAAGACAGTTTTGTTGGTTCTTTTGTCAGCCCATGGTATATTCAATATTCTTCACCAACACCACAATTCAAAGGCGTCAACTCTTCTTCTGTCTTCCTTATTCATTGTCCAGCTTTCACATGCATATGATGCGATTGAAAATACCATGGCTTGGGTCAGGTGCAACTTAGCCTCAGGATGACATCTTTGCTCTTCAATATTTTAAAGAGGTCCTTTGCAGCAGATTTACCCAATGCAATGCGTCTTTTGGTTTCTTAACTGCTGCTTCCATGGCTGTTAATTGTGGATCCAAGTAAAATGAAATCCTTGACAACTTCAATCTTTTCTCCGTTTATTATGATGCTCCTCATTGCTCCTGTTGTGAGGATTTTTGTTTCTTTATGTTAAGGTGTAATCCATACTGAAGGCTGTAATCTTTGATCTTCATTAGTAAGTGCTTCAAGTCCTCTTCACTTTCAGCAAGCAAGGTTGTGTCATCTGCATAATGCAGGTTGTTAATGAGTCTTCCTCCAATCCTGATGCCCCGTTCTTCATGTAGTCCAGTTTCTCGGATTACTTGTTCAGCATACACATTAAATAGGTATGGTGAAAGAATACAACCCTGATGCACACCTTTCCTGACTTTAAACCAATCAGTATCCTCTTGTTCTGTCCAAACAACTGCCTCTTGATCTATGTAAAGGTTCCTCATGAGCACAATTAAGTGTTCTGGAATTCCGATTCTTCGCAATGTTATCCATAGTTTGTTATGATCCACACAATCGAATGCCTTTGCATAGTCAATAAAACACAGGTAGACATCCTTCTGGTACTCTCTGCTTTCAGCCAGGATCCATCTGACATCAGCAATGATATCCTTCGTTCCACGTCCTCTTCTGAAACCTGCCTGAATTTCTGGCAGTTCCTGTTGATATACGGCTGCAGCCGCTTTTGAAGGATCTTCAGCAAAATTTTGCTTGCCTGTGATATTAATGATATTGTTCTATAATTTCCACATTTGGTTGGATCACCTTTCTTGGGAATAGGCATAAATATGGATCTCTTCCAGTCAGTTGGCCAGCAGGCTGTCTTCTATATTTCTTGGCATAGACAAGTGAGCACCTCTAGCGCTGCATCTGCTTGTTGAAACATCTCAATTGATATTGAAGGACCCGGCAGTCTACTTCTAAAAAGCATTAGCCAGTGAAAACCTTATGAATAGCAGAAGAACATTGTCTGATACAGTGCTGGAAGATAAGCCCCCCAGGTTGGAAGGTACTCAAAAGATGACTGGGGAAGAGCTGCTTCATCAAAGTAGAGTCAATCTTGATGATGTGGATGGAGTAAAGCTTTTGGAACCTTCATTTGCTGATATGGCACTACTCAAAATGAGAAGAAACAGCTGCAAACACCCATTAATAATTGGAATCTGGAATGTACAGAGTATGAATCTAGAAAAATTGGACATCAACAAAAATGAAATAAACATTGATATCCTAGGGATTAGTGAGCTGAAATGGACTGGTATTGGCCATTTTGAATCAGACAATCATATAGTCTACTATGCTGGGAATGACAACTTGAAAAGGAATCGTGTTTCATTCATTGCCAAAAAGAATGTTTCAAGATCTATCCTGAAGTACAAGGCTGTCAGTGACAGGATAATATCCATATGCCTACGAGAAAGACCAGTTAATAAGACTATTATTCAAATTTACACGCCAACCATTAGGGCGAAAAATGAAGAAATAGAAGATTTTTATCAGCTGCTACAGTCTGAAATTGATTGAACATGCAATCAAGATGCATGGATAATTACTGGCGATTGGAACGCGAAAGTTGGAAACAAAGAAGACGGGTCAGTAGTTGGAAAATATGGCCTTGGTGATAGAAACAATGCCAGAGATCGAACGATAGAATTTTGCAAGACCAACAACTTCTTCATTGCAAATACCTTCCTTCACCAACATAAACGGTGACTATACATGGACCTCTTCAGGTGAAGCACACAGAAATCAAATTGACTACATCTGTGGAAAGAGATGATGGAAAAGCTCAATATCATCGGTCAGAACAAGGCCAGGGGCCAACGGGGGAACAGACCATCAATTGCTCATATGCAAGTTCAAGCTGAAACTGAAGAACATCAGAGCAAGTCCACGAGAGCCAAAATATGACCTTGAGTATATGCCACCTGAATTTAGAGGCCATCTCAAGAATAGATTTGATGCATTGAACACCAGTGTTGAATGTGTGACTGAAGACCAGATGAGTTGTGGAATGACATCAAAGACATCACCCATGAAAAAGGCAAGAGGTCACTGAAAAGACAGGAAAGAAAGAAAAGACCAAGATGGATGTCAGAGGAGACTCTGAAACTTGTTCTTGAGTGTCGAGCAGCTAAAGCAAAAGGAAGAATTGATGAAGTAAAAGAACTGAACAGAAGATTTCAAAGAGCCTCTCGAGAAGACAAAGTAAAGTATTATAATGACATATGCAAAGAGCTGGAGATGGCAAACTAAAAGGGAAGAACACGCTCAGCATTTCTCAAGCTGAAAGAACTGAAGAAAAAATTCAAGCATCGAGTTGCAATAGTGAAGGATTCCATGGGGAAAATATTAAACGATGCAGGAAGCATCAAAAGAAGATGGAAGGAACACACAGAGTCATTATACCAAAAAGAATTAGTTGATATTCAACCATTTCAAGAGGTGGCATATGATCAGGAACCAATGGTACAGAAGGAAGAAGTCCAAGCTGCTCTGAAGACATTGGCGAAAAGCAAGGCTCCAGGAATTGATGGAATATCAACTGAGATGTTTTTAGTCAGCAGTAGTGGTACATTAAAATCCAAGCTGTGAAGACCCAAAATACTCAGATACCTCTTCTTTCCTTTGGTCTCATGATGAATCTGTTGATAGAGGAGCTAACTAAAGAAGGATTATCAGAATTAGGGTGAGAGTTCTTTTTTTTTGCTTTTTTTTTTTTTTAATTGCTCTTTAACTGAAAGTTTACAAATCAATCAGTCTCTCATACAAAGATTTATATACACCTTGTTTGCTATGTACTTCTGGTAGCTCTCCCCCTAATGAGACAGCACACTCCTCCTCTCCATCCTGTATTCCCCATGTCCATTCAGCCAGCTTCTGTCCCCCTCTGCCTTCTCATGTCCCCTCCAGACATTAGCTGCCCACAAAGTCTCATGTGTCGACTTGAGCCAAGAAGCTCACTCATCACCAGTATCATTTTCTATCTTACAGTCCAGTCCAATCCCTGTGTGAAGAGTTGGCTTTGGGAATGGTTCCAATCTTGGGCTAACAGAAGGCCTGGGGTCCATGACCTCCTGAGTCCTTCTAGTCTCAATCAGGCCATTACATCTGGTCTTTTTATGAGAATTTGAAGTCTGTATCCCACTGCTCTCCTGGTCCATCAGGGATTCTTTGTTGTGTTCCCTGTCACGGAAGTCATCAGTTGCAGCCAGGCACCATCTAGTTCTTCTGGTCTCAGGCTGACATACTCTGATTTATGTGGCTCTTTCTGTTTCTTGGGCTCACAATTACCTTGTGTCTTTTGTGTTCTTCATTCTCCTTTGCTCCAGGTGGGTTGAAACCAATTGATGCATCTGAGATGGCCGCTTGCTAGCATTTAAGACCCCAGATGCAACTGTCCAAAGTGGGGTGCAGAATGTTTTCTTAACAGATTTTATTATGCTGATTGACCTAGATGTCCCCTGAAACCATGGTCCTCTGACCCCTGCTCCTGCTACTCTGGCCTTTGAAGCATTTGGTTGATTCAGAAAACTCCTTTGCTTTTGGTTTAGTCCAGTTTGCTGACCTCTCCTGTATTGTGTGTTGTCTTTCCCTTCACCTAAAATAGTTCTTATCTACTATCTAATTTGTGAATACCCCTCTTCCTTCCTACTTCCTCACCCTCATAATCATCAAAGAATACTTTCCTCTGTGTTGAAACGATTTCTTGAGTTTTTATAATAGTCCTTTTACAACTGACTAATTTCACTCAGCATAATGCCTTCCAGTTTCCTTCATATTTTGAAATGTTTTACATACTCATATTGTTCTTTATTGATGCATAGTATTCCATTGTGTGACTATACCGTAATTTATTTATCCATTCATCCATTGATGGGCACCTTGGTGGCTTCCAACTTTTTGCTATTGTAAACAGCGCTGCAGTGAACATGGATGTGCATGTAGCTGTTCATGTAAAGGCTCTTTTTTCTCTAGGATGTATTCCAAGGAAGGGGACTGATGGATCCTATGGTAATTATATTTCTGGCTTTTTAAGGAAGCACCAAATCGATTTCCAAAGTGGTTGTACCATTTTACATTCAGGGTGGGAGTTCTTATCTCTCCTTTTCTGAACTGCAGTATCTAACCGACGTGTATCTGATATACTAAAAAAAAAAAAAAAAACTCGCCCTCGAGTCAATTCCAACTCATAGTGACCCTAAAGGACAGAGTAGAACTTACCCATAGGGTTTCCAAGGAGTTCCTGGTGGCTTCGAACTGCTGACTTTTTGGTTAGCAACCTTAGCTCTTAATCACAACATCACCAGTGTTTCCATGTATCCAATGGATCTCTAAAAGTGTCAGAGGATCTCTCCAAAAAGAGAAGTTCTGTGGGGCTCTAAGACCAGTGAAAGAACAACATAGAAAAAGAAAAAGGGAAGCTGACTCCTTTTTTCTGCCTTTGGAAATTTAGCTGAAGCACCTCATCTTGACAGATCATGCCATTTTACAGAGCCTTTGTCTTTCAAGCTATTAAGGAACTGCTAAAAGGCAAAGGTTAATAAACTCGCCTCGCTCACTTCATAACACTGGCAATTTATTCTCTCTCTCACTGGTAAAATCTGCTAATGCCTTGTCTTAAATATTTCTTACGTCTGTCTCTTCCTCTTTACTCTATTACCACTGCCCTATTGAAGGCCATTGTCCATTTTTGCATGAATTATTGCAACAGCCTCTCTGCCTATATTCTTAAACCCTTCAATTTATCCCTCCACTGACATGGCAGAGTAATATATCTGAAAGTAAAAGCCAACATAAATCTATTGTTCCTACTTAAAGTACGAACTCCAAGATCTTTACTATGAAACATCCTGTATGGCATATATGAGCTACTCAAATATTTTTTGAAGGAATAAATAGATGATCAATGAACAAATAAGTGAACAGGACAGACAATGCACTACCTCATCAGATAATGACTTGGTTTTCTTTCTTAATTCCTCATCTTTTTGCCAGGTACCTTTGCTTCCACATAGGCCACTTATTATAATCACTCCCTCTTCCTTTGCATTGCTAGCGCCTAGTTATATTTTAAGAGTAAGATTAAAAAAAAAAAAAAAAAGAAAACCTCCTCCAGGAAATTGTATTGACCACTCTTATTGCCTCCCTCTCTTTATTTCATTTATATATTGGGAAACTCTTCCCAAATAGTTTCATATTATACTGTGTATGTGTGTATCTTTGCACATAGTTCCCTTGCATTTTAGTAACTTACTTACATGTTTGTCTCTACGTTCTTCTCATCATTAGGAGCCATCAAGCTGGCTCCGAATCATAGAGATATGTACAACAGAAAAAAAAAACAAAACACTGCACAGCCTTGTGCCATCCTCATAATTGTTGCCATGTTTGAGCCCATTGTTGTAGCCACTGTGTTCATCCATATCATTGTATCATTGAGGGTCTTTCTCTTTTTCGCTGACCCTCTACTTTACCAAGCATAATGTCCTTCTCCAGGGGCTGTCCCTCCTTATAATATGTCCAAAGTAAGCAAGGCAAATCTCACTATTCTCACTTCTAAAGAGCATTCTGTCTGTACTTCTTCCAAGACAGATTTGTTCTTTCTTCTGGCAGTCCATGGTATATTCAATATTCTTCGCCAACACCACAATTCAAAGGCATCAATTCTTCAGCCGTCCTTATTCATTGCCCAGCTTTCCCATCCATATGAGGCCATTGAAAATACCACAGCTTTGGTCAGATGCACCCTAGTCCTCAAGGCAACATCTCTGCTTTTCAGCACTTTAAGAAGGAGTCTTTTGTAGCAGTTTTGTCTGATACAAAAAGTCATTTGGTTTCTTGATTGCTGCTCCCATGGGTGTTGATTGTGAATCCAAGTAAAGTGAAATCCTTGACAACTTCAATCTTTTCTCCATTTATCATGATGCTGCTTACTGATTCAGTTGTGAGGATTTTTGTTTTCTTTATGTTGAGGTATAATCCATACTGAAGACTACTGTATTTGATGTTCATCAGTAAGTCCTTCAAGTCTTCTTCACTTTCAGCAAGCAAGGTTGTGTCATCCTCATATCACAGGTTAATAATTAGTCTTCCACCAATCCTGAGGTCATGTTCATCTTCATAGCATCCAGCCTTTCAGATTATTTGCTCAGCATACAAACTGAATAAGTATGGTGAAAGGATAAAGGCCTGACACACACATTTCCTGTTATTAAACCACACAGTATTCCCCTGTCCTATTTGAACAACTGCCTCTGTCTATGCACAGGTTCCCCATGAGTACAATTAAGTGGTCTGTAATTCTTCACAATGTTATCCCTAATTTGTTGTGATCTACACAGTCGAATGGTTTGAATAGTCAATAAAGCACAGGTAAACATCTTTCTGGTGCTCTCTGCTTTCAGCCAGGATCCATCTGATATCAGCAATGATCTGCCTTGTTTCACATCCTCTGCCAAATTCGACTTGAGTTTCTGGCAGTTCCCTGTTGATATAATGCTGCAACTGCTTTTAAATTATCTTCAGCAAAATTTTATCTGTGTGTGATATTAATGATATTGTTCAGTAGTTTCTGCTTTCTGTTGGACCACGTTAGTTTGGAATAGGCATAAATATGGATCTTTTCCAGTTGGTTGATTAGGTAGCTGTGTTACACATTTGTTGACTTAGTTGACTGAGCACCTCCAGTACTTCATCCACTTGTTGAAACATCTCAATTGGTATGCTGTCAATTCCTAGATCTTCTTTTTTCGCCAATGCCTTCAATGCAGCTTGAGCTTCTTCCTTCACAACATCATCAGTTCTTGATAATATGCTACCTTCTAAAATCCTTGAATGTTGACCAATTCTTTTTGGTAAATTGAGTCTGCATATTCCTTTCATATTCTTTTGATGCTCCCTGCCTTACTCAATATGTTGCCCATAGAAACCTTCAATATTGCAACTCGGGGCTTGAATTTTTTCTTCAGTTCTTTCAGCTTAGGAAATACCTACCATGTTTTTCTTTTCTGGTTTTCTAACTCCAGGTCTTTGCACATGTCATTATAATACTTTACTTTGTCTTCTCAAGCTGCCCTTGGAAATCTTCTGTTTAGCTCTTTTACATCATCATGTCTTCCTTTTGCTTTAGATACTCTACATTCAAGAGCAAGTTTCAGAGTCTCTTCTAACATTCATTTTGGTCTTTTCTTTCTTTCCTGTCTTTTTAATGACCTTTTAATTTCTTCGTGTATGATGTCCTTGATGATGTTCCACAACTCTTCTGGTCTTCGATCATTAGTGTTCATTACAACAAATCTCTTCTTGAGATGGCCTCCAAATTCAGGTGAGGTATATTCAAAATAGTATTTTGGCTGTCATGGGCCTGCTTTAATTTTCTTCAGCTTCACCTTGAGCTTGCGTATGAGCAATTAATGATCTGTTCCACAATCAGCCCCCTGGCCTTGTTCTGACTGATGATATTGAGCTTCTCCATTGTCTCTTTCCACAGAAGTAGTTGATTTGATTCCTGTGTATTCCATCCAGTGAAGTCCACGAGTATAGTAGCCATTTATTTTGTTGAAAAAAGGTATTTACAATGAATAAGTCATTAGTCTTGCAAAATTCTATTATGCAATCTCCGGCATGATTTCTGTCATCAAGGCCATATTTTCCAACTATCGATCCTTCTTTGTTTCCAACTTTCACATTTCGATCATCAGTAATTATAAATGTATACTGATTGTATATATGATCAATTTCAGGCTGCAGAAGTTGGTATGAATGTGATGCCATTTCTCTTCAATTTGTCATTCCTGGCATAGTAGTACAGCTTATAATTATCTGTTTCAAACTGGCAAATACCAGTCCATTTCAGGTCACTAATGCCTAGGATATCCATCTTTATGTGTTCCATTTCATTTTTGACAACTTCCAACTTTCCTTAATACATACTTCACACATTCTGCATTCTGATTACAAATGGATATTTGCAGCTGTTTCTTCTTATTTTAAGCCCTTTCACATCTGCAAATGGAGGTCACAAAATCTTTACTCCCTCCACATCAGTAAGATTGACTCCACTTTGAGGAGGCAGCTCTTCCCAGTTTTATTTTGAGTGCCTTCCAACCTGAGAGGCTCATCTTCCAGTACTATATCAGACAATATTCCTTGATATCCAAGAGGTTTTCACTGGACAATTTTCTTGAGGTTAGAGACTGCAACATATATAAATATATTTGCTCCCAGATATGAAATCCTCCCTTCTCCCTGACACATCATCATTATCTAATACGTGTGTATGGAATGGAAGCATGATTGAATAACTTAACTTTTATCGAGTGGTTTATCTTTTCCCAGTTTGTGGGGAATGTGATTTTTGAATTTATTAGCATCCATTTTAAATTAGTCACAATTATATTTGTAGGTACTTTTCCTGAAATATATAAATATCATCAGCTGAAAAATGCCATAAATTTCATATACTTTTGTGTATGTTCAGAAAATACCAGAGAGTTTGAGCAAACGAAAAATAAACTTTAAGGAAAAAAAAAAAAAGCTGTTGTGATATGGCTATACTAAAGTCAAAAAAATTTTTAATTGATAAATTTGTGCTTATTTTATTTTGGATTATGATTTTGTATTGAAAATCATACATTCTGTCAAAAAAGTTTCTTTACATTGTTTAGTAGAAATAAATGTTTTAACATTTCTTATCATGTGGCATAGAGTTCTTAAGGTAGTAATTTATGCTGTATTAAGGTGCTGTTTGTAAACATGAGGATATAGCAACTGTTTTAGTTATCTATTATTGCTATAACAGAAATATCATGAGTGGATGGCTTTAACAAAAAGAAATTTATTTTCTCACAGTTAGGAGGCTAGAAGTCTGAATTCAGGGTGCCAGCTCCAAGGGAAGCCTTTCTCTGTCTGTCAGCTTTGGAGGAAGGTCTTTGTCATCAATCTCCCCTGATGCATGAAGTTCTCAGCGCAGGCACCCTGGGTCCAAAGGACTCACTATTCTCCTGGCTCTTGTTTCTTGGTGGTATGAGGTCCCCATGTCTCTCTGTTTCTCTCTTTTATATCTCAAAACAGATTGGCTTAAGACACGACCTAATCTTGTTGATTGAGTCTTGCCTCAGTAACATAACTTCCACTAATCCTACCTCATCAACATCCTGGAGGTAGAATTTACAACACACAGGAAAATCACATCAGATGACAAAATGGTGGAGAAGCACACAATACCGGGAACCATGGACTAGCCAAGTTGACACACATTTTTGGGGTGAACATAATTTAATCCATAACAGCAACAAATAAAATGAATAATATACAGGAATTATTGTATGTAATTTAGTAGCCATTATTGCTGTGTGCTGTTGAGTCAATTCTGACTCATAGCAACACTATATGACAGAGGAATATTGCCTCATAGTGTTTCCTATGTTGTAATCTTTATGGGAGCAGATCACCAGGTCTTTTCTGCTAAGGAGCTCCTCATGCATACAGAAAAATAATAATGTTTAGGCAATGATACATGTTTGAGGGAAATAGAGTATAAAGTGTGTCAGATGTGGTATTGGGAGTTATTTTAGCTAGGATGGTTAGGGAAGACCTCTCTGGACTGGAGGACTTTGTATTGAGACATCGATACTAAGGAGACAACCAGAGAACAGTATTTAATGGCTTGCCAGGCACAGAAAGTGCAAGTATAAAAGCTTAAGGCAGAAATGGACTTTGTGTTCTGTAGAACAGAAAGGTTATTGTGACTGAAGTGTGTGAACCAACAGGGGAAAGAGAAGGGCTGAAGAGGTAAACAGGGGTTGAAATGATGAGTTAAATTGCACTATGATTGCAGGAGAAGCCATTGGAAGGTTTTTCTTGGGGAAGTAATAAGAAAATAAGGAATCCTGGTTGTGCAGTGGTTAAAGCACTCAGCTGCTAACCAAAAGGTCAGTTGTATAAACCCACCAGCCACTCCTTGGGAGAAAGATATGGCAGTCTGCTTTCATAAAGATTTACAGCCTTGGAAACCCTATGGGGCAGTTCTACATTGTCCTATAGTGTCGATATGAGTTGGAATCAACTCAATGGTAACAGGTTTGGTTTCTGGGTTTTATAAGAAAACAGTCTAAAACACATTCAGTTGGTTTGGATATTATGTATGGAAAATAAAAAGAAATAAATGGATAACTTCCTGATTTTTGGTTTGAGAACCTGGATGGGTGGGTAGTAGCATTATTTACTAAGGTAGGGAAGACTCACAAAAAAATTACAGAAAATGGAGAGGCGGAGCCAAGATGGCGGAATAGACAGACGCTTCCATTGAGCCCTCTTTACAAAAAAGACCTGAAAAAAACAAGTGAAACGAGTATGTTTGTGATGAGCTGGGAGCCCTGAGCATCAAAAGCAAGCTTAGACAACGAACCGAGGTGCAGAGGAAGGAAGAGACCGTTCAGAAGTGGAGAGGAGTTACCGGACCTGAATCACGGGGAGCCCTCAGGCACCATTCCCGGAGCGGCCCTGGTGGCGATGGTGGCGGGCTGGTCCTAGCGTTCGGCAGCAGTTTCCTCAGGGAGAAGCAGTCAGCCACACAGCCCACTCACACCTCCGGAACCTGAGGAGAAGGGCGCTCTTTGCAGAAGCTAAGTACTTGCATATATTTGACAACGCCCCCCGCCCCGCCCCCAAGCCAGCTTCAGTGGCTGAATCCCTAGGCCTGAGACAGACCCTGGAGCACGTGGAGCCATCATCCTGGCCGTGGGGAAGGAAAAAAATTGCAACTGGGGGGAAAAGATAATTTGCTAGCTCCACTAACTGGGGGAGCTCAGGACAGAAGCAGCTCCTGTCCAGGCATAAACCGTCCGTGGACCTTGAGCACTTTTCCTTTCTGCATGGACCTGTGTGGGCCTATTTAGGGAGAATAGGCCCTTGTTGACAAACTTCAACCATTTCAGCAGTGTGGTGGAGAGGTGGGTGTTTGACGACTGATGTTGCTTTGCCTATTAAACAAGGTACAGGGACCTAAGGACTGGTGGCTCCACTTGGGTCGCCCAGCCACCTGCAACAGGAGTCCAGGGATAACTGTTACCTTCCAGTCCTTACAACAAAAACTTTGGGTGCCCATGGTCCCTCTGCAAAGCCCACCCACCACCACGCTCTAGGGAACAGAGATGTGTTTTCCTCAGAGACACCTGGGGGTCGGTTCTCAGCCCCCTGCCTTGTTCAGAGGATGACACACTGCTGCAATCAGATACCGGTATATATGCAAATCACCCCTGCCCCTCTAAGACTGTAGGACAGAGCCTGTAACACACACTTAATATCAGCTACCTGGAAACCTAAGCTGAATTCATACAAGAAAACTGAATGGACTCCTAGACTGATATACCTGATAACAGCTCTAGCCAGCTGGGGACAGGACACCAGAGCTCCAAAGGTGAAAATAATCAAGCTAGCTCACTCAAGTAACCCACAGGGGAATACCAAAACAAAACAAAGCAAGCAGCTACGACACAGTAAGCAAGCATAAACTAATACAATAACTTATAGATGGCTTGGAGACAACAGTCAATATCAAGTCACATAAAGAAACAGGCCATGATCACCTCAACAGGCTCTCAAAGAATCCAGGTATCTTTAAGATGAAAGTGCACTCCTGGAATTAAGAGATGCAGAATACAAAAGTTTAATATACAGAACCCTTCAAGACACCAGGAAGGAAATGAGGCAATATGCAGAACAAGCCAAGGAACACACAGATAAAGCAACTGAAGAAATCAGAAAGATTATTCAGGAACATAATGAAAAATTTAATAAGCTGGAAAAAATCCATAGACAGGCAGCAATCAGAAATTCAGAAGATTAACAATAAAATTACTGAATTAGATAACTCAATAGAAAGTCAGAGAAGCAGAATTAAGCAAGTAGAAGCTAGAATTTCTGAACTCGAAGATAAATCACTTGGCACTAATATACTTGAAGAAAAATCAGATAAAAGAATTTAAAAAAATGAAGAAACCTTAAGAATCATGTGGGACTCTATCAAGAGAAATAACCTGCGAGTGACTGGAGTACCAGAACAGGGAGGGATAACAGAAAATACAGAGAAAATTGTTGAGGATTTATTGGCAGAAAACTTCCCTGATATTGTGAAAGATGAGAGGATATCTATCCAACATGCTCATCGAACACCATATAAGGTAGATCTGAAAAGAAAGTCACCAAGACATATTATAATCAAGCTTGCCAAAACCAAAGATAAAGAGACAATTATAAAAGCAGCAAGGGATAAACGAAAAGTTATCTACAAAGGAAAGCCAATAAGAATAAGCTCAGGCTACTTGGCAGAAGCCACGCAGGCAAGAAGGCAATGGGATGACATATTTAAAAAATTGAAGGAAAAAAACTGCCTGCCAAGAATCATATATCCATCAACACTGTCACTTAAATATGAAGGTGAAATTAAGACATTACCAGATGAACACAAGTTGAGAGAATTCATAAAAACCAAACCCAAACTACAAGAAATACTAAAGGGAGTTCTTTGGTTAGAAAATCAATAATATCAGGTATCAGCCCAAGACTAGAACACTGGGCAGAGCAACCAGAAGTCAACCTAGACAGGGAAATCGAAAAAAACAAAGCAAGACTAAAAAAAAAAAAAAGCCCAACACAGGGTAACTGTGATGTTATTATATAAAAGAAGACAACATTAAAATAATAAAGAGGGACTGAGAAATGTAATCATACACCTTCCATATGGAGAGGAAGATATGGTGATACAAAGAAATAAAAGTTAGGTTTAAATTTAGAAAAACAGGGGTAAATAATAAGGTAACTACAAAGGAGACAAACTATCCTACTCATCAAAATAAAATACAAGGGGAAAACACAGACTCAGCAGAAACAAAATTAACAACAACAAATATGAGAAAAGGACAATATACAAAGAAAATCTACTCAGCAGATAAAATCAAGTGGGAAGAAGAAGCTGTCAACACACAAAAAAAAAGACATCAAAATGATAGCACTAAATTCATACCTATCCATAATTACACTGAATATAAATGGACTAAATGCATCAATAAAGAGACAGAGAGAGGCAGAATGGATTAAAAAACAAGATCCGTCTATATGCTGCTTACAAGAGACACACCTTAGACTTAGAGACACAAACAAACTAAAAGTCAAAGGATGGAAAAAAATATATCAAGCAAACAACAATTGAAAAAGATCAGGAGTGGCAATACTAATTTCTGACAAAATAGACTTTAAAGTTAAATCCATCAGAAAGGATAAGGTTGGACACTATATAATGTGTCCTTTTAAAGGGACAATAAGGAAGGACACTATATAATGTGTCCTTTTAAAGGGACACTATATAATATGTTTTCTATTAAAGGGACAATACACCAAGAAGATATAACCATATTAAATATTTATGCACCCCATGACAGGGCTGCAAGATACATAAAACAAACCCTATTGGCATTGAAAAGTGAGATAGACAGCTTCACAATAATAGTAGGAGACTTCAACACACCACTTTTGGTGAAGGACAGGACATCCAGAAAGAAGCTCAATAAAGACACGGAAGATCTAAATGCCACAATCAACCAACTTGATCTCGTAGACATATACAGAACAGTCCACCCAACAGCAACCAACTATCTTTTCTAATGCACATGGAACATTCTCTAGAATTGACCACATATTAGGTCATAAAGCAAGCCTTAGCAGAATCCAAAACATTGAAATGTTACAAAGCATCTTCTCTGACCACAAGGCCATAAAAGTGGAAATCAATAACAGAAAAAGCAGGGAAAAGAAATCAAACACTTGGAAACTGAACAATACCCTGCTCAAAAAAGACTGGATTAGAGAAGACATTAAGGATGGAATAAAGAAATTCAGAGAATCCAATGAGAATGAAAACACTTCCTATTAGAACCTTTGGGACCCAGCAAAAGCAATGCTCAGAGGTCAGTTTATATCAATAAACGCATATATCCAAAAAGAAGAAAGGGCCAAAATCAAAGAACTATCCCTACAACTTGAACAAATAGAAAGAGAGCAACAAAAGTATCCCTACAACTTGAACAGATAGAAAGACAGAAACGAAAGAAACCCACAGGCACCAGAAGAAAACAAATAATAAAAATTAGAGTTGAACTAAATGAAATAGAAAACAGAAAAACAATTGAAAGAATTAACAAGGCCAAAAGCTGTTTTTTTGAAAAACTCAACAAAATTGATAAACCATCGGCCAAACTGACAAAAGAAAAACAGGAGGGGAAGCAAATAACCCGAATAAGGAATGAAATGAGCGATATTACAACAGACCCAACTGAAATTAAAACAATCATATCAGATTAATATGAAAAACTATACTCAAACAAATTTGAAAATGTAGAAGAATTGGATGAATTCTTAGAAACACACTACCTACCTAAACTAACACAAACAGTGGTAGAACAACTAAATAGACCCATAACAAAAGAAGAGATTGAAAAGGTAATCAAAAATCTCCCAACAAAAAAAAAAGGCCCTGGCCCTGACGGCTTCACTGCAGAGTTCTACCAAACTTTCGGAGAAGAGTTAACAACACTACTACTATTTCAGAGCATAGAAAAGGATGGAACACTACCAAACTCATTCTATGAAGCCACCATATCCCTGATACCAAAACCAGGTAAAGACACCACAAGAAAAGAAAATTATAGACCTATATCCCTCATGAACGTAGATACAAAAATTCTCAACAAAATTCTAGCCAATAGAATTCAACAACATTTCAAAAAAATAATTCACCATGACCAAGTGGGATTCATACCAGGTATGCAGGGTTGGTTCAACATTAGAAAAAAAATTAATGTAATTCACCACATAATAAAACAAAAGACAAGAATCACATGATTTTATCAATTCATGCAGAAAAGGCATTTGACAAAGTTCAACACTCATTCATGATAAAAACTCTCAGCAAAATAGGAGTAGAAGGAAAATTTCTCAACATAATAAAGGGCATTTATACAAAGCCAACAGCCAACATCACCCTAGATGGAGAGAGCCTGAAAACATTCCCATTGAGATCGGGAACCAGACAAGGATGCCCTTTATTACCACTCTTATTCAACATTGTTCTGGAAGTCCTAGCCAGAGCAATTAGGCTAGATAAAGAAATAAAGGGCATCCAGATTGGCAAGGAAGAAGTCAAAGTATCTCTATTTGCAGAGGACATGATCTTATACACAGAAAACCCTGAGGAATCCTACCGAAAACTACTGAAACTAGTAGAAGAGTTCAGCAGAGTATCAGGATACAAGATAAACATACAAAAATCAGTTGGATTCCTCTACACCAACAAAAAGAACATCGAAGAGGAAATCACCAAATCAATGCCATTTACAGTAACCCCCGAGAAGATAAAATGCTTAGGAATAAATCTTACCAGAGATGTAAAAGACTTATACAAAGAAAACTACAGTACGCTTCTGCAAGAAACCAAAAGACACTTACATAAGTGGAAGAACATACCTTGCTCGTGGATAGGAAGACTTGACATTATAAAAATGTCTATTCCACCAAAATCGATCTATACATTTAATGCAATTCTGATCCAAATCCCAAGGACATTCTTTAATGAGATGAAGAAACAAATCACCAATTTCATATGGAAGGGAAAGAGGCCCTGGATAAATAAGGCATTACTGAAAAAGGACAAAGTGGGAGGCCTTACTTTACTTTATTTTAGAACCTATTATACTGCCACAGTAGTCAAAACAGCCTGGTACTGGTAAACAACAGATACACGGACCAATGGAACAGAATTGAGAATCCAGACACAAATCCATCCACATATGATCAGTTGATATTTGACAAAAGCCCCAAAACAGTTAAATGGGGAAAAGACAGTCTTTTTAACAAATGATGCTGGCATAAGTGGACATCCATCTGCAGAAAAATGAAACAAGACCCATACCTCACTCCATGCACAAAAACTAACTCAAAATGGATCAAAGACCTAAATATAAAATCCAAAACCATAAAGACCATGGAAGAAAAAATAGGGACAATGTTAGGAACCCTAATACATGGCATAAACAGTATACACAACATTGTAAAGAATGTAGAAGAAAAACTAGATAACTGGGAGCTCCTAAATATCAAACACTTATGCTCATCCAAAGACTTCACCAAAAGAGTAAAAAGACTACCTACAGACTGGGAAGAAGTTTTTAGCTATGATATTTCTGATCAGCACCTGATCTCTAAAATCTACATGATACTGCAAAAACTCAACTGCTAAAAGACAAATAACCCAATTAAAAATTGGGCAAAAGATATGAATAGACACTTCACTAAAGAAGACATTCAGGTAGCTAATAGATACATGAGGATATGTTCACGATCATTAGCCATTAGAGAAATTCAGGTCAAAACTACAATGAGATTTCATCTCACTCCAACAAGGCTGGCATTAATCCAAAAAACACAAAAGAATAAATGTTGGAGAGGCTGTGAAGGGACTGGAACACTTCTACACTGCTGGTGGGAATGTCAAATGGTACAAACACTTTGGAAATCCATTTGGCGCTTCCTTAAAAATTTAGAAATAGAACTACCACACGATCCAGCAATCCCACTCCTTGGAATATATCCTAGAGAAATAAGAGCCTTTACACGAACAGATATATGCACACCTATGTTTACTGCAGCACTGTTTACAATAGCAAAAATATGGAAGCAACCAAGATGCCCATCAATGGATGAATGAATAAATAAATTATGGTATATTCACACAATGGAGTACTACGCATCGATAAAGAACAGTGAGGAATCTGTGAAACATTTCATAACATGAAGGAACCTGGAAGGCATTATGCTGAGTGAAATTAGTCAGAGGCAGAAGGACAAATATTGTATAAGATCACTATTATAAGAACTTGAGAAATAGTTTAAACTAAGAAGAAAACATTCTTTTGTGGTTATGAGAAGGGGGAGGGAAGGAGGGTGGGAGAGGTGTATTCACTAATTAAATAGTAGATAAGAACTACTTTAGGTGAAGAGAAAGACAGCACACAATACAGGGGAGGTCAGCACAATTGGACTAAACCAAAAGCAAAGAAGTTTCCTGAATAAACTGAATGCTTCAAAGGCCAGCGTAGCAGGGGCAGGGGTCTGGGGACCGTGGTTTCAGGGGACTTCTAAGTCAATTGGCATAATAAAACCTATTAACAAAACATTTTGCATCCTACTTTGAAGAGTGCCCCTGGGGTCTTAAATGCTAGCAAGCAGCCATCTAAGATGCATCAATTGGTCTCAACCCACCTGGATCAAAGGAGAATGAAGAGCACCAAGGACACAAGGTGACAGAAAGGGCCACACGAACCAGCGACTACATCATCCTGAGACCAGAAGAACTAAACTAGATGGTGCCTGGCTACAACCAATGACTGCCCTGACAGGGAACACAACAGAGAACCCCTGAGGGAGCAGGAGAGCAGTGGGATGAAGACCCTAAATTCTCATAAGACCAGACTTAATGATCTGACTGAGACTGGAAGGACCCCGGTGGTCATGGCCCCCAGACCTTCTGTTGGCCCAGGACAGGAACCATTCCCGAAGCCAACTCTTCAGACATGGATCGGAATGAACAACAGGTTGGAGAGGGATGCTGGTGAGGAGTGAGCTCTTGGATCAGGTGGACACTTGAGGCTAAGTTGGCATCTCCTGCCTGGAGGGGAGATGAGAGGGTGGAGGGGGTTAGAAGCTGGTGAAAAGGACATGAAAAGAGAGAGTGGAGGGAGAGAGCAGGCTGTCTCATTGGGAGTGTGTAGCAAGGTGTATATGGGTTTTTGTGTGAGAGACTGACTTGACTTGTAAACTTTCACTTAAAGCATAATAAAAATTATTTTTAAAAAATTATGGAAAA
Source organism: Loxodonta africana (assembly GCF_030014295.1). Taxonomy (NCBI): domain Eukaryota; kingdom Metazoa; phylum Chordata; class Mammalia; order Proboscidea; family Elephantidae; genus Loxodonta; species Loxodonta africana. The sequence continues at coordinate 25,235,965 of NC_087361.1, read as the reverse complement.
TGTGTAGATCAATAATTGAGTTAAAATAATGTTGAGTTTGAAGAGCCTATTATTAAAAATGCCAGTGAATATTTCTTCAAATTGCTTTGTAAACCTACCAATTGTGAGAACCTTACGATAGCATAAGACATGTTAAATTATTAACACCTACTGTGACTTAATGTGTTACCTTTCTCAAGTAATACATTTGCATTTTAATGAGCTTTTACTGAACACTTTGACCCAGATAAATTGCTCTCATACTCATCATACCAGCGATATGACAGGCTTTGAAAGTTGATTGCTTTGACAAGCAATCATCATCCTGAAAGATATGGACTCCACCACTCCATTCAGGCTTAGGGGTCATTATTGTCCAGTGCAGTGGTCTGCCTCATCGCACTTCTCAGGACTATTTCTTCCACACTCACATTTTCAGGAGGTGGCCTTTGGGAATAAGAAGACATTATATGTGCTCATCAAGAGCTTTAGTCTGAGATAATTTTGATAAGATGCGAGAAATCTATTCACTAGTTAACTTGGGGCATCTGTTCTCACTTAATGAATAAAGTTAATAGGCTTCTATCTAATAATGCAGTAGCTAAGGTGCTTTAAAACATAATTGAATAAAAAGTTGAGAGTACACAGTGTCTTAGTTATCTAGTGCTACTGGAACAGGAATACCACAAGTGAATGGCTTTAACAAAAAGAAACTTATTTTCTCACAGTCTAGTATGTTATAAGTCCAAATTCAGCTCCAGGGGAAGGATTTGTTTCCCTGTCGACTCTGGAGGAAAGTCCTTATCATCAATCTTCCCCTGGACTGGAGCTTCTTCACACAGAATCCCCAGATCCAAAGGACACGCTCTGCTCCCAGTGCTGCTTTCATGGTGGTGTGAGGGTCCTCTGTCTCTCTGCTTGCTTCTGTCTTTTATATCTCAAAAAAGATTGGCTGAACACACAGTCCAATCTTGTAGATTTACTCCTTCCTCATTAACATAAATGCTGTCTATCCCACCTCATTAACTTCATAAAACTAGAATTTACAACACATAGAAAAATCACATCAATCACAAAATGGAGGGCAGCCACACAATACGGGGAATCATAGCCTAACCAAGTGGACACATATTTTGGGGGGACACAATGCAATCCATGACACACAGCTATACCTTTTCTTAAGGTATCAAAAATCAAGGGAAGTGTTCACCCTCCAAAAAGTCTACTTGTCATATTGATACTATCAGTCTAATCTTTTTGGTCATAAAAATCAGTAAAGGCTCAACAATGATTTAGAACATATTCATCTCCCAGATGGAAATCACTAATTTGGGATCCAGTTCTTACTGAAAGAGTGTATCGAAGTTGGGAAGAATGCGAGTAAACCCTGAAGAAAGGGAGGGAAAGGAGGTACGATGGAAAATGTCAGTGTTTTGCCCACTTTCATCTACCCGAAGTCAAAATTCACTTTCGTAGGGAGATGAAAACACCCAAGAGTCAGAGTGCAATGTAACCTTGTTCAATTCATTTATGGATAATGAAGAATTGCCTATATATATGTACACACACACACACACATAGATATAACTTTTCCTATATCTGTGGTTGTGTAGGCATCACAACAACAAATAGCTCTATTATTTAGCACCAGATATATTTTCTAAGTGTCTAACATTACGCCATTTAAAATAGCTCATTATGGGGTAAAACTGAGACCTGGGTCACACAGTTATATGACATTTTCAAACAGTATTATATTAAAATTGGAAAGATCATTAATTAGAAACATATACTTTATTTAATATAGCTGTATCAGTTACTTCATTATTGTTGCTGTTAGGTGTCCTGAAGTAGGTTCCAACTACAGCAACCCTTTATACAACTGAATAAAACATTGCCCAGTCTCCTGCCACCCTCCAAACCATTGCTCTGCTTGAGCCCATTGTTGCAGCCACTGTTTCAATCCATCTCATTGGGAGTCTTGCTCTTTTTCACTGACTTTCTGCTTACCAGGCGTGATATCCTTGTCCAGGGATTGACCCATCCCCATAATATGTCCAAAGTAAATGAGACAAAGTCTTACCATCTTCGTTTCTAAGGAGAAGTCTGGCTGTACTTCTTCCAATTTGTTCATTCTTCTGTAAGTCCATGACATATTCAATATTCTTTGCCAACTTCATAATTCTAATATTTCAATTCTTCTTCAGCCTTCTTTATTAGTTGTCCAGCTTTTGTGTACATATGAGGTGATTGAAAAAGCTATGGCTTGGGTCAGGAGCACCTTAGTCCTCAAAGTGACATCTTTGCTTTTCAACACTTTGAAGAGGTCTTTTGCAGCAGATTTGCCCAATGCAATACATCATTTGATTTCCTGACTGCTGCTTCCATGGACCTTGATCACGAATCCAAGTAAAATGAAATCCTTAACAACTTCAATATATTCTTGGTCTATAATGATGTTGCTTATTGGTCCAGTTGTGAGGATTTTTCTTTTCTTTATATTGAGGTATAATCTATACCGGAAGCTGTAGTCTTTGATGTTTATGAGTAAGTGCTTTAAGTTTTCTTCACTTTCAGCAAGCAAGGGTGTATCATCTGCATAACGCAGATTGTTAATGAGTCTTCCTCCAATCCTGATGTCACACTGTTCTTCATATAGTCCAGCCTCTCGTATTATTTGCTCAGCATACAGATTGAATAAGTATGGTGAAAGCATACAATCCTGACACATATCTTTTCCGATTTTAAACCACGCAGTATCCCCTCGTTCTGTTCAAATGACTGCTTCTTATTCTATGTGCAGGTTACACATGAGCACAACTAAGTGGTCTGGAATTCCCATTCATTGCAATGTTACCCATAATTTGTTTTGCTCCACACAGTTGAATGTGTAACAATCAACCCTAAAACTCGATGGCTTAAAGCAAACAAAAATTTATTTATTAGTTCTGGTAAGTCTACTACTCAAATGCGTACCTCTGTTGATTTAGGAAAACCTCTGTTGATTTCAACTGGGCCTGCACAAGCATCTTTGTCACCTAGCTGACAGGAGGGCTGGGGTCTGGCTGCCTAGGATGGTCTTGGACAGGGGATTAAAAATAAATAAATAAACTAAACCAGTTGCCATCCAGTCAATTCCTCCTCATGTGTGTCAGAGCAGAACTTCACTCCATAAGTTATCCAAGGCTTTTGGAAGCAGATCTCCAGATCTTTCTTTCGAAGCATCTCTGGGTGGTTCCAAACCACCAACCTTTTGGCTAGTAGTTGAGTGTTTAACAATTTGTGACACCCAAGGACTCCTTGGGTAGGGATTATGCAGCTCATGCGGGAATAAATCTAAATATAACCTCTTTAAAGCTGAAAGTTATCTTTCAACAAAATTGCATTATTTTCCCTAAAACTGAAAGAACCATGAAAGTGAAATGCCTAGGATTTTGAGGAAAATTTATTAATTTAAGAAAAACAAATTTAAAAAGTGTTAAAGTGTTAATCACATGGTAAGGGGAAAAAAAAAACAGATTCAAATATAATTGAAAGAGATTTTTATGAAGCCAAGACAAAGACAATCATTTGCATGAGGTGGCTGCCAGCATCCACTGACTCACAGTCAAAGAGCAGCTAATACACTGTTAGAGAAGAAAGTAAAGTTACTCACTAACACAACACTGTAAAAGCAGAATTTTTACAATGATTGGGTTATCAGGGGTATGTGGGCATTCTGGCTTGGTAGCTTACAGTTTTATTTTAACGTTCCTTTGGAACAAACCTTAGAGATGAGCTGTTTGTGTTAAAGCTCCTTGGAAACAAGATAACAACATTCTAATTGGTGCTTGGTGAGTTAAGATAATTACTGCTTGGTGATATGAGTGCTTTGTCGATTAGTTACTGCTTGGTGACCATAAGAGGTTCACAGAGTAGTCACAGGGTATTTTTTTCTGGAAATGTACAGGCTACTTAAAAGCTCCTTGGCTTGGTTACAAAGAAATCAAAAAATCCTTTAGGTACCAGGTAACAAAGAAAACTCCCCTAATCAGTTTGTTTTCTGGTTTTATAGGTTTTCTGTACAGAATGGGTTCAAAATCTGGTCTCTGCTTTAGCTTCTTTTACTTTGGTCAAACACCTCATATAGGTTTTTCAGATTTCCATATCAATCATTATATCCGTTTTACACATGCATTGAAGGATTACTGTGTGATAGAAGATAATTTTTAAGTTTTTGTGCTTGAAAATTTCTGCTCAAGAATCCAAATACTTTTAATTTTGCCTACATTATATTTAAATTAATAAAACATCCAAATTGTCCTTAACTACATTGTAGAGAGCACAGATGCATTTGTTTAATTCAATTAAAAAAAATAAGTTTTTCCAGAATTTTTTAATTGGCCTCCACTTTCTGTAGGTGAGTGTGATGGTTGATGTTATCTGTCAACTTGGCTAGGCTCTGATTCTCAGTGGTTTGGCAGACATTGGACTGATTGCTCTTCGATAATGTAATGTAATATAATCACCTCCATGATGAAATCTGCTATGAACAACCAATCATTTGAAAAGTGAGTTTCCTTGGGTGTGGCCTGCCTCCAGTATATAAAAGAATGTTCCAGCAAAGTTCACTCTCCCTGTGGATCCTATATCAGACTTATCATCTGACATCAGGTTCTTGGGATGTGAGCCAGGATTCTGCTATCCGATCTGCCAGTTTGGGGTTTGTCAGCCCCTGCAACCAAGTGAGTCAGGAGAAGCCTCCAGCCTGATGCCTGACCCATGGATTTGGGACTTGCCAGCTTCCAAAACTGTGTGAGCCATTTCCTTGAATTAAATCTCTCTCTCTCTCTCTATATATATATACATATATATTTCTGTTTCACTAATTTTACTCTTCTAGAGATATTCGTACGTGTTACCATTTTTTTATGTTGGATTTTCAAGTTTTGATTATGAGAGAACATTTTATATACTGAAAACTTAACTTTTATCTAAAATTGACTTTCCCTATTCACTTCTTGTCCAGAATTCAGAGGAGTTGCTAATATTTTCTCAATCTCCTTCATGATAGAGACAGTTTTAGAAGTGTGATGTTGCATGATGTCTTAGGCTGGGTTCTCTAGAGAAGGAAAACCAGTAAAATGTATAAATATCTATCTATCTGTCTATCATCTCTCTCTCTCTCTCTCTCTATCTACCTACCTATCTATATCCCAAAACCAAACCCATTGCCGTCGAGTGGATTCCAACTCATAGTGACCTCATAGGGCTGAGTAAAACTGCCCTATAGGATTTCCAAGGAGTACCTGATTGATTCGAACTGACAAACTTTTGGTTAGCTGCCATGACTGTTAACCACTACGCCACCAGGATTTCCATAAATGTATACAGAGAGAGATTTATATTAAGGAAATGGCTCATGCAATTGTTGAAGTTGGCATGTCCCATGTCCGTGGGTCAAGATAGAGTCTTCTCCTGATTCATGTAGCCTCAGGGGCTGGGGAATCCAATATTGTAGGGTCAGACACCAGGGTTCTTTCTCACAGGCTGAGAGGATCAACGAATCCCGATATCGGCAGCCAAGAACACAGGCAAGCTGCTAGCTCAAGTCCCAAAAACCAGAGGTCAGATAACAGGACACAGCTGCAGGATCCAGAGGGAGCAAGAGCCCATGAGCGTTGCCAGAATGTCCAGTTATATTTGATGTAGGTCATATTCTCATAAACGAAAAAACTAAATTGATACTTACACAGTAGAAAAAGTCTGTTTTAGGTAATCTTTTAAATACCAGAATCTTTTGTGACACAAGTTAGTTTGTGTTTCACGTTCTTTTTTAAGAGAAAAGAAATATTTTTTTCTGAAGAAATTTTGGCATTCTAATATAACAATATAGGATCGCTATGAGTCAGAATTGATCACAAAGGGTTTAATGTAAGAATAAAGCAGATTTTCACTTTCGTAATTGATAGATAATTCATGGTTTGCTTATATTCTGTAAAATACTGATAAAAAACGATACCTGGGAGATAATTTAAACTTTAATTGATTATTTTTTTTCAAGTGTCAGCTAATCAAAGTACCTGATTTAACTAACCAAAAGGGGGTCACCTTGCACTCCAAAAACAAATTATTTTTGAAGCCTCTTTATTTTCTCCTTTAAACTGGTGAAGAAATATATGTATGAAGAAATGAAGAAATATCCCCTATGTAGAAGAAAACATCAATCCTTCACTTTATTATGTTCATGTTTCCAAGAAAACAAAAAAAATTGACATTGAGACATTTTATTCAAAGCAGAGTAGATTAAGAATCATGGCACTTACGTTTTTACAGTCAAATTTGCACATGGAAATTACAGAATGCATAGGGCTTTTCAATAAACAATGACTATTCATTCGTAAATAATAATTGTAATTGTTATTTTTTGCAAGATTATGGGGGAATCAGCAAGATCTGAAGCTATTTTAGGCAAGAATGAATGGACTATAATTTCAATAAGATGATGAATAGTGATAAAAGAACAAAGCTCACTGAGTTTATTTAGCTTGAAAGTCAATCACGCAGACACAAAGACAATTTATAGCCTTGAGTGTGCACACACCAAACGCACAAGATGAAGTGCTATTTTTTGACTCATTATGAAATTTTGGATTAATAACATTGTTTTTCATGGGAGATGAGTGCAAGTTGGAAAGAGATGGACTAAATTTTGTTAGTTCAAAACTAATAACATTTAAAAGGCAAAAATCTAAAAACTAAAGCCTGGTAGACCATCTCTAGCCTGAGATGAGGCAGACAAAAGTCTAAAATAAAGAATGCAACTGAAGCTTTTAAAGCTTCTCGGGGTAGGTATTAGAGCTTTCTTGGAATTCTGTGGGATGAGAGAAATAAGACAGAAAGAGGAGGCAGATCTATGAATTACACAGAGATTGTTATGGCCTCATGTTAACCTAACTCATAACTATCTTCCAAAACCATATTTCCAAAGGAGGTCACATTCACAGGCTGATGTTATCATTGTTAGTTGCCATTGAGTCAGTTCCAACTCATGGAGCCCCTATATGTGCAGAATAGGGCTATGCTCCATAGGATTTCTGAGGCTGTGACCTCTCTGAAGCAGATTGCCAGGCCTGTCTTTCATGGCACCCCTAGGTAGGGGGTTCCCTCCACCAACCTTTTTCTAATAGACAAGTGCTTAACCAAGTGTGTCACTTTTAGGGTCTAGAGATTACTCCAAAACTGGTATCCAAAAAAGAAAGTGAGTTCTGACACACTGACAACGTTATACATTTCTAAAAAGATATTTAGTATAATAAGTATATATTAAAAAATTATGTTTTGACAACTATAGCTTACATATCAATTTGCAAAATATTGAGCTGATTTGGAAAAAAATATCAACTCCTGGAATACTTTGGCCATATATTTCTTAATTTAGTATAAAAATTGATTTATCATGGAATTGTTCTCCACTGACATTTGTAATTATTCTTCTCTGGAAAAAAAATTGATTTTAACTTCAAATTTGATCTTTGCAACCAAATTCATACTAGCATTAACCTTCAAATAAACTTCCAAAGTGTCTATTTGAAGTGTCTAATGACACTCCTATAAAACACATATCATTTAATTGTCTATGAAATTGTTTTGTTAAGGGAACAAACATATTAATAACTATTGCTTCACGTTTTGTAAGTGCATAAGAAAGCAAGGTCACCATATACCTGAGGAACTGCTCAGAAGAAACTGGGAATATACAGTCTAGAACAAGTAACAGCTGCCTTTGGCATCTGAGCACATATAAAATACCCATCAAAAGAAATTAGTTCATTCTACATAATATTAAACAAAGAATAAATCATAAGCATAGAAAAGAAGCATTCTATAGAGAATAGATCACAGGAAAATCTTTCAAAATTTCTCCTTTAAATTTCATATTTGCTCTTGGTTTTGTTTCATTTTGTTTAGCATACACTCTTTAAATAGATAAGTAGGTCCCCTTCTAATTGTAGTTTGCTGACTTTTTATCATAAATGAATGTTGAATCTCTTAAAAAAATAAGTTTTTTCTTATATAGGATGATGATGATTTATAAACATTAAAACCAACCTTGCATTCTGAAAGTGTATTAGCTTTGCATATACTTGTAATATTTGCTAATAATTTGCTTTGTTTTTTTGTATTCGTATTCATTAATGAGATTTGCCTGTGATTTTCCTTTCTTGAAATTTTCTCAAATACTAGTATCAATGTAATCTTGGTTAAGAGGCAGTTTTACGAAAAAGTTGTTGTTCATTTGGCATTATATCTTCATTTAATGTTTATAAAATCCAGTGAGACTATCTAAGCAGCCTCCAATTTTGTTACTGTCTTAGCTATCAGTGCATTCAAAGTTCTGATCAGCTATTCTGCTTTCAGAGCCTCTCCTGGAATGGTCGGAGAGCCTTCCCTGGAAACCTGCAGTGTCTCTAGTTTAGTGACTCTCCAAGTGTGTTCCTCAGGCCTGCTGCAACAGCATCACCTGAGAACTTGTTAGAAATCCACATTGTTAAGCCCCAACCCAGAACTACTGATTAGAAATTCTGTGTTTGGTACTAGCAACTTGTTTTAACAAATCCTCAAGATGATGTGCACCAAAATTTGAGATATCACTAAAAAAAAAAAAAAGAATGCTCCTGTCCAGTCAATAGTAGAACTGCCCCATAGGGTTTCCAAGGAGTGGCTGGTGGATTCGAACTGCCAACCTTTGGATTAGCAGCCAAGATCTTAACTACTGCACCACCAGGGCTCCAAGCCACTACAAATGTCAGGATCCCTTATTTTTGTTGCCTTCTCCTCTCAGATCCTGGCAGAATTTTTTTTACTGCTTTATTAGCTTTCTAATGATATAAAAAAGATGGCTTTTTCAGGTGAAGCCAACAAGGCACTGCAGACAGAAGCACCAAAAACCAGGTGAAACACAGACAAATGTTAATCCTGGAACCCTAAACATCAGATGAAGGGATAAAGAGCTCAGCCAAGCACTGAATGGAATGAGAAACTGACAGAGAACAGAAAGCAAGGAGAGATACAGTGTGGAGGTGCCCTATCAGCTAATGTGTCACGGATTCACCATGTTGGACTTCTTAGCCACCAAGGATGGCAGACAGGGAGTACGGGAAGGTAGCTTCACAGAGTTCCCAGCAGGAGACAGAGCACCTGGTAACCAGAGATTCACACTTTCTCACTCCTCTGCTCGACCTCTGCCAATTTCCGGGGCTGTGGTCACTACAACGGGGAGATGCCAGCTCCTTGTGGCTTGGATTCACCCCACCACACCGGCTGGCTCCTTCAGTGCCTTTTTTTTTTTTTTTTTGCTGTTGCTTTTTTGGCTCCTTTTGGTTTCTTCTCTATTACCTCCTTCCTATCCTTTCTCTTGAACACCTGGCTCCATGTGCCATCTCTGCTCCTTCTTGACAGGTTGTGAAGCACTGCATGGCTGGGGAACCACATCATTGATTTGTACCACCACAGCAGTGGGCTCCCTGGGAGCATTTTTTTATCTTTTTCTTTTTGTTTCTCAGTTTTTCATCTCTCTCTACCTTCCTGTCTCTGGAATACCTGGCACTGTACCATCTCCCCTCCTTCTAGACAGTCCGTGAAGTACCACTCAGGTTAGGAGCCACTTTCACAATCTGCACTGCCAAGCCAGTGGGCTTATCTGGGAATTTTTTTTCTTGGTTTCTTATCTCTCTCTACCATGTTTCCCTGAACACCTGGTACAATGTGCTCCTTCTAGATGGGCTGTGCAATGCCATGCAGCTAGGGAACCTCTTCCTTGGTTTGCGCCATCACACCAGTGGGCTCCCTCAGGGCATTTTTTTCCCTCTGTCTCTTCTTTTCCCAGTTTCTTGTCACTCTCTACCTTCCTTCCTTACCCTTCTCCTGAACACTTAGCACTGGATGCCATATCTGCTCCTTATTGTGCAGTGCCACTCAGCTGGGGACCCACTTCTGGTGGGCTGCCTTGGGACACCTTTTTTTTTTTCTTTTCTTTTTTCTCAGTTTCTTGTCTCTGTCTATATTCTTCCCATTCCTTTTCCTGACCACCTGGCCACGTGTGCCTTTCTCTCCCCCCCTCCTTTTTTTTATATCTAGCTTCTTATCTCTCTCTCCCTTCCTTCCTTTCCTTTCTGCTGCCCACCTAGCTGCACGTGCCATATCTGTCCCTTCTTGATGGGGTGTGCCTCACCGCCCAGCTAGAAAAACATCAGCACACAGCTTCCCCGGGTCTGTGCCACTCCAACTGCAGGCTCTCTCAGCACTTTTCTTTGGCTCTTGTTTCTCTTCTTTCTCCTCTTTCCCACACCCACTAAGCTCTACACATCACAACCTCCCTCTTCCCTTCTGCCTATCTGCACTGTACTCTGAGCATCACACCCCTGAGCAGCACCAGCATGGTCTACTGGAACCTGCCATGCATTGACCACCGACCTGCCCTATTGGCCCCAAGACATGCCACAAACACCCATTTCAGCCCCTCCCCCTCCACTGCCCCTGCCCTGCTGCACCAAATAGCTGAGTGACTGGCCCTTCTCCTTTGAAAGGTGGTGAGAAGAATTGTGCCCACAAATGAACAAACAACAAAAAATGCCCAGTTCGCCTGCTCAGACATAATCAAGTAAAACAAAAAAGCAGGATGAAACAAACAAATCTACATTCCATAAACAAAGAAAATAATTCGTGAATGTCCTAAAGACAGCAGTCAAAACATACTTAAAACAGGAAAGGATGGTTCCAGTAGGTGTCCAAAATAAAACACCATATGACCTTTCAATAGAAGAAAATGCATTAAAACTACCTAATAGAGAGTTCAGATATCTAATATTCAGAGCTATCCAAGAGTTGAAGGAAAAAGCAGATAAAAATGAGGAAAAATAGACAAAATCTTGGAAAATACAGAAAAAACAATGGAAGAATTCAGGAAAATAATACAGGAAGAGAATGTCAAAATAAATCCACAACTAGGAGTCACACAAAAACAACAATTAGAAATCCAAAAAATAATCAACAAGATTTCAGAAATGGACAGTGTCATAGAAGATTTGAGGAGCAGATTTGAAACAATGGAAGACAGGATTAGCGAAACTGGAGACAAATACTTGGGTACCATTTTGTTTGAGGAAAAATCAGAGAAAATAACAAAGAAAACTGAACAAACCCTGAGAATGATGTGAGATATAATAAAAAGCAAAACACTGCTAGTGATTGGAGTTTCAGTACAGGGGGAAAAAATGGAATATACAGAGAGGCTCATTGAAGACTTGCTGACAGAAAACTTCCCTAATATCATGAAAGATGAAAAACTGACCATCCAGGAAGCTCAACGAACCCCATATAGGATAGACCCCAAAAGAAAATCACTAAGGTACATCATAATCTCACCTACTAAAAACAAAGACAAAAAGAAACCTGAGTGCAGCTCAAGAAAAATGGAAAGTCACATACAGAGTGGAAACAATAAGACTAAGCTATCATTACTTGGCAGAAATCATGCAGGCAAGAAGACAATGGGATGACATACATAAAACCTTGAAAGAAAAAAATTGCCAACCAAGAATAATATACTCTGCAAAACTCTCATTAAAATATGATGGCAAAATTAGGACATTTCCAGATAAACAGAAATTAAGGGAATATGTAAACATCAAACCAAATTTACAAGAATTATTCAACAGAGCCCTTCTGTTAGAGAACCAACAACATCAGATGACAGTCTGAATCTAGGAACAAGACCGCATCAGCCAGATACCAACCTCGGTAATGATTTCTCAAGGGTAAATCAGAATTTAAAAGATTCATAACAGGGAACAGAGAGGTTAATCTGTAAATAACAACTACATCAGAACAATAAGAGAGGGAATAAATGGTGTAGGTATAGAACTTTCAAATGGAGAGGAAGGCAAGGTGATACCAAGTAATAAAATACTGGTTCAAATTTAGGAAGATAAGGGTAAACTGAAAGGTAACCACAAAGAAAGTTAACAAATCTACTCATCAAAATAAAGAAGAAAAATATAAAGCCTCAGTAAAAACAAAATCTATGAAAACAAAAAGAATGAAAAAAAAAAAATCCACAAAGAGAATTCAGCATAGGAGAGTAAGAGGAACAAAGAAAATGTCAGCACCACAAAAAAAAAAAAAAAAAAATGGCTCAATAGAAGAAATTATTTTTTTAGTAATTATAACCAACCAAAAATGGAAAAGTCTGTCTTGTAATACTCTGATCTTCCTTTTCCTTGAAATACTTAGAGTCTTGTTGATTTTAGTCAGAGTTTCTACAGAGTAAAGAATCGTATCTTTAATAGAAATGTGAAACTTCTAAGTTTCCTATTTTTACAGTGCTGCTATGTATAGTATTCTATGTAATTAGAGTAAATTTTCATAAAATGTACACAATAAATGAAATCAAAATAGATTCGGGAAGAGATAGTAAAATACTCAACTATTTTACTATTCCTGTGCCTTCTCATCCTTTCAAAGAAAGATACTCTGACAAACCATCACAACCAATGAACATATAAAACATGAACTTTTTGTTTCTAAATTTATTACAAACATATCACAACAAAGAAAATTGATTATATAGGTGCTCCTGCTTTGAAAGTGTGAAGAAGACTATAAACAACAGCGTGATGCTCACATCACAGTATATATAGTAAAATTGGACTCACTGCTGTCGAGGTGATTCCTGTTCACAGCAACCCTGTAAGACACAACAGAACAGCCCATAGGGTTTCCAAGGCTGTGGTTGGGTGGGTAATCTTTATGGAAGTTGACTGTCACATATTCCTCCCATAGAGCGGCTGGTGAGTTCGAACAGTTAGCATTTCAGTTAGCAGCCCAGTGCTTAACCACTGTGCCCTAAAATTGGAAGCATGTGTAAAATTAGAAAATTATCAGGTCCCTTCTGTAAAGATGACACTCAAATTCACTGTGTCCTCTTTTATCTCTATGTTCTTTCTGCATTATTTCACACGCCTGTGGTAATTTTTAATGAGAAAAAAAAGCCCAATAAAAATTTTTAAGGACTATAATATATTCATGAAAAAAGTTAGTGGAGATTAATGAAGGATGAGCTAACCCATTTTATTTGTATTTATCTGGGGAATAAGCATCCATACATTTGACATAAATTTGCTAACATCCTCTCCTACTGAACACAGCAAAATTAAGCTAAAAAAAACTTTTCCACAAACTGTTTAGAAATTGGAATGCAGGGCCAGGAAAACCATTTAGGACACAATTCAAGATAAGGTTTTAGAAAAATAGATAACTTTTCAGTAGAGCTGAGAAGGTAAATAAATGGAAATGATAGTGTTGATAACCTAAAAAAAAAAATTTGGAAAAGAAAAAGAGAGAAACACCCTGATTTCAAAAAATATTCTAAAATGTGATTTGACTTTCAGCTCTCCACCTTCAGATTATATTGCTTAGATTTTATGCACATCTAATATAAGCCTAATTTAAATACATATAAAGAGAACATAAAAAATAAAAATGTAAACTCCTTGTCTCAAAGTTAAAATCAGAAAATGGCTTCTACAATATATTGCATATATTTTTGCTCATACCACAATTAAGACAACTTAATATAACAGTGCTATGAAACAGACTCAATTTCAGTCATCTTTAGCTTGAAGGAGAGGTCAATAGGCTCTAGCTATAATATATGAGTCATAAAGTGACAGCCTGATCTATCCTACTTGTCAATACTTTCACATACTATTCAGAAAGAGCTTTAATTAGCAGATATCATCAATAAACATTACCTTTGCCATATGCTACCCCTGGCTGAAAGTTTTTACATGATTCTTGGTTACTTTGGAGTCCCTGAGTAGCACAAACAATTAATACTCTTGGCTGCTAATGGAGTCTACCCAAAGATGCCTCAGAAGAAAGATGTGATGATCTACTTCCAAAAAGTCAGTGATTGAAAATACTAAGAAGCACAAGCTCTACTCTGACATGCATGGAGTCAACTTGGAAGTTTTATTTTATTTTTATTATTATTAGTTTGAAGAACAGATTATCCAGTTACTAAGAGGGCGTGCCGCCACATATCTGTCAGTTTGTTGTATTGTGGGGGCTTGCGTGTTGCTGTGATGCTGGAAGCTATGTTATCAGTATTCAGACACCAACAGGGTCATCCATGGCAGACAGATTTCAGCTGAGCTTCCAGACCAAGATAGACTTGGAAGAAGGACCTGGCAGTTTACTTCTGAAAAGAATTAGCCAGTGAAAACCTTACAAATAGCAGCAAGACATTGTCTGATATAGTAACAGAATATGAGCCCCCCAGGTTGGAAGTCACTCAAAAGACAACTGAGGAAGAGCTGCCTCCTCAAAGTACAGTCAACCTTAATGATGTGGATGGAGTCAAACTTTCAGGACCTTCATTTGTTGATCTGGCAGGACTCAAAATGAAAAGAAACAGCTGCAAACATCCATTAATAATCGGAAGGTGGAACGTAAAAACTATGAATCTAGGAAAATTGGAAATTGTCAAAAATGAAAAGGAATGCATTAACTTCACCATCCTATGCATTAGTGAACTGAAATGGACTAGTATTGGTGATTTTGGATCAGATAACCATATGGTCTACTATGCCAGGAATGACAACTTGAAGAGGAATGCCATTGCAGTCATTGTTATAAAGAACATTTCAAGATCTCTCCTGAAGTACAATACTATCCGTGATAGGATAATATCACTATAGGGAAGACCAGTTAATACTACTATTATTCAAATTTATGCACCAAAGATGAAGAAATTGAAGATTTTCACCAGCTTCTGCAGCCTGAAAATGATGGAACATGCAATCAGGATGCATTGATAATTACTGGTGATTGGAATGAGAAAGTTGGAAACAAAGAAGAAGGAACAGTAGCTGGAAAACATGGCCTTGGCAATAAAAATGATCCCAGAGATCACCTGATAGAATTTTGCAAGACCAGTGATTTCCTCATTGCAAATAATTTTTTTTTTTTTTTTTACCAACATAAAAAGTGACTATGTGCATGGACCTCGCCAGATAGAAAACACAAGAATCAAATCGACTACTACAAGAGGTGATGGAAAAGCTCAATATGGTCAGACAGAACAAGGCCAGGGATCCACTGTGGAACAGACCATCAATTGCTCATATGCAAGTTCATCTTGAAACTGAAGGAAATTACAACAAGTCCACGAGAGCCAAAGTATAATCTTGAGTATATCTCACCTGAATTCAGATACCATTTCAAGAATAGGTTTGTTGCTTTGAACACTACTGACTGAAGAGCAGACAAATTGTGGAATGACATCATATATGAAGAAAGCAAGAGGTCTTTAAAAAGACAGGAAAGGAAAAAAAGACCAAAATGGGTGTCAGAAGAGACTCTGAAACCTGCTCTTGAAAGTTGAGCAGCGAAAGCAAAAGGAAGGAATGATGAAGTAAAAGAATGGAGCAGAAGATTTCAAGGGGTGACTCGAGAAGACAAATTAAAGTATTATAATGACATGTGCAAAGAGCTGGAGATAGAAAACCAAAAGGGAAGAACACACTCAGCATTTCTCAAGCTGAAAGAACTGAAGAAAAAATTCAAGCCTCGAGTTCTAATAGTGAAGGATTCCGTGGGGAAAATATTAAACGACGCAGAAAACCTCAATAGAAGATGAAAGGAATACACAGAGTCATTGTACCAAAAAGAATTAGTCGATGTCCAACCATTTCAAGAGGTGGCATATGATCAGGAACTGATGGTACTGAAGGAAGAAGTCCAAGCTGCTCTGAAGGCATTGGCAAAAAACAAGGCTCCAAGAACTGATGGAATATCAATTGAGATATTTCAACAAACAGATGCAGAGCTGGAAGTGCTCACTCGTCTATGCCAAGAAATATGGAAGACAGCTTCCTGGCCAACTGACTGGAAGAGATGCATATTTTTGCCTATTCCCAAGAAAGGTGATCCAACCGAATGTGGAAATTATAGAACAATATCATCAATATCACACGCAAGGAAAATTTTGCTGAAGATCATTCAAAAACAAGTGTAGCAGTATATCGACAGGGAACTGCCAAAAATTCAGGCCGGTTTCAGAAGAAGACATGGGACCAGGGATATCATTGCTGATGTCAGATGGATCCTGGCTGAAAGCAGAGAATACCAGAAGGATGTTTACCTGTGTTTTATTGACTATGCAAAGGCATTTTACTGTGTGGATCATAACAAACTATGGATAACATGGTGAAGAATGGAAATTCCAGAATACTTAATTGTGCTCATGAGGAACCTTTACATAGATCAAGAGGCAGTTGTTTGGAGAGAACAAGGGAATGCTGATTGGGTTAAAGTCAGGAAAGGTGTGCATCAGGATTGTATTCTTTCACCATACCTATTCAATCTGTATGCTGAGCAAATAACCTGAGAAGCTGGACTATATGAAGAAGAATGGGGCATCAGGATTGGAGGAAGACTCGTTAACAATCTACGTTATGCAGATGACACAACCTTGCTTGCTGAAAGTGCAGAGGACTTGAAGCACTTACTAATGAAGATCAAAGACCATGGCCTTCAGTATGGATTGCACCTCAACATAAAGAAAGCAAAAATACTCACAAACTGGAACAATGAGCAACATCATGATAAACAGAGAAAAGATTGAAGTTGTCAAGGATTTCATTTTACTTGGATCCACAATCAACAGCCATGGAAGCAGCAGTCAAGAAATCAAAAGACACATTTCATTGGGTAAAATCTGCTGCAAAGGACCTCTTCAAAGTGTTGAAGAGCAAAGATGTCACCCTGAAGACTAGGGTGTGCCTGACCCAAGCCATGATATTTTCAATTACATCATATGCATGTGAAAGCTGGATAATGAATAAGGAAGACCAAAGAAGAATTGGTGCCTTTGAATTGTGGTGTTGGCGAAGAATATTGAATATACCATGGACTGCCAAAAAAATGAACAGATCTGTCTTAGAAAGTACAGCCAGAATGCTCCTTAGAGGCAAGGATGGTGAGACTGCGTCTTACATACTTTGGACATGTTGTCAGCAGGGATCAGTCTGTGGAGAAGGACATCATGGTTGGCAGAGTACAGGGTCAGCAGAAAAGAGGAAGACCCTCAACGAGGTGGATTGACACAGTGGCTGCAACAATGAGCTCAAGCATAACAAGGATTGTGAGGATGGCTCAGGACCAGGCAGTGTTTCGTTCTGTTGTACATAGAGTCACTATAAGTCGGAACCAACTCGATGGCACCTAACAACAACAACAACAACAACAACTGTAGAGGATCTTTTTGAAGTGTTGAAAAGCAAAGATGTTACTTAGAAGACTAAGGTGTGCCTGACCCAAGCCATGGAGTTTTTAATTGCATCATGTGTATGGAAAATCTGGACAATGAATAAGGAAGTTTGAAGAACTGACGTCTTTGCATTCTGGTGTTGGTGAAGAATATTGAATATACCATGGAGTGACAAAAGAATGAATAGATCTGTCTTAGAAGAAGTTCAATCAGAATGCTCTTTACAAGCAAGGATGGCAAGACTGCGTCTTAATACTTTGGACATGTTGTCAGGAGGGATCAGTCCCTGGAGAAGGACATCATGCTTGGTAGAGTACAGGGTCAGCACAAAAGAGGAAGACCCTCAGTGGGGTGGATTGACACAGTGGCTGCAACAATGGGCTCAAGCATAGCAATGATTGTGAGGATGGCACAGGACTGGGCAGTGTTTGTTCTGTTGTGCATAGGGTCACTATGAGTCGGAACCGACTGGATGCCACCTAGGAACAAGAATAGGGTGTGTGTGTGTATACTGTGTTTTGGTTGATGAAGCAGTCTTCTCTGTAACCCAGGGTTACGAAGACATTGACTTTGCTCCCTGCCTCAATATCCTTTCCTATATTTCCTTTTGGCATGTGTCCTTCTCTTTGCTTTCTTTCTGGAATCCACAGTGGTGCTTTTCAGCTGTGATTATCCTGAGCACACTTCTGTCCTGAAAAAGGGAAACCTCTTTTCCACACAAACCCCTTGGGCTTCAGAAATTTCTACAAACTCCCCCGGCCTAAGAATCACCTCTGACTGAAAACAGAAAATAAATCTAGCACTGAGATTATTACTTCTTTCAAGACTCAAAGGTGCCCTTTTTTTTTTTTCCTCTCCTAGCCACAGTAAAGAAAGTACTGGCATAAAATGCTCAATGCCATTGTGTATATGCCTTCAGAATGGCATTCAGTTCTCCTTAGTAAATAAGAGAGTAGAGGCAATATCTTAATGTATACATATCTTCTGCTGAAGAGTTTGTCAAAAAGCAGATCTCTGACAGCTAGTATCTCATGGAATCAAATTTTTGAGTCAAGATTGAAAGACGTATAAATTAAAAAGCTAAATAATGGGATGGCATAGGACTAAGCAGTGTTTCTGTTGCTTTGAGTCGGAATCAACTTAACAACCCCTAACAACGGCAATATTGGTTTTTTTTTTTTTTTTTAGTTGTTGTTGTTAGGTATCATTGAGTCAGTTACATCTCATAGTGACCCTATGTACAAAAGAACGAAACACTGTCTGATCCTGTGCCATCCTCACAATCATTGCTATGTTTGAGCCCATTGATGCAAGCAGCTGTGTCAGTCCATCTCGTTGAGGGTCTTCCTCTTTTTCACTGGCCCTCTCTTTTACCAAGCATGATGTCCTTCTCCGGGGACTGGTCTCTCCGGATAATATGTCCAAAGTAACTGAGACGAAGTCTCTACATCCTAACTTCTAAGAAGCATTCTGTGTACTTCTTCCAAGACAGACTCTTTCGCTGTTCTGACAGACCATGGTATATTTAATATTCTTTGCCAAAGGCGTCAATTATTCTTCAGCCTTCCTTAGTCACGGCGCAGCTTTCACGCGCTTATGAGGTGATTGAGAATACCATAGCTTGAGTCAGGCTGTCCTTAGTCCTCAGAATGAAATCTTTGCTTTTTAGTACTTTAAAGAGGTCTTTCGCAGCAGATTTGCCCAATGCAATACTTTGTTTGATTCCTGACTTGCTGCTTCCATGGGTCTTAATTGTGTATCCAAGTAAAATGAAATCCTTGACAACTTCGATCTTTTCTCCGTTTACCATGATGTTGCTCATTCGTTCAGTTGTCAGGGTTTTTGTTTTCCTTCTGTTGAGGTGTAATCCATAACGGAGGCTATAGTCTCTGGTCCACATCAGCTAGCGCTGCAGGCCCTCTGAGTTTTCAGCAGGCAAGGCTGCGTCATCTGTGTACTGCAGGTTGCTAATGAGTCTTCCCCCAATCCTGATGCCCTGCTCTTCTTCATATAGTGAAATTTCTCAGATTATTTACTCAGAGTACAGATCGAATAAGTATGGTAAAAGGGTACATCCCAGACATACACTTTTCCTGAAGTCAAACTGCCCAGTATCCCCTTTTCTCTTTGAACAACTGCCTCTTCATCTATGTACAGGTTCCAGATGAGCACAATCAAGTGTTCTGGAATTCCCATTCTTCATAACGCTATTCATCGTTTGTTATGATCCACACAGTTGAATGCCTTTTCATAGCCAATAAAACACAGGTAAATATCTTTTTGATACTCTCTGCAAGGTCCAGCTGTCATTAACAACGATATACCCCATTCCGCATCCTCTTCTGGATCTGGCTTGAATTTCTGACAGTTCCCTGTAGATGTGCGGTTACAAGTGTGTTTGAATTATCTTCAGAAAAATTTTACTTACATGTAATATTAATGATATTGTTTGATAATTTCTACATTCTGTTGGATCACCTTTCTTTGGAATAGCCACTAATATGGATCTCTTCAAGTCAGTGGACATGTATCTGTCTCCCAAATTTCTTGGCATGGACCGGTGAGTGCTTCCTGGGTTGTATTCATTCTTTGAAACACTGTAATTGATATTTTGTCAATTCCTGGAGCCTTGCTTTTTTCCAATGCCTTCAGTATATCTTGGACTTCTCCCTTCAGTACCATCAGTTCTTGCTCATATGCTACCTCCTGAGATGGTTGGATGTCCACCAATTCTGTGTTTTCCTTCCATCTTCCTTTGATGCTTCCTTGGTTGTTCAATATTTTGAGCACGGAATCCTTCAATATTGCAACTCTATGCTTGAATTTTTTCTTCAGTTCGTTCAGCTTGAGAAACACTGAGTGTATTCTTCCCTTTTGATTTTCTAACTCTAGGTGTTTGCACATTTCATTATAATACTTTACTTTGTCTTCTTGAGCCACTTTTTGAAATATTTTGTTCAACTCTTTTACTTTATCATTTCTTCTATTTGCTTTAAAAAAAATATTCAAGAACAGGTTTCAGAGTCTCTTCTGACAACCATTTTGGTCTTTTCTTTCTTTCCTGTCTTTTTAATAACCCCTTGCTTTCTTCGTGTATGATGTCCTTGATGTCGTCCCACAACTCGTCTGGTCTTCACTCTTGAATGTTCAGTGCATCAAATCTATTCTTGGTATGGTCTCTAAATTGAGATAGGATATACTCAAGTTAGTATTTTGGCTCTAATGGAGTTGTTTTAATTTTCTTCAGCTTCAACTTGGACTTGCATATGAGCAATTGATAGTTTGTTCTGCAGTCTGCCCCTAGCCTTGTTTTACGTGATGCTATTGTGATTCCATTGTCTCTTTCCACAGATACATTCAGTTTGATACCTGTGTATTCCATCTGGTGAGGCCCACATGTATAGATGCATTTTACATTGCTGAAAAAGGTATTTCCAATGAATCAGTCATTGGTCTTGCAAAATTCTATCATGAGAGCTCCAGTGTCTTTTCTATCACCAAGGCCTTATTTTCTTACTATTCATTTGTTTTCAATGTCTGCATTCCAATTATCGGTGATTATCAAGGTTTATCAAGGCATCTAGATAGAATATTTGGTCATTTTTAGACTGCAGAAGTTAGTAAAAATCTTCATTTCTTCATCTTTAGCATTAGTTGTTGGTGTGTAAATTTGAATACTGTATTAATTGGTCTTCCTTGTGGGCATATGGATACTATCCTATCACTAACTACTTGTACTTCAGGATATATCTTGGAATGTTCTTTTTGACAATGAGACTTGTTGCCATTCCTTCTCAATTTGTCATTCTTGGCATAGTAGACCATATGACTGTCCTATTAAAAAAATGGCCACTATCAGTCCATTTCAGCTCACTAGTGCCTACACTAGGCTCACTAGGCTATTAATCTTCAAACCTTTCATTTCGTTTTTTACTAGATTCACACTTTGTACATTCCACATTCCAATTACTAATGGATGTTTGCAGCTAATATTTTGAGTGCCTTACAACCTGAGGGGCTCATCTTCCAGCACTATATCAGACAGTGTTTGACTATTATTCAAAAGGCTTTCACTGAACAATTTTTTTAGAAGGAGATCTGCAGGTCCTTCTTCCAAGTCTCTCTTAGTCTGGAAGCTCTGCTGAAGCCTGTCCATAATAGGTGACCCTGCTGGTATTTGAAATAGTGATGGCATAGCTTCCAGCATAGCACCACCACAGTATGACGAACTGACAGACGAGTGGTGATGAATGTCTGTTGGTAAATATTATTTTGAAAAAAAATATTATTTCATCAAATACACATAAACACATTCACTTAAGTACTTATTGTTTATGGTGTTGTGATGTATACATATTTTTTGTTTTATCTAATCGTGATCATAAAAGTTTGAAAGACATAATTTTAGGGCATTCTATAATACTGTACTATATAACATGGTAGGTAACTAGCCACACATGGCTATTTAAGTTAAATATAAATTATTAAAATTACATGAAATTTTAAAAATATTAGTTTCTTGAGCACACTAACTACTTTTCAATCATTACATGTGGCTACTGTATTGGATGGCACAGATGTAGAAACTTCATTATTGCAGAAAGTTCTATTGGACAATGCTGCTATAAAAACAATCTGTTATGGTTGTAATATTTTCTATATCACCAATATTTACATAAGAAATAATCCTTAATAACTGATAAATTTTGCAGTGCTTTTTTTTACTTTTGCTACTATTATATCTTTTAAGCAATAGTGTTTAGCTAGTTGTTCTAGGTAGTATTAACCTATTCAAAGAATTCTTTTATTTTATTAAATGTAGCAAGGCCTCAAACTATGAAGCAGTAAAGAATAAAGGTTAAGAGAATAAACTTTTTAGAAAGCTACTTATATTCAAATCTACTTTTGTGAAATGCTAAAAAGTGTCTTGCATATAATAAGTTTTCAACAGATGTAAGCCATTAAACTATTTGAATAATAGTAACTGCCTTCTTTATATAATAAGTAAACATCCAAACCCTTCAATTTTCCCCTCAGGCCTTAATTGTAATTTCATCTGTTTCGTGTTAGTTATGTGATCTTGAAGAAATGATTTAAAGTTTCTGGTCTTTGGTCTCTAAAATGGATAGAGTGCTCCCTTAGATTGTTGATGAGCCTGTGGCTTATAATTTCATCAAGGCAAGCAGTCAAGGCCGTTGAAAGAAGAATATGATATGATGACCATGACAGAAGCTAATATAATTGGGTATATGCCTTAATTACCTAGGGCTGCCATTGCACAAATAACAAAAGTGGTTGCTTTAAAGAACAGAAATTGATTTTCTCACCATTTAGGAGTCTAAAAGTCCTAATCCAGGGTAATATCTTTCCTTGTCTGTTTCAGCTCTTAGTAACTACCCGCAATCCTTGGCATTCCTATATCTGTCTCTGTCATCCATCTCCCTCCACTGTGTGTGTTTCTGTATCTATTTTGCTCTTTTTGTAACTCAGAATCAATTATATTTGGGACCCACCCTACTCTGGTATTATATGTTTAACATAACGAAAGAAAACCCTAATTTACAAACGAGGTCGTATTTACTGGTACAGATTTTGGGAGAACACAGTGTATGCATCAGTGAACCTGTTGTTGTCGTTGTTGTTGTTAGGTGCCATCAAGTCAGTTCTAACTCATAGCAACTCTATGCACAACAGAATGAAACACTGCCTGGTCCTGTGCCTTCCTTACAATGTTTATTATGCTTGAGCTCATTGTTGCAGCCACCGTGTCAATCCACCTTGTTGAGGGTCTTCCTCTTTTTCGCTGACCCTGTACTGTGCCAAGCATGATGTCCTTCTCCAGAAACTGATCCCTCCTGACAACATGTCCAAAGTATGAAAAATGCAGTCTCGCCATCCTTGCTCCTAAGGAGCATTCTGATTGTACTTCCTCTAAGAGAAATTTGTTCGTTCTTTTGGCAGTCCATAGTATATTCAGTATTCTTCGCCAACACTACAATTCAAAGGCACCAATTATTCCTTACTCATTGTCCAGCTTTTCATGCATGTGATGTGATAGAAATACCACAGCTTGTGTCAGGCACACCTTGGTCTTCAAGGTGACGTATTTGCTCTTCAACACCTTAAAGAGGTCCTTTGCAGTATATTTATCCAATGCAATGCATCTTTTGATTTCTTGACTGCTGCTTCCATGGCTGTTGATTGTGGATCCAAGTAAAATGAAATCCTTGACAACTTCAATCTTTTCTCCATTTATCATGATGTTACTCATTGGTCCAGTTGTGAGGATTTTTGTTTTCTTTATGTTGAGGTGCAATCCATGCTGAAGGCTGTGGTCTTTGATCTTCATCAGTACGTGTTTCAAGTCCTTTTCACTTTTAGCAAGCAAGGTTGTGTCATCTGCATAATGCAGGTTGTTAATGAGTCTTCCTTCAATCCTTTTGCCCCGTTCTTCTTCATATAGTCCAGCTTCTTGGATTATTTGCTCAGCATAAAGATTGAATAGGTATGGTGAAAGAATACAACCCTGACACACACCTTTCCTGACTTTAAACCAATCAGTATCACCTTGTTCCGTCTGAACAACTGCCTCTTGATCTATGTAAAGGTTCCTCATGAACATGTGTTCTGGAATTCTCATTCTTCACCATGTTATTCATAATTTCTTATGATCCACACAGTCAAATGCCTTTGCATAGTCACTAAAACACAAGTAAACATTCCTGTATTTTCTGCTTTCAGGTGGGATCCATCTGACATCAGCAATGACATTCCTGGTTCCACGACCTCTCCTGAAACCGGCCTGAATTTCTGGCAGTTCCCTGTCGATATACTGCTGCAGCCGTTTTTGAATGATCTTCGGCAAAATTTTGCTTGTGTGTGATATTAGTGATATTGTTCTATAATTTCCACATTTGGTTGGATGACCTTTCTTGGGAATAGGCATAAATATGGATCTCTTCCAGTCAGTTATTAATTAGTTAATTATTAATTAATATTACTGAACCTAAGCCTCCTAAACGGCTTATATGATTTGTAGAAGCATGCAAGATTTCAGGACTTTAAAGGTTTTTCTCTTTTAAAAATTGCTTAAGAATTGCTTTTATATTTATTTCACATATAACTCTGACAGATATGCGTTTGACATAATTAGTTTAGAAGGAGCAATCAAGCACTTATAATTCAATAAGAAACTATATGGAGAACAGTTTATGTGTGTTTTATTCACATCTTTGAGGTGGCCTCCTCTAAAGAGCACACTTCGAAGAAATTTAAGAAATAAAACAATTGTTAAAGATGGAAGCCAATTAATAATCTTTACTTTTTAGTAGTGGTTAGACTGGAGAACAGAACTTGGTTTGAGAGACACTTTGGTTTGTTAAATGAAACCCAGAATTTAATCCAACAGGTTACAGGCAGGTACGCAGGCAGATTTAAGACAGGAAAGAGAGAGCAGAAGTGTGAACTCCCCCAAATGTCCTGAAGCCCTCCCAAGAGGACAAGAAGAAGGCTGCTGAGGTTATTCATCCAAAATTTATATATAGAAGCGTTCAAGCTGCTTCCAGTGGCAGGGAGGAGAAAAAGGCTAAGAGAAGGCCAAGTAACTTAGGAAAACAATTCTTCCTCAAAGCAACAAGGTCTAACAATAGTTTTACAAATATTTCTTCATTTCAGTGAAATACAAGTAGAGAATCTAGTTATCTTCATTCTTTATTGTCAAATCAAATAGAGGCTTGGAAAAATACATGAAGATGTGTTTTATGGGATAATATTAGTTATAAATGGAATGAAGAATGAGAGTTTTGTTTTTTTTTTTTTAATGTCTGTCTCTCAGTAGGCCCACTATTGTGCTCTGCCATTGGCAATATTTTTAATAAACTTGCAGAATATTGTTCAAATATTTATATATACTTCATTATTCTGAAATATCTTGCTCAATGATTCTGTTAGTTGATTAAATTCTAATCCTATATTCCAATCTATAGGAATGCCTTCCTTAATGACCTCTGAAGACTCAAATGGAACTATGCACCCTGAGTCCTTTATTTTGTCAAAATGGTTCCTTACTTATACGATGGACTTTACAGAAAAACTTTTATTTTGAGTTAGTTTTGTGTTGCCTTCTTTTCCCTCACAGAGCTACTAACAAGAGATCTGGTGGCTGGACATCTGTCAACAAAAACTGGGCTAGATCTCCACAATCCAAACAAAGAATGCAATTACATAGGCTTAGAGTTTACTGGCCATCCTGATTGAAATAGCTAGACCCAGCAATAAAAGAAAAAATAGTTCAATTTTTTTTTTCAATATTTTTTAGCTCATCCTCTTCTTTGGGAAATAGATTAAAGTCCTGAATATGGCTATCTAACTGTATTTAATAAGTTAGCATATTTCAACTCATCTAGGCTTTTATAGAGGGAAGGGGACAAAATACAACACAAAAAACCCAAATTCACATGGGTACATTTATTCTGTGCTGTGATATATAAAATAAAGCTTTCCTATGGGTCAAGAAGGGATATTGTGAAGTTATAACAAATATTTTGACATCATAATTCCAATAAATGCAATGATGAGTTTCACAGGGTGATTTTATAAAGACATTCCATGATCTATGGCATTCAATAAAATGCAATACAGTTATGCTCAGATAACATAATTGAAAGAAAATTTTTGGAATTACGCTAGCAAGGTGTATGGAACAAGTCCTCCCAGTTCAAAACACCAAGAATATTAAAGAAAACATGTTTTTTTTTTTTTTTTTTTGTCTGCTTGTTTTAAATGGGTGAGCTGGAGGAGAAGTAAGAAAAAATAAGTGGAAGCCAAAAGCAAACTGGAATCCTGAGGAATGAGTGAGCCTTGGGTTGCCTCTACCCTGGTAGCTTAAAGGATGGCATTAGCAAAATGCACAAGTGTGTGGGAGCTAGAAATAACATCCTGGACCTAAGAACAGTGAATGGTCAGGTCAGGAATCTCTCCCTGTCTCAGTATACACACAAACATATGTACACATACAACCAAGATTGCCTAACTCAATAAATAAACTTAGAAAATACTGGAAAACAATAAGGTGCTTAATTTCCTGTCTTGGTCTTAGCTCTGCTAGGACAGGGGGAAAAAAAAATCACTTTTCTTTTTTATCAGTATATGGTGAGTTTTAGGAATATTATGTTGTATCTACAGTTTGTTAAATCTCTACAGATTTTGTCCTATGGCAGAATTACAAGCAAATCACAGACAAAAATATATATATATTATATATAAAATAGATTAATTTACGAAACTTACTAAATGTATAAAACAATGTGTAGAAAATTTGGTTTGATTAAAATGCTAGCTTTATTTGATAAAAATGTTATTAATATATTGCCTCAAACTATACTGTTAGTTAGAAAATACCTCAAGGAAATTTGGAAATAATAAATCTATTCACAGAGCCTTCCTGGGTTAGAAAGTTTTAGCTAGAATAAAACTCTATTTGATGTCATTAGTTTGGGGGATAGTAATCTGTTAAAAAAAAAAAAAAAAATTTTTTTTTAATCTGTTGAGCACTGTAACTCTTGAATAATAGAGTAGTAGTTCATTCTGTTTTTCCTTTTTGAGATTATGATTTATGCATGTCCTTGTGCTGAATCGCGCTAAGCATTGCTCTTTCGTTAGTGGTTCCCACTGAAAGTTAAGTTTATATTCAAAAATTCTGCCCTGGGATGTATCATATTGTGTGAGAAATAATTACAGGGCAAAAGTGGAGAGCCACTGCTTAAAATGTATTAGAAATTATCTGCTTGATGTGCCTCTCAGTTTCCATAGTGTAATTCTGTTTAATTATCCCTGGGGAGCCGCTAGGCTCTCTGGCTATTAAGCAGATAATTTTTTAACGTTGGGAAATATATATATATATATATATATAAACTGGATAGTTATTTTGAGCCTGTTGCTAAAAAGAAAGTAATTCCTAATAAAGTTACCTAACTATTGAAGGTCTTTGAGTGCTATTTGTTAATTTGGTCAACAAATCGGTGGGGCAGAAACCACCCTATTGCCCTGAATGGATAAGGTAAGGTAATTTCTTGTTCTCACCGGTCCTGAGGTTGTTACTTCCCATAGACTATATTTAGGAGTCATATTACTATTTTAGATTCACCAATTATTAAAACAAATCTTTCACCAAAATTTCTGGTTAATCTCACCAGAGACAGGTTCACAGATACCAAAAAAAAAAAAGTTTAACCTAATTTATTAATCTGATTATTTTCTTGAATATGTATTATTTAATAAAACTATAAATATTTGCTGAAACAAACAAACAAAAAAAACTCAGTGCCTTTGAGTCAATTCCGACTCATATTTGCTGGACAGTGCCTGTAAACTGGAAACCCTGGTAGCATAGTAGTTAAGAACTACTGTTGCTAACCAAAAGGTGGGCAGTTTGAATTTACCAGCTGCTGCATGGAAACCCTATGGGGCAGTTCTACTCTGTCCTATAGAGTCGTCTTGAGTCGGAATCGACTCAAGGGCAATGGGATATGACATAAAAGCTCACTTTCAGTGTCTTCCATAGATTCTGAAAACATTTTTAAAAATCTCTGCTATTTAGTGTTCTCATAATGAAGCCCTGGGGCACTAGTGGCTTCCATTATTATCTTTTTATTCTATTGAGTAGTTCAGGTTTTGGAAGGATTTTGAGTTTAGTATTTTTGCACCAAACTTGGAACCTAGGAGGCATTTACATTAAAAGTGGAAGACAAGTATTTCCATGTACATTGTTTTTTTGAGCAAAGACAATGGTTAAAAATTAATTGTTTAAGAAGACATCAAGTATTTGAAAATTTTGTAGTACCAGTTTAGGGCCAAATTCTGAAACATGCCCTGCCTCTTGAAGAATTACAGGGAAGTTCAGATTTGTGACTTAAACAAGAAGAATTTGACTTACATTTAGAATGGAATGTTCATTAGCTAGGAAAAAATCTACTTTCCAGGCAAAGGGATTGACATGAGACCATGGTTCATCATGTAGGATTATAGTCACAGAATTGTGAAAGTGAACAAATTGGTGAAGTGTACAATCCACCATTCAGCAAGGTCCTTGAGGAGTTTAGCATCGGGAATTATTACTGTGCACATTATTATTGAGCAGGTTTTTTAAAAATTGCCTATTTTTTTATGAGGCTACATTACCAGATATCAATCAGGAAGTGGCCTGTGGAGCTTCTGCTTTCATTTATCAAAGCAATTCCCATACATGGCAATTAGAAACTCACCTTCTTGTGCTCACTCACCAAATTCATATCCTCAGTAAGGAAACCCTAGTATTTCCTCTCAGTGCCACATCTGAAGAACAATCAGAGCATTTTCACATAGTTTTTTACAGCATACCAGAATTTCTTGAGGAATTAATAATGTATAGTCAGAATTAAACTTGATTGGACCCTTAGCAGCCACTTCTGAGTTTTGACTTCTACTATTTCAGGTTTCTTAGCTGTAAGCAACACAATCTGGCTCTGGCTGATTTAAGCAGAAAATAATTTTTTTGAACAGGAATAAATAAATCACAGAATACCAGGAGGCCTTGAAAATCAAGTACAGAAAAAGGGCAGGAAAAAGAATGTGAGGCTGCAGCCAGGACATTAGCCAAAATTATGCCTCAGAAGAGAAACAGGCCTGTGCCACTGAACACTGGAAGATGTGGCTTCTATGAACACTCTGGATGTCCCTGGAAACACTGCTTCTGCTGTTCTGGAAATTACCCTGTGTCTACCCCATGGCCACCATTGGCCATTAGAACTCATTCTCTGCTGTCCTTGTTTCTTTAATGTCCTTTTGTCACTAAATTTTAATTCAACTATGCAGAGGGTACTTCCGATGTAAGAATCTAGAATTTATGTCTTATCCTATATGAAAGAGATTGACGATAAAAAACAGGGCGTTTTCAGTTTCAAGTTTCAAGTAAGAGATGAACTTGGCCTCCCAACAAAAAGTTTAGTACTTGATGGATGCTTTTTTAAATTATTATTTAGATATCATTATTTTTAATTCAGCCTTATAATGTGGAGAATTAATTAAGCTAGGTGAGATTGAAGCAGCTACATAAAATATGCATCCTTGGGAAAATAGTCACTTTATTCATATTCCAGAGAGTATTCTAAGTAGTGTTGTAAATAGAGAGTGAATTATTTTGGAATAATCTATTATCTCATTTCACCAGGTAAAAATAAGAGTAAAACTCTTCCTAGGTTGGTACAAAATGTCAAAATTGAGCAACGGGAAGCCCAATTTTCTACAAACTTTGATGAAGAGTTTTCTGTCTGGCTAATGTATCTATCTGTGGAGGATGGCCTACGAAGAATCGGTTCTTCAGTTTTTCAATCACTTCAGAGGGACCCTGTGGACCTGCTGCCAACCTTGGCTTTCAGGATCTCAGAGAACAGTGATCTTTACTGAATTTCCATTTCAGGTGACTGCACACATGAAGTCACCATGAGTCGGCGTCAACTCGATAGCAACTGACACCACCACCAACGGCTGATCAGGAACGCAAAGCTGACTCCCTTCAACTCCCTCCATGTGGTAAAGTCAGTATCGTAAAAGTAAAATCTAACAAAAGGGATTGTAAAATTTCAACCTGCATGTCCCTCAGCAAATTCTCAGTGCAGGGTGTGAAAAATTTAGGTGAGTACTTTCAGGGCACCAAAAACAGGAAGAGAGAGAGAAAGAAAGAAGCGTGAACAGGGGAAGTAGATGGAGGAAAAGGAAAAGGAGGAAAGGAAGGAGAGAGGGAGGGAGGGAACAAAGGAAGATAGAAGGAAGAAAGGAAGGAAAGAAAACTGGCTTCTCAAGAGCCCCTTGGGAAGGACGAGGAAGAGAACATTCAGAGATGTCCTTAATTCATTTTTGCCAGACCCAAACTTCTGAGAAATACAAGGAATAATTTCAAGGAAATAGTGAGATTGTATGTATATGGGTGTGTATGTGGGAATGGCAGGAACATGTTGAGGTCTCAGTAAAATACTGAACAGAAAGGTAACAGGTGTCCCTTAATTCCTGGGTAGACAATGGCTGGACTTCTGGTTGTCAAGAGAATATGAAAAAGGAGAACCGCACATATTTCTACCAGGCATTCATATACATATATAGATGCATGCATGCTACTAAACTGTCTTAGAAAGTGACTGTACTATTTCTTGTATCTACCAGCAATGAACAATGGTTACTGCTGAGGTTTGGTTTTTAACCAGGAAATTGGCAGTTACAGAGAGATAACAATTAAAAAACAAACTGTATGTGCACTTAAACAAAATATTAAAATATATAATACCTTAAAAAAAATTATTTCTTCAATCAACACTCCTAAGTAAGAGGGCAGACAATTTGTCAAGAATTGACTGGGTAGAGTTAGGTGTGTAATAAAAGTCAAGGGAAATTAATCCTAGGCTTTGGTGGGAAAATATGTTCTCACGATTGTCTTCAGCTGACATTATTGCATTTGGCTTTACAAAAGACAGACAAAGAATTAAGATACAGGGATAATCTTTCCCTACCCTGAGATCACATAGCTTATAAATATTAGTCTTGAGATTTTGCAGAGGTCTCCTTGACTGTTAAACCCTTCCTTGCCTTTACTACTGCACAGTACCTACCTTTATACCATATAAAGAAGTCACTAACAATATTTAATATTTTGGTTAAGTTCAGATTCATTTCTTTATCTAGTGTTCTCTCTGTCACTGCCAAGTTTCTGGTTAAAAAAAAATCTCAATAAGAACTTTCATTTATTGCTGGTGGAAATGCAAAATGGTACAGTCATTTTCGAAGATAGTATGGCAGTTTCTTACAAAGCTAAACGTAGGCGTACAATACAATTGAGCAATCATGTTCATGGTATTTACTCAACTGATGTGAAAACTTATGCCCACAAAAAACCTGCAAGCAAATGTTGATAGAAGCTTTTTTCCCTAATCACCAAAAATTAGAAGCAATCAAGGTATCTTTCAGTAGGTGAATGAATAAACAAACTGTGGTACATCCATATAATAAAATACTATTCAGCGACAGAAAAGAAAGAGCTATCAAGCCATGCAGAGACACAGGTGAACCCTAAATGCATATTGCTAAGTGAAGAAAAGCCAGTCTGAAAAGGCTATTTACTGTATGATTCTGCTTTAATGGGATTCTGGAAAAGATGATGCTATAGACATGATAAACAAATCAGTGTTTGCCAGTGGTTCAAGGGGAAAAGGAAGGGTTGAATAGGTGAAGCACAGGGGATTTTATAGGGTGGTGAAACTACTCTGCATGATACTATAATGGTGGGTACATGACACCAACCATTTGTCAAGACTCGTAGAACTTTACAGTACAAAGAGCGAACCTTAGTGTATGCAAGTCAAAAAAAAAATCATTTAGGAGAGTGGGGATGCCAGGATGAGTATAGAATGTGATGAATTAACTAACCGTACTACAAATGTCTGACACAATCTCACTGGAGGGGATAGGGGTTAAAGATGTTGACCTAATTAACTTTGGGAATGAATGAGCACAGTCTATAAGACTAAAGAGAAAAGGAAGTGTGCTTAAGCGCTATACTTCAGTTGATCAACTTGTTCCCATGTGAGTACTGGTTAACAATGTTGACATACATATGTACTAAAATTGAACAGCTAAGTAAATGGGTGGTGCGTGATGTTGAAACAGGCTGCTTAACCATATTTTTAACAGAACCTGCGCCCTTTTTCCTTTCCCTAGCCTGTCTCTGTCTCCAAGTATGATTGTGCTGTTAACTCCCCTAAAACTTAATGTTAACTCTTTCCCCTAGGACCTTGAAAAACAAGTGGTATCAATCTAAGCCTGTCAAACGGGATGAAGGATGGTGCCAGCCACCCCCTGGGCTGATGGGATAATGGCAAAAAAAAACCAACATGTTTGTAATATGACCACCGAAACCAAACAGAAGGAGAATGGACATTCCACAATCTCCTAAAACCCATGTTGCCCTTCCCCTTTAAAAGCCCAGCTGGACTGCAGTTCCTGGAGACAGACGGCTTTAGGAGGAGATCATTCCCCTCTGTCTCCACATACAGGTATATATAATAAAGCTCTTGCTACCCACCTCAACCCTATCTCAAGAATCAGCTGTTTGTGGCAGGTGGCTCTAACTTGCAAAATTGTGATAACAATGGGATTCAGATTTCTCACCATTGGAGTGAGAGGTTACAGAGGCTAGAACAATCCATGGGGTAATGGATTAGAGTTAGAGGCATCAGTATAATTTATCTTTAGCTTACTAAAGATTCAAATAGTTACATATATAAACACGTATAGATATGTGAATATATACAAATTAGTATACGCATAAATTTTATTGCTCTGTCAAATGAGAGGGCCTGGAAGCAATAACACTCCAATTGCAATGAGCACAACCTAGCACACAAATTTTGGGTTTTAATACCAATATAAGAAGCCAGGGCTCAGATTCTAGAATGGGGGCAGTAAGTATACAATAGGAGCCTGCAGCATCTTTTAGTGCCAAAAAATATGGAAGTTCTAAAAAAATTTTAAAAACCACAGTGATGGAGTTATAGCAAAGTGACATAACCATCAACTGAAATAGCTTCCAATGGCCAAAGATGGAACATTGAGCAAGCAAAACAACAACAACAACAAAGACTAGTATTGAATTAGAGTTCAAATCTAAAATAAATATCTATGTGCAGAAGAATTCCATATAATTTATGTAGATAATTTGCCCTGAGAAGATGAAACAAAAATCCATTTTGTACATAGTGGATTGTACATAGTGACTTCTTTTCAAATAATACAGTCTGGAATGGGGGGAAAAGAAAGGCACTTCTTAATGGAGAATCCTGACAAACGCTGGCTCAGCCAGGTGATCAGGGTTAGCATCAGTGGTAATAAGTCACATTGATAGTAAGTGCCCTTGATATGACGTGATGTGAATGGCACTTCAGCTCTTGTCTTCCCCTCAAGAACACATAACCCCAGTC
Source organism: Loxodonta africana (assembly GCF_030014295.1). Taxonomy (NCBI): domain Eukaryota; kingdom Metazoa; phylum Chordata; class Mammalia; order Proboscidea; family Elephantidae; genus Loxodonta; species Loxodonta africana. The sequence goes on along the minus strand of NC_087361.1, from coordinate 25,202,671 downwards.
TAAACATGAGAAAAGCATCGGACAAATCACAGCTGAATGACATTCTACAAAATAACTGAGCAGTATTCCTCAAAACTGTCCAGATCATGAAAAACAAGAGAAGTCTGAGAAACAGTCACTGCCAAAAGGAGCCTAGACAACTAAACGTAATGCAGTATTCTCAATGAGACCCTAGAACAGAAAAGATATTAGGTGAAAACTAAGGAAATCTGAATATAGACTTTAGTTAATTGGTTCATTAATTGCGACAAAGGCACTCTGCTAATTTAAGTTGTTGATAACAGGAGAAAAAAGGTGTGGGGTATAGGTAACCCTCTGAAGTATCTTCACAATTTTATGTAAATCCAAAATTAAAATTAAAAAATAATAATAATAAAAACTTCCATGCTGATTCAAAAGTTAGTCATCCTTTGTCAGTGAAAGATCATTTCTTTCCCACCATGAGAAAGAAGTTTAAACTTAACACAGATCTTGCCAGTTGATTGTTTGTCAAGGGAGCTGAATGTTCACTTAAACCCCTAAGGTGCCTGTGAGGTTAAATGTAAAAATGTCTATTAGCATACAAAAGAGCATTTTTCCTTCAATAGCATATGAAGTTAATTTAATTCTAATTTTTCTTTAGAATCTAATTTTCAAAGATTAGAAATGGAATTTAAATGGAAAATTTTTATTTTATGCACCTATATTCCTTTATCCAATCTGTCTTTTTGCTGGGGAAGGGGAGAGTAACTCCTGACTTGAAATGGTTGAGAAATTTCATGCATGCATTTAGTCTATTGTTATTATACCGGTCATTCAAAAGAATTAATGTATTTAAGCAACTAGAAAAAAAATGGGCTGATACATTGATGAAGAAAATAACTTGGTGGTTTCACATTTCCTATAAAAACTCTGTGAAGATGGAAACAAAAAATGTATCTATAAAGTATAAGTGTGTACCAGCAGATAACAGCCTTCTCTTTCATCAGTAATATAGGAGAAAGCCACTCCATTAAATAAACTTATTGCCCTCTTTGCTCTCTTTGCTACCTCCACCTGCCCCTTAACCCACATTATTACTTGCATCAGTCTTGAGTCACATGGAATCACTTACGCCCTCTCTGAGCTATGCTCTTTGACTTTTCACATTGCACACTTCCTTCACATAGCTAATTTGTTTCTCCATAAGTAATCTGAGTAGAAAACTTCTTGCAAAAGACTTATTAATTTTCACTATTGATTTTATTCATTAAGCCAAGGTAGTAAAATAATGATAATAATAATAATACAATAAGAACACCAAAAAGCTTATACTTTGAAAAGTCAGTATTTATTGCTTGTAGAACATCTGAGTTTGTAAACCTTAGAAAAAATCTCATCCGATTGCCATTGGTAGAATAATTTTGTACCAGAAGTTGTTTTTTATAGCAATTGTTGTCGTCATCTAGTCGATTCCAACTAATGGTGACCCCTTGTGTGCACAGTAGAACTGCTCCATGAAAACCAAAACCAAACCCACTGCAGTGGAGTCAATTCCGACTCATAGTGACCCTTTAGCACAGAGTAGAAGTGCCCCATAGGGTTTCCAAGGCTGTAAATCTTTACAGAAGCACACTACCCCTTCTCTCTCCCACAGAATGGCTGGTGAGTTTAAACTACCAAGCTTTCAATTAGCAGTCGAGCACTATAACCACTGCACCACCAGAGCTCTTTTGAAATGCTCCATAGGGTCTTCAAAGCTGTGACCTTTTGGAAGCAGATCACCAGACCTGTTTTCCCAGATGCCTCTGGCTTGGTTCGAACCACCAAACTTTCACCAGTTTGAGCCACCCAGGGCCTCCTTACACAGTCACGCAGCTGTAAATATGTGGGCATATGTCCCATTTCTTTCTCCTAAAATTCACGTAGTACTCTTCAACTTCCAGTGCCGGTAGTATTGGCTTTTTTTTTTTTTTTTCATATTGAGATGGGGGTCAGCATATTTCTCCTTGTGAGGCATATTGAGAACTGGCAATATACAGAGTCAACTAATTCAGGGGTGAGTACCTCCTAGAAATTCCCTGACTCAGAAAGAAAGATTGCGTTAAAACGTGACATTAATGTATCTCTTCAATAAATACTTCTCACGGTATCAGGTAGACTCAGGATTTCTTTTGCAGTCTTATTAGGTGGCCGGAAGAGATGAATAGAATCATAGAGAATGGACCAGACAGCGTATTTGAAACCCAGTGGGATAAACCAGATGGAATGCTGTTATTTTGCCCATTTATCTATGAATAGAAAATAGGTAAAGCGATGGTCTTGAAGCTTGTTGATAACAATTATTTCCCAAAGATTACCTGTTGTTTTTGTGGTTGGTATGTATACAAGTGTGTATGTGTTTGATATAGATATATTTAGATTGAGAGGAGAAATGAATTTTAAAGTAGATTAAAGTGGGAAAAGTGAGTGGAAGGCAGCAGTTTGACATTATTTTTTATAGATTCTTAATTCGGAAAAACTGCAAAAAACTTTGTATCAAATCTTTTAAAAATTAAAAAAATTATGAAGACAAAAAAAGCAAGCTGTTAAAAATCTGAGCTAATTAACTTCGTAAGTAAGATAATATACTACAGGATATTCTTCGTGTGAGCTGTTGTGTGTGTGGTGATTTATGTAATGAGAGAAAATGAAAACTACAAATTGAGTTGGAAGACTTTTACTAACGATAATGAAATGATTTATTGAAGTAAAGATTTGGTGGGTTACTGTGTCTTTACTATCCAAAGAGTTCTTTGTTCAGCCATAGCTATTAGTCCTTTCTGGTTTGAGCCTTGAGGGAAAGTGACTTCAAAGTTTGGTGTTTGTTTGTGTTTGATTTTTTGAGGGCGGCAGATTTATGTTTGTTTTTCCTTGGCCTAAATAAAAAAACACACTTCCGTAGTAAGCCAGTACACAGGCACACACCCATACCGGAAACAATGTTCATCCAATAAAACTCACTTTTGCTATAAATCATGTTCTCTGATAGTTTCTATTATAGTTTATTCTCTTCTAGTTACTCTTGAAATGTTAGTTTTGACCCATTAAATTGATTTCCTGATTCATTAGCCAGTTGCTGATGAGTCGTTGCTGACTCTGGGCAATCCCATGTGTTTCAGGGTAGAACCGCAGTCCATAGGTTTTTCATGCCTGTGACTTTTTGGAAGCAGATCGCCAGGCCTTTCTTCAGAGGCTTTTCTGGGTGGGTTTGAACCTACAACCTTTTGGTTAGTAACTAATAGCTTAACTGTTTACATCACCCAGGGGCTCCCGTGACTCATTAATAGGTTATAGATACAAAACTGCTGCCATAGGGGACTGAAAAAATGATTTTGTTTAAAATGTTCATTCTTAATCCTTAGCATTTTACTTGTCCTTTTTGGCATTTCTATTACCAGAGTCAGAAGCACCAAAGATAAGCTTTTCCCCTCAGTAAAGGCCATAATAGTTACGTACTAGCTTTAGTACTACAGTTTATTTTGCTGCGCCCTATTCATTTAAGATCAGCTTTTCCTTAAACCAGGAACACTTGTTAACAAGCAGGCAAATGAGTTAAGTTGCAGAAAACATACAGTAAGAGATTATATTTCTTCTAATAAAGCAGCATCATCTTGCATCATGTGAAGACTAGCAAATATAATGGGAAGCAAGTTTTAGGCCGTGGTCTTCCTATAACTTCTCATCTCTTGTTTTCCTGGTGTTCTAAGCTTACAGAGACTCCAAAAGTCAGATAGGCAAAGCATGACTTTCAGTACTGTCAAACTCCAAAAGACCCAGGGATTCAGGGCAAGTGCAACTCACACTGGTTTACCATCCCTCTCCTTTTGCCTCCCTCTCGCTTTTTCAAGTTCAATGCCTTGCTCCTGCCCTGGTTATCATTGTCTTTTTACTGTCAGCAGTCCCAGCTGGTCTAGCTCTGTAGCTTGAAGCAAGAGGCAACTTTTTTCTTTCAAGTTAGGAACTTTTTGTACTATTTTTTTGATGGAAATAGTTCAGTGCTGGAAACTGCTCAGACTCCCCAGACTTCGTCTATGGTCCTGGATTTTCAGAGATCTTTGTCACCCTCATGGTGCCTTTGAATGGATTGCTTCATTCAATTAATCTATAGCATCTCTTCAGAATGTTCCCATTAAGATGTTTGTGCTCGTGCCACAGGAAATCGCTTTAAGCACAGGTTGACTGAACACAGCTAAATGTAAACTAGAATCAGGGATAACTAATGACCTAGGACTTAAAAAAATTTAGGTGACAAAACAATAAAAATTTAGCTTGTCCATTTAAAAGACCAATTACAGTCTTTTATGATCTTTGCTTTCTATTTATACCCCTCTACCTTTTGGCACAATGTGGATTGTGCATTCCATTAAGCATGTGCTAAACCCATTTTGTTGTAAGTTTTATTTGATGATCACTCTAAACTTTATTCACGTTTATTCAACTTTCATAGTTCATTGTTCATTTAACATCTGCCCATAATTTAGAAATTAGTGGGGAGCTGCTCAATACTTAGAAATTAAGGGGCACCACATAGGAGCCTAGATACTTGCATCAGGTAAGAGCTAGTTGTGTGAACTTTGGGCAAACTACTTAACTTCATAAGTCTTCTGTTTCTCTAAGTGAAAACTAAGTGTAGTGGGAAATATCTTCAAATTGCCTTTCTTGCAGGAAAAAGAGAGAGAGAAAGTGATAAAAGATTTACTTTAACCACCGTAATTTAGAAGTATGAATAAAAGGGAGAATTGGTAAGCAAGCCAACAGACCATTTTTGGATGCTGACTGTTGTTGTTAGGTGCCCTTGAGTTGATTCCAACTCATAGCAACCCTATGTACAACAGAACAAAACACTGCCCAATCCGGTGCCATCCTCACAATTGTTGCTATGTTTGAACTCACTGTTGCCGTCACTGTGTCAATTGATCTCGTTGAGGGTCTTCCTCTTTTTCACTGACCCTCTATTTTACCAAGCATCATGTTTCCAGGAATTGATCCCTCCCGATAACATGTCCAAAATATGCGAGTTGCATTCTGGCCATCCTTCCTTCTAAGGAGCATTCTGGTTGTAGTTCTTCCAAGACAGATTTGTTTGTTCTTTTGGCAGTTCATGCCAAAAGAATATGTTCAATATTCTTTGCCAACACCACAATTCAAAGGTGTCAGTTCTTCTTCAGTCTTCCTTATTCATCGTCCAGCTTCCACATGCATATGAGGCTGTCAAAAACACTGTGGCTAGGGTCAGGTACACCTTAGTCCTCAAGGTGGCATCTCTGCTTTTCAACATGTTTAAGAGGATTTTTGCAGCAGATTTGCCCAATGCAATGCATTTTTTGATTTCTTGACTACTGCTTTCATGGGTGTTGATTGTGAATCCAAGTTAAATGAAATCCTTGACAACTTCAACCTTTTCCCCACTTATCATGATGTTGCTTATTGGTCCAGTCGTGAGGATTTTTGTTTTCTTTATGTTGAGGTGTAATCTATACTGAAGGCTGTGGTCTTTGATCTTCATCAGTAAGTGCTTCAAGTCCCCTTCACCTTCAGCAAGCAAGGTTGTGTCATCTGCATAATGCGGGTTGTTAATGAGTCTCCCTCCAATCCTGATATCCCATTCTTCTTCATATAGCCCAGCTTCTTGGATTATTTGCTCAGCATACAGATTGAATAGGTATGGTGAAAGGATACAGCCCTGACACACATCTTTCCTGATTTTAAACCATGCAGTATCCCCTTGTTTTGTTCAAACGACTGCCTCTTGATTGATGTACAGGTTTCTCATGAGCACAATTAAGTGTTCTGGAATTCCCATTCTTCATAATGCTATCCATAATTTGTCATGATCCACAGAGTTAAATGCCTTAGCATGGTCAGTAAAACACAGGTAAACATCTTTCTGGTATTCTCTGCTTTCAGCCAAGATTCATCTGACATCAGCAATGATATCCCTGGTTCCGTGCCCTCTTCTAAACCTGGCTTGAATTTCTGGCAGCTCCCTATCAGTATACTGTGGCAGCTGCTTTTGAATGATTTTCAGCAAAAATTTGCTTGCATGTGATCTTAATGATATCGTTCGATAATTTCCACATTTGGTTGGATAACCTTTCTTGGGAATAGGCATAAATGTGGGTCTCTTCCAGTCGGTTGGCCAAGTAGCTGTCTTCCAAATTTCTTGGCACAGACAAATGAGTACTTCCAGTGCGGCATCCATTCTGTGGAAACATCTGTATCGATATTCCGTCAATTCTTGGAGCCAATACCTTTAGGGCAACTTGGACTTCTTCCTTCAGTACCATCGGTTCCTGATCGTATGTTACCTCCTGAAATGATTGCATATGGACTAATGCTTTTTAGAATCATAACTGTGTGTATTCTTTCCATCTTGTTTTGATGCTTCCTGTATCGTTTAATATTTTCCGTGTAGAATCCTTTACTATTGCAACTCGAGGCATGAATTTTTTCTTCAGGTTGACAGTCTGGATAAGTATTAAATAATTTGGTTAATTTTTTTTTCTTAATTGATCAGAGTTTAGATCAAATTTGATCTTAGATTAGAGAATCAAAATTAACATAGAATGGAGGATAGAATTGAACAGATACAGGTTTCTGTGGATTTCGATGTATCTTTGTTTTGTTGCTGTTGTTTTTATTCAAGATTGTTCTTATGGTTTTAGTGGAGAAAGCTCGTAGATTATTCAAAAGATCTATTTTTCTTGAATACTTGGGAACAATATAGTATATTCTATCCTGTTTCAATTCTATGGGTTTCTCTGCAAGTAAAGGAAACAGTCAAAGTGCTAATTATAGAGTAAAATGATTATGATGAATTCTTGCAATACATTAAAAAATTAACTATCTAAAGAAAAAAAAATAAGAAAACAGTTCTAAAGATCTAAAGTAAAGTCTCCTGGGAACATTAGCTTGAAACAAGGAGGAAAGCAAATAGACAAGCAAATAAACAAAAACCATAATATTTTATTTTCCTACACTGTATTTCAGATGACAATTTAGATAACTAGTTCACATACTTGCAATATATTTCAAAATGTGTAGAAATATTTAGACCAGTAACATTACTTTTTAAAATGTCACTAATGCAAACCACTCAATTTATTTAAGGTCAGTTGTAAATTGCAATTTCTATTTGCATGCCTCAGATTGCTTAAAAGGGTTTGCCAGTGGTGTCAGGAGAGGTTAATTGTATCCTTATATGGTGATATTATTAAAGTACTTAATATTCAAAGATCTGGGAATGATTTGCTTTTCAAAATCTGTTATCCCTGTCCATTTATACATATTTCCTTTAAATTAGAATTTTTTGTAGCTTAAAATTATGTTGCTTGCATTCATCTTATTTTTTAAACCTTAAATTTTCTTATGTTTCTATCTAGAGTTTTCATTCTCTGTGCCTAAAAATAGTTTGATTACTCTTTTTAATGATAGTGTTATTCGAATTTTGGCTTTACGAAATCTGGAACTTTTTTTTTCTGTTATATTGTACTAGTTTCCATGACAACATTATGATTTTCCTCTGCCTTTCTTAGCTTGAAAAAAGAAAAAAAAAATTGACAGATATCTCTTGCTCTCAATACAATTTACATAAAAATAATTAAAACCATAAATAATCATAACACTCCATTTGAAAGTATATGAGGTCAACTGCCAGAATGAAAAAAATCAGAAAAATCTGAAATTTAAGTTGATGTTCAACAGATCAGGTTTGAAATTAGATCTCTCTTATGGAGAAGAAAATATCACAAACTGTGGGTGTGTGGAGGGGTGTCTTCATCATCTAGTGCTGCTATATCAGGAATGTCACATGTGGATGGCTTCAACAAACAGAAGGTTATTTTCTCACAGTCTCGTAGGCTAGAAGTCCAAAGCTTCAGAGGAAGGCTTTCTCTCTCTGTTGGCTCTTGATGAAGATTCTTGTCATCAATCTTTCCCTGAACTAGGAGCTTCTCCTGAACCTCGGGTCCAAAGGATGTGCTCTGCTCCCAGTGCTTCTTTCCTGTTGATTTGAGGTCCCCAACTCTCTGCTTACTTCCCTTTCCTTTTATCTCTTGTAAGATAAAAGGTGGTGCAGGTCGCACCCCAGGGAAACCCCCTTTACATTGAACTAGGGATGTGACCTGAGCAAGGGTGTTACAATCCACCCTAAACCTCTTTAACCACAGGCAAAGATTATGATTTATAACACATAGGAAAACCACAAAATGGAGGACAAACACACAATACTGGAAAACATAGCCTAACCAAGTTGATCCATATTTTTGGGGGACACAACTCAATTTTCACGACAAGGGGGATTGTGTCTCTTACTTATTGTAAATAGAAGTGATCTGGGACAGATTCTGTCTTATAAGAGGCTAAGAAAGCAATAAGATAAAAGATAACCAAAAAGGATTTTACACACACAGTTAAACACAAAGCAAGTCTGCTTAGAGAGAAGGAAAAAAAACAAGAGAAATGGAGCCGATGTTTCATGAATGACAGAAAGTGTTTTCTTCTCCTGGGGCTAGGATTCGGCTTACATAGAATTTGCAGAGTGCTTCCAATTTTATAGTGACTTCATTTTTGTTATCCTAGGCTACCCCTTGGCATTGCTTATGTATAAGGAGCAACTCACCAACCCTTTTAGGTACTATTTCCTGAACTACAAAAAACCCACTGCCATCAACACATATCTGACTCATAGCTACCCTATAAGACAGTACAGAACAGCCCCACAGGGTTTCCAAGCCTGTGTGATCTTTACCGAAGCAGGCTGTCACATCTTTCGCCCTTGGAGGAGCTGGTGGGTTTGAACCATGTACCTTTTGGTTACCAGCCAAGTGCTTTAACCACTGAACTACCAGAACTCCTGTCATTTCAGTGGTGGTAGGTTGGCAATGAAACACAGGAATATTTAGGGCATGCAGGAGGACTAAAAGTTAGGAGAATTTTGTAGAACTGTCCAGGAAAGCTTTGACACACGCTTAAGTTACTGCACATTCTCAACCCTTCTGAGCCGGGACTGGAAAAAACAAGAGCAAAAGTAATCACCACTCAAGAGCAGTTCATCTCATTTCTGCAGAGAATTTCTTACTGAATTTCTCTTCTTCCTTTTCAACAGGTATTTTTTGTTCTTTCCACACATCCTACACATTCCTTCCTCTCAGTCGATAAATATTTTACTTTGCATTAAAAGTGTCAGAGTATCTAGATAAAGGCAACTTCCTCACATTTATGTTTATAAAATGAACACAGGCATACTAATCATTTTTGGATTGTTACTCTCTTTAATAAAATCCCCTAAGCATTGGTGCGATTTCAAAAGAAAAAAAATGTATCCAGGATCAAAATTAGGAATATGTCTTGTTGATAAATCCTTTATTCAATTAAAATATGCAGTTTAGATTATATTGTTGTATAGCAGCCATTGCACATTAATTAATATATTTAATATAAAATATTTTAATTCATAAGTATATGTATATACATACGTACACACACACGTTGGCCTACTGATCATTTCTTTGTATTATTTTCAATAAGTTGACCTTAAATTAGTTGATAATATCAACTAGTTGATATTATTTATAATAATGTTATGTAACCCCAATTCATTATTAGAAATATATACGTATGTATACACAGGTACATTTATATATTTAATATGTTGACTTGAAGTAATGTATCTGTGGTTTTTTTTTACCATTTGTAGTAATTATCTGCCCTGTAGTAATTATCTACCCTGCAGTAATTATCTACCCTTGTAGCTTAGTGGTTAAGAGCTACAGTTGCTAACGAAAAGGACAGAAGTTCAGATACCCCAAGTGCTCCTTGTAAACCCTATGGGGCAGTTCTACTCTGTCCTGTAGGGTTGCTATGAGTCAAAATCAACTCGACCACAATAGGCTTGGTTTTGGGGGTTTTTCAGTGATTATCTTGGCATTGGTTGTTTATTTTATTATTTTAAAAATCATGTATTTGGATGTATTACACTCAATTTTCCTAACATTGTGGCATTTGTCCAGTATTTTTTTAAAATAACGTTATTTCTAAGATTGTTGGATAAACATTTGTAATTTTCCTGTCTGCCTAAGCTATCACTATTTTCTCCCAAACAAGTGAAATTGTCCCAAAAATTTTTTTAAAAATCAGTTTTCTTTCTATTATTTGAATAAAATAACAGTAATTCATTCATAAAGAGACATAATGGTTCAATGGTTAAAGTGCTCAGGTGCTAACTAAAAGGTCAGCAGTTCAAACCTACCAATGGCTCTGAGAGAGAGAGGACCAGATGATCTGCGCCCATAAAGATTTCAGCCTAGGAAAGCCTGTGATGGACAGTTCTACTCTGCCCTGTACAGTAGCTGCGAGTTGGATCGACTGTGTGGCACACAACACAATGATCCATTCATAGTGTGTTTTTTTTTTTTTTTAATGCGGGCAGTATCTACCTCAAAAGAAATTTATTTTTTTAATCAAATGATTCAGTGGAAATAAAGGACCACATTTCGTAAAATGATAGATTATTTGAAAGATAAAGGGGTTGAGGTGGATAGGTAATATCTACATAATCAGCCTTATCTTCTACATTCTCTGGTTGAATTTTAGATTTGTTTAGTAATTTAAATTAACTTACATTAATGAAAGATTTTATGTATCAATATATACAAGAATTTTGTGGAAGATTAATGGAAGGCTCCATAGATACATGGTGTTCTTGGGTGATTTAAACTGTTAATTCTCTTGGCTGCTAATAGAAAGTTTGGAAGTTCAAGTTCACCCTAAGGAACCTCAGAAGAAAATCCTGGTGATCTGTGGAAAAAGAGAAATTTTTTTTTTTTTTTTTTTAAAAAAAGGTGATCTACTTCCCAAAAAATCAACCACTGAAAACTCTACGGAGAGCAGCTCTGCTCAAACCCACATGGATCTTCAGGAGCCAAGATCAAACTGATGGCGGCTACTTAGTGATACGTAAACCATAGGCACTTACATGATTTTTTTGCTCTGGAGAATAAATATATAGTTACATGAAACAAAAAAAACATACACATATATTCTTTGATTAGTAAATTATGTGATTAAAAAAAAATCTCCCTGTTTAAAATAAAACTTCCATGATTTTACATTGACGTAACTTTCTTTTTATCAATCCTGTTTTTCCACAGATCATCCTCGGTTTGGTACACAGTTTAGCTAAGTTACACACTTTCAGCACATGTTTCTTGACTTGGATGAATCAAAAGGGGGCATTTCAGGCAACTTTTCCCGTTACAGCCTGTCCTACACCATAAAATATAATTAGTATAAATATTTGCCCTTTACGATTTGCAAATAATCCCTTTTTTTACTACCACTTGAAAATCTTACTGTTAAATTTAACCTGAGCAATTAAGTGTGTATGTTCATAAAGTATATACAGTTAAGTCAGCTGATGTTTAACGCCTCTCTTATGAATGTTTAACTAGCAGAACTATTTATACTTGAGTAAAAAAAAAAAAAAAAAATTTTACTATTCAAATAACTTTTCTAGTGCACTGCTTAAAACTTAGAGTTACCTATAAAATTTGCAATTTCTGAAGAAGCAGAAAGGAAATTTACCGAATTTGTCCATATTTTTAAAGTTATTTAAGCAAATGCTTTGATCAGAAACACTGCTCTAGTAGCTGTTTTTACAGGAATGCGAAAAACTTTAAATGCTTTCAAGGCTAAAGAACACTTGAAATCAGCTTGCTAACGTTTCATGCAGTGATTGCTCCATCTTCTGAATACACTGAGGTATTATAGAGGGTGGATCAGGGAAAGTAGAAGACACCTGTGAGGAGTTTGTTATACACCCAAAACCAAACCAAACCCATTGCAGACTAGTCAATTCTGACTCACACAGGCCCCAGACATCTTATATCCTTTGCATTAAAAAGAGCTCTTCTGTGGGATTATAACATTTGTCAGTTGGTTCCCAATATCAGCCAATCATGAAACAAAGAAAACAGCCTCCATTGCTTTTTCTGCCCCGTCTGGATTTTCTTGTCTATTCCTTTCCAGCTCATATAATTTAACCGCAATTTGTAGAATCTTCCTCAGCTTTTGAGTCTATGAGCAATCTAGAAATGAGTAAGCCTTTGATCTTGCACTTTGGTACACAGTGCATGGGTCTGGTAAATAAACCGCTGGCTTGATTAATTTTTAACGTATAATTTCTTCTGAACTGATAGTCTTTCTTGTAAATGGCCCAATCTCTTAAGATACTAGAAGTCTTTCCCTAAACCCAATACCTGTTATGGATTCTTGAATGTACAAAGCAATACTGTACTATTCCATTTTTGTAACTACAATTTTATGGCTCTTCTAGTTAAATATGACCTCTTCTAGACTTAGTACACCTGCTGTACATACCTGAGAGGCAAAGGAGAATCATTTAACATTCGTTGAAAACTTAGTAAGTGCTGATCATATTAGAGATTTTGAGCAAATTACAAACAAAATACATTACTGAAAAGTTATGACCCCTTCAGGAGATTTTAAGTTCACTGGTAAGGCAAGACATAAATGTGTATTGGGCTATTGGACAATGTTGATATAAGTACATAGAAAATACAAAGTTACATACTCTTATTAAGCATAATCTGCTCAAGTGAATGGAATTGAAAATTCATAAACGCTGGGAACTTAAAGTGTTGAGAAGAGACTAATGTGAAGTTGTATTATGGAACTTTTAAAAAATGATAATGCTTGGCAAGGATTAGGGGAACTATCAAAAGCCAGCATGGGTTAAAAAAAGATTGACAGTAATATTGTGACAAAATTTCCTTCCTTGGAAAGTTCACAGGAACAGTTTTATGTTGAGAGTTATCTTGCCACAGTAGCATTGTATCAAAAATACATGAGGAGCTTTATGCTGAGTGACAGGACACATCAGAACCTATTACTGACTTTGAGCGTGATTTAGGATTAGGAAGGATATTATAAAACAAGAAGCTTTACAAGTAGTCATTAGTCAAACATAGCTTTAGTGTGACAGAAACTAGATAGCAGGATGTGCTGGACGCTTTAACTACACTTATAACTGGAAACCAAAATATTGATAGAGAATAAAGCAGAATAAATAACTGGGAGGAGTGCATCATAATTACGTAAGTAGTTTCCTCTAAAGTGATGTTACAGGAAATCGTATTTCCCACAAATCCGAATACTGTTTTATATAATAACAGGGTCCGTTTTCATTTGGCAAGCTCACCAAAATTTTTGAGACCATCAAACTCAGTGTGAGAAATGTAACAGCTCTTCTATTAACACCATGCTCTTACAATGAGAGCTTTTACACATGAGAGGAGTGGAGACTTTAGCCAGACAGTACTATTAGTTAGTTTAGTGAGATGAGAACTAGAGTAATCCCAAGACTGTCAATGCATCCCAGGTTTTCTAGCTCTCCCCAAGTTATTGTTCCAATCTGCTTAATGTATAAATCTCTTCTTCGCAATTGTACTCAAACGTAGAATGATTAAATGTTAAAAACAAAATTATCAAAACAAAAGTCAAATGGAATATAATTTGTAAATGGACCATCAATTGGCTAAGTCCTCAAGAACTGGAATGAAAATAAGAAATCATCACTTAATCATAACTCAACCCTCCTAAATAAAAAATAAAATTTCCATTTTATGGATGAGAAAACTGAAGCTCAGAGAAGTCAAATAATTTTCCTAAGATAATTCATGCAATAGTTCAGATACTTCCTATCCACCTGAATTGTTGAACAGGTAGTTTGGAGTATGAATCCCGGGTTTATGGAAGAGGGTGTTGTTGGATTGTGGATATATATTTGGGAGTCCTGGACATACCAAAAATATTTAAAGCCAAGGTACTAGTTAGATCACTTAGAAAGTTAAAATCAACAACAAATGTAAGGACTGATGAGTTTATTTCTTGGTTGCTGCAGCATTTAGAGGTTAGAAGGATAAGAACATTGCAGCAAAGTGAACTGTGAGATAAGACTCAAAAGGCAGAGATTGTCTCAGAGGTCAAGTGAATAAAGTGTTTCAAGAAGAAAGGAGTGAAGAACTGTTTCAAATATTACAAATGGATTAAAACAGGTTCTGATAAAATTAACATTAATTATGATAATGTGGATATTAGTTGTGACTTGGACAAGCGCAATTTTTGTGGATTGGTAAGAAACAAAAGGGTTCAGAATAGAACAGGAAGTCAGGAATTAGAAATAATGAATATTGACAATTTTTTGTGCAACTTTGCTATAAGTTTTTTTTTTTTTTTAGAGCTCAGAAATATGACGGGGATAACAGCTTGAGTAGGATGTAGTATAGAGCCACTTTTTTTAAGACTAGAATTATCATGACACATTTATATGTTTATGAGAATAAGACAATAGAAGGGAACATTGATAATACTGGAGAATAAACAACTTCAGAACTGATGTCATTGATGAAGAATGGATGTAATCCATTGTAAGAGGAGTGTTTTGCTTTAGGAAAAGCAGAGTCTATGAGTTGGTAGGTGGGTCATGTGACGGTTAATTTTGTGTGTCAATTTGTCTAGGCTATGATTCCCAGTGGGTGGCCAAATAATAGACTCGTTGCTCTTCCATTATTTAATTTAATGAAATAACTTTCTATAATGTGATCTAATGTAATTAATCAATCAATCAAAGGGGTATTTCCTTAGGATGTGGTCTTCCTCCACGCTAAAAATAGATGTTTTGACAGAACTGGCCTTCTCTCCCCACTATGCACCTGACCTTTGGATCTGGAGATGTAAACCTGCAGAAGTATGTAATCTGCTGCCTGACTTATGGATTTTGGACTTGCCAGCTCCCACAAGTAGGCCAATACCTTAAGTAAATCTCTCTCTACGTATACATAGATCTCACTGGTTCTGTTTCTCCAGAGAACCCAAACTAAAACAATGGGAGAGCATGTAGAATTTCTTTTCTGGTTGCTTCTTTTCTTTTTCCAGTGATATAGAAAAAAATAAAAATAAAGCTTATTATTTTTTCAGTGATTAAAAAACCAAACCAAACAAGGACATTACCCAAGAGTGAAGTATGGAGAGGAGGTTTTGCACATTTGAAGAAAGACGAAAAAGGGCGAAATGATCACTTGTCAGAAAATGAGAGTGACTGACTAGAGAAATGTAGTAGAATTTTTGGGTAGAGCTAAAGATCCTCTTTTAATTAGCAGTGGTTAATTTAATGAATTTAAAACTGTGCCAGTCAGTATTACGGTGGGTGTTAGGTGGTTTAGGAGTAGTTGGAAATTTGAATGTAACAAGTTTTGAAGCTTCACAAGGACATGAAAGAGTAGAAAAGGCAAAGAGTGCAAAGGTTTCTGCAAATAAATTACTATAACAATGGAAAACCTAAGATCATAGAGAGAGCTACAGTTAATAAGAGCACAGTCTAGTGTGTGTCCATAACAGGGAGTGGCTGAGTTCCGGTCTGGGATCAGTTAACTGGAAATAACCATTCTCATTGCCACTGAAAGGACCTCAACTCATAGCGACTCTATAGGACAGAGTTGAACTGCCCCCATAGGGTTTCCAAGGGGTAGCTGGTGGATATGAACTGCTGATCTTCTGGTTAGCAGCCGAGCACTTAATCACTGTGCCACCAGGGCTCTAACTGGACATAAGAAAATTTAAAAGCTGAAGGAACAAAACATTAACAAGATTCTCCAAAGTCTATTGAAATCATTTAGAATCTCTATGAAAGAACCCCATACGAAGACTCAAAATATAAAGGGCAGTGACCTAGAAATATAAAAAAAATATATAGCTAATTACAAAAAGGAGAAGGTAGCAGGAAGTGCAGGCAGTCTAACGGCATGAGTTTCAAAGGAGCTGAAAGTTAGTAGAAAAAAAGAAGAAATAATGGTCAGGAATGGAAATAAGGTGCAAGGAGAATGCCTCACCCACCAACAGGCTCAATCGTTAGACTCAGACTGTTGAAGACAAGGCAGCCAACCCTTGAAAGAGCTGTGGAGTGGGCAATGTCCTAAAAGGACACCCAGTTTTCAGTTACAGCAAAATGAAAAGAGCTTTTAGAGAGGATATTGAGGATATAGGCATTTACCTGATGAAAGTCTGTGAGCTCCAGAAGAGAGAAGGAAAAGTTTTGGGGTTTCAGAAGAGAGATTAAAAGATTCACAGAGCTCCTGGGGATGGGGCTCCAGATGATATGGGGTGTCTTTCTGGGATTTTTTTAAGCAAGGATAAAAGGCTTAATGTCCTGATGACCAATAAGACATATTTTGTGGGTGATGCTGTGGGTGTGCGTGTGGGAGGGGACACGGTAGTGGGAAGAATCTTCCCAGAAGAAGTCAGAGCTTTGAGAGATTCCTCCACAGGAATTCTGAGGGGTGGTGTCATGTCACTATGGCTGCTCCTGTTG
The DNA here is from genome assembly GCF_030014295.1 of Loxodonta africana. Classification (NCBI taxonomy): domain Eukaryota; kingdom Metazoa; phylum Chordata; class Mammalia; order Proboscidea; family Elephantidae; genus Loxodonta; species Loxodonta africana. The sequence goes on along the minus strand of NC_087361.1, from coordinate 25,186,284 downwards.
GAGGTGGTGCCAGTTACCAGTTGCTTTGGCATCAATTCCAACCCATGGCAACCCCATATGTATCAGAGTAGAACTCTATTTCATAGGATTTTCGATGGCTTATTTTTTTTAAATGTAGATTGCCATATCTTTCTTCCAAGGTGTCTCTGGGTGGACTCGAATCTCCAACCTTTTGGTTTACTAGCTGAGTGCTTAATCTTTTGCACTACTCAGGGAATGTGAGGGCTGGTAGAGGGATAGTGATATGAAAAAATCACCTAAAATCAACCAATCTCTCTTTTTCTTTCCTGTGTCTTTCTCATACTTGTGAGAAAATGATCACACTGAAATCCAAGTATAAGAGTATGAGAAGTTCTAATAGCAATCCATGTACTGATAAAATTAAAAAAAAAAAAAAAAACTTATTTTTTCAAGGATTATCAAACACCCAAAAGACTCCTGCGAAGAATAGCTAAAGCCCTTGAAAAGAAGTGCCTTCTTTAATTTCTCTAAAACTTTGTGTCTACCTTCTAGCACCAAAACAAACAAAAATTTCATACTGATACTAATTTCTAGCATTGAGAAAGCATCTGATATGAATTCTTATTGCAAATATGAAATATAACTAATTTATTGTCTAACTTGTCTTTAGACTTAAATAAATAAAATTAACTACAGGCAGTCCTCAGGTTATGAACAAGATCCGTTCCTGAGTCTGTCTTTAAGTCAAATCTGCAGGTGAATTGGCACAGGCACATAAGTTTCTTATTTAGCATCAGTTAGTCAAATGTTTGTTTTAAAAAAAAAAAAAACCCATTCCCATTGAGTTGATTCTGACTCATAGCAACCCTATAAATATATATTTTACCCATCTGTGCACACAAAACACTTAAGAAACATTTCCAAGCCATTCAGTGTTTTCAGGAGAGTCATAAACTAGTGTATGCATTCATTATAATCAGCTCATAGTTAAGAATGGACTAAGTCTGAAGTATGACTTGTCTGTAAGCAGGACATTTGTTACCCAGGGACTGCCTGTATTTCATTTCTGGCAAGTTAGCTACAACTAAAGGTCTCTGACTGGAGCACACAGTTTGCACTCACTACTAACCTAAAGGTTGGCAGGCTGAACCCACCCAGAGATGCCATGGAAAAAAGGTCTAGGAACATGTTTCCATAAAGATTACAACCAAGAAAACTCCATGGAGCAGTTCTAAACCGTAACACACAGGGTTGCCATGAATTGACTCTATGGCAACTTTTTTTTTTAACTACAAGTAAACATTTAACAAAGCTCTCAGGATACAAATTGTGCTCCCGCCAGCGTTTCTACATGCATGCATGTGTTTATATATACCTATGCAAATGTGTGCATCTGTGCGTAATATAAAGCGCAAGAGAACTTCTTTATGAGATTTAAGTTTAGAGTCAGAACTCTAAGAAATAAAAATACTGTCTGTCTAAATGCTATAATTCTGCTCCAATATACATAGAACTTCAGTATTTAATTCAGAGAATGAACAAAGAAGGTAATATTGTGCCTTACCTTTGGAAAGTGAGCGGTACATGATACAACTTACCTAACTGGTCTTTTATACTTGTAAAGTCTATGATTATAAATTATGCTTCATCATAAGGAATTAAACTTTATAGAAAAGCACATTAAGTTGTATACCTAAAAAAAAAAAAAAAAAACTATTTTTTGTCTTTACTCAATGTTTTCCAAAAAAATAACTATTCTTCCTTAGAATTTCAATAGCTTCTAGCAATGCAAAGGAAATTGGATCAGAAGTCATTATCCAAACATACAAAGATAGGGGGAAAAAAGAAAAAGAACTGTTGTTATGGGGATTTGATTACTATTGAATTGATAACTAATAATATAATTATACTACCTCTGCCAGAATAATCTGGGGATACCATGTTGTGATTGTCATGGAAAAATTATCTTTACCGAAGTGAACCTGGAGCCATGAAGAAAATGCTGTGTGTGGAGCCTCACGGATCAAAGAACACATCAGGGGTACAAAGCAATTTCCTGGTTTTCCTAGAGAATTATACAATGAGGAAAAGTTTCACATTGTTCCTTAAGATGACATAAGAACTCCTTCAATGGTCTTAAAAAAAAAAAAACTAAAAAATAGGTTTTTTTTAATTAAATTATTTCCTTTGAATCAGAAGTTGTTATGTATTTGTTTAGTCTACAGATAAAAAACCAAACCTGTTGCCTTCCAGTCAATTCTGACTCATAGCAACCCCCCAGCACAGAGTAAAACTGCCCCACAGAGTTCCCAAGGAGCTCCTGGTGGACTGGAACTGCCTACCTTTTGGTTAGCAGCCATAGCATTTAACCACTACACCACCAGCATTTCCAGTCTACAGATATATATGTTTCCTTGCATTACCTTCAATAAACTGAACTCATTGCCGTCGAGTTGATTCTGACTCGTAGCGACCCTATAGGACCGAGTAGACCTGCCCCATAGAGTTTCCAAGGCGTGCCTGGTGTATTTGAACTGCCGACCTTTTGGTTAGCAGCTGTAGCTCCTAACCACTAGGCCACCAGGGTTTCCTTAACTTCAATAGAAAGATGATATTAGAAGGGAGTACTATATATCAAGGTATTCATCATTGTTTGAGTCTTTATGATAAAAAGAGGCTTGTATTCAGGAATTTTTTTAGTGCTAAAAAAATAATAAAAATAGCATCGAGCTCCACGTTGCTTAGTATTATTTTACATTAGAAATATATACAACATGAGATGGAGCTACAAAATATTAAGCCTGAATTTAATACAACAGACATTCGTTAGTGATCTCCTCTTAAGACTGGTCATTATTATGTTGCCCTTTATCAAATGGTATTTGAAACACTCCTTTTAAATTTCTCTTCAGGAATTTTTGGAAGATGACAGTGGTGCTGACACCATATATTTTTGGATCTTTTCTTATCTCCAATATAAACAGAGATTAAAACACCAGCTCAAAATGTTTAACGAAACGACCTGGTAATGAATACACAAGAACCACAAATTATGAGGTGGTGGGATTAAACTAGCAATGCAAAGTAACCATGTGTTATCTTCATTTGAGTAGAAGAAAGCAGAGAAAAGAAATGGGTGACTCCTGGGAGTGAGATCAGGGAACTCCTGAAATGCGAGAGGTTTTGCCCACTCCAATAATGGGTGACTGCAAGCCTTCCTGGAAAGGTCTGAAGGACACGGGTCATTCTATACCCTATAAACTCTTGAAACTGACCAGCCAAGGCTTCCTTCTAGGAGAGAGTCACACACTGAATAGAAACTGCTGAGAGCAGAACGTCATTGAGCAGGACAGGATCAACAGAGATGAAGGAAAGAGATGATCTAGATAAAAGTGGGCTTGGGAACAAAGCCAGGAAATCTCGTAAAACAAGCCGTCATTTTTGTAACATTACCCACAGACAACAGAGTGGGCAGTTATGGTTTAGTGGTAAAATTCTCACCTTCCATGCAGAGAAACGGATTTTACGCCCAGCCAATGCACCTCAAGCACAGCTACCACCTGTCTGTCAGTGGAGACTTGAGTATTGCTGTGATGCTAAACAGGTTTCAGCAGAGCTCCCAGACTAAGACAGACTGAGAAGAAAGGCCTGGCAATCTACTTTTGAAAACCAGCCAATGAAAACCCTATGGATCACAACTGTCTAATCCTGTTGAGCTATAAAAGTATCTTAGCCAGGCCTGCTTCCAAGAATTCAGGAAAACTAAAATCACATATATATGAGCAACAGAAAAGTATTGGTGTTGAATCCCACACAAAGTTACTATAAAGGAAAAAAGAATAAGAAGGAGAATAACAGCTTTACAGAAAATGAAAATGTGCCCAAAAAGCATGCCGAAAACAAAATTTTAAAATGAGCTAACTCATATTAAGAACCATGATATAATATGGGAAAGAACAGCATAATTCAAATGAGAAATATCTTACAAATGAGGTGGCAGACAAAAGAAAGAATAAGGGATAAAAGGAAACAAAGGTCTGAAATATGAAGACTAAACTAAAAAGAACAAAAAGTGAATAAACACCAGAGATATGATTGACACTAACAGAAAAATAAGTTAAAAATAGAAAACATTTAAAAATCAAAACTAAATGAAGACATAGAAAAAGCGTTTGAGTGAAAGCGACAAATATTGAGGCTCAGGACATCTCTTACCCACGACGACAATCAAGAGCAAGAAGAACAGATAATGGTGATGATTGCATGACAGGATGAACACAAAAAATGTCATTTGAATTGTACATATGAAGAATGTCGAAATGGCAAGTGTTTTGTTACATATATATTTACCACAATTTAAAAAAATCAAGAGAAACTGTAGCTGAAGAACTGAATTTATCTGTACGTGAAGAACCTCATCCACACCTGGTCCTGATTTAAAAGATAAATCTTCAACCTTGAGCCTTGTTTTGCGATAATGGGATAAGACTTTCGGAGAATTTTATGAATGAGTTAGTGTATGAATGACAGACAAATGTGTATGATATTTCAGCCATAGGATACTCCGGTTGGTTTTAAACCATGGCTGCATTTTTTTTTTTTTTTTTTGACACTCCTCCCATCATGTTGTGAATCTGTATTCCTTTCTCTTGAGTTTCAGTGGACTTGTGACTGCTTTGACCATAGAGTATGGAGAGAATTGTAGAAGATCTTGTAGATTCTACCTTATTCCATGATAATAATCTCTCTTGGAGCCCTGAGTTTTTTATGTAAAATGTCAACAACTCGGAGACCTCTATCTCTACAGACAACATGTAGGTGTTTACTCCAATGATCCAGCTAAGACTGCCCTTCAGTCATCCAAGTCTAGGCAGCAGATTTCAATGAGAAAGTCTTGTGAGAAATCCATTCTCCAGCTCCAGACACTGTGGATTAGAGAAGAATTATCCCCTCTGTGCCGTTTTCAAATTCCTTACCCACAAAATCTGTGAGCCTAATAAAATGGTTGCTACATCATGCTATTAAAATCTGAGGTAGTTTGATGTGCAGTGTACATATCTGGGCCATCATTACATAATCCAGTAAGTTTACTGAAATGTTTAAAAAAAGAAAATGAAATGTTTGGACATAAAAGGAAAAAAAAAGCATGGGATGTAGGTGGAAAAATTAGATCAGCTCAGAATTTTCAATAGTGATTAAGAGCACAGCTACTAACCAAAAGGTCAGCAGTTAAAATCCACCAGCCGCTCCTTGAAAACCCTATGGGGCAGTTCTACTGTGTCCTGTAGGGTCACTATGTGTCAGAATTGGCTCAACAGCAATTTTTTTTTTAATACTTGATTTCAGAAGAAATTAGAACATGTAAACTGTCAGAAAATAAAATGTGAGACAAGCTATTTATATCCAATAAAACTGATCTTCAGTTATGAAGGACAGAAACGGTCAGAGCTGTTATTATTACCCAATCACAGTGACCCTTCAGATCACGTGGTTTTGTCTGCACTTGCTACACGCACTTGCTATTGGTTTCATTGCTGCCGATGTTTTCATAGTCGCTGACTTTGCCAGATTCTCTGGCGTTTTAGGTACAGCACTGTGGTAATTAGCATGGGCGGGTAACACCACGAGCTACCACACTGAGTGACACCAACCGTAGTGAAACCACTGTTTCAGACTACAAGGTGCTATTAGAAACAGGCACAAAGCCTCGGAAGGTAAAAGTAAAAAATCAAGCATTTATCCTGCCTTTCCTATACTGGACCACCAAGTAGTGGATAAAGAGAAGTGTTCGTTTTTTAATAAAATTATTCATTAATAATTGAAAATAAAAAGTTAAAATATCCCTATTTTACAACCTCCAATGAAATAAAGGATGTAGGAATTGGGCAGCAACTAATGTTAACACCAAAAAGAACCCAAAAGAGACAAGATGCGCTTCCTGAGCAAAAAACAAATAACCGTAGGTGGTCTTGCCAAGGGGATTGAACTTGAGTTTACTGCAGTTGTGAGACAGTGATAACATAAACATATGCATTATTAGTCAAGGTTTATCAGCACTGCAGAAATTCAATGAATCTGGCACAGGCAGCATAATTCTCCAAGGAAATACTCAAATTTATTTTTTTGCAAAGTGGTAACCCTCAATAAATCCATAACCTTCAAAAGTGACTATTTTGAAGGTGTTGACAGTATACATTCTAGTTTATTTAGAAATTCCGGATACCTTACTGATACATATAACCCAGTGCCCAGTGCCGTCGAGTCGATTCCGACTCATAGCGACCCTATAGGACAGAGTAGAACTGCCCCATAGAGTTTCCAAGGAGCGCCTGGTGGATTCAAACTGCCGCCCCTTTGGTTAGTAGCTGTAGCACTTAACCATTACGCCACCAGGGTTTCTTATAGCATGTCTATATTTGTAATGGCTTACACAGTTGAGAAAATGTAATCACATTCATATGAGCAATTGGAAATGTTTTATATATATGCTTAATAAAATATTTTATTTACAAAAAACTGTGCATCAACGTACATTTCTTGTGTATATATTTTTTCCCTATCAAAAGAGAGGTCTATTTTTTAAGAGTATTTCCAAGAATAAACTAAGAAAATGTGTGAGGTCTAGATATTTTGAGCCATGGTGTTTAAGAGAGTGGAACCATCTAACAGAGGGGACATTTGATTGACAGGCATGAGGATGACTCATCTGGTGAAGAGGAGGGTAACAATAGTGCTTTAAGCAAACTTTCTATTTCTGCTTGGATTATTTGTGAAATTCAGGCAAAATCCAAGTAGTTGCTTCAACTGTTCACATCGTTTCAGCAGTAGCATAAGGCTGAGCTGGGAGAGTGAAGTGCACTGATTTAATAACTGACAAGAAGGCAGGATATGTAGAAAGTGTTGGGGACTAGCATTCCTGTGCCAGTGCTCTGACTTTGATTTTCTATAACTTGGGAGCAAAACATAAATGTGAGATAATCAAATTTAGCATTCTAGACATAAAAAAAATGTTCTCAACCATCTTAATATTTCAATGAAATGTGAACATAAATAACAAACCAAAATGCTTTGGGCTTTAATAGTGTTTCATTTTAAATAACATCATATAGTTCAGAACTTTTGCAGTAATTTATTGAATAAGATAATAGGATAAACACAGCTCAATTCAAAGAAGTAGAGTATTAAAATAGGAATGTTGCCACTTAAAATATGTTCAGATAAGGCAGAAGAAAAAATCTTAAACTAAGAAAAAAACAAATGAGAGAGAAAGACAAAGAGACCAACAGCAAGAATTTCTGCAACAGAATCGAAATTGGTTTTCCCTGGACTAAAATACTAAGGAAGATAATGAACTAGAACGTCTCTAGGTCAAAATCAATCAGGGGATATTGCTGTGCATCTGAGATGCCCATTTCATCCAGGAAAAATTCACGGATATGAGAGTAGATTACATTTGTTTCACTCTAGCCTTAATGTGTTTAAGCCTAAATGACAACCAGATTTTTGCTTTTGTGTAGTGGTCTCTCTGTATTGCTTTTGCATCTGGGCTTAAGACCGTTATGGTTTCCTCTTCTCATCTGTTTTATTCCTACTATTAATCCCGATTGTAAAAATTCCTTTTGGGTTGAATTTACGTTATCTTCATGAATCTATGTACTTCTCCTTCTACAGGGGAAAGAAAAAAAAAAAAAAAAACACTGATCTACATAAAAATGAACTCTTCATCGCAGAAGAAAAAAATATCGTGAGTGTTTCTAGAGAGGCTCGCTATCCATGACTTCTAAGGCAGAGGAACACTTCTGTGAAGCATCCTCCAATTAAGTGGTATTTAAGATATCTATTTTCTTGTGGGATTTAAGGTTCATGTCTTTGTGGTTATAAAATGAAATACATTTTTTCACACTATACACAATCTGATAATCTGAAACAGTTTATCAGATAAACTAATTTACTGGTAACTGTTTGAACCCAGGTAAATTACATTGTACAATAAATCGGTCTTTTAGTCCATTTTGTATGTATACATGTATGTATAGTATTTGTCTAGGTGCCAGTTGGAGCCCTGGTGGCACAGTGGTTAAGAGCTTGGCTGCTAACCAAAAGGTTGACAGTTCATACTCACCAGCTTCTCTTTGGAAACCCTATACGGCAGTTCTACTCTGTCCTACGGGGTCGCTATGGGTTGGATTCAACTCAGTGGCAACAGTGAAGGTGTCAACTGGCATTACATATCCTATGTATACAAAACAAATTGATACAAATATATATGAAAAAATATTAATTTTCTTCTGTTTTATTTTATGATGTTCAGCAAATTAGTTGATGTCTAGTATTTGGTTTTACCAGATGTAAATGAACATTATAATACTGTTCATTTGATTGAGTTCCCTTTGCCAGAAAATATACATATACCTGGAAAAATAATAATTCAAATGAGTATTTACATCTTCATTTGAATTAAATGTTATCTATGGGCAGCGATTTTCTCTAGGAGATGATAACTTCAAGATAATTTTAGTAAAAAAAAAATAAGAATGTGATTTCTTTATTTTTGTAGGCACAAAGGTATTTTCAAGATGTATATACTTATGTTCGAAAACAGTTACAACTACATCTGTGCAACCTGCCTTTCTTTAATAATTAATGTAATTTTAAATGCCTGGAGCAACACTCTAAGTAGTGTAAATTATTTCACGTGGATCAGAGAGAGTTTATCCAGCTAAGTACAGTAAGCAAAAACTCAACAATTAGTTTAATGTTTTTATTTTCTGGTGGAGTTTAGAAAAAGGGGTACAGCTGAGCTTATGCATAACTGTTGGAAGCAGGCTTCATTTATTCTTCTTCTAGAAATATACTAAATGTTTCAAAATTACTAGAATTTAACTCCAAATATTTGTCATTTCTACAGCTTCCTACGTGTCTGTCAGTTTGTCGTACTGTGGGGGCTTGCGCATTGCTGTGATGCTGGAATCTATGCCACTGGTATTCAGATACCAGCCGGGTCACCCATGGAGGACAGGTTTCAGCTGAGCTTCCAGACTAAGACAGACTAGGAAGAAGGACCCGGCAGTCTACTTCTGAAAAGCATTAGCCAGTTAAAACCTTATGAATAGCAGCGGAACATTGCCTGATACGGTGCTGGAAGATGAGCCCCCCAAATTGGAAGGCACTCAAAAGATGACTGGGAAAGGGCTGCCTCCTCAAAGTAGAGTCAACCTTAATGACGTGAATGGAGTAAAGCTTTTGGGACCTTCATTTGCTGATGTGGTATGGCTCAAAATGAGAAGAAACAGCTGCAAACATCCATTAATAATCAGAACCTGGAATGTATGAAGTATGAATCCAGGAAAATGAGAAATCGTCAAAAATGAAATGGAACGCATAAACATCGATATCCTAGGCATTAGTGAGCTGAAATGGACTGGTATTGGCCATTTTGAGTTGGACAATCATATAGTCTACTATGCTGGGAATGACAATTCAAAGAGGAATGTGTTGCATTCATCGTCAAAAAGAACGTTTCAAGATCTATCCTCAAGTACAACGCTGTCAGTGATAGGATAATATCCATACTCCTACAAGGAAGACCAGTTAATATGACTATTATTCAAATTTATGCACCAACCACCAGGGCCAAAGATGAAGAAATAGAAGATTTTTATCAGCTGCTACATTCTGACATTGATCGAACATGCAATCAGGATGCATTGATAATTACTGGCGATTGGAATGTGAAAGTTGGAAAGAAAGAAGAAGGATTGGTAGTTGGAAAATATGGCCTTGGTGGCAGAAACAATGCCAGATCGAATGATAAAATTTTGCAAGACCAACGACTTCTTCAATGCAAATACCTTCTTTCCCCAACATAAACAGCAACTATACACATGGACCTCACCAGATGGAACACACAGAAATAAAATTGGCTACATCTGTGGAAAGAGACAATGGAAAAGCTCAATATCATCAGTCAGAACAAGGCCAGGGTCAACTGTGGAACAGACCATCAATTGCTCATATGCAAGTTCAAGGTGAAACTGAAGAAAATCGGAGGAAGTCCACGAGAGCCAAAATATGACCTTGAGTATATTCCACCTGAATTTAGAGACCATCTGATGAATAGATTTGACACATTGAACACTGGTGTCCGAAGACCAGACAAGTTGTGGAATGACATCAAGGACAATCATCCATGAAGAAAGCAAGAGGTCATTGACAGGACAGGAAAGAAAGAAAAGACCAAGATGGATGTAGGAGGAGACTCTGAAATTTGCTCTCAAACGTCGAGTAGCTAAGCACAAGGAAGAATTGATGAAGCAAAATAACTGAAAAAAGATTTCAAAGGGGATCTCAAGAAGACAAAGTAAAGTCTTATGATGACATGTGCAAACAGCCGGAGATGGAAAACCAAAAGGGACGAACACACTAGGTGTTTCTCAAGCTGAAGAAACTGAAGAGAAAATTCAAGCCTCAAGTTGCAATAGTGAAGGATTCTATGGGAAAAATATTAAATGATGCAGGAAGCATCAGAAGAAGATGGAAGGAATACACAGAGTCATTATACCAAAAAGAATTAGTTGATGTTCAGCCATTTCAAGAGGTGGCGTATGATCAGGAACAGATGGTACTGAAGGAAAAAGTCCAAGCTGCTCTGAAGGCATTGGTGAAAAACAAAACACCAGGAATTGATGGAATATCAATTGAGATGTTTCAACAAATGGATGAACCACTGGAGGTGCTCACTTGTCTATGCCAAGAAATATGGAAGACAGCTTCCTGGCCAACTGACTGGAAGAGATCCATATTTATGCCTATTCCCAAGAAAGGTGATCCAACTGAATGTGGAAATTATAGAACAATATCATTAATATCACAGGCAAGCAAAATTTAGCAGAAGATCATTCAAAAATGAGTGCAGCAGTATATAGACAGGGAACTGCCAGAAATTCAGGCTGGTTTCAGAAGAGGACGTGGAACCAGGGATATCATTGGTGATGTGATGTCAGATGGATCCTGGCTGAAAGCAGAGAATACTAGAAGGATGATTACCTGTGTTTTATTGACTATGCAAAGGCATTCAACTGTGTGGATCATAACAAATTATGGATAAAATTGTGAAGTACTGGAATTCCAGAACACTTAATTGTGCTCAGGAGGAACCTTTACATAGATGAAGAGGCAGTTGTTCGGATAGAACAAGGGGATACTGATTGGTTTAAAGTCAGGAAAGGTGTGAGTCAGGGTTGTATTCTTTCACCATACCTATTCTATCTGTATACTGAGCAAATAATCCAAGAAGCTGGACTATATGAAGAAGAACAGGGCATCAGGATTGCAGGAAGACTCATTAACAATCTGCGTTATGGGGATGACCTCAGAAATGAAGTAAGGCAAACTGCAGAAAAAGCCAAGGAACACACTGATAAAACTGTTGAAGAACTCAAAAAGATTATTCAAGAACATAGTGGAAAAATTAATAAGTTGCAAGAATCCATAGAGAGACAGCATGCAGAAATCCAAAAGATTAACAATAAAATTACAGAATTAGACAATGCAATAGGAAGTCAGAGGAGCAGACTCGAACAATTAGAATGCAGAGTGGGACATCTGGAGGACCAGGGAATTAACACCAACATCGCTGAAAAAAAATCAGATAAAAGAATTAAAAAAAAAGTGAAGAAGCCCTAAGAATCATGTGGGACTCTATCAAGAAGGATAACTTGTGTGTGATTGGAGTCCCAGAACAGGGAGGGAGGACAGAAAACACAGAGAAAATAGTTGAAGAGCTGCTAACAGAAAACTTCCCTGACATCATGAAAGACGAAAGAATATCTATCCAAGATGCTCATTGAACCCCATTTAAGATTAATCCAAAAAGAAAAACACCAAGACATATTATCATCAAACTTGCCAAAACCAAAGATAAAGAGAAAATTTTAAAAGCAGCCAGGGAGAAAAGAAAGGTCTCCTTCAAGGGAGAATCAATAAGAATAAGTTCAGACTACTCTGCAGAAACCATGCAGGCAAGAAGGCAATGGGATGACATATACAGAGCACTGAAGGAGAAAAACTGCCAGCCAAGGATCATATATCCAGCAAAACTCTCTCTGAAATATGAAGGCAAAATTAAGATATTTACAGATGTACACAAGCTTAGAGAATTTGCAAAAACCAAACCAAAGCTACAAGAAATACTAAAGGATATTGTTGGGTCAGAAAACCAATAATATCAGATACCAGCACAACACAAGGTCACTGAACAGAACATCCTGATATCAAATCAAATAGGGAAATCGCAAAAACAAATTAAGATTAATTAAAAAAAAATGCTCAAAACAGGGAATCATTGAAGACAATATGTAAAAGATCACAATAATCAAAAAGAGGGACTAAATACAGGTGGCATAGAACTGCCATATGGAGAGGGATACAAGGCGATATAGAACAATACAAGTTAGGTTTTTACTTAGAAAAATAGGGGTAAATATTAAGGTAACCACAAAGAGGTATAACAACTCCATAACTCAAGATAAAAGCCAAGAAAAATGTAACAACTCAACAAAAATAAAGTCAAACACTACGAAAATGAGGATCTCACAATTTACTAAGAAAAATGTCTCAGCACAAAAAAGTAAGTGGAAAAATGAAATTGTCAACAACATACATAAAAAGGCATCAAAATGACAACACTAAACACTTACTTATCTATAATTCCGCTGAATGTAAATGGACTAAATGCACCAACAAAGAGACAGAGAGTCTCGGACTGGATAAAGAAACACGATCCATCTATATGCTGCCTACAAGAGACACACCTTAGACTTAGAGACACAAACAAACTAAAACTCAAAGGATGGAAAAAAATACATCAAGCAAACAATAAGCAAAAAAGAAGAGGAGTAGCAATATTAATTTCTGACAAAATAGACTTTAAAGTTAAATCCACCACAAAGGATAAAGAAGGACACTACATAATGATAAAAGGGACAATTGATCACGAAGACATAACCATATTAAATATTTATGCACCCAATGACAGGGCTGCAAGATACATAAATCAAATTTTAACAGAACTGAAAAGCGAGATAGATACCTCCACAATTATAGTAGGAGACTTCAACACACCACTTTCGGAGAAGGACAGGACATCCAGTAAGAAGCTCAATAGAGACACGGAAGATCTAATTACAACAATCAACCAACTTGACCTCATTGACTTATACAGAACTCTCCACCCAACTGCTGCAAAGTATACTTTTTTTTTCTAGCGCACATGGAACATTCTCTAGAATAGACCACATATTAGGTCATAAAACAAACTTTTGCAGAATCCAAAACATCGAAACATTACAAAGCATCTTCTCAGACCACAAGGCAATAAAACTAGAAATCAATAACAGAAAAACTAGGGAAAAGAAATCAAATACTTGGAAAATGAACAATACCCTCCTGAAAAAAGACTGGGTTATAGAAGACATCAAGGAGGGAATAAGGAAATTCATAGAATGCAAAGAGAATGAAAATACTTCTATCAAAAACTCTGGGACACAGCAAAAGCAGTGCTCAGAGGCCAATTTATATCAATAAATGCACACATACAAAAAGAAGAAAGAGCCAAAATCAGAGAACTGTCCCTACAACTTGAACAAATAGGAAGTGAGCAACAAAAGAATCCATCAGGCGCCAGAAGAAAACAATCTGCATTGTGCAGATGACACAACCTTGCTTGCTGAAAGTGAAGAGGACTTGAAGCACTTACTAATGAAGATCAAAGACCACAGCCTTCAGTATGGATTGCACCTCAACATAAAGGAAACAAAAATCCTCACAACTGGACCAATGAGCAACATCATGATAAACAGAGAAAAGATTGACATTGTCAAGGATTTCATTTTACTTGGATCCACAATCAACAGCCGTGGAAGCAGCAGTCAAGAAATCAAAAGACGCATTGCATTGGGTAAATCTGCTGCAGAGGACCTCTTTAAAGTGTTGAAGAGCAAAGATGTCACCTTGAAGACTAAGGTGCGCCTGACCCAAGCCATGGTATTTTCAATTGCATCATATGCATGTGAAAGCTGGACAATGAATAAGGAAGACCGAAGAAGAATTGATGCCTTTGAATTGTGGTGTTGGCGAAAAATATTGAATATACCATGGACTGCCAGAAGAACGAATAAATCTGTCTTGGAAGAAGTACAACCAGAATGCTCCTTAGAAGCAAGGATGGCGAGACGAGACTGGGTCTTACATACTTTGGAGATGTCGTCAGGAGGGATCAGTCCCTGGAGAAAGACATCATGCTTGGCAAAGTACAGGGTCAGCGGAAAAGAGGAAGACCCTCAACAAGGTGGATTGACACAGTGGCTGCAACGATGGGCTCAAGCATAACAAGGATTATAAGGATGGCTCAGGACTGGGCAGTGTTTCGATCTGTTGTGCGTAGGGTCCATATGAGTCAGAACCAACTCCACGGCACCAAAAAACAACAACAACATCTTCCTAGAAACTCCTGAGTATTTTTGTAATCAGGCTATGCTAACTGCTAAGTACTTTTGACCCCCCCCAAAAAGATATAACACACGTTATTCATGTAAAAATACGATATACATTTCAATGACTGATTTGTATAGCAGTTCCCCAACTTGTTTCTTTGAGTTGATTTTCAAAAAAAAAAAAAAAAAAATTTGTTTAAAAGTATAGGAAGTAGTAATATTACAGAAATCAGTGTCATAATAAAACATACCAAATGATAAAGTGAAAATATATGTGCGCATGTTATTGTCATTATCCAGTTAAAAAAAAGAAAACCGTTATGTTCTGTTTTAAAATGATCCCACTGAAAACCCGTATCCCAATGGTTGCAGTATTGCCATAAGGACGGTCTTTTAAAAAGCCTTTATTTTAGGAAAAATACAAGTAACGAAGACATCTGCCTCCTGGCTTCTAAAGCATATTAATGACTACATACTGCAGTAGAAAAAAAGACTTCTAGTTACAGGGTTGTAGTGTGGTTTCAAGGCCACTGCAGTACTTTTAAAGAAAAAGTATTTGACAAAGAGACTACTTGGGAAGCAACATTATCTGTTTTGTAAAGTAATGGAAAAAACTTCTTACAGCTTAGTGATATATTAAAATACAGTCTCACTTTTTTTTTTTCATTTGTTGATCCTTAAAGGAGCAAAGGGGGAAAAAAAAGTCAGTGAATAACTTAAATAAAATGTATTCTTCATGACTTTCGATCTTACATTTTTATTAAAGGAAAAAATATAGGGTGTCCTCATGGGATCGCTGAATCAAAGATTTTGACTGAGATTATTTTTGAAAAGCTTTTTACAAAAAGATAACTTTCAAGAGGTAAAATTATGTCTTAACAAAAGGATCGTTCTACATTCAGAAATTAATGATTTCTGGCCTCTGAATGCCAAAGTTAAATAATATGACCGAATTTGTGTGTGTGGAGAAGGAATGAGAGTAGTAGGAAAACATTATTTATGCAATATTTCTTTCTATAATTCCTCCCAAAGTAGTTCTGAATTATTATCAAACCTTACAGCTCTTCAACTTGAAGGAACTTCTGAAATTCTTCCTATCTTTCGTGAGACTTATTAAATATACAAACCAAACCCATTGCCATGGTGGCCATTCTGACCCATAGCAACCCTATAAAACAGAGTAGAACTGCCTCATAGGGTTTCCAAGGAGCAGCTGGTGGATTCGAACAGCTGACCTTTTGGTTAGCAACCAAGCTCTTAACCACTGCGCCACCAGGGTTCCATACTCTTTCCACCTGTTTCCGAACCAGGGACCATTCAAGTATGAGGCAAACATAGCACTCATGGATCAGAAGTACACATCTGACATGGAGCAATCAGAATAGGAAACACAGTGTAATTTTCTTTCCACCTTTCGCCAAGCCTCTGTCCTAGAAATAGGTACTTTTTTACTGAAGGGGCTCTGCACGCCTTGTTCCCTTTATTGCAGAAAGAGTGAAAGAGATGGCACTGACTTCGCCTCGGGTTGATAATGGATGACTGCCTGCTGCTCTATGCTGTTTCTGCTTTTTCCTCCTGAGAGAAGGTCAAGATCAGGACCAAGAGTCCCTGAGAAAATTTGGATTTCCATTGAAATTTCAAGCTTCCCATTTTATCCTTTTACTGTTCTAATGCTCAAATCTTGAGATCATAGATTTGAAACGATTTTAAATTGACCACTCTTCATTTACTTTGGCTAAATACTAGTTTACTAATTAACTTTAGTAGGTTATCATATTAAACTACAACTCGAAATTCCTTTAAACTGAAATAAAGGTATTTTTTTTTACCCAATCTGTATATGACCAGGTAGAAATGAACTGACATGTATGGTGGGGCATTAAAAGCCAAGCACAGTACGTCTGCTTCAGCTCAGGTTGTTGAAAGGCATAAAATAACAGTTTCTACCTAACAATGGGAGAAAGGTAGATTTCAAAATCCGAGTTGTTTATTTCTTTCAGAGGGCTGAAAACACACAAAAAATCTATAGAATCCAGGTTCAGAAATGTGATAAATCTCTTCTTGATGAGGAGGAACCATGGTTATTTTCGCCCTTGGCAGAGCAGCAGTGGAAGGAAGAAACCACCTGTCTTAGTTATCTAGTGCAACTATAACAGAAATACCACAAGTGGGTGGTTTTAACAAAGAGAAATTTATTTCTTCGTGGTAAAGTAAGCTAAAAATCCAAGCTCTGGAAGTCAGCTCCAGGGGAAGGCTTTCTCTCCCTGGTGGCCTTCTCATCAATCTTCCCCCAGACTAGGAGCTTCTCTGCACAAGGGACCCTGGGTCCAAAGGATGCACTCTGCTCCCGGAACTGCTTTCTTGGCAGTATGAGGTCCCCCTGTCTCTCTGCTTGCTTCTTTTATTTCTCAAGAGATTGCCTCAAGACACAATCCAATTTTGTAGATTCAGTCCTGCCTCACTAACACAACTGCCGACCATCCTCCCTCGTTAACATCACAGACGCAGGATTTACAACATGTAGGAAAATCACACAATACCAGGAATCATGGCCCAGCTTGATTGATACACATATTTTGGGGGGGACATAATTCAATCCATGACACTACCCTACACACGGATAAGAAGAAAACAGCTGCATGTGTAATACAGTTTTAAAGATCTGTTATAATTGTTGACAGTTTAGAATCTCCAGGTTCCAGACACAAAGGAAATCTGCACTTACCTGCCAACTCTTTCCTGCAGGCTTTCACCTAATGCTCATGAAAAAGGTTTCAGAACGGAGAGTTCAGACAGACCTCTGCTGAGGCTCAGGCTTGAGCAGTCTGAAGAAATCCGAGGGCTGAGTGAAGGGTGAAAGAAAATCTGCAGACATTCCAGAGTTTAGACAAAGTACCAGGAAGTGACTGTCTACCAGCAGGGAGGGGCTGAAAACTGAGAGATACCCCTCCCCAGGTATCAGCAAACAACCTGCTGAAGTCTGGAAGCAGAGCCTTAGAACTGAGATACCCACTCCAGGTACTCATCCCAATAAAAAAGAATAATTGTGCCCACTAAAACTTTGAAGCTTAGGTTGAACAGAACCTAACTAAAGTAACAACAAGGACAAGACCCAGCTTAACTCCAGGCTTGATTGATTTAAAACCCCACACCACTGGCCTAACAGTAGAATAGGCAACCTTTTTCTAGGCATAAGTATTATTTCTTTCAGTTTCTACTGTCCTTTTATATATATTTTTTTCTGCATCTAGCCAAAACTGCTGTTGTTAGTTGCCCTCAAGTCAGCTCTGACTCATGACAGCTTTATATATGACAGAAAAAAAAAAAAAAACAGTGGCTTGCCCAGAAAGTTTCTGAGAAAATTTAACCTGGATGTATATGATGAAGGTCAATTATGGTGGCTGATTTATTTAAAAAAAAAAAAATGGGTTCACTAGTTTTCTGGAATCCAAACTAATGGTAGATGAACCACAAGTTTAATACTTCCCATTAAAACTCAGTTGGATCAATAACCCTTTCCAAAGTACATCAAGATTATTTATGATCTATAATATCACATAAAGGAAGCAAGTTAAAATCTTATAATCTCAATTAATTTGGTTTGAAATTTCTGAAGCCTTTAGTTGAAGATGATAATTCAAACATGTGGCTAGAGTACAATTTTGAGAGATACAGTAGAGTATTTTATGGCATCACTGGAGTTTTATTAATCATAATTTTTCAAAATACATTAGAAAGTTATAGAGAAATTTAAAAAGTAAATATGACTCTCATTTATTTTGAAACAGCAGAAAGATATCCCACTGATGTTCTAATAGGGATCTAAATAGAAAAAAAAAACATTATATTAACACTGCTTCTCCATCAAAAGAAAGAATAAACACCATACATGAGAAACAGCCAATAAATACTAATTACAGTGCCTTTAAGTAAAATTTGAAGTATAATTTGAACTAAAAATATTGTGCTAATAGTTTGGAAAAGAGTGAACTGTTTAATTTTATGAATTTGTTTTCCCAATCTGATTAGGGTAATTCATTTATTTTTCCCTGAGCAACTAACTATTAATAAATAATCATATGCCTAGTACAGTACTCAGTAATGGAAATGGGAAAGAGAAACATAGATAAGACATGGCCTCTCTCTAATCTAATATAAAAATAGACAACACAATTGATAAATTATTATAATAAAATGCCTGTACAGATATATGAACACTTATTGCAGGTTACACAAAAACAGAGCAACTAAGTCCTTCCTTGAAGAGACAGGAATGATGTTACCAAGAGTTCCTTTCTCACTAGTGTCCCTTCAAGTGAGGTCTTATATTAGTTTCCTAAATGTGACCATGAAGGTTGTGTGTCAACCTGGCTGGGCCATGATTCTCAGGGCTTTGGCAGTCATATAATGATGTAATCACTTCCATGATGAGATCTGATATAATGTGATCACCTCCATGATGGGATCTGCTGTGAGCAGCCAATCGGTTGAAAGGAAGTTTCCCTGGGAGTGTGGCCTGCACTCAATATAGGTGGACTTTCCAGCAAGGCTCATGGGCTTTTGTTTGAACTGGATTCTGCAGCTTGCTCCTGTTCGTCTAACCTCCCATTCTTGGGACTTGAGCAAGCAGCTTACTTGCTGTCTTGCCTGCTTACCTCGGGATTTTTCAGTCATCTCAGCCTGTGAACTAGAGCCCTGCTGCCAGACTTGCTGATCTTGGGTTTGTCAGCCCCTGTTGGCTACGTGAATCAGGAGAAGCCTCCAGACTGACCCAAAGACTTGAGACGTTCCAGTATCTATAATTGAGTGAGCCATTTCCCTAATATAAATCTCTCTCTATATATATTTATATGCTTTACAGGTTTTGCTTCTCTACAGAACCCAACCTAAGACACTAGGAATGCCATAACAAATTACCACAAACTGGGTGGCTTATAAGAAAAAAAAAAATTATTGTTTCACAGTTCTGGAATTGGGGTCTAAGATCAAGGTGTCAGCTGTGTTTTTTTCTGAGGCTTTGAGGGGAAATCTCTTTCATGTCTCTCTGCTAGTTTTGTTAGCTCCAGACATTCTGTGACATGCAGCTGCAGTGTCATGTGATGTCCTTCCTCTAATTCCCTGTCTCTGTGTATAGTCTCCTCTTTTATAAGAACACCAGTCATATGGGATTAGGACCCACCCACTCCAGTATGACCTCATGTTTACCTAACTGGCAAAATCTTCAAGGACTCTATTTCCAAATAGGGTCATATTCACAGGTGCAGGGGTCAGGACTCCAACATAACTCTTTATGGGGAGACACAATTTAATTCATAACAGGTCTGCCCAGGAAAACTGGGGTTTACTATGTGAGAAGGAAGGGGAAGAGCATTCCAGGTAGAGAAAAAGGAATTCAAAGTTATTAAATGATGCCTAGATTGTTTGGAAAATACAGAAAAGTTAGACATACTGAAAAAATGAAAGCCCAGGTTGTATCTTATGGAAAGCAGGTGGAAGGGCTTAGGTAAATGGCAAGGGAGACATGAAGTTTGAAACAGAAGCTTCAGCAAGGTTGCAAATGACCTCGAAACTTAGATTAAAGTGGGATTTTATCTCATGGGCAAGTGGCACAGAAGAGCTATTTTAAAACAAGGAAGTTATTTGACAAATTATGTTTTTAAGGAGGATCTTTTGTGGCAATTTATCAGACGAATTTGACTAGGGAGAGACTTGTGGGAAGGTGACCAGTCAGGAAGCTGAAGCAATATCTCAAGTGAGAAATGAGCACCTGGACTTACACAGATAGAAAGTGGCACCTAAAATGAAATTCTACACAAGAAATAGGTTCATATATAAGGTTTATTATACATATTTTTTTTGCTGCAATATATATAATGCTGATGAAATTATATTTTTCTGCAATATATATTTGCATTTATATAGATGATATGTATGTATATAATATCTACAATCTTTCTATCTTTAGTTTTTCTTTAATAATTCACCTCCTTTCCTTCCATTGTAGAGTCAACACCATAGATCTTAGTTATCCAGTGCTGCTATAACAGAAATACCACAAGCGGATGGTTTTAACAAACCGAAATTTATTTTCTCGCAGTTTCAGAGGCTAGAAGTACAAATTCTGAGCAAGAGTTCTAGGGGAGTGTTTTCTGTCTCTGTTAACTCTGGAGAAAGGTCCTTGTCTCTTCAGCCTCTGCTTCCTTATTCCTTGGAAATCTCCATGTGTCTTCACATCTATCTTACCCCATCCCTGCACCTCTCTCTTGCTTGTTGAATCGCTCTTACAGGCAGTCACCAGGTTACAGATATCAGATTTAAGGGTACCTTTGTACTTTTTTTTTTTTTTGTACTTAAGAAGAGGCTGTCACAAATCCTATTAATTAAAAGTTTGAGTTAAATAAAATGGTTCATAATAATGAATACACATGCTACTTTGCCATGCTCATGAAAACATTGTGCGGTTTGGAAGCGTTTCTTGTTTTCTATGCATAAAAATGTAAAATATATAGTACATACAGAGACAAACATTTGACTAACTGACACTACATAGTAACAGTATGTATCTGTTCCATCTTACCTACAAATTTGACTTAAAGAGAGACAGACTTAAAGGAATGAATCTTGTATATAACCTGGGGCCTACCTGTATATCTCAAAGAGATTGACTGAAGATGTACCCTACACTAATCTTGCTTCATTCACATAACAAAAACTATTCATTCCCAAGTGGGATTATAATCACAAGCATAGAGGTTAGGATTTACAACACATAATTTGGGGGACACAGTTCAATCCATAACATTCCACTCTTCGACCCTCCAAAATTCATGTTCTTGCCACATGCAAAACACATTTACCCCATCACACCAACCCAAAAGCCTTAAATCAACTCCAAGTTCAAAATTTCATTTTAAGGATCATCTAAATCAAGTATCAGTGAGACTTGAGGCATATTCCATCTTGGGGCAAAATTTCTCTTCATCCGTGAACCTGTGAAATCTAGACTACATACCTGTTTCCAAAGTACAGTGGGGAAATAGGCACAAGGCAGACATTTCCATTACAAAAGGGAAATTTTGGGGAAAAGAAGAGATAAACAGAGCACCTAGCAATTACAAAACCCAGAGGAAAAAATTACATTAGTTATCAAGTTTTGAAAATAATCCTCTCTTCTCTGAGATCATCTGGCCGGTGGTCTTGCTCTCCAGACTCTGGGTATTGGCCATGCCCTCTAGATTCTAGGTGGAAGCCCCTCAAACCTGGGCTTCAGCCCTGCCTTCCAGGCTTTCTGGGATGACAACTCTGCTCTCTCAGCTTTGAGTGGCCCCATTCTCCTAAACCATGTGAGTGATGATCCTATCCCCACCCCTCAGCAGGCCTCATTCTTCTGCCCCTTGCATGGCAGCCCCACCCACTCTGATTTGGGAGGCAAACTCATCTCTCTGGCACACCATAACGGCAGCCCCACATTCCAGAACCGAGTTGGTGAATCCGACTCTTTGAAATCCAGTAGGCTGAGTCCCCATGCTTTGAGACAGGAGATCATGGCTCCAACCTTTGAAACCAAGAAGGCCCTGTTTCCTGTGCTCCTTCCAACAGTTCTGCTGATCTTTGCATTGTTCCAGGGATGGTCCTTTTCTTTTTCCTGGAAGACAACAAGTGTAGCTTCTTTGGTCTGTTTCCTGCCTGTACAATTCCAAGAGGCAGACAGTGTTTTTTCCTTTTGTTCTTTCTCTGACCCCTTCAGTCTAAGCTGATGGGTTTTCTGCTGTGGTAGTTGGTTAGATCCATTAGTCACAGGCTTAATCTCTTTAACAAAAGGTTGTATAGCCACATCCTTGGTGAACACTCTAGGATACGTGTCAGTTTGTACAACAGAATTTTCCAATTCTTTAAGTTCTGTTTTTACTTTGCACAGTTCATTTTTAAAGTTCATCTCTTTCTTCTCACATTTTACTATAAGCATCAAGGATAAACCACATAGCCCCTTTAAAATCTTACTATCAGCCAGATATCTAAGTTCATCACTTACAAGTTCTACCTTCCACCAAACATTCGAACATAATTCAGACAAGTTCTCTACCACGGCATAAAAAGCATGGCCCTTCCTCCATTGTCCAATCCCAGGTTCACCATTTTCTTTTAAACCCTCACCAGAAGCACAGTTAGTGTCCACATTTCCGTCAACTTTCTGTTGCTGGTGCCATATGTAGCCTCTAAAACAACAGAGACTTTTTCTACAGTTCTCCTCACTTGCTCCTGAGCCCTCACCAGAATTGCCTTGACATCCGTAATTCTAACAATAGCCTCTTCAGGGCAGTCTAGGCTTTTACTATTAGGCACCTTAAAGCTCTTCCAGCCTCTACCCATTTTCCAATTCCGAAACCACTTCCACATCATAGGTATCTGTTAGGACAACCCTCCACGCTTCTGGTACTAAATCCTGTCTTAGTTATCTAGTGCTGCTAAAACAGAAACGCCACAAGTGGATGAATTTAACAAACAGAAATATATTTTCGCACAGTTTAAAAGGCTAGAAGTCCAAATTCAGGGCAATAGCTGTAAGAGAAGAAATTCTGTCTTTGTGGATTCTGGAGGAAGGTCCTTGTCTCTTCAGCTTTTGATTCCTATTTCTTTGGAGATCTCCATGTGTCTTGGCATCTGTCTTACCCCATCTCTGCTCCTCACTCTTGCTCGTTTAACCTCTTTTATATTTCAAAAGAGCCTGACTCAAGACACATCCTACACTGATTCTGCCTCATTCACATAACAAAGGCAACCCACTTCCAAATGGGTTTATAACTACAGGCATAGAGGCTAGGATT
The DNA here is from genome assembly GCF_030014295.1 of Loxodonta africana. Taxonomy (NCBI): domain Eukaryota; kingdom Metazoa; phylum Chordata; class Mammalia; order Proboscidea; family Elephantidae; genus Loxodonta; species Loxodonta africana. The sequence goes on along the minus strand of NC_087361.1, from coordinate 25,163,006 downwards.
AACAACACATATTTTTTGGGACACAGTTCAAACTATAACACTATATGCTATAAAAACTCATTGCTCTCGAGTCGATTTTGCCTCATAGAGTTTCTGAAGAGCGGCTGGTGGATTCAAACTGCTGACCTTTTGGTTATTAGCCAAACTCTTCACCACTGCACCACCAGGGCTCCTCTATATGCTATAAGAGTGTTAAAATTATCTGTGTTTGGTTCCCCATGTATACGTTTGAATGATTTAAAAAGATAGAATTCTAGTTGAAGCTACTGGAATTTCTTTTTACACGTACTAAAGAAATTAAAAATTTTAGAGACAAAATCCCTAATAATGCCAGTCTTCCCCTTATCCTCTTCCTAATCGTTTTTGGTGAAAGAAGAAAATGGTATAATAAGAGATTTATGATTTTCCTCTATAGAAAAAAACAAAACTAAACCCAGTGCCATTGAGTCAGTTCCAACTCACAGCGACCCTGTAGGACAGAGTAGAACTGCCCCATAGAGTTCCCAAGGAGTGCCTGGCGGATTTGAACTGCCAACCCTTTGGTTAGCAGCTGTAGCACTTAACCACTACGCTCCTCTATAAGAATTATAATTTCATGTTCTTGTAAAAACAGGGGGATTTATGTGTACAATTGAGTGGGAGGTTACTACTGATAATTTTATCAACTAGGGGAAAGAAATGAATATCAAAGGCCCAAACATTAGTGTTTTTTAATTTTCAGTTTTATAACAAGTTTTAATAATAATATGTACATCTCATATTTAAAAATAGTAATATGTACATCTTAATGCCTTTTTTTTCTTTTTTCAGTTTTTCAGGACCTAATGCTTGGCAAAATTGGAGATATAAATTGATTGTCATGTTCGATGAAAGCAGTCTAATTTACGATGAAATTCCAAGAATTCAATGTTATGTTCAGAATTTAAACAGTTCCCTTGTTGGTTCCTTTCAAATCCTAAAAGTTTCTCAGGTCTGCAAGGGCCCTTGGTTGGCTGTTTTCCAAGGAACCACATTTCAGTTGGGTAAACTCATTTATGTGCTCAGAGAATGTGTAAATCCTGGGGGGATATGCAGCCCTCTATGTACAGGTGTGAACGATAAGGGAGAGAGGTGCACTCTCCCACTGGTGCTCGATGACAGCCTACTGTAACCACCTAGAGAGAATTGGTTGGTTTGTGCAGCCTGGAGACAGCCCTTAGCCTTCTCATACAGATCAGCTCAGGAAGGAAAGGCGGGACATCTTTCTCACCTTTGTATCTTATCTCTTAACAAGTTCTGAAACTAGTAGACACTTAATAAGTATTTATTCAATCCAATTAGTCTAAAGGTCATAGTCCCTAATGTTTGGAACATTTTCCCCATCTCCCAGATCTCAAAGTTAAGTTAAAAGGGTTGTCCTGATGGCACAATCAAACGCACACATTTTTCACGTGCCGTCTTTAAGATGACTGTAGAAGGCATCTGGGGGCTTGATAAGCCTTTGATCTGAATAACACTCCTGTTGCAAGCCAGCCTTAAGCTGTAGGCAATTTCTTAGCCTCACCGAACCTCAATTTCCTTACCTGTAACTCTTCCATCTTTCCAGTGACATGGCACTAATTGTTTGAGGTGTTAACAGACAAATGACCGGAAGAGAGGGAAAGTTAGTTCATGCATACATACCAATATGTATAACCTCAGAACATTTTAGGCTATGGAATCACTACTTTTCTCCTCCTGTTCCCTTCTATTTCTTCCCTATGTAAGACACAATCCCTTAAGAGGACCTAAGAGTATGTGGTTGAAGTTACTCCCCCACATTGAAAATAACACAGAGCCAACTGTATCCACTTACATGTTGTGGTTAGTTGCCATCCAGTCAGACCACATGGGGAACCATGCTCACAACAAAAGGAAAAGCTGCCCATTTCCGTGATCGGTAATGATCTGACATAGGATTATGTGTGGTACATAGGATTTTCACTGACTGGTTTTCAGAAGTAAATTATCAAGCTTTTGTTCCTAATGTCTCTTAGTATGGATGTCCCACTCTTCAGCATCATAGCAACGCACGAGCTTCCATGAGGATGGTGGTTGCTCATGAGGTGCATTGGACGGGAATCCAACCCGGGTTTCCAACAAGGAAGATGGCAGTTCTATCGCTGAGCCATTCAGAGACCTACACTTTCTTTTATTTTTTCACTAGCTCTGTGCCATGATTTTTCTCCTGTGTGTGTTCATTTTAACCATAATAAAGGTGAGATTACTTAGGATATTGAAGATATAATTTGGCCAAGTATAAACAAAGCACTGAAAATTGCAGAAAATGACGCTGATGACCCTGTCAACTGAGATATGAGTGCAGATTTGTGGATAACAAATAATCACAGAATTCTACAGACTGACTCTCCTCTGCTCTTAGGGAGCAGCTATTGACATTTAATTCATTCCCAGGTTTGCTATGACAAATTTTATAGACCGAGTGTTTTCATCAATGACACCAAGTTTCCGAACCTTGCCAGTATATGTTCACTTTCTATGTCACAAGTATAAAAGCTTCTTATGATACAGTGATCATTTAAATTGAAAAGTTTTGAAGACTTGGAGAAAAAGCACAAAAAGAAATATGTTCATGGAAACCTTCGATGCAGTTCCGATATTTTTTTTTCTTCTATTGAAAAAAGATAGGATAACCAGAAAATAGCTGCTCAGTGAGTGTAAAATCAAGTGCTATGTGGGAAACCGCATAAGCACTCTTATCTCACATCCTTAGGTCATAATTTATACAGAATTCCAGGATTCCTTGGGATTGACAAGACATCAGATATCTAGAAAAGTCTCTTATACAGGTTTCCTGAAGATCTATTTCAAAGTCACAAATATTTCTTCATGCTAGAGACACTAGAAATCTAGGGGTCCCTGGTGTCTGGGAGAAATCTCTGCAAAGAGGTGAGCTATACCTTTGCTTTTCAAAATGTAGTGTGTATACCAAGTACATGGAGGACTTATTAAAATGCAGATTCTGATTCGGTACCTGAGCCTATATGATTGAAACAAGTTCTCAGGCAAGGCCAGTGCTGCTGGTTAGTGGACCATACCTAGAACGGCAAGTATATAGACTCCTCCCTTAGCAGAGAACACCAACTTCGCTGATTGCTTATTACATAAACCTCATTGAAAATAATCTTGTGGGGGCTTGTTATGGCAGGTGCTATGTCAACAGATTATCTCTACTTGTACCTGGCATAGGTTAATGTTAATTCATGTTTCCTGAGCTACTAATCCTCACTAAGGCCTGATACTAACAAAGGCCATGTCGGTTTAGCTGTCAGCAGTCAGGATAGTTAAGAACTATGAAAAAGTGAGAAATAATTTTACTATGCCCAACGAAAGACAGCTGAAAAGTAAGATAGTCACAGGGTGTTTTTCTTTGATTACTACAGGTGTTATTTTGTATATCATTATGAGAAGGAAATGGAGCATTTGGGATTTGAATTTGGAGACTCTTAGTAAAAAGTGTACATTTCATTACCGACTCAAAAGGAATTACAATGAACTTAATTTTTAACTTTTTGTGAAGCCTAAAAAATGTTAAACCAGTTTAGGTGGCTTTTTTTTTTTCCTTTTTTAGAGAGATTGATAACATGATTTTAACATTCTGTGATCTATGCTTTCTTGAGCATAGAATACTTTTGTTTTCACATTTAGACTACGTAGGTAATGGCTCCCTCTACCGGTCAAGCTCTGTTGGTGATGTGTATGTAAAGTATTTGAATGACCCAAATTCCAAAACACTGAAGATGAAATGCATTCCATAATCACAAGAATAGCTATTGACTAGATTACCAATACACTGAAAACAAATAAATCAGATATGAGTGAAATGTTGACTCCTTGATTTATATAAGAATGCAATTGACTTCCCTAATACTTATGAACTAGTTTTTTTAGAACAGTAAAGGCATTTCTTAGATAGAGCACTTTATCTTTCAGCAGTTATACCCCTTTTCTAAGGTAAACAGCATGCAATATCGGTCTTCCTTTTCTGAAATCCCAGATGTTGTCCCAGATTGCCTCTCACTGAATTATATTTTGGACCCATAAAAGGTTTATCTTCACAGCAAGAGTATGTATTTCCTAAAAGGAATGTCTCATATTCCAAAATGCATACTCAAAATATTAATTAATTCTATTAATTTTCTAACTTTTCAGATATTTGATACTATATACTGTTTCTTTTTTCCTTTAGATTTATAAATTTACCACAAATTAATACCAAACCCAAGGAAACAGAAGCTGTTTCTTAATTCAATACTGACATGTAACCACAGTTCGGACCATATACAGAGCATTCTAAGAAATTTCTTTTTAAATTGCTCACATGGTAGAGCTTCCTTTTCCTATTTATGTAATACACTTTTATTTACAGTCTCTTTGCTTCTTTTCTTAAATCTGGTTTGTTATAAATTCAAGATTTTTAAAAATAATGTGCATAAATTGATAAGTTGGCAAGTCTTAAGCTTTGGTTCTACTTGGTAACAGTGGCCTTTATTTATTTATTTATTTTTATTGTTGGAAGGGAAAAAAGAAAAAGCATATGAAGTATTGTCCCAGCAAAATCCACATCGTTATTACTTGGTAGATTACCTCTCGAAGATAAAATGAGATCTCATTCAAAAGTAGAACCTTCTCAGAGATACCTTATAAGGTTTTTGGGATCAAATTTTTGGTGCATCCAGCATCCTTCAGTGTCCCTCCACAAAAATATTTCTATATTCAAATTCGGATCCTGGCCTACCTTTTTTGTAGCTAATGTTTTTCATTTTGAATTATATTAATTTGTTAGACTTCTATTTCTTAATCCGTCAATATGTAAACTCCCAGAAGATTAATACACATAATTTGCAATCGAATTGCAACACCTTCAATACAATATTCTTGGAATCTTATGAATTCAGAGTTCTTCCTTCTGCCTTTAATCTCTTAAAATATTATTATAGAAATTTTCATAACCTTCTTTTGCAAATAAAGCATTGGTAACTCTTCAGGTGATCGTATTATGTGAACCACAAAGTCTACATCACTGAGGTGAGCATATTTGGAAAGTTAAGCTTGTCATAAAAACTATAAAAAACGGAAATTCCTCCATTCATAACAAAGATTTGCTCTTTCAAATATTACCTGAAGAAGAAGATGGGAAAAACTGTGTTTCTATGTCTAGATTATAAATCCATTTACAATCGTAATGGCCTTTGAGCTTATCCAAATGTACAAGTATTACCATAAAATGTACTTAAAGCAAAAAAAAAAAAAGTAACGTATTATGTAAATGCAATGGGGTCTAGAATTAGAACTTTGGGAGCAGGTGGCTAGCGGTATGAAAAAGTTTAAATGATGCTGAACATTTAACAAGAGTAGTGAATAATCTTACTTTTTACTAAGCTCTTTTCTGATGGAAGAGCAGTTTCAATAGCCAAAAATGGCCTTTAATTTTTAATTAAAAGTAAGCCTAGAAGACATGTGGTTCGAAGACACCATAGGGCATGATTTAATGGCCCATTAGGTCTTGTCTGAATCTTGCATTTCAGATTAGTACACATTAATGCACTTATTAAAAATATCTATGGTATATACCTGTATATCATTGAATTTATTAAGTCTTAGAACTCCGAGGAATCCTATATCTATATATTACCTGGCAATCTTGTTGTCGTTAGTTGCCGTAGAGCCTATTTCAACTCATGGCGACCTCACATGTGCAAAGTAAAACTGCTCCATTAGGGTTATCAAGACTGATCTTTCAGAAACAGATCTCGAGGCCTGTCTTCCAAAGGACCTCTACCCAGAGCACTTAATCATTTGTGCCATCAGGTCATGAAAAAAAAGTCTCCTTTAATTTTTAACCATTGGTCCTCTTTGTACCACTTGGAGAGTTTTATGGTTTTACTCCACATTCATTCAACAAACTGTCATATGGCATAATCATAAGTATTTTATTATTCTGGTTACCTTTTTCTGAATGTTTTTTAGTTTATTAAAGCTTCCTTGAATGCCTGTAGTCAGCAGTTGGAAAGTACTTTTTTTTTAAATGCATTTTTTAATTGTACTTTAGATGAAAGTTTACAGAACAAACCTAGTTTCTCATCAAACAGTACACACATTGTTTGTTCTATGACATTGATTAACAACACCACAACATGTCAACACTCTCCATTCTCAACACTGGGTTCCCTATTACCTGTTACCAGCTTTCCTGTTCCCTCTTGCCTTCCAGTCCCTGCCCCAGGGCTGGTGCACCCCTTTAACTTGTTTTGTTCCATGGGCCTGTCCTTTGGCTGAAAGATGAACCTCAGGAGAGACCTCATTACTGAGCCGAAAGGGTGTCTGGGAGCCATACTCTCAGGGTTTCTCCAGTCTCTGTCAGGCCTGTAAGTCTCATCTTTCTTTTTGAGTTAGAATTTTGTTCTACGTCTTTCTCCAGCTCTGTCCAGGACCCTCTACTGTGATCCCTATCAGAGCAGTCGGTGATGGTAGCAGGGCACCGTCTAGTTTTACTGGACTCAGTCTGGTGGAGGCCATGGTAGATGTGGTCCATTAGTCCTTTGGACTAATTTTTCCCTTATATCTTTAGTGTTCTTCATTTATCCTTGCTCCAAAAAAAAAAAAAAATTTTTTTTTTTTTTCCTTAAGGGGTGAGGCCAGTGGAGTATCCTGGATGGCTACTCACAGGCCTTTAAGACCCCAGATGCTACTCACAGAAGTGTGATGTACCAGTTGAGCTAGATGTTCCCTGAGACCATGGTCCCCACAGCCAGAACTGGGCAATTCTTCACATGTGGTTCATAAAAATAGAGAATATAAGGAAAAGTGAATTTCTCCTCATTAACAAATAAATCTCCTAAATACGCATATGTCTACATGAATATCTATATACTGAAATATATTTATAACATTTTTTCATAAGTAAGAAAAAAAAAATTAAATGATACCAGAACTTGGAACACCTTATTGGTCATGCTCTTAATACTTTACAAAAATGATGCAGGTTGGCTAATGGGACAAAGTGGCAGAAATTGATAATTAATTATTAAAGGTATTGTGGGATTATTAAAGAAATTCACAGATTCTTTAATTAAAAATGACACTCAAGACATCCAGCCTCCCTCCTAGAAGCAGACACTTCAGCGGTTTCTGTGCCACCATGCATGAATATTGCAGCTATTATTGCCTTTTAAAACAGCTTTTCTCTCGTAAGGATAAGTTTTATATAATTCTGCATATAAATGAAGTAATGGACAGGTGAAATTATGAAGAGGAAAGAAGGAATGGAATTATCTTTGAGATTCGAGTTGTTTTTGCTTGAACATTTAATAATTTCATGTGCATAAGGAATAAAATGTTTACCCTTTAGCCTTTTTAGTTTCAAAGATGGTGAGGATAAATCTGACTCCTGCTGGGGAAACGTTCAAAGAAGTTACAGAGTTTTCAAAATAGTTACAGCCAACAATTCTAAAGATTTCTTTCTCAGATCGTATGAGGTGGTTTGGAGCTAATCATTGATAGAGATTATAGTTTTTTTTTTTCCTATAGGAAATGGACTTTTAGATCTAAATTGTCAGTGTTGCACTGTCTTTACTTATCCTTCTGATTGCTTATAGATATTACAAATGCCCTTGGATGCAGAAATTTCAGGAAGAGTGAAAATAGCTTCACTTGAGTCTATGGACTTACAAGTAGATTCTCCAGTAGATTACATATGCTGTGGAATGTACTTTCCTGAACTGATTTTATCATTAAATATTTGCTGATGAACAAACACAACATTTTGAGTAAACAGGTGCCAAATTCTATTTTTATTTTTTTGTTATATAATTACTTATTTTTATATTCTAATGATAAACTAAACTTAATTGCCAAAACATAGGATCTTACACTAGAGCTTTACGTGTGTTACTGAATATATGTTAAATGAAAAGGGTTTGCTAACTTTTGGGCATCGGTAGCAGATTTCTTTTCTATTAGGAGATACTGAAAGTTATCAGATACTCCTGTCTCTGTGATATACATAAGTCTTGTTAGAGTTGCCTTTTTGGAAATGCATACAATGCATATTTATATAATATCATGATTATTATTGTAATTGTCATGTAAAAGCAAATATTTATGATTTTTCAGTGTCTTGTAATTACTTTAAAGGTTTGTAATTGACTCTGTGAAGCTTGCTCTACACATGTATGAAAAATAAATAGCCCATATTTATATTCCCATGAAGATAAAACAGAGTTAATTGGCATTTTAGTAATTATGATAAATGTGTAAATCATAGAGCTGATTTAAAGTTTACGTTATTGCCACAACGTCAAGGTATATATGGTAAACATTTCCCTAAGAGGTTTCAAGTTTGACTGTGAATTTTGAACATGTCATGTTTTGTTGTTTCAAGATAATGTTTTTAAAATTGAGATATATCAAACCAAACTGTTTAAAAAAATGTAATTTTATTAAACATTTGTGTTACGAATACATCAATTTTCTAATTTTGAATGTGCTAACCAGTTACAATTTTATGATACTCTTGAAATGAAAAAGTTTAGAAAATCATATGCATACTTTCAATATATTTGTTGTTCCAGATACAGCCCATATATCTTGATTATGTTTTCTCCATTAAAAAGTAATATATTCTCAATATAGTAAATTTGGAAAATGTAAAATTAAAAAAAAAATGGAAGTAGCAAAAGCAAAGCAAAATAAAACAAGAGTATTTCCAGAACTTGCTATATACTTTTTTTGCATATTTATTTCTTAACCACATTTTCCCTTCAAACAGAATTTTGTGTAGGAATTACACTTTTGAAAATCACATTTAAATTATGGTTAATTTCTCATGTTTCCAAATCATAGTAAGTAAACCTTGTACCAGTTTGGGACTGGAATTGATGTAATTGTATTGGCCATTCACAAAGACTCTCAGGGAATGAAGAAAGAGGAAGATGGAGAAGTTATGGTGTTAGGTAAACTTGCTGGTAGGCTTCTCTCCATTAATACTATGATAGGCCTTTCAAGGAGTTTTTCTTAATTACACCTGTTTTTATGTTCAAATAAACAATGCATTGGTAGACAAACTGAGCTATCACTAGAAAGTTATGGACAAAGCAGATATTTTAAATCACGTTTTTATCATGGTTGACAAATATTTTATCAAGTGTATCATGTCTGCAAATCACAGGAAATGGAGATTTTAATGCCAGTGAGTAGAACAAAATAAACATAGATGTGAGCTTCCCATAATAGCTCTATGATGGGGGACTTGTAACTGCAATGATCACAGCTTTTATTTTGTAAATTCTGTATGAAATTGCTTCATGGCGAACAGTGCTGGTTATAAGGAAATAGATTACTTGCTTATGAGAAAATTCAAAATTTTCCAAGATGACTTGAACCCATTCTATTTGCATGTTGCTTTGATGCTGAACAGGTTTCAGTGGAGCTTTCAGAATGAGATGGACTAGTAAGAAAGGCCTGGCAATCTACTTCCAAAAATCAGACAATGAAAACGCTATGGATCACAGTGGTCTGACCCACAACTGATCACGGGGATGGCACAGGCAGGACCGGGGAGCAATTTATTTCCTTGTGCAAGGAGTAGTTATGAATCAGGTGCCAGTTGGACAGCAGCTAACAAAAACAGCAATGACAAAAACCATGCCCTCTGAAGGAATATTTATTTTGAAGAGCAAAAGAAAATTATATAATGATGACTTTAGATTACTTAGATCATAAAATTAATAAAGTAAATATGCATAGCCTGATTACTTTTGCATTGTCAGAGGGTGGAATTCACTGTGGGACAAACATGGCCCAGGATAACGGTGTTGATACTAAAACTGTGGGAAATGGTGGACTTCCATGTAGGATGATGGTTAGAACGCCCAAAGCTAAGTGGAGACTGAAAAATCAAGACCAAGGCAGTGTTAGGAATGGACCAGGGTTAGAGAGAAGCCCAGTTGAGAGTTCCTAAGGAATCATAGGAGAACTCTGAGGCCAGGAACCCATGCACCCAATCTCTAATCTCTTGTCAGGAACCTGAAGACCACAAATCTAGGAAGGCCAGCTAATGGAATGCTCAGAGGAAAGTTGTATACAGTCATCTTTTCATTAATCAAGGAGCTGATCTTCTCTTTTTGTCTAGGCATCGTATGAAAATTTCAACCACCAAGGTCTTGTCAGTTGATGCAGGGCAGGATGCTTATTCTGCATTTTAGTATTTCAGTAGGAGTCTAGCCAAGTGCCTGGACCAGTGAACTCAACACTATTCAGGGTGTAGAGCTTGCTCATCACCAGGGAACTCACATAATCAAAGAAATCTTACAAATATTACGTAATTCACAGTTAGCTGCCTGAGAGCCTACCATGTCAGTTCCTTAGATTAGTGTTTTTAAAAAGATAGGCTTTTTTATAAAGACATGATAAAATTTTATTTTTATTTAGTTACCAAGTTATATCACATTTAAAGTGCAACACAGGACAATCGTATGAGAAGGAGATAAATCTAAAACTCAAATTAAATATAAATATCAACTTTTTTTAAAAAAAATAGATCTTTATTTCCTGGTTTAAAAATTTCCCCAGGAAATTCCTTTTGTTCCTATTACACTTAGTTGCAAAAATTAATTATCTGCAAATTGAGATGTCATCAAAAAAAAAAAAAATGCTCTTTGACTAATGTCTTCCCACAACCAATGAGTGGTTCTTTACAAAATTCAGAAACAATATTATATTCCTTTTTTGAAATAATGCATCTTATAACTCTAATTCCTGAAGTATCCCCATCCTTGTTCCTCTGGGTATATACATGAGTGTCATTATCCCTTCCCTAAAACTCATGGCAATTTTAACGAAGATAAAGAATATCCATCAAAAAAAAAAAAAAGGGGGGGAAAAATCCCTTTTCTCAATGAGATTTTTTCTATCCAAAGGTTATTCAACGAGTTATTAATTAAATAATCATTGTTATTATCCATGGTGACAGTCCCAAGCTTAGAGCAGCAAGGTGGGATCACCCTACATATTGCTCTTCTTTGAATGATTCATCTCCCTCATAGTCCTAATAACCTAGTTTCTGAATATTACTTTCCTTGCATGAGTAGAGCCCGAAATGAGCATCGAAGGCCATTGCCATGCTAAATTGAGGAAAAGTTTTCCTGTTCTGGTCTTTCATTTTTTAGCTGATTTCCTCATGAAACTTGATGTCACTCCCCAGTCTCCCCCTGGAAATTAATTCCACATGATTAGAAACTCATCACCATTTTGCATTAGCTAGGGCATGCCTGAGAATGTTAACTATGGAAATAAGTATTACTTGTTTAAATCACTCACTTTTTTCATTGGTGAGGTAAATACTGACTTCATAGAATCTTCTCCTTGGGAATTTAAAGAACATTGTAAAATAGATAGATAGATAAATAGGTAGAATGATGGTAGAGAGAGAGAGATAAAGAGATAGATAGATAGATAGATAGATAGATAGATAGATAGATAGATAGATAGATAGATAGATAGATAGATAGATAGATAGATAGATAGATGATAGATAGATAGATAGATAGATAGATAGATAGATAGATAGATAGATAGATAGATAGATAGATAGATAAAGAGATAGATAGATAAAGAGATAGCTACATAGATAAAAAAAAACAAAGGTAGAATAGATACGGAACCCAGAGGACTTGACTTGTGAAGGTCAAGTAAACTAAACAGCTTCATGCTTCTATCATTGCATATAAGGCTGTGACTTAGTGAAGATAATTTTGTTCCCATGGAATAAGTGATCTTATATGGCATTATATCCACGTGAATGACAAGCCTCTGAGTTCAAGAAAAAGTGATAAGTTTCTACTCTGCTTATTTTTTTTGTTGATTTTCATATCAGATCTTTGGGAACATTACCGACATGACTTAGGAAATCACTGTTGTATAACTCTGGAAAATTTTAGACAGTATAAAAAATATTATGAGGGTTTAGTAGTTTCTTAAACATTTTAAGATAAAGGGGGTATTATTATTTATTTCATTAATGAGCACAGAACAAAAACCAAATTAAGATGCCTGAATTCTGTGAAATAGGCAAAGGAATGTTTAAAAGATTGCAACACAGCAGGGTTAAATTTAGAGAGAGTGGTGATAACATACACATAATTTTGCTTGTAAAATAAGGAGGAAACTTCTTTTCCTCAGCCTTTTCTTGAAAATGAGAAAGCATCAGACATTTATGTGAAATAATTCATTTAGATGATCCCTCTTTAATAATGATGAACGGCCATAATATGTGCCTTAAGATGCTGTTTTTGCTAACCGTGCCAAAGCCGTTTTTTTTTTTTTTATTAATCTATTTTGTTCTGGCATACATGATTTGATTTTCATGATATATGACTATATAAAGGGATAAGCCATATTTTAAGAGACATTTATTGTATTTCACAAATAAACTTTGAATATCATGTCAAGATAGAAACTCTGATTTAGGGCTGGGCGAATAACAGTGTTACACAGATGAAGTATCTGTTTTGGCTGCGTGACTCTAAAAGTCTTTGAAATAAATTTGAAGTTAGCTAATTTATACGTTTAAAAGACTTTAGGAATGTTTTGCAGGAAACAAAGCAAATGGTTTTACATTTTTTTCTTGCACGTGTAATTTAGATATTTAATATAGTTTGTTATGTATTAAGTGCTGCTCATTATGGAAGCTTTCACAAATACTTTCTAAAGCATTTTAATAGGTTGAAAACCCTTTTGTAAATTTCAGCTAGTATGTAACGACCAATGGTGTGGGAGAATTCAGAATATTCCAACTCATAGAGATCCGAACTGATTTCGAAACATTGTAAAGATATTTTTATTTGTACAAAAACTATTCTCCTATATTAAAGCATAGTTTCTGAGTCTTTCCTTTGACTAACTTTATAGAACAAGGAATTATACCTGCTACATTAATATGTAAAATTTAAATCAAACTATGATTTTCCACTCAATTCTATCATGATAAATCCTCACACAAAAGAATGGCATGCCTTTCTTTAAAAGAGCATGTGAAAATAATATTTAATCAGTACTCTCTCTTTGACCCCGTTATTGATAAAGTGTACAGTTGTCAACTATGTCGTTTGCTTCAGAGAGTCCTGTCTTTAAGCTTTTGCATACAAGTCACAGGTTATACTCTCTTAAGAAACTGGAGAAAAATACCGTATCTCCCAAAGATGTCAATTTTAGAGATAATTACCTCTGCAGAACTTTACTTAGCTCTGTCCATACAAGCAAGATTGAAAAGAAATCTTATCAGCAGCTTCCGTTGGAATGATAAATGGGTACAGAAAAGAGTGATACAGACTTATAAGAATACTGCAAATAATTACAGGATACTCAAAAAAAAAAAAAAAAAAAAAAACCACTGCTGTCAGGTCAATTCCGACTCATAGCAACCCTATGGGACAGAGTAGAACAGGATACTCTAAAAAAAATACTCTAGGTATATTCAAATTAGGAATATGCTCAACAAACAGACTCTGGAACAGCCTGACTGGCTTCTCATCTTAGTCACTTCTTCATTCTGTGACCGTAGGCAGTCATTTAACCTGTCGGCCTCAGTTTCCACATTGGTAAATGGGAACAATAGTAATAGTATCTAACTTATAGATTTTTTTTTTGAGGACCAAAGGGGTTAATATAAGTAAAGAGCTTAGATTGGTTCCTGATGCATTCTATGTAGTATAATTTCTCCAATTCTGTTCTTCTCCTGTTTTTCATCCCTGAACCTTGAGAAATTTACCCAAAGAACATGTTCAATCACTGCAAGCAAAATAGCAAATATTGCAAGTGATTAAATCTTCCAATGTGTTTTTGGGAGATTGCTTTTTCTTCTTTTACTAGGCATATATATGCGTATTATTTATAAAAACTTATCAGATATAAATATTTCTGCATGGCATATGTTAGAATTTCATGACGTTTCTCTTGCTTGTATTAATGTTATTATGTAATATGTTTTAAACTGTCTTTATTAATTTGAATATTACAAGAACCAAAACCCTGGTGGTATAGTGGTTAAGAGTTCAGCTGCTAACCAAAAGGTCGTCAGTTCAAATCCACCAGGTGCTCCTTGGAAACCCTATGGAGCAGTTCTACTCTGTCCATAGGGTTTCTATGAGTTGGAATTGACTCCATGTTAATGGGTTTAAGACTCAAATGCTCTGCTTGAAGGGGCTACAGACTTTCTCAGAATTTGAAATCAGGGTTAAGCCATATACCTATTGGAGACCCACAAGTAATTTGTTATTCTTCAGAATCTAACATTTACAAAGTGCACATTGCTACTAGATGACACATAAAATGGGATTTTTTTTTCCTTAAGGTATACAGTTATCCAAAAGTATTGTAGTGTACCTAAGATTGTCATGGAATGTTAAGGCTCTGGGAATTGGTAATTTTGTTATGCATGAAGACTGCAGAATATCAGATGAGACTCTTAGATGAATATTAATAGCAACACAAATAATAAGTGGCTTTATAAGTTCTACCTTATTGTGGTAACAATTATTATAGAATGGAATAGAGTTAACTAACTCATATATCAGCCATCAAAGAAAAATATCAAAAATGTTTTTGCTAGAAGAGTTTTCGTCCACTCTATTAACCATTATTTTTTCTTCAGCAAACAAGTGGAATATGAATTTAATTTACTGTTTTTAAGTGATAGGAAAACAATTAAACCTTGATATTATTCAGTACAAATGCGAATGATAAGTTATATTTGCCTTTGTTCCTTTGATCAATACTGTGATATTTCTTCTCAGTAATTTAGTCTATATTATTTTTATTGCTATCCATATGCCATCCTTTGCTTATTACTATCTGTCAAGAATGATTTTATTTACAGTATGGTATCAGTTTACCAACTATGAAGATCTTAATCATACGTAGAAGCTAAGCTTTTTAAAGCTTAAAGAAATCTCTGAAGTCAGATTTGTAGCATATATTGGAGTTATATATCACCTTTGACCCACCTCCTATTTATCTAACAGAGTGCATGACCGTGTTGTTTGTAATCTGAAAACGTTAAATGTGAATTATTTTCATAATAATTACTCTTTATGTGGCAGTTTCGTTTACGGGGGATAAAACAGACCTGGGCATGGTTACTGCCAAGTTGCGGTGGGAGCTGGGCTGTGCTGTTGAGTTGAGTAGAGGCTCACATTGGAATTAAAATATAACAGGGACCTTCTTCAGGCTAAAAACTAAATTGTTTGCTGTGTAGTTAATTTTGAATGAGTGATACATTCCACACTGTGGCTGGTTCCTTATTCTTACTACTACTCCCTTTCTTCCTCTTTTCTTTTTAACTTTTCCTTGAAGAGGGAAGTAGTTAGAATAATTCCATATAAACCTCGCCTGTTCAACTGGAGGGAGAGAAGCCCACTGTCATCGAGTCATTTCTGACTCATAGCGAACCTATAGGACAGGGTAGAACTGCTGTATATGGTTTCCAAGGAGTGCCTGGTGGATTTGAACTGCTGACCTCTTGGTTAGCAGCCGTAGCACTTAACCACTACGCCACCAGGGTTTCCGGGAGAGAGAGAAGACGGTAGTATTTCTGTCTTTTCACACCTTAGTCGGGTAAAAAAGTGGAGCCTCTTATGGTCAGTATTCATATGCAAAGGAGATTTTCTGAGTTGTGATTGGTGTCTCAATCCCTGAAATCCCAGGACCAGGACACATTTTCTACAACAGTACCATCTGATATCTATAAACACTCTCAGGTACTCATGACCTGTCCTCAACTCTTAGCCATAGGCCACAAGAAAGAGGATTGTAAGGCAACTTTATGTCTCTAAGGAGATTGAGCTAATCATGAGCTGTTTGATTTTGGGGTGGGGGAGCAACATAAAAAAGCTCTTATTTAAGAGTGCTTCAAGTAATTTGCAAGTTTTCTTTTAAAATCAAAGTCACAGAAATAATTTAGAAAGAGAGGACATACATTCATATTCTCAATGTATGTTTGTGTGAGTATAAATTTTTAAAAAACTGGAATGAAAAGAAACATTCTGAATATAAGCACCTTGATTGTGTATCATATGGACTACCTCTTAGTTTTTATAGCCTTGTATCTTAGGCTGGGCTCTCTAAAAAAAAGCAAAATCAGTGAAGTGTATATATAGAGAGAAAGAAAGAAAGAAAAATGTATATATCAAGGAAATAGCTCACACAGTTGTAGAGGGTGGAAAGTCCCAAATCCGTGGGTCAGGATGGAGGCTTCTTCAGACTGACGTAGCTGCAGGGACTGGCAAACCCAAGATCCAGAGCATGGAGGCTGATGAATCCCAAGACTGAAAGGCAAGCTGTTAGCCCAAGTCCCAAGAACTGAATGTCAGGTGAACAGGAGCCAGCTGCAGGATCCAGAGTGAGCACAAGCCTCTGAACCTTGCCAGAAAGTCCATCTATGTTGGATGTGGGCCACACCACCAAGGAAGCTCCCTTTCAACTGATTGGCTACTCACAGCAGAGTCCATTATGGAGGTGATCACATTATATTGGAGCTCATCATGGAAGTGATTGCATCATTGTACCACTCCCAAACTATATCATAACTGCCAAACCACTGAGAATCATGGCCCAGCCAAGTTGACACACAACCTGAACCATCACACCTTGACATTTGAGGATTCATTTACATGAAATGTGGATAACAGTGTTTCCTATCCACACTGGCTCCATCAGAGTTACTATCTAGACCTCCTCAATCAGTAATGCCTGAAGAAATACATAGATGAATCCACAGATACATATCTTAAGAACAGATAAAAGAGTGCAGCAATGGTTATATAAAGTCACAAAAATCAAGAATCTTATAAAACTATATTTTTGAAGAGTAATATAATAAATTTTAGTCACACTCTTCTCCTAGTGGAAAGTTATCTTTTATTTTACATGTAAGGCTGAGATAACCCAGGAGGAGCTGTCAACTTTTGATTGATGTAGTTTTTAGCTATAGCTGTATGTTCTCTAAAGATTAAAAAAAAAAAAATGCTACTAGTTAATTAGTACAGTGCAAACCGAGGTGTCCATTTAATGCAGTGTACTTTATAATCAAGTAATTACACTTTTAACACATATTACTTTTGAATCACAAAATTATATGCTCAAGAAAATCTCAGTTTTTGTAATCATGCCATATAACATCCTTCTCAGTGTAGCTCATATTTAAGCAGAGGTAAGAAGGGAACCACTTGTTTTTCCTAACGGAATCTCCATGGATACAAAGTGTTCAACACATCTACAGACCAACATATGTTTGTTTTTTGTTTCTCTTTAAATGATCAAGAAGGCCAGGTTATATTATCGGCAAATATAACAAGCTTCGAAATAACAAGATGTGGCTGAAAACTTATTTTTATTTCGGGTAAATGTAATGCTATAAAAGAATTATGGCATGGAGAGATGGTGAGGGAAACATCCATAAAATATATTTATTTTAATGATATTGTTAATAACCACAAAGCAGCACTTTGACACTTTCCTAGAAATAGCATATCTTTTTGGTCACAAAAAAATATGATTGCTTACATTTTACTGGTTATCCTGTGGTGTCAATGTGTCCTAGACACAGTTTCTTTTTTCAGTTTCACCGTAATTGTAAATAGCAACCTCTTTGAATCTCAAATACATCCTGATTTACAAGAAATCATGTGGTCATCCTGCTCGTAGGCTAGGAATGCTAAGGTATTTGTGTATATTATCTTATTAAACTTCTAATGCAATCCTGTGGGTGTTTCTTCTATAAAAACAATATCCAAACATTTTGGATTATTTGGCTGTCACACAGAAATTACAGGTGTCAATGTTAGAATTTGACATTCAAACCTCCTATCGTGCTACATAGTATTTTGAAGTATATTAATTTTATTTGCAGAGTTCTCAGTTTTCATATTGTCATCTAGTAACTCACCAAGAATGTATGCTTTAAGAAGTCATGTGCTATACGTAACTTAAATTTACCTCGATACCACTTTTCTTGTCCAGTAAATTAGTCAATAAATGGCTTTCTTTGTCAAAAATGATCCCATTCCATTCTTCATCCATTAACAAGTCTGTATAGAGGTCACTTATCTGCAGAGCAGTGGGAATATAAATGATGTTATCTTTTTCTTTTAATATAATAAATATATATATAGTTTAGGGCAAAAATGGACATAATTACAGTAATTATGATAAATGCTATTACAAAAGTTATACAGAATATATAGGAACACACAAGGAACTCTAGCCAATCCTTGGGTTTTTAAGGTGAGCTCTGAGAGATGAGTTCTAAAGAGAAATAGGATTCAGTTAGATAGAGGGGTAAGGAGTTACTCTGAAAGGATTCTGAGAAGAGAAATAAATAAATAAACCAACCCACCAACAAACAAGATGTTGAGAAAACTAGTTTAGAATCTGAGAGTAGGCATACAGGATCAGTATGCAGTGGTACTATGAGTTCAAATACGAAGTTAATGCAGTTAAAATATAGAGTGGTTTTTGTCTTAGTTCTTACATACTCTTACTAAGGAGGAAAAATGGTTTAATACAAGTCTTAATTGAATTTATGAAAAAAAATAGGTTAGTTATCAAGTGTGAGGTAGATTTGAAAGAACACTAAGGAATGTCATTTTCAACATATAATTTACATATGCATTCAGTAAAAATGTATCAAGAACCTAGTATCTGATAGACCTGATAGATACTAGGGATAAGAGGGGCAAAACCAAAATAAATCCTTACCAGGTGTGGGAGAGAGGGAGAAAGAGTCAGTCATTGCCTAGGCGGCACCGAGCTTTGTTATGGGTAATGGAAAAATTTGAAAATGAATGGTAGTGATGGTTGAACAACACGAAAAATGTAATTAGTGTCACTAAATTGTACATGTAAAAAATGTGGGAAAGGTGAATGTTTTGTGTCATATATATACTTACCACAATATAAAAGAAATATCTATAGTAGTAAGTGACAAAGGCAACTTATATATTACAATATAGCTGGTACATACCCTAGGTCAATATCTATTTTCTCCTTCTTCTTTTAAATAGCATGACAATTTTGTTTCAGTTATATGCTGATAAATCAAAGGCAGTGGTTCTCAATGGAGGAGATTCTGCCCTCCAGGGAATAATTGGCAATGTATGGAGACAGTGTTGATTGTCATCCTGGTGCCGCTACTGGAATCAAGTGGGTAGAGGCCAAGAATGCTGCCAAATATCTTACAATTCATGGGAAATTCTTCCACAACAAAGAATTATTTGCTCCAAAACGTCAGTAGTACAAAGTTTGAGAAACATTGGCTGCGTGACTGAGGCTAATTTCTTAGGAAGTACTTAATATCATGGTGTCACAGTTTCTTCATCTGCAAAATTATGATTTTAATAGTGGCTAATTCATAGAATTGTTGTGAGGTTTAAATAATTCCCTGTGGGTGTACTCTCTGGTGGACTTGAACTGCCAATCTCTGGGTTAGAAGCTACATGCTTTAATCATTGCACCATTCAGTGGTTTGTAGTAGATCATAAAAAGTAAGTAACATAAAAATCATTACACTCAGAAAATTATAAATAAGAAACGTTAAAATTCAGAAATTAATTTTAATTCTTACTAAGGAACTATGGAAAACCATTTATTTGCTTTGTGAATCTAGAAAATTTTCTTTCTCAGTCCTTTGTTACCTAAGTTCTGCTGAGATGCATTTGTGGAATTGCTTTGTTATTCTTGTCCCAAGCAAATTGTATGAATGCTTTCTTTTTATTATTTTCACAAATTTATCAGCCTGTGTTTATGCAATTGGTCAACATTCATTTTAGGCACAGACTTTTTTTTTTAACCCTATGTATAGTTTTTACTTCCCATTATTCCCATTACTATGCACTACAAAATATCTGGCAGTGGTTATTTATACCAAAGAAGAGTTTTCTTCCCATTTTCATCTTTCTACTGCTCCGCTCTCTGTGTCTCTCTTACTCAGTTGCCTCTATGGTCTGCTTTTGTTTCTGTAAAAGGAAGGATTCTTTCCTGCCAGCTTTTTACACAAAGAGTACTTTTTTCCAGAGCAAGTCTGACATGAACGCTTCCTTCATTGAACACAAATATGGACTCTCATGCTTCCTGTGTGCCCCTATTACACATGCTCCTTAGCTATTTAATGAGCTCATACTCACAGATTACCTCAGCTTTACTTTCACAGTTTTATTTTAAGATTTCTACCCTCTCTCTCTTTTTTTTTTTTTTTAATAATTCAGTCTGTGTAGAGATTGTTGGATAAGTGAAATAAATATTTACTGCATGAGTCAATATTAAACAACTGCTTATCTACACCTCCACATAGGCTCTACCTGGATTCTATACTGAATAGAAGAAATTTCTGATCTAGTACATTAAATGAAAAGATTTGAACCTAGAATTTTTAGTATTATAATGTTACAATTAAACAAAAAATTACATATTTTTTATATTTTGAATGAATCTTCGAGTTCCATTAAATTTTGTCCATTTTTCCCCAGCCTTGTTAGAGAAATAGGTATATATTTATCTAAGGACATAAAATATTTGGTATTATTTATTTTTATCCATAGGTTTTAGACTTTGCAGATCCTGAACTGAGCCTTTCTAAGATTTGAGAATAGAAATTACAATAGACAAGTAATCCCCTAAAAATTCTGAAATTGATTTATAAGTGCAATATTTTTGAGAAGCTTAGATAATTTTAAGTGTGGCTATTTTTGCTCACCATTTTATCATCAGCATATAGGCCATATCATGCATAGTTGGGCACATACTAGGCATTCCATAAATGTTGACTAGAGAGTAAATCAATGAATGCTTTGGTTTTGAAGTCCTGGGTCAGCCTTTGAAAGCAATTAGAAAGACGTTTCAGGGATCAAGAAACAGAAGCTTCCATCTTCTTTATTTCCCATCTGTTATGGATTGAATTATGTCCCCCAAAGTTTTATGTTGTAAATCCTAATCTGTATGCCTGTTTTTATAATTCTGTTTGGGGATTGGCTATCTTTGTAATGTTAATGGGGCAGGATTAGTATAGGGTGTTTCTTGAGTTGCTCTCTTTTAAGATATAAAAGAGATTAAACAAGAAAGCTAGGAAGCAGAAATGGGGAAAGAGATGCCAAACCACATGAAGATCACTCCCAGTCAGAAGCTCAGAAGAAACAAGGACTTTCCTCTAGAGCTGACATAGACAGGAAGATTTTCTTAGAGCTGGCATCCTGAATTGGGACTTCTAGCCTCCTAACTGTGAGAAAATAAATTTCTGTTTGTAAAAGCCACCCACTTGTGGTATTTCTGTTGGAGTGGCACTAGATAACTAAGACAGAATTTCGTGCCAGGAGTGGGATGCCGCTTTAACGAATACCTAAAATGTGGAAGTGGTTTGGAATTACGTAATGGGTAGAGGCTGAAAGAGTTTTAAGGTGCCTGAAAGTAAAATCCTAGATTGCCTTGAAAAGACTATTGGTAGAATTATGGATGTGAAAGGCAGATCTGGTAAGGGCTCAGAAGGATTTGAGGAGAGTTATAGAGAAAGTCTCTACCATTTTAGATAACACTTATGACACCAGCAACAGAATGTTACTAGAAATGTGGACATTAAATGTGTTTCTGGTGAGGCTTTAAAAGAAAATGGCGAACATGTAATTGGACAATGGAGGGAGGGCTTTTTATGCAGTGGCAAGGACCTTATCTCCATTATGTTCAAATGTTTTTGGTGGAGGGTAGAACTTGTAAGTGATGAATTTAGATGTTTAGCTGATGATATTTCTAAGCAAGATCTTAAAGGAACCACACGGTTTCTCCTTGCAACTTAAGTAAAATGTGATAGCAAAGAGATGGGTTGAGATAGATGCCAAGACACATGGAGACCTCCAAGGAACCAGGAAGCAGAAGCTGAAGAGACAAGGATCTTCCTCCAGAGCCGACAAAGACTTCCCCTAGAGCTGGCGCTCTGAATTCAGACTTTTAGCGTCCTAAACTGTGAGAAAATACATTTCTGTTTGTTAAAGCCATTCCCTTGGTACTTCTGTCATAGCAGCAGGGGTTAACTAAGACATCTAAAGGAAATGCTATATGAACAAAATATACATGCTGATTGTAGTTTTTGCTGCTTAGGTCAATTTCTTTCTTTAAACCTCCCAAGTAGTCAACCATTATTTGTTCTTCTGGGCAGACACAGAGGGGTGTTCTGGCAACCGGTGGCTAACACAAATGAAAGACTGCTTCAAAAGAAGGGGTGGCCTCATGTCTTCTGTTAACTTTTCTACTGAATAAGTAATAATGCATTGGTAAGACCCAATCATAATTCTGTTACATTATTTAAGGCAGGCTCAGTAGGGAGTTTTCTCCACCAGACGTATGAGCCTGCAAAACAGTACAAACTGGGGTTAAATATTTCACGGGAATTTTCCTTGCTTAAAAAAGTATTTCCATTTTTCCAATGTTTATCACTTCTAACTTGCTTAATAGTTGCATCTTACAAATGCCAATTTTTCCCCCAAAATCAGATAAACAAACAAATATGATTACTTGTTCTATGAGAATCAGAGATTTTTATATTTGTAAAGGAGAACTAGACCAAAGAGGTCACAGACCAACTATTTTCTATTCATTTGTGTTTTGTATTTATTAAATAGATGTCTTCCTAAAATATATAAATAGAGCTTTTCTAAATTATATCGTAATTTAGTGTGTTTAAAGTTCTTATTACTAGAGGTTTTGTAGTGCTAATTATTACTTAATTTATCTTTGTTAATAAATGAATGCATTTGTGTACTAGATATCACTTAAAAAGACAAAACATACTGAATTACTATATTATGTAACCACCAGGTAATGCATTTCCTTTATATATGTGTTATTAAGTACATAATATACTATCAGCATAATCAGATTAGTTATTTTTTTTTGTATCCCCACTGATCTCACTATCACGATTATCTTCTTAGTAACCCACAGTTTGAAATCAGCTACAATGTCAAATCTCTAAAGTTGATGGACTGTCATACATCTGAATCTATATTGCACAGAGTGACAGTCATACTATATGTTAAGGTGCATGTCTGATATTTAAGCCACACTTAATTTTTTTTCAGCAGCATGTCTAGTTCTTTTCCCTGGCTTGGAGGGTATAACACCCGACTTTCATACTTGGTGAGGAAGCAGTCATACCCCGATATCTCTGAAGGGGGACATGATCTGCTTGCAGTCATATCTAGGTCAAGAGAGAGTGCTTCCACTTTACATTATGACAAACTTTTTCTAAATGAAACCAAACCAAAACCCATTGCCATCGAGTCAATTTCTATTCATAGTGACCCTGTAGGACAGAGTAGAACTGCCCCATAGAGGTTCTAAGGAGTGCCTGGTGGATTCAAACTGCCAACCTTTTGGTTTGCAGCCATAGCTCTTAAACACTATGCCACCAGGGTTTCCCCTTTTTCTGAATAGTGGCGCAGAATTGGTTAAATATTCCATTTGTGGATTCATATAGATTTATAATGAACTGATGTGACTTTAGAAGGTAAAGTCAAGTTTGATAAATTTTGTTTATTTAAAAAATACAATAAATTTATAATATAAAATAAAATATGGGCTAACGTATATATAATATAAATATAATGCAGAAAACCAATCAAAATTATAAAAACTTAGGAGATAGGAAGAGTAGAAGAATGAGCAGATTTTGTATCCTCAAAAATGCTTAAGTTTTCTGTGCTTTTTAAAATGAGATTTGCTGTCCTGTTTTGGAATACTTAGTTCATGCTCCAAAGCTGACTAAAAACATGACATTGTTGACCCTTTTGATATGACTCCAGGGATAGACCTAGTACAGGATTCCATATTGCAAAAGTTTCTGAGTATTTATTGAAGGCTTTTTTTTTTTTTTTCCCCTCAGTGCAAAAGACAGGAAATTGAGAGCTCATATTTCCAGAAACATCGTTCTCCGTGATATAAAACTTTAGGACATGGACCTAGAATCTACTTAGGTATACTTTAGAATACTAGAATTGACCTAAGCCAGAACAGACTGTGGAAGAATGAATGTCCAAATGTGAGTTACAGAAGTAGTTCTAAAAAAGAAAAAAACTGAATGACAGTTCAGAAAAAAAAGATGTATTCCCTTTGACAGAAGCTAACAAGACACATCATGCATTTTTTTAAATAAATGAATGAAAATGATTAAATAAATGAAGGAATACTTAAACTAATTCTTGCCCAAACTTGGACACAAATTTTTCAAAAAATTAATGAGTTATTCCATTATAACTTGGACTAAAATTTTTCAAAATATTAATGAGCTATCCCATGATAACTTGCAAAATATGTCCAGGATGCAAAAAGTTAAATGGCATATGCAAGTGTTTTGAAAGCAAAAGGAAGGATGTAAAGTGAAATTAAACAAAAAGGGGTGTTGCAGTATATTGTATCTTTGTTTCTTTGGTACCTTATAAGGAAGGCGGTATTTTTAATGATTGATTTATTTCTTTTAAACTGAAATATCTCTGTAGTGGAGGTAAGTTGTTTGCAGTTAGGACATAACAATTGTTTCAAACAATTCTGCTCCTTTTGTCTAACACAGCATTCACCAGGCAACCTCCTGATCTTTATTTATTTATCTGAATAAACCTATTTACTTGGAAGGGATTATGGTAAGCAGCTGCCGGGTTCTCCTACCCAGTTGTAAATTACTAGCATTCTGATGTATAAATCAATCTCTTTTAAGCATGATCTCTGAGAATCAGAGACTGACCACACTTGGATGCATTGACAAAAGTCACCATCTGCACCAGCAAAGCTGGGTCACAGTGAACCCATTGGGGTGGAACTTCCCAGTGAGGCTTGACCTGGAGCAGTCTGCTGGCTTTATGCATCACGGTATTATCTGAAGGTTCTCAGAACCTATAAATTTTAAAACCACACTCTTGGATTGGAGAATGGTGCTGAAAGCCTTTGTAAGCTCTGGGGATTTATGGAACCAAAATACTACAGAATTGAGCCAAGAGCTTAGTGATTGAGCTAAAGTTTGGAGTAAATGGATGGATTAATAAAAATAAAGATCCAAAGACTGTTTTAACTGAGAGATTACTAAAGACACTGGGATGTCTATGGGATGGACGGTTTGTGCAAAGATGGAAAAGAATGGTTTTGAGAATGAAATAACAAGAAAAGCTGGCTTGATTGCAACAGTATTCCATCAAAGACATGAATTATCTAGAGTTGACATTTTTTCTTCTCAATTTCCTGACTATGTCAATTTATAAAGCCATACTGAATGTTTTAACAAGCCAAGTGTCTATTTTATTTTAACAAGTTCTGCACTTGTCCCTTCTATTTGGACCACAAAAAAAGTAGGTGATTCATTTTAACATAGATGTCAAGAAAGTTATTGATAATATCTCTGCTGTCAGTTATTGGCATTGCTTACATAAAACAAAACAGGATGCTTTATTTTGGGTTGCAAAATCTAATTATCAGTGTGACTATGGATTTTTCTACAAAAGTGCAGCTATGGTCCCAAAGTTAAAGTCATTTTAAGTGGAATGTTGTTTATGCTTTCTGCTACCTAGACATAACTTAGAATTAATCTAAAGAAGATGATGTAAATCTGCACCACAAAAAAATACACTAAAGGTTCAAAGAAACTCATAAATGATCATTTAAGGCTATTGGATTGTACATATTGAGCTTCAAATAATGAATGTCTTCAAAACCAAAATTTTGCGAGACTTTTTTTGAAAGAAATAGCAATTCAACTATGACTTTTAGAAATGACTACCTTTCCACTCTATCTGCTTAAAGAATGTACTTTAAAACCATAGTGATATAACAAGAAAATTGTTGGTCTTATCCCAAGCATAAGGCTAGCATACAGTAGGCACTAAATGAATGTTTATTGATTCAACTAGTTTCTGGCTCTTTATGACTTTTGGAACATTACTGTCTTGGGGCCATAGTTTTTCCACCTGCAAGTTTGCAGTCTGGATGGAAAGATCAGTTAACATTATGCTAAAGTGTTCCGAAAACTATTAACATAAATACGCAAGTATTTCTTAATGTTATCTTTCAAATATTTGAATGCATTTTTAAGTATAACTAAAAGTAGATATTTATCTACTCTGAAAAAGTAAATACAAAGATTTGTCAGGATTATTTGTCATCCTGTTGACATCCAGGGTTGATTTGGCATCAAGGTCTCCTTCTTCCCTATTTTAAGCAGGTCCTTCCAAAAGCTGTTCCCTTCTTGAAAGCAACAAAGTGTTTTGTTTAAAAGGCACCTGTTACACATTATTTTTTTCTAGATTATGTACTAGAATTACACCAAGTCTTAGTGGACATTTTGCTGGTTTCAGTGTACAAATGCAATTGACGTGTGTGTAGCTCTAGCCTTGGAACTGTATACAGTTAGCAGTTAGCCCAAGCTGGGAAGAAATATGTGGTCTTGCATTTATTATTACACTGTAATCATCTAAATTTCCACTTATTCAGTGAGTATATGGAGCTAAAGAGAGGAGGAGGAAAGTTTTCAGGAAAGGGCACAAAAAAAGAAGAGATGCAAAGGTGGGGTTACAACTTGTTGTTGTTGTTGTTAGGTGCCATCGAGTCGGTTCCAACTCATAGCGACCCTATGCACAACAGAACGAAACACTGCCTGGTCCCGCCCCATCCTTACAATCGTTGTTATGCTTGAGCTCATTGTTGCAACCACTGTGTCAATCCACCTCGTTGAGGGTCTTCCTCTTTTCCGCTGACCCTGTACTCTGCCAAGCATGATGTCCTTCTCCAGGAACTGATCCCTCCCTGCTGACAACATGTCCAAAGTATGTAAGAAGTAGTTTCGCCATCCTTGCCTCTAAGAAGCATTCTGGCCGCACTTCTTCCAAGACAGATTTGCTCATTCTTTTAGCAGTCCATGGTATATTCAATATTCTTCACCAATACCACAATTCTACTCATCTTCAGTCTTCCTTATTCATTGTCCAGCTTTCACATGCATATGATGTGATTGAAAATGCCATGGCTTGGGTCAGGCACACCTTAGTCTTCAGGGTGACATCTTTGCTCTTCAACACTTTGAAGAGGTCCTTTGCAGCAGATTTGCCCAATGCAATGTGTCTTTTGATTTCTTGACTGCTGCTTCCATGGCTGTTGATTATGGATCCAAGTAAAATGAAATCCTTGACAACTTCCTACTGTGGGGGCTTGTGTGTTGCTGTGATGCTGGAAGCTGTGCCACCGGTATTCAGATACCAGCAGGGTCACCCATGGAGGACAGGTTTCAGCTGAGCTTCCAGACTAAGACAGACTAGGAAGAAGGACCCTGCACTCTACTTCTGAAAAGCATTAGCCAGTGAAAACCTTCTGAATAGCAGCGGAACATTGTCTGATATAGTGCTGAAAGATGAGCCCCCCAGGTTGGAAGGCACTCAAAAGATGACTGGGGAAGAGCTGCCTCCTTAAAGTAGAGTCAACCTTAATGACGTGGATGGAGTAAAGCTTTCAGGACCTTCATTTGCTGATGTGGCAAGACTCAAAATGAGAAGAAACAGCTGCAAACATCAGTTAATAATCAGAACACGGAATGTACAATGTATAAATCTAGGAAAATTGGAAATCTTCAGAAATGAAATGGAATGCATAAATATCTGTATCGTAGGCATTAATGAGCTGAAATGGACTGGTATTGGCCATTTTGAATCAGACAATCATATAGTCTACTATACTAGGAATGACAACTCGAAGAGGAATGGTGTTGCATTCATTGTCAAAAAGAATGTTTCAAGATCTATCCTGAAGTACAACGCTGTCAGTGATAGGGGTTACAACTTAGATAACCAATTTTCTGTAAAGTTGCTTAGAAAATGTTAGAAAGATGAAAGCAGAGAAAGCGTGTTTGCAGCAGACGAGGGATTGATTTTGACACTGAGTGTAAAAATTTGTTTTTCCTCTTAGGGTGGTAGAAGTAACTTGTAACTAGTGTGTGACCAGGAAGATCTTATCAGGCTAGGATAAGACAACACCTCAGCTAAAGGAAAATACTTTGGCTGCAATTTTTTATTTAATTCATTCATTTTGCTTGAAGACTCAGGCACAATTAAATTAGTAGAAAATAAACCAAATTGTGTGGAACCAAGGATGTGTAATCTGAACTAGGTCAGGGCAGGAAGCTGGGTTCAGATGTGGGGGAGGGTGGGGCTTAGGATATCAATCAATCTCATATGGTGGGATGGAGCTGAGCTACAGGTGCAGAGAAGTGGTCCTGGCAGCACTAACAGTTAAAACGTCAGACTAAGTTCCATTTTCATTGCATAAGGAGCCTTGTAGTCTTGGGCAAAGGTTGGACAGGATAAGTTCAAAGTCCCTTCCACATCTATAAAGCTGCTATCTACAATAAATGGTTTCTTCTAATATAGTTCTCCGAACACAACCCTAAACCTGGGAAATGTCTAAATGGCAGCCCTTACGATCAGATTCTTATACTATTTCTGTACATGTATCAACCCTATTAAATGGTGTCATCTGATGTTGTTGTTATTAGGTGCCGTGGAGTCGGTTCCGACTAATAGCCACCCTATGCACAACAGAACAAAACACTTCCCGGTCCTGTGCCATCCTTATAATCATTGTTATGCTTGAACTCATTGTTGCAGCCACTGTGTCAACCCACCTCTTTGAGGGTCTTCCTCTTTTCCGCTGACCCTGTACTCTGCCAAGCATGACGTCCTTCTCCAGGTACTGATCTCTCCTGACGACATGTCCAAAGTATGTAAGACACAGTCTCGCCGTCCTTGCCTCTAAAGAGCATTCTGGCCACTCTTTTAGCAGTCCATGGTATATTCAATATTCTTCGCCAATACCACAATTCAAAGGTGTCAACTCTTCTTCGGTCTTCCTTATTCATTGTCCAGCTTTCACATGCATATGATGTGATTGAAAATACCATGGCTTGGGTCAGATGCACCTTAGTCTTCAGGGTGACATCTTTGCTCTTCAACACTTTGAAGAGGTCCTTTGCAGCAGATTTGCCCAATGCAATGCGTCTTTTGATTTCTCAACTGTTTGCTTCCATGGCTGTTGATTGTGGGTCCAAGTAAAATGAAATCCTTGACAACTTCAATCTTTTCTCCATTTATCATGATGTTGTTCATTGGTCCAGTTGTGAGGATTTTTGTTTTCTTTATGTTGAGGTGTAATCCATACTGAAGGCTGTGGTCTTTGATCTTCATAAGTAAGTGCTTCAAGTCCTCTTCACTTTCAGCAAGCAAGGTTGTTTCATCTGCATAACCCAGGTTGTTAATGAATCTTCCTCCAGTCCTGATCCCCCATTCTTCTTTATATAGTCCAGCTTCTTGGATTATTTGTTTGGCATACAGATCACATAGGTATGGTGAAAGAAAACAACCCTGATGCACACCTTTCCTGACTTTAAACCAATCAGTATCCCGTTGTTTTATCTGAACAACTGCCTCTTTATCTACGTGAAGGTTTCTCATGAGCATAATTAAGTGTTTTGGAATTCCCATTCTTTGCAGTGTTATCCATAGTTTATTATGACCCACACAGTCGAATGCCTTTGCATAGTAAATAGAACACAGGTAAACATCCTTCTGGTATTCTCTGTTCTCAGCCAGGATCCATCTGACATCAACAATGATATCCCTGGTTCCACGTCCTCTTCTGAAACCAGCCTGAATTTCTGGCAGTTCCCTGTTGATATACTGCTGCAGCTGTTTTTGAATGATCTTCAGCAAAATTTTGCTTGCATATGATATTGTTCTGTAATTCCCACATTTGGTTGGATCACCTTTCTTGGGAATAGGCATAAATATTGATCTCTTCCAGTCAGTTGGCCAGGAAGCTGTCTTCCATATTTCTTGGTATAGACCAGTGAGCACCTCCAGCGCTGCATCTGTTTGTGAAAACATCTTTGATGTTACATTAATTCGTGGAGCCTTGTTTTTCTTCAATGCCTTCAGAGCAGCTTGGGCTTCTTCCTTCAGTACCATCGGTTCCTGATCATATGCCACCTCTTGAAATTGTTGAATACTGAATAATTCTTTTTGGTATAATGACTCTGTGTATTCTTTCCTTCTTCTTATGAGGCTTCCTGCATCATTTAATATTTTCCCCATGGAATGCTTCACTATTGCAACTTGAGGCTTGAATTTTTTCTCAGTTCTTTCAGCTTGAGAAACACCGAGTGTGTTCTTCCCTTTTGGTTTTCCATCTCCAGCTCTTTGCAAATGTCATTATAATACTTTACTTTGTCTTCTCGAGAGGCCCTTGAAATCTTCTGTTCAGTTCTTTTACTTCATCAATTCTTCCTTTTGCTTTAGCTGCTCAACGCTCAAGAGCAAGTTTCAGAGTCTCTTCTGACATCCATCTTGGTCTTTTCTTTCTTTCCTGTCTTTTCAGTGACCTCTTGCTTTCTTCATGGATGATGTCCTTGATGTCATTCCACAACTCGTCTGGTCTTCAGTCACTAGTGTTCAATGCATCAAATCTATTCTTGAGATGGTCTCTAAATTCAGGTGGGATATACTCGGGGTCATACTTTGGCTCTCGTGGACTTGCTTTGATTTTCTTCAAACTTCAGCTTGAACTTGCATATGAGCAATTGATGGTCTGTTCCACAGTCGGCCCCTGGCCTTGTTCTGACTGATGATATTGAGCTTTTCCATCATCTCTTTCCACAGATGTAGTCAGTTTGATTTCTATATGTTCCATCTGGTGAGGTCCATGTCTATAGTCGCCTTTTATGTTGGTGAAAGAAGGTATTTGCAATGAAGAAGTCATTGGTCTTGCAAAATTCTATCATTCGATCTCCGGCATTGTTTCTATCACCAAGGTCAATGTTTTCCAACTACCGATCCTTCTTCTTTCTTTCCAACTTTCGCATTCCAATCGCCAGTAATTATCAATACATCTTGATTGCATGTGCAATCAATTTCAGAATGTAGCAGCTGATAAAAATCTTCTATTTCTTCATCTTTGGCCCTAGTGGTTGGTGCATAGATTTGAATAATGGTCTTATTAACTGGTCTTCCTTGTAGCGGTATGGATATTATCCTATCACTGACAGCGTTGTACTTCAGGATAGATCTTGAAATGTTCTTTTTGAGGATGAATGCAACACCATTCCACTTTGAGTTGTCATTCTCAGCATAGTAAACTATATAATTGTCTGATTCAAAATGGTCAGTAATAGTCCTTTTCAGCTCACTAACGCTTAGGATATCGATGTTTATGCATTCCATTACATTTTTGAAGATTTCCAATTTTCCTAGATTCATACTTCGTACATTCCATGTTCTGATTATTAACTGATGTTTGCAGCTGTTTTTTTCTCGTTTTTGAGTCATGCCACATCAGCAAATGAAGGTCCTGAAAGCTTTACTCCATCCATGTTATTAAGGTCGACTCTACTTTGAGGAGGCAGCTCTTTCCCAGTCATCTTTTGAGTGCCTTCCAACTTGGGGGGCTCATCTTTCAGCACTATATCAGACAATGTTCCGCTGCTATTCATAAGGTTTTCACTGGCAAATGCTTTTCAGAAGTAGAGTGCAGGGTCCTTCTTTCTAGTCTGTCTTAGTCTGGAAGCTCAGCTGAAACTTGTCCTCCATGGGTGACCCTGATGGTATCTGAATACTGGTGGCATAACTTCCAGCATCACAGCAACAGAAAAGCCCCCACAGTACGACAAACTGACAGACACGTCATTTGATGGAAAATAAAATATAGCATCATATCTGAGATCTCATGTATCCCATCTACTCATAAAAGATACATGTCCCTATAACAGAAATGCTGCCAAAGGTGTCAGCTTTCAACAAGTCTGATTAATGTGTGTGGATGTACAAAAACAGATGGACTTGCGTCTCTGAAACTGTGCTACTCCAGCCACATGAGATTGATTTTTAAATTTTAAAAGTGGGAATCTCACGTAATATAAAAATATATATATATAGCATTGTTTATTTCTAACTACTTTTCTTACTCCTTTTATGAAGTGTTTACACTAGGCCATGGAAGAAAATGACTGTGTCTATTGCCTGATGGTGCAAAATGTTAACTAGTTCAGCAGCAGTTCAAAAGGTTAGAGGTTCAAGTGCACCAGGAGGTGAGTTGGAAGAAAGACCCGGTAATCTGCTTTTGAAAAATCAGCTATCGAAAACCCTTTGGAGCACAGTTCTACTCTGACACACATGAGTCACCATGAACTGGAGTTAACTCAGCAGCAACTCCTCAATGGTTGGAACGTTCCTCAATGAGGTTTTGGGGACTTATTGCCGTATGCGGTTTTTCTGTACTAGGATCTCTTTCTGTAGGAGCTTCCTGCAAAATTCCGATGTGGTAAAGTAACTGGTTGAATTTATCAAACTTCTACTCAAAGAATTACATTTTGGGGGGCAATGACTGACCTAGAGAGATTTTTTTTTCTTTTCTTTTCTTTTTTTCATTTGGCTTGTAAAGTGGAAATAGCGTTCAAGTCACAAAGATAGCAAATGCAGGAGACAGGCAGGGAACAAGTTTTGCCCAGACTGCTTCTGTCATCTCTACCTTCTTACTACACTGCTGCTCAGGAAAAGCTTCCTTTTCCTTGCTGTCAATCCTCCACCTTTTCTCAAGGAAGTCTGACCTGACTTTTAAAGTTACTATGAAGAGAACTTTGTTTTATGTTACACAAAAATGGCTCTAATATTAAAAGATTAATCCCTTTTGCCTCTAAACATATGATTAACCGTAAATTATCACACTAGACCTGATCACATCTTTCAAAAGCCTATTAAAAAACAAATTAACCTTTTCTCTCTAGGCTGAACTCCCTTGTTAATATGAAAATCAGGAGTAATTCAGGGTTCTTCGCTTTTGTTATCCCAACCATATTCCTCTGTGTTTTTCAAGTTGAGTTGTGACTGGAGAGTGAGTCATACCAGCTTAATTAATTTAGTTAAGAACCAATTAAAAGCAGTATTTTGTGCATGAGGAAGCTTGTCTGAAGTGTTTTGAATTTCAGCAGGAGTTTCTTCATTATCCAGGCTTCTAGATACATGGCTTGTGCCATGGAGGGGGGACATTTACTTATTGAGTAAGATATTCCTTAATTTCTTTTCATAAGTGAATTTATGTGAGTTTTCAGCTCTAAAGAAGGTGTAGTTTATATTCCTTCTCATAATTATATACCACACAACAGAAGTTATTACCAATTTTTTTTACTGTTATAGAATATGGCAAGGTTTATTAGTAACAGACCCATGTTTTTTCTTCTTCCAATAGACTGATCTAAACATGCAAAGCAGGAAGAAGATTCAAGGGATTGTATTTCTTTCTGCATCCTTCCCACTCCATTAGTTTGGAGTGGAACAATGTGACATAATGTATTTAAAAGTAGTGGGACCTTTAGATATTTTTGCCCTATAGAAGCTGATTTTGTTTTGACAAAGTGCTAACACATGAGCCTCCTCATCAAGTTCTCTAGGTCCCTGTGCATTACTTGACCTGTGTATGGGGTGAGTCCAGCAAATGAGAAATGTATGCTAGGGAAGAGTGGGAAAAGTATTAAAGAGTGAACTGGGTGATTTAACGGAGGAGTAAGCAAATGATTTCAGTAAAGGGCCAGATAGAAAAATTTTAGACTTTGTGGGCCAAGTGGTCTCTGTCACAACTAATGAACTCTTCCATTGTAGTGTGAAAGCAGCCACAATCTGTAAGCAAGAAACATGAAGGTGTTCCAATAATTTTATTTACAACACAAGAAGACAACCAAATTTGGGCTATGGTTTACTATCACCTGATCTAGGATATGGCAATGGCAGTCACATAAAATGTGTGTGTCTTTAGGCAAAATTTTACCCATCTGGTGCTCAGTTTCCTCATCCTAAAATGAGGGGGTTAGATTAAGTAAGACAGAAGTTCTCTTCAGCTCTGTATTTCTAGGTTCACATATACAACTGGTCTCTGGACAGACCCAAGTATGGCTTCTAGTGTCAGGCAGCTGATTCTCCATTTTCCACTTTAAAAAAATCTGAGTAAAAGAAAATATAGAAACTTATTTGTGTGTGGGTGTTACTTTGATTAAAAATAAAGAATAAAGAACAATTATGACAGTAATACTTTTGAATGATCAATTCTCAGAGGCCCTGTATCGTCTTTAAAGGAGTAAACATGAAATACTAATTAGAAATATTTCAAAGAACCATATATTTTTGAGCTAGAAATGCGATTGCCAAACTTGAAGATGAGAATGTGAGTATCAGAAATGTAAATGCTGGTAAAAGACCACAAGGCCACAAGACCACAAGACTAGAAAGAAGCTTCCATTACAAATGTATGTATATATATGAGGCGGTTAACTTCACAGGGAAAATTCTCTTTGCAGGAACACTTCATTACCCAGCAATATAGGATAAATGGGGCATTGCTGTCTACTGATTTGCCACCATAGCCTCTGTAAATAAATGTGTCCTAAGGCAGATCTGCAAACTAGAGGCTCCTTGAATGTATAATTGTTGCTTGAATAACTTTCCATTATCATTACTCAGGAGTTGGAATTTCTTCTTACATTCGATATTTCTTTAAACTCACCCTTGTATAGCATCTTTTCCAGCATATCAGAAGCAGTCACCTATGACAAGTATACTGACGAATATTCAGGCTGAGATGAATTCCCCTGAAGTGTGAAGAAAATTACACATGCTCAAGTAACCAGCTCTTCTCACTCAGTTCCGCTGAGTTCAGGTTCATGTATGTACACATTTCACTCATGTTTAGAATATCTTTCCCATCTTTCTTTGAACCCCATCCTTAGTGAATTTCCCTTTCATAGCTCTGATTAATTAGGATTCCATACATCTTAGGTCTCCACATGAGTTACAACTGTTCTCTGTAAGGTTATTGAAATAATGGCTTTACTGGAGTCCATTCACAGGATTGTTCTACCCTAGCTTCTTTTGTGCTTGAAAAGGAGATCTTTTATTAAGATCCTTACAATGAGCACAACAGGCTTAGTTATATATTTTAACCTATTGTTTTCTCTTTGCCAAAATTAATATACGTAAAACATGTTAAAATTTGGGTACTTTACGTTTGACCAGACCATTAAATATTGTTTCTTTTTCTGACATCATGATATCTCTACGTTTTACAGTAAGGAGAAGTTATGGAAAACAATTTAATTTCATGAATACTCCGTGACATATTTTTTGGATCAGGCTTACGTAATCAAATTGCATGAACCACAACTCTGGTTCACTTCCCACCCTTGACTGTTATAAAATTTGCTATTAATTGCCACTTTAATAGCTAAATGTCTCTGGCCAAATGAAGATCACTACTTTACCAAAAAAACTTTCTTAAATGTAACTATAATTTGTCCTGCTAATGCCTTCTGTCTATGACCACTTTAAAAGATAATGCTTGAAAACCTGGGATTATTTGAATTTATGTGTCCAGGCATTGGTTTCGTTTATATAGCTATTTAATGGCTAGACAACCACACCTTGAAAGCTGGTGTGTTTGCAAAAGTCTCAGATGTAATATAAAACATAAAGGACATTGTAAATACTGATTGAAGATTATAGCTCTGCGAAGAATGCCAGCTTGTTGGAACTTTCATTTAGGTCTTTGTTCAAGATGGTCTAAAATTCTTCAATGTGTTCAGTCCACTTTAATTTTATAAGAATTCATAATAATTAAAAAAAAATATTTTAAAGTAATTTTACATATTTTGTCAGATAGAAAGGATACTATTAGTTGAAAATATAATACATATATGTTAATTACAATAAAAATTCAGTCTAGCTGGCAAGGGGAAGATAAGAGTAATGAAGATAGAGGGAGGAAATTCCCATTGATGTTTGATAAGCTATATCCATAGTATGTCTATGAACACACGGTACTTTAATTTACAAATGTGGTTATACTTTAATCATTTTTTTTTTTTAGCTTCATAAAGGAAATTTGTCTTGGCATGATTATATAATGTTTTAAAATGCATCATGTGATAACTAAAGTTTTATATTTTTGATATATCTGGAAATGAGCCACCTGTGTAACCTCAAAAATTTTAATAGTACAGTATTTCAAAGAGGAATGAAAATAGAACAAGAGAAAAACTGAGTAAAAATCTTTACCTCCTAGACATCTCTGTAGCTTTATAGTGTATGTGCATGTATGTGTGTGTTTGTGAGTGTGTATTAATCTTTTTTTTTTTTTTTTGGAGCATTTAGTTGATAATCTATCTGGAACTCTGACTAGATTGACCAAAAAAAAAAAAAAAAAAAAAACTAAACTCTACATAATCATAAATGGAGGGAACCAAAGGCAGGGAGATTTACAGGCTTGATCTTGAAAAAACCAAGGAGACAAAGAAAAAGAGTGCCTGTTAGAAAAGAAATTATTTGTATTGGAGTGTATCCTTTAAGAAAGAATGCATTTTTATACCTTCTATTAAAATTGTTCATCACCAATTCTCTTTAAGACTGTATCCCCCAGAAAAAGCAATGCTTAAGGCAAAAGTCTGAAGATTTCCTAAACAGGAAAAAAGCACTATGAGATTTTCAAAGGAAATGCAGCATGTTTACCTAATAAGTGCATTAATAACCTGGAAATGTGTTGTCACATTTAGGGCAACAATTTCTAGTACATTTCTCCCTAAGTGTAAGAATTTCTGCATCAATTTAGGAAAACATAAAGAAGAAATAAACACTAAGCAAAATTGCTTGTTGAAAACAATTTTAAATGTAAAATTTAGTTGATTCAGTTCTTATACCGACTCTGTGTTGACAGTTTTCACAAGCTATTCAGTCTTACATTAGTTCATACATTTGCTCATATCTGAATTCCACTTATTGACTTCTTTTATGTCTCCCTTTTTTATTCTTTGATTTGTTGTACAGTGGTGGTTAAGTTTATCACTGAATTCCATTTAAAATTTACATCATAGAAAATTGCTTATAAGCAATTCAGAGAATCGCACAGGTTGATGCAAATTACCACAGCATAGAGTAAATTATTCAGTTTTAATGATAATCATCGTCACCATGGCTAGTAGGATTCCTGCTGCTACGATTATTTCTGCCACTTTTTGAAGGCTTCGTAAATATTGTGTGTAAGGTACACATTTGGAGAATTTTGGTTGCAAATGTCAAAAACTCAACTCAAGCAAGATGAAACAGAAGTGATACATATTAAAAGGATACCAGCGTTGAGAGGTAGTATACATGGTGGTCAAGGGCTGTGCTCAAACCGCCGGCATCACGTTCCAACTTCATCGCTTCCTTACTGTATGACCTAGGCAAGTTACTTCATCACTCTGTGCTCCGATTTCTTTGACTGTAGGGTGGAAATAATTTTATGATTTGTTTGCAAAAATATTTATAACAGAGCCTTGGACATATTTAGTGCTATGTGACTATTCATAATAAGAAGTCATTGTTAAGGTTGCTGCCGTGGTTGTTAAGGCATCTTTAAGAATCCTAGGGGAAGCACGGCTCGGCCTCAGAAGAAAAGCAGGATCAGGGATGATATAGGAAACACAAGAAGTCGTCTCTGTCTGACAGTCTACCCTTCCCTGTGTATCAATTTTAATTAACTGGATATTAGTATTTCCATTATACAGATGGGTTACATGAGGTTTGTTTTTGTTAGAAGTCCCTGGGTGGTACAAAGGATTACTAACTGAAAGGTTGATGATTTGAACCCACCCAGAGGTGCCTCTAGAGACAGGCCTGGTGATCTACTTTCAGAAGGTCACAGCCTTGAAAACCCTACGGAGCGGTTATATTCTGTACATGGGTTAAATAATTTTCAAGGTGACTCAGTAAGTGTCAAACACAGGATTTGAAGCCCAGTCTGTATAACTCCAAACCCTTGTTGCTAAATGCAATTAAACAATGTCTTAAGAATTATTAAATGATTATTTATGTAATTTTCCAGTCTGTTCATTTTTCTAACACATTTGTAAGTAATCACACTTAATATCATCAGGTCCTCATTAGTAGCTCACACAATTTAGTTGGTCTAGCAGGAAGGGAGAAGGATTTACACCAAAGCATTCACATTCTATTGCTTGGTTTCTTTGAGACCAGTGGTTTAAACTGAGGCAACCTAGACATCACATTGCCTAAAGTAATGAAATAATGGGGCCCTTTTAAGGACTGAACAGACATGGCCCATCATATTTAACCCATATGGTTAATCCAATTGATCTAAAAAGCTAGGATATAGGAAGCTGATACACTGGTTAATCAAGTCATTACCATCAGGGAAATATTTATCGCTACAACCCACAGAAACTACTGACAATGATCAAAGGTAATTAAATCACAGAAAAATATCAAGTGACTTGTTGGCATTATAAAAAGAAACACATATTTTATATATAGATATATATAAATATATATAACTTTGGAGTGACTCTGGGTTCCAGGAATTTTGATTGTAGTCTTAGGGAAATATTGAGAAGAGAGTAACTACAGTGACTCTTTCTTTTCTAGACAAAAATTTCTGGATTTCCTAATGATTATATAAACCATCATAAGAACTTGTTACCGGTTCCTGAATTAGATGGTGGCTACTTGGAGGCCCACAAAGGGGAAGGAGAAGAGAGGTTAAGGAATGTTTCTTGTTGATATATGTTGGGAGTAGGGATACAGACCCTCTTCAGGTTCAGCTTCCCGCATTTGCCTCCTACATCGAGGGTGGCCACAATCACTACAAATCAATTATCGCTGACTAATCATAAATCCTATCGGGAGATCCTATTCTGGGATTCTATTTTTAATACTACCTTGGTTACACTGATTAAGAGACAACTGACTTGGAAAGAAAAGCTAAATGCACATCGCAAGGAGGATAGCATGAAGTGAAAAAATCAGCAGTAGGGAAGTGGACTTCGTTTGCTCGTTTTTCTTCTTAAATTAAGTATACTAATTCATAAGCCTAATTATAAAATGCATTATGATTGGCCTATACTAGCACCATGATGTTTTACTGTTATAGTTGAAGGGAATATTTTATGAAAGTATTAATACACTGGGAAAAATTCAAGTGCTCAGAATAATAGTCTATCTTCTGAAATAATACTTCTGTTGTTTTTAATAAAGAAATTCACATATATTTCCCAGTATATTTGGAAAATATAGAGAAAGAGTGTTTTAACTTTTATTTAAATAGCAACAGAAGAAAAGCAAAACAGAAATAGAAGTTATTAATATCTATATTGAAGAATATTGATGAAAATATATTAATATTTAAATTTATTAACCACATCAGGTGTCTTATCAGTTAACTGTCCTTAGAATATAAATAGCCATATCTAAATTAGAAGTTACTTCTTACATACCAAAGCTTCAATTTAGAAGATATTTATTTATTTGAAAATATTGAAACCTGTTATTTAGCACCCAACAAGCATGTTTCTTTTTGTTTTAGGACTTACAACTTTCATCATGAGATTTGAAGTTTTGATATTTTAAAATATTTAATATATTTTAATGTATGGTTATTTCAAGCATTTCTATATAATATAGTTCAAATACTACTTTTTTTTTCAATGCAAAGATACAAAGAGAAAATAAAGGTTTAATGGCAATCTTTAGTCAATACATTTTTATATTATTAATTTGGTTTTACTAAACTGTCTGAAACTTACATATTAAATTTATGTATTCATATATTAAATTATCTGAAATTTATGTATTTTTCTAAGATATACTTCTAGTATGATTTAAAAAATAATATAAAGTAAACCAAAGAGCAGCTTAACTTAACCCTTGCGTCCTGGAATTTGCAGCAGCCCAACAATTAAGGACAGGACGAACAGCTAGCAGCTTGCATACATAATTTTGATTACTATAGGAAGAAATTGATTTCTAACAGATTACTCATAACAGATGCCATGTACTATGTGACCTTCTTAGAGTTTCACAAGCATTCTAACAGTAGAATTTACAATATATTTTCTTATATTACAAATATATGCAATTGTTAAAAATATTACAAAAGTTAAGGTATCTGTCTCATGAAAAAAAAGCTAATGTTTATCCAGTCTTTATATATAATCTATAATATAAAAAGAATAAATGAAAATTGCCTGTATCTACATCCACCAATGATTTTGTTAGGTGCCTTTGAGTAGGTTCCTACTCATAGTGACCCTACCTACAACAGAGTGAAACACTGCCCAGTCCTGCATCATTTCCACAATTGTTGCTATGTTTGAGCCCATTGTTGCAGCCACCATCTCATTCAGGGTATTCTTCTTTTTTGCTGACCCTGAACTTTACCAAGCATGATGTCCTTCTCTGGGTACTAGTCCCTCCTGATAACATGTCCAAAGCATGTAAGATGAAGTCTCACCATCATCGCTTCTAAGGAACATTCTAGCTGTACTTCTTCCAGGAAAGGTTTGTTCTTTCTTCTGCCAGCTCATGTTATATCCAATATTCTTTGCCAACACCATAATTCAAAAGCATTAATTCATCTTCAGTCTTCCTTATTCAATGTCTAGCTTTCACATGTTCATGAGGCAATTGAAAATACCATGACTTGGGTCAGGTGCACTTTAGCCCTCAAAGTAACATCTGTGCTTTTTGACACTTTTTACGGGTCTTTTGCAGCACATTTGCCCAGTGCAATACAGTGTGTGATTTCTTGACTGCTGCTTCCATTGGCGTTGACTACAGACCCAAATAAAATGAAATCGTTGACAGCTTCAATATTTTCTTCGTTTATCACAGAGTTGCTTATTGGTTCAGTTGTGAGGATTTTTATTTTCTTTATGTTGAGGTGAAATCCATACTGAAGGCTGCAGTCTTTGATCTTCATCAGCAAGTGCTTCAAGTTCTCCTCTCTTTCAGCAAGCAAGGTTGTGTCATCTGCATATCACAGGTTGTTAATGAGTCTTCCACCTCTTCTTCGTATAGTTCAGCTTCTCGAATTATTTGCTCAGCATACAGATTGAATAAGTATGGTGAGAGGATACAACCCTGATGCACACCTTTTCTAACTTTGAAACATGCAGTATTCCCTTATTCTGTTCAAAAGGCTGCCTCTTGGTCTATGTACAGGTTTCTCAGGAGCACGATTAAGTGTGCTGGAATTTCCATTCTTTGCAATGTTATCCATAATTTGTTAAAATCCATACAAT
This sequence comes from Loxodonta africana, assembly GCF_030014295.1. Taxonomy (NCBI): domain Eukaryota; kingdom Metazoa; phylum Chordata; class Mammalia; order Proboscidea; family Elephantidae; genus Loxodonta; species Loxodonta africana. The sequence goes on along the minus strand of NC_087361.1, from coordinate 25,121,794 downwards.
CAAAAGCCTTTGTGTAATCAATACAACAAATACTGGATTGTAATTGAAATGATGAGAAAAACATTCCTAGATGCAAGGTTTCATTATGTTTAGTAAGAATAAGGTGAATTTTTTTTTTTTTACTGGAAGAGGTCCCCGAAAAACAATTGACTGACAGATTTATTTCATATAGTATATGAACTATTTATATGTGCATTAATGCTTTTACTCTAGACAGAATAAAACAAAGTGAAAAAATACACAGCATTGCAAGAATGCATGGCCATGTACATTAGCAAAGTAAGAATAAAATGTTGAAATGTAGTGTTTCAAACAAACATTCTGTAAAACAAAATAAAAGAAGCATCATGATGAAGACTCAGAGGTATGGCAGCCCTCTAAGCAGTAATCAAAAAAGTACCTATTGAGTTCCTACACTGGACCAAGCACAGTACTCGGCATTGGAGTTAATGGTGGACAAAAGAAACTATCCCTGCCCTCATAGAGCTTTTAGTCAACAAGGAAGATAGCCATAAGGGAAATAATTATGTGTGTAATAAACACAATTCAATAAGAAAATGTAGGAAAAAAACCAACAACTAAATAATTGATTTTTTAATTTTTTTTTAAGTTAAAGAGAAAGAGGAACTGGTGTAAACACTTCATCATGTCCCAATAAAAAAAACAAACAAACTCATTGCCCTTGAGTCAATTCAAACTCATTGAATATTAGAATATTATCACACTCAGACACCTATCCAGGTAATAAAATATGAATTACATATACATACATATCTTCTATTCAATTAGGCAGAAACAAAAAACATGTATAAAAGAGCAAAAACAAGATTTGATAGACTTCCTGGTAGCACACTAAATACTAGAAAGTAGCACGATATTTCCAAAATTTTGAGGAAAAAAATATCTTGATCCAATATCTTTTTTATTCCTGTTCATTTTTGGTTTATATACCATTAAATGAATGGTGACCAGGAGAAAACAATTTAAAAAATAAGTGTTATCTGAGGGTTCAAATGCTCATAAAATTTTCTTTTCTCTGTACATTCCCTCTTTTAAATTACACAGGCCTCTGGAGATAATCCACAAGGGAAATTACATATTACTCTTTTGATTTAAGAATTTATTGTTTAAATTACCATCATTTCCTTCAATTATACATAATCCCTTGTATAGCAATCCATTTTTAAATGGCATATGGATATTAAGAAAATAAAATTCCGTAATATGTCATTTTATGTTCTGTATTTGTCTTTGGGTTTCTATTGCTTATCTATATATCTTTTTGATTAATGTAGAAATCTGCTTTAGAAATTTGAAATTCATTTTTTTCAGCTTACCCAGTAACGGCAAGTGGATTTTTGATGAATTGCTTCATGCAAATCAAATGGTAAAAGAAATGATTGGCTAATTATCCAAAAGAATTATATATTAATTTATTTTAAGAACTATAATTATAAAATAGACCAGAAAATTGTATCAACTTGTTAGCTAACACAATTTTTCTATTCGGAAGCCAAATAAAGGTGAGAAAACTGTTAAACAAGTAGATATTTATCAAATAGTATTGACGTTTTTATTTCTTTTGTTTTATTTATATGGTCCCCTGCCAAGCATTTTTTTTTTTTTTTTTTTTTCCGCCAGGCATGTAACAAAACAAATGCTCAACAAATATTTTTCATTGTTTTTTCTTTCAACTCAGTCACTTAGCGTTTGGAGTTTACATAAAGTTTCTGCAGTGATTGTCTCAGGTGTTAGCTGATGTAATAACAACCACAAAACTCTAAGAGTTTTGAAAGATGTTCTGTGTATGAGTTACAACCTGCCATCTCAAAGTGAAATGGCAGTCAAAACTGTTTTTGACAAACTTCATTGAGACTTAGTAAATTTTTAATGAACTTTTTGCTCTATAGACCGCAGAGATAATATGCTTGCTCTTTATGGAGCCTACAATTACTAAATAAAAACCAACCCTTGCCGTGGAGTCGATTCTGACTCATAGCAACCCTATAGGACAGAGTAGAACTGCCCTATATGGTTTCCAAGGAGCACTCGGTGGATTTGATCTACCAAATGTTTGGTTAACACCTGAGCTCTTAACTACTATGCCACCAGTGCTACACAGTTAATAAATAACAATAGTTAAAAATAGGAAACCAGGAAATTCTAAGAGGCATATGGTAGCATAATTAGTGATCCTTCCTTCCCTATCCATCACATAAAGTCATAAATGAACTCATCCTCTTTTTTGGCCAGTGTTAGAGTAAAAAACAAAAACAAAAAACAAACCTCTAAATCTTCTTCGTTTAGGTTTATAGATGACATTCAAAAACGGCAAATAAATTATTTATCATCAGCCCTAGGGTTACTGTCTGCCTTCGACATATATTGATAAAGGTCACTTTTTCTCTCATGTTTTCTTTCTTTCATTAGTTTTTCAGTTATCCCTGTAAAGTTAGTCACCTGAATTTATCCACACTATTTCTTGAAAGGATCAGACACACACAAATAATGATAAACTATGGGATCAAATTATGCTTTTCTATGAAATAAAACACTTCAATGGAGGAAAGCTGGTATACAAAATATAGTTGAAAATGGCCTGATACTAGTTAAGTTTTGTTAATATCTCAATAAAAATGAATTTACATTGCATTTTTTATTTCATGGTGAAAACTGCAACATAAATAACCTGATATAGAAGCACCAGAAGAAAATTTTAATTGCATCTTTATTTATTTGGTTAATTCACATTAGTATTTAAAAAAAAAAAATTATTTCTGTACTTACCTTCTTTTTGATCTTTAATCTCTTCTTTTGGACTCAGCAATATCAAGATTCCACAGAGTTGACTGCTTATGATTTCAGGGAGAGCTCAGATCCTTATGAAGTCTTCATATGAAGCTGAAACTGTAATTGTACATTATTTGAAGCCTTTAATTGGTGGATTTGGTAGTGATTATTACTACAGATCCAAAACACAGGCTATTGTGTTTTACTACTTTATATCAAGAGATACGGTATTCTAATTTAAATGGCTATCTATGCTGGAAAATAGAGGTACCATTTTTTTAATCTGTAAATCATTAGATAGAAAATAAACAAATCTCCACTTTTTTATGTTACCAGTTGCCATAGAATTGATTCCCACTCATGGTGACCCATCATGTGTCAGAGTAGAGGTGTATTCCACAGGGTTTTCAATGGCTGATTTTCAGAAACAGAAAGCTAGGCCTTTCTACCAATGTGCCTCTGGGCGGACTCAAGCCATCAACAATTTCCTTAGCAGCTGAGCTTGTTAACTGTTTGCAACACACATGGGAGTCTTCTCTTTTTAAAGGAATCATAAACTATTTAAATAGAGTAGGAACTTAGAAACAACCTATCTTCATCTACTTCCCAATTCCACACATTCTTATACAAATTCTCTAATATATGATAATGTACTATCTATTGGAGTACTTCCAGAGATGTTAGGCCATTAGTCTCTTTCAGCTGCTAATTTGAATTTGTTTCTTTATTCTGTAATTTTCCTCCCAACAAAATATGCCAGTTTGTTTCAACAAATACAGAGTGCTGTCCTAGACATAAATAATTAAAATAGATGTGCCCCTGTGTTTCTCTTTTCTAAGCTAGAAACCTGTAAATCAATAAATAGTTGTTCAGGTAATTTTTTTTTTTTTTTTTTCCCCAGACACCATCAATCTGGTCACACTCTCTGGTTTGACAACACTCTATTATAAATATGGAATCAAGGCTTAGTAATGGAAGTCTAGTTGTGTATGCTCATGGTGAATAATGTGTGGGATTATTACTTCCTTAGACTCGTTTAACTTAACCGTGGACCTTTATATTTTTTCTCTGTAGTATAATCGGTCACGTTATTTTGAGCCTGTTGTCTCAGTTTACCAAAGTCATTTTACTTTATGTGTTATTTCCAGTATATTATCCATATTTTTGCCAATTTGCTTTTTATTACGCCACCCAATTTATTGACAAAATAAGGTAGCGTCAAGGACAAAGTGCAAAGCTATATGATTATAGACCTCCATTGATCAGGACGTGGAGTCTCTGAAAAAGCAATAGTGCATATACATTTTTAAGGAGGTAATTTGGAGTTTTAATCTGATATTTGAATGGGGCTTGAGACTCCACTCCTCTAGTACTTGTAAGAACTGCTACTCAAAAAATAACACTGTCAAGATTAATTGGGCTGAATTTAAATTTATATCAATCCATTTTTATTTGATACAACTGTCTTTTAGGGTACGATTTTGGTATTATATTTAAAATCCACAGAAAGCAAAATCTTTGCTTAAAATGTTTCATGAAAAGGAAACATTAATTTGAATAAACTTTAAAAAGCAAAGCAAAACGAAAAGAGAAACTTGTATCTGTAACGTGTGAAAATATTTTAATTACCCCAGGAAAACATTTTTGAATGAATGCATCTGTTTACACATGTTTGATGAACTCATGACCTCTTAATCACAAGAATATACAGGAGAACACATTTTGCTGAATTTTATAATCTTCTTTCAGGAAGATACATCATGTCTTAGATATGAAAATCCTCAAATATCCTCAAAACTAATTTTTAATTTTAAATTAAAAATACATTGCTATTATTTTTAATTCAAAATGTACTTTGTCTCAGTAATAAAAACCAGACTTTGAGGCTAATCATTTTACACTTCTTTATTTGAAATCATTTTTTGTTGTTTCCGTAGTAACTGCTTTTTATCATAACACTTATCGTTTGTTTCCCTTCTACTCCTAACCTATAAATTCTATAAATTCGCGGACTAATTCTACCTTGCTCACCGTTACATCCCCAAACAGTAGCATGGTTTCTAGCATATTATTCATGCCCAATAACTATTTTTGATTGAATTACAGGACAATATGAAGGTACAAGATCTGGGAAACAGAAAGTTGAGAACTTCACCCATGTACTCCTTGACTTTGCCCACATTTCTCTTCTGAGAAAATATGGAGGGTAGACCAAACGATTTCTAAGGTGCAACTCACTCAGGTCTCGGGTTTGTATTATTTTATTTGTAGACCAAGAATCAGCATGCACTTAAAATATAAAGAACGCCCTTTCCCAAAAGACCTCATTAAATTTTAAGCCAGGCCTGATAGGCACAGAGGTTAGGAGAGCCCAGGTGCTGGCTTCAACACCACATCCTGTTCAACAATATCTCAGCTGCTTTCCACAAGGAAACGTACTACAGCCCTTCACACTCAGCTTCCCACAGCGGAGGGGCCACCATGCACTTCCTGGAGAATGAGTACAAATTCTGCAGTGGGCAGAGGAGCTGGCTCAATTCTATGGGAATTAGGAGTGGCGGCAGCCTCACTGTGTTTAGGGCACAATGGACTCTTTTAATTATACATCTCCAGGGCTTCCTTAGCTGCTAGGAGACCCCACTCAAGTGTTCATTGAAGGAAACCCTCTTGATTCAAAGATTCAGGATATGCGGATTTGAATACCCACTGCATCCTGCCCCCTGGTGCCACTCTAGCCCTCTGTTGCCTGCAGATGGCCTGGCCTGGCAAACACTCCCGTTGTTCAAAAGAAGATTAGCAGGTGTTAAAGACCACTGGCTCCTAATCACGGATTTTCCCGAATGTAATTAGAAAAAAGAACGAACATGGAAAAGGAAAGTTAAAGATAGAGAGTAAGCAGCTGCTTAAAGCATTTTTCGTAGGAAATAGACACTCATGGATTTTGGATGCACAGAGTCATTTAGAAGCCCTCCTGCCCCTCCTAAAAAGACAGGAGACTTCCTGTAAACTGAGCGTGAGACTTCACTTGCCAGCTCCCTTTGTCGTGCTGAATTGGCCTATTGTACATTTTCATAGGCTACTATTCATGCAAATATAAACTGGCAATGGAATAATCAACATAATTATTTTACATTTCAGTTGTCAGAATTGAATCTATGAGCGTGGATAACCAAGCGTAAGAAATGCAGTTATTCAGAACAGGTATCTTTATGTGGGTGTGTTTTATTTGAATCTGACTTATCTCAGGTTGTTAGAAGTGTTGTTTACAATTTTTTTGCCAGACCCAAGTAAAATACAAGTCATCTACACCTGATATTATTATGCCTTTTTTTTTTAACTTTTTAAAATATTATTAAGAATTGGTTTTCAATACTTTTTTTACAGGCATCAACGCACACTAGAAGTGTCTTTTATAAGAAGAATTGTTTTTCCTTGGCTTAGACTCAGGTCTATTTTCTAAAAGTAGCAATTATTTGTAGGACTCTTATATGATAGAGGAAACCCTGGTGGCATAGTGGTTAAGTGCTACGGCTGCTAACCAAGAGGTCAGCAGTTTGAATCTGCCAGGCGCTTCTTGGAAACTCTGTGGGGCAGTTCTACTCTGTCCTATAGGGTCGCTATGGGTCGGAATCGACTCAATGGCAGTGGGTTCGGTTATATAATAGAATGAGTAGGAAAAATAGCTTTTCAGAATCCATACTGTCCCCCACTGCTGGATCAATAGTCCTTAAGTATTCTTTTCACCATGCTGTTTATTGGCCTATTGTTCTCTAGTGACCGTGCCATCAAATTAGACTCATCTCTTTAGCCCCCTAACTTCTCTATAATCTGAACTGTTGCCAAGATTTTAACCTAAGTCCCAACACATTTCCAATATTATTCTTTGGCTGTAGTGAAATTTGTTTCTTTGCTATCTATTCCACACAGTATGGTCATATCCACCAAGATAATTTAAGAATGCCTCTGGCATACCTCAGAGAAAAATATGTCTTAATTTTTTATTCATAATGAAACATTTAAAATCAAACCAAATACATTTTCTTTCTGCCTAGTAAATGAATTTTGATTCTAGGACCATATATAAATACAATTAAGATAAATCAGTAAGAGATAGTCTACCTCCTTTCGAATATTTCCCCCTTAGAATTCATAACAGTATGTTCCAGAAACTGACCTTCTTTCACATACATAATATCTTATGCAGACTGAAAGTTAGTAACTCAAATGTCACCTGTTCACTTGGGGCAGCTCATATGACACAGTTAAATACATTGTATGCGTTACAGTTTTTATAAACTACACTTATAGGCACAAATTGCATTTTTCAGGAATTTAAACACTATTTTATAGTTGAAAACATGATACAATTTCCTGTGGAAAACATACTTTGTATTTGATGTCACTCATTTTGTAATTTCATACATTTCTTTAAGGAACATGTTGTATATCATTTCTCCATTTTCAATAAAAAGGGTCAATTTTGAAGTACATAGCAGATTCCAACCCTCCTTTGGGTGGGTAAATTTATTTTAATACTCATTTTTCTGATATTGTAGGTATATTTGTATTCATTTTATAGATAAGAATTCAAGTTCTAAGAGGTAAAGAAGATTACATATATTTGCGTCATTAATAAATGCCAAGGTCATGATTAACCCAGGTCTGTCTAACTCCAAAGGCTCTGCTCTTTTCAATGTGCTAACTTCATGAACATTATAAACTTTGGTTTTAAAACACAATTTACTTAATGTTGTCATTAGGTAGGTTTGACCTCAAGCATATTGAGCAGTACTACTTTGTATTTTAGGGCCCAACATCTACTTCTTAGTCTTCATTCTTTATGGGGAGAAATGCTATAGCCCCTGAAAAGGCAGCGTCACCCAGTGGTAAGTAAGAAGGGCCTTTTGAAATGAGAAGTCCTGTAAGTTAATTAAGCATCTCCCAGGGACACTCTGCATGCTCCACTGTCTAAAGGCATTATAGAGTATATTACTCGATCTTCTGAAAGCTCATTCATAATATTGGCTGGTAATATTTGCAAACCATATATGATGTAAGATGAAAATAACTTTTAAAAGAAGCATTTGGCTGAAACAAAATAGCATGCTCGAGATATTTAGACACTGTCAGAAGAAACATTTAAAGTAATAGATTAAATATATCTATTATAAATCACATGCTCTTTCCAACAGAGATTGCCAAAATGTACAGCCATTTTGCAGCTTCTACTGCACATTCAAAATTATCCACTGTGTTTCATATGACAAAGGATGACAAGTGTCATAGCTTTTCTCAAAGTGCACATACTCAAATTCGCTTTTCACAGAGATAGCTCAATAAAGCATGTGTCAGTCCACGTTAATATTGCATCTAAGGCAAACACTACCTCTCCGGAAATCTTACCTCTCTTAGGAAAATTACATAACTCATCATTATGACTATAACCCTTTTGAAGAACACACACCTACACGCACATATCAAACCAAGCCAAGCCCGTTGCTGTCGAGTCATTTCCAACTCATGGCAGCTCTCTCTCTCTATATATATGTACACATACGTTTGTGCAGTTGCTCTTGGTGTTTCTCTGTAAAACTGTTTAATGACTATCAAAGAATAGAAGACATAGGAAACACATTTTACCCTAAATACAGTTGAACTAAAAAAAGATACCTGCCTAGAATCTCCTTAGTTTGGATATAAAACATTTTATCTTTATTGAAACTAATAGAAAATATCTGTAACAAAACATTTAGAAAATCAAGAGCTGAAATGAGTCATTGATGAATCAATTTTATTGATCACAGTATCTGTAGTCAAAAATCTGTTGGCATATTGCATAAAGAGAAAAAGAAAATTTTTTTTTTTTTAATTTACTATGTAGCTAGTAAAAAAAAAAAAAAGCTCCAGTCAGCACTGACATCTCCCTGATTTCTGGCTTTCTATTTATTTTCGTGTTCATGAGTGCTGTTAGACCTTTTTAATAGCTATGAGGCTGACCTTATAAATATATTTCATTAAAGCTAATTCAATGCCAAGATCTCACAGTCTCAGGTAGTTGTACTGCTTCATTAGCCTTAATTACTCTCTTTTTTTCTTATTTATAATGACAACACATTTCAATAGACTCACAATAGTTTGTTTCTTTTTTTGTGGTTGTTGTTTCTTAACTCTGGAATAAAGGTCCTTGGTATTTCTCTTGGAAGAAAAATTAAATGAAATGATTCATTAAAAAAAAAAAACTGCAAGTAAAAGTCACACTTTTCAATAAATAATATGATGTAATCTTTCCGATGCTTATAGTAAATGTCATCTTGAATTTGTCTCTGTTAGTCAGAATCACGGTGCATTTAAATGTTCAGGTTCTGGAGTTACCACGTGGTTCTATTTCTTAGATTTATCATTTACTATCCTGACCTTGTGCAAGGTATTTAACCTTTCTGTGGATCATTTTCCCCTTTGCAAAGGAGTGAAGTATTAAAGGACTATTAAATGAGTTAATTTGAATTAAACTTATAGTCAAACCCAACCCATGGCTGTTGGGTCAATTCCAACTCATAGTGACCCTATAGGACAGAGTAGAACTGCCCCGTAGGGTTTCCAAGGAGCAGGTGGTGGGTTTGAATTGCTAACCTTTTGGTTAGCAGCCAAGTCCTTAACTACTGTACCACCAGGGCTCCAAATTTATAGTACTTTTGAAAAATATAAGCATTTGGTGTTTATTTTCTTACTTATTTTGTACACCTACTGGTTTCTTGAAGGAGAACCAAGAAGAAAAATTGGAATTTACTGGCTTAGTTCCTATACTAGAAAGCTGATTAAAGATTTTGTCAAAAACTTTCATTAAGGGTTGTCAAGAAATAGGTCCAGCAGTAGTGAACTGGACATGCTTTGGAAGTAGCACATCTTGATTCCTTTTGTATACACATCGTAAGCACATTGGTGAGTTGTGCTATGTATCATTCCGAGCACGTGCACGTCTACATCTTGATGAGATCTTTTTCATGCTCTAATCTTCAACATCAGAGAAGAGTCAGGCGTCAGATGTGGGGCTCCTGGGGCTGCTGAATAGAGCAGACTGGGATGTGCTACTAAGAGGGTAGAAGTACTGCCCTACAAATAAGAAGGTATGGCCTATACATGGAGATTAGTCTAAAGAAAAAGGACAGAAAGTGAATATCATTAAACAAAGAAATGTTAGTTCAAGAGTTCCCAATTCCTTTCCAGAATGAAGCAGAAAAGTAGAAACCAAGGGGCAACATCACCTGACAAAACAGTGTCTGGAGATTTAACAAAGATAAAATAATAACAGAAACAGTATTACCTAGATTCTTTGTATCTCATTATGAATCAGTCACTGTACTAAGAACTTGCTTTATATGCAATATATGAATTTATCTTTACAGCAAGCTTAGAAGATACACATTTTATATGTTCTAAAATCAAGTTCAGAGAAGGTAAATGGGAAAGGTAAGATTAAAATCCAAGTAAATATTGACTCTAAATGACCCAGGATAGTTTTGGACCACATAAGTAGGTAAAAAGCATGTCCAATTGGGCAGGTCAGTTTTCAATAATGCAGACTAACAGATGGAAAACACAGGAAGGTCAATAGGATAAGTCAATGTCAGGAAGAACTAACTGATGTCAGTGAGTGTATTAGTTCCCTGTTGCTGCTGTAACAAATAACCCCAAACAAATCAAAACAACACAAATTTATTGTTTTTCAAGTCTGGATGTCAAAAGCCTGAAATGGATCACACTAGTCTGAAATCAAGGTGTAGGCAGGATTGCATTCCTTTCTGGATCTCTAGGGGGAATCTATTTTCTTGCCTTTCCCAGTTTCTAGATTCTGCCAGCATTCCTTGGATCATGACCCCTTCCATCCTTAAGGCCAGCAGTAGTGAGTTAAGCCTTTCTCATATTGCATCATCCTGACATCGATTCTCCTGCCTCCTTTTTCCACCCCGTGATTACATTTGGCCCATGCCAGGATAATCTCCCTATTTTAAAGTCAACTGATTAGAAGTCTTAATTTTACCCATTACCTTAATTACTCTTTTCCATTTAACACAGCATATTCACAGATTCCAAGGATTAGGATGTGGATATCTCTGGGAGGTCTTTAATCTGACTACCACAGTAGGAAGACTCCAGGAAGCAGCTGTCAGGGCCCAGGCAAGGGAAAACTGAGATGCAAGGTTAAAATTCAACAATGACCATGACACACAGACCAGTGTAGCGTACCCCAAGGATTCCTCTATATTTCTCTGAAGTGAATTGCTACACTGTTACAGCTTTCCTTTGGGACCTAAACAAAAATGTGTACACCAGAAGCCAGCAAACAAGTTTTGTTGGGCCACATCAACACTTCCACATTCAGGTTTCTGGCTTTTTCTGTATGACTAAATCTGGCCAAATATAATTGTAATTCTTACAATCTGTTCCAGGTGAGTAGTGGCTGCCTCTTTTAGATGGGGCAGGCACGTCCCCTGAGTCCCTACCACTCCCATTGTTTATTGACACAGCAATATTCTGTCAACTGATTTTTGCATTTACATTTTCATTAAGGAAAGAAATAGGTTTTCAAGTGTGGAGCAATGAAAAGTAGATCCAAAAGGACATGTTTCTCAAGAAAAATATCAGTGCATTTTCTAAGAATAAATGAAAGCACACCTAACAGCCAACCTGCTTCACTCATTTATATTACCTACTTGTCCTCTAGAGAGTTTTCAGTTTGAGGCTCTGGTTCTCTTTGTGGTGAGTGAATAGGAATGCCTCATGGGGAGTTAGGATAAGATATTGTGACACACTCTACCTGGTAGTGATCTGTTTTTTCCAACTTTAGAACAGTTTTATGAGAATGACCAGGTGACGAATTTAGATGGACATTTTACCCAGAATGGTAGAACTGAATAAGTTTTATCAAATATTTACTGTGAGGGAACCACACTACAATTCTCTTCAGAGTTTTCAATACTCTTTTAAATGTTCTTAAAATTGTGTTTTTTAAGATAAAAGGGATGTGGGGTCAAAAGCTAGACTATAATCTTGAAAATATAGCCAAGGGATATGCTTAATGAGTGAATTTAAGAATTTGATGCAAATTAGAAGTGAAACTAATACTAACCATCAGGAAATAAAGACCAAAATTAAGAAAGGTGAAGAAATAGATTACAAATAATTTCATTAAAAAGAAATCCATCACAAGGAGTCATGCTACTGACTGTTAGGTATATAGTTTTATCATAATATTCATGCATTCACTTTTTTAAGCATTCATTCATTCATGATTTGTTGAGTATGCTGTAGTATATATAGATTAATATAGAAAATTTTATATATATGCTATGTTAGTATTTATAATATATATTAATACAGAATCAGTATATAGATTAATAATATACAGTCTGTAAGATCAAATATTTCATAATCAAATAGAGGAAACAAACATATTATCTGCTTGATGACAAAATCAGTTTACACACTTCGGAGCCTCCTGAAATCCAAATCTTATTATTCTGTCTTTAGTCTGAAAATTTCTCGATTTAGTGTTTAGTCTTGAATAATAGTTGAGTATCATATTGTACATCTTCGGTTCTTTTCCTTTATCACAAGATAATAGTCTATTTTCTTTTGGCAATTATTGTCATTGAAGTCTGCTTTAAGTCAAACTCAAATTCTCTTTAACATATGTCTTTTTTCTAAGGTTGCTTTTGAGTGCTCTTTTTTCCTTGAAATTTTTCCGTAAGTGAAAAGATGTGGATTTGTTCTTATTTAAACATTTTTTGGGCAGTCTATACTACTTTCCATCTGAAGCCATATTTCTTTCCTCAAGGATTTAAAATTCTTAGTAATTATCTCCTTAAATATTACCTCTGCCTCCCCTTCTCTTTCTCCTGTCTGCAAATTCTAATTAATAAGTAGTAGACTTTCTTCTTTTTCACTGTATTCTTAATCTTTCTTTAACATTTTCCACATCTATATCTCCCTATATTTCATTCTGGGTGATATAGCCATTGAGGACACTCATTCATTTTGTGACTGTAATTAAAAACCACTCGGATATTAATTGCAATGACCACATTGTTTTTTGTTCTTTTCCAAAGGTACTTATTTTTATTTCATGCTCTCCTATTCTTTTTGTTGATTTATATATATTATTACAACTCTTGAATGATTTTAAGCACATCACTGTTGTGCCATTTTTCAAATGGTTCCATTGTTTCCCATTTTTTGGAGGCAAATACCCATTTTTTGGTTTTTTCCATTAACTGTATCTTCTTCAGTGTGGTTTTTTTGTTATTTTTTTCCTAAGTGATATTGTTAGTCTTCGTCAATTAGGCTTATTTTCTACGGGAATGACCTCATCTCTGGGTTGTGAAAGCTTTTGGACAGATAATTTTTGTTTACTTCTTCAAGAGCCCTAGAGATATAAATGGTTTCATTTCATGTTAATTTCTTGGCTTGGGTTCTTGCCTCATACTGGTAATATTAATCTGGAACCTGCAACACTGCATAACACAGGACTAAGTCTTCAATTACTCATCCGTGATTTATTTCCCCAATAGAAGGCTATGACAGATGTCAAATGTCCCTTTTGTTCACCTGGCCCCAGGCAGAGTTTTACAAGTTGCTTTTCATTGATAGGACAGCTTTTCAGAGCTACAGTTGAGTGGCCAAGGCCTGACAACCACTTGCCAAACTGAAGACTCATGTTCTGTCTTGGAATTGATCCAACAGGCTTAGATTCAGGTCCAAGATCCATAGGGGCCTCCCAAGTATCAGCACTTGTCTGATACTGATTTTTCTCTTTGTTTTCAAAGCTGTGCATTTCTATTTCTTTTCTCTGAAAATATATTTAAACCTTTTGTCATAAATTTCTAAGCATTTTATGTTCTGAAAGAGATAACCCCATTGCCATCAAGTCAATTCTGACTCATAGCAGTCCTATAGGGCACAGTCAAACTGCCCCACAGAGTTTGCAAGGAGAAACTGGTGGATTTGAACTGCCAACGTTTTGGTTAGCAGCTGAGTTTTTAACCACTGCACCACCAGGGCTCCTAAACAGATAAATCACAGAATACAAATCACCCTTTTTTCTAAAGTATCAAATCCTATATTTTTTACTAATTTTTGTACTTGCATCAACTGCTTCAAATTTCTTCTAGCAATTAAATTGGGGTTTAATTTATATACTACCATTGTATTATCTTGAAAGAGGTAAGATAACTCAAGAAAGGACAGTTACTTTCCTATAGTCCTGACATGTGTCTATTAACTGTGTTTTCATGTACCTGGAAGCAAATAAATACACCTACTTCTCACTTATCAAATATCTTGTCTGACATTTTGCATTTAAGACAATAGCAAAAAAATCTACTATTTGACTATTTTGCACATTAAAGATGTATGCCTGGCAGTAACAAACACTGAGGTGTGAAGCAAGAGTAATGCTGGCTCTGATGGTTAAATTTATGTGTCAATTTGGCTGGGCCATGATTCCTAGTGGTTTGGTAGTTTTGTAACAATGTAATTTGGAAGTTATGTAATGATGTAATTTGGAGGTCATGTAATAATGTAATTCGGAGCCTATGTAATGATGTAGTCATCCTACATTTTGTGTTCTGTTGTAGTCATCCTCCATTTTCTCGTAACACTAATTTTTGCACAATGATCTAGTCTTTGGAAACTAACCATGTCTATCAGTGAAGAGTGGGTGTATTGGTACAAATCCCTTTTGTACTCTAAGATATTGTGAAATTTGCTTTGATACTTCCAGACCAATAGAATACTAAAAAATTAATAGTTAATGAAGTTACTCTAGATGACGTAAGAACAAGATTACGCTAGTTTACGAATCGAAAAGAGAAATATGAACTCTCTTTCTAAAGAAGAATGTATGTGTATAAACCTTGGTGGCATAGTGGTTAAGAACTATGGTTGCTAACCAAAAGGTCGGCAGTTCAAATCTATCCAGTGCTCCTTGGAAGCTCTATGGGGCAGTTTTACTCTGTCCTACAGGGTCACTATGAGTAGGAATCTACTGATGGCAGCAGGATTTATATAAATGTATATGTATCCTAAAACGATTATAATGGAATAGTTTTAATTCTCGGGGGGGCTTTGGAAGCATTGAAGAGGTATTGCATTTGTGTCATTGCAGAGCTTTCCCTCAATTTCACGTTTAATCCATTATTTAAGAAAATGGTTCTCATTTCGAAGCAATGATGTCTATCATATAATTAAACTAAGTTCCACATAGTCAAAGTATGAGATGATTTA
Organism: Loxodonta africana; assembly: GCF_030014295.1. Classification (NCBI taxonomy): domain Eukaryota; kingdom Metazoa; phylum Chordata; class Mammalia; order Proboscidea; family Elephantidae; genus Loxodonta; species Loxodonta africana. The sequence continues at coordinate 25,106,722 of NC_087361.1, read as the reverse complement.
AGTCAAGTGTACTGACAGTTAAATGTATTATATGTTTTTTAAAGTAAGAGTATTTTTTTTTTCTTCCTCTTTCTACTTTCCCACAAGTTTAGGCAAGATTAAAGGCTCCTAGAAAGCACTCAGGAAGCTAATTGGAAGAACTATAAAGTGAACCAAATCCAACTTTCTTACTAAGTTAGAAGTAGTCAAATCTCTCCATCTGGAGAAAAGATTGAAGGCTAAGTAGGAGGATCCTGAAGAGCTCTTGACACCAGGGTGCCCTCAAGCTCCAAGGTCTAACGCTGGATTCATGTATGGAGGTATGAATGTAAGACAGCAACAAAAAAGATATTTTACCACCCAAGAAAATCTTCTGTGTCACTTGATGCACATACTTTTTATGTAACCCTAGGTGCTTTGATGCACAGAAAAAGTTCCAGCTGATTTCTAGGCTATGTCTTCTTCAAATCTGGAGAAAATAGAGGATTAAATCAAGCAGTTAAAAATTGACTGAAATAAATATACACACATACACGGTTATTTGGATTTCTTTAACTCTGGCTCTAATCGTGCATAATTATACACTTCTGGTGATTAGAATACCATTGAGCTATTTTTTAAGTTTTATTTATATAGAAAAACTGTCTTTAAAAGAAATCTATAGATTTTCATCCCATTAATCAAATAGTTATTTGCATTTTATTCTTGATGATTTTCAGTCATCACATCTGCCTCAGTTATCTGGTTGTCTAGTACCACAGATATGCAGAAATACCACAAGTGGATGGCTTTAACACAAAAAAACTTATTCTCTCACAATTTAGGAGGCTAGACGTCTGAATTCAGGGCACCAGCTCCAGGGGAAGGCTTTCTCTCTCTGTTGGTTCCAGATGAATGTCCTTGTCATCAGTCTTTCCTGGTCTAGGAGCTTCTCTGTGCAGCGACCCTGGGTCCAAAGGATACACTCATCTCCTGGTTTTTCTTGCTTGGTGATAATGAGGTCCCTCACCTCTGCTCACTTTTCTTTTTTATATCTCAAAAGAGGTTGCCTCGAGATACAACCTAATCCTGTAGATTGTATCCTGCCTCATTAACATAAATGCCTCTAATTCTGCCTCATTAACATCATAGAGGTTAGGATTTACAACATATAGGATAATTACATAAGATCACAAAAGGAGGACAACTACACAATACTGGGAAACATTGCCCAACCAAGTTGACACATATTTTGGGAGGACTCAGTTGAATCTATGACAACATCTATTTTATATATTTATATATATATATTATATATTTTTTTTTATATAATAACAGCATCTCATGTAGGCATATAAACTCACTCTTTGATAAACTTGATTAGTTCATGACCCTTTTGAACCCAATTTTCTTATTTATAATTGAATACTGTCAATACCTGTACCAAAAGACTATTGTGAAAATAAAATGAGACAGTATTTTTTTATGGGATAGAGCTTGACGTGTGGCAAATTCAAGTTTTGCATTTTGGAACTTTTTTTTCTGAGTATTTTCCATCCATGGTTGGTTGAATCCATGGATCTAGACCAGTGGATATGGAGAGTCAAACTGAAGTTTGTATTATTACAGGTGGATTTAAAGCCTAGTACTTTTATTGGTTTTATAGCACACCATGATGAGTCTTGTGATATGGGATGCAGAGTGGCATGGGATTGTGCCAAACAGGAACTTTGTGTGAAGTGTGATGAGGCACCCAGAAACATGGCAAAGACTGGCCTTTATGAAAAGCCTCCAAGGTAAAGAGACTGTTAAACAGAAACTTGATGGCAAGTAGAGTTTGCCTAATAGCAAACAAAGGGCAAAAGAGAAATTCACACAAAAGAAACAACTGCTCAAAAGAAAGCGTGAAAAAACAAAGTGAGTCTCTTTAAGAGTTTCCATGTGGTCAGAGTCCAGACAGCTTCATAGAGACAAGTGAACAATGAGATTAGAGGGGTGGGCAAGAGGAATATCAGGAAGAAGCTCATAGGCCATATAGAGAAATTAGTGTTTTGCTCTTAAAAGAATTTAAACAAAAGTATGACAAGATAAGACTTTTAACTTATAAAAAGGCTGCTTTAGCTGCAAAGTAGAGATGTTAGATTGAAGAGGAACAAATCTAGAGCCAAGAAGTAACAGGGTTTGGAATAATCCTGGTAAGAAGTAACAGTGGCATGAACCAAGGTAATGGCAGTAGAGACGGCACTTGTGTTCTTACCATGAGGTGAGGGAAAAAGAAAAGGCTCTGTCTTGTGTGGTGATACCATTCACAAACCAAGTTTCATAAGGATAAAAGGAGATGTATGATTAATATACTATATTAACTTGAATTATATTTTGGTGGGTAGTAAAAGAAGACTCTAAAATCAGTGACTTAAACAGGACAGAAGTTTGTCTCACATAAAAGTTCAGTTATGCATCCATGGCTGATTGACTTCTCAGGAACTAAGGCTATTTCAATAGCATTGCTCTGCCTACATGGCCTCAATTCTCAGATGTAGCTTATAATCTAGTATAGTTTATCCAGCTCCAGCTGTAATATCTGCACTCCAGACAGCTAGAAAAAGAAAAAGGGAAGGGAAAACCTTGTGTCTGCTGTTTAAAGACTCTTTCAGGAAGTCGCACACTGTTTCTGCTTCCATCTCATTGGCCAATATTTAATAACAACGCCACACTTACCTGCAAGGGTGGCTGGAGAATGTAGAGTTTATTCTGATTGGCTATGTGTTTAGAAACATTTTGAATATTTTATTACTGAGGAACAAAGGGCAACTAGCTATCTCTGCCACAGCTAATGACTTCGATGGAGTTTGACATCTTGTGGAAATCCTGGGCAAGATTTCCCAAGGTGGGTGAGCATGTGGGATAAGAGATCAGAGAGAGATCTGGGTTGGAGATAACGGTTTAAAGAACAAGAGTTAAAGCGATGACAAAAAGTATATACAGTGAGAAGAATGCTATTGATAATACTAGAGAGATATTTACTGACTCTCTTGGTCATCTGTACTGCTCTAACAGAAACACCACAAGTGGATGGCTTTAACAAACAGAAATGTATTCTCTCACGTTTTAGTAGGCTAGATGTTCAAATTCAGGGTGTCAGCTCCAGGGGAAGGCTTTTTCTGTTGACTTTGGAGGAAGGTCTTTGTCATCAATCTTCCCTAGGAACCTACCTGTGTAGAAAGCTGGGGTCCAAAGGATGCACTCTGCTGCACTGCTTTCTTGGTGGTAAGAGGTCCCCAACTCTCTGCTCACTTCCCTTTCACATCTTGAGAGATAAGAGGTGGTGCAGGCCACACCCCAGGGAAACTCCCTTTACACTGGATCAGGGATATGACCTGGGTAAAAGTGTTACATCCACCCTAAACCTCTTTAACATAATCTAATCTTGCCTCATTAACCACAGGCAGAGATTAGAATTTACAGCACAGGAAAATTACAATCACAAAATGGAGGACAACTATACAATACTGGGAATCATGGCCTAACCAAGTTGATACATTTTTGAGGGACATAATTCAATCCATGACACTGACCAGTATCTTCTTTGAAATTGTCCCCTTTCTTAATGTCTGGATCTCTGTACTTTGCTGGTTCTCTTAGCTTATTTTTCTTAAATTATGTTTTGGCTTGTTGAAAGTGGTTGTCCCAGAACCTACAGTGCTTAACTCTTTAATCTTCAGTTACACTCATTCTGGTAGTGTGTATACTCAAGTGGATTTAACTACCATCAATATGCTGATGACTCTCTGATTTATATCCCCATTGCTATGATCCTCTCTTCAGAGGATATTTAACATCTGCCTAGGATATTTCTATTCAGATCCTTCATCTGCATCTGAAATCTAACTTTCCTTTTAAAAAGTCTCCACCTCTGTCTCAGCACATAGCGTTATTCCCCTGAGGTACTTGAAGAGCCACACCAATTTTCATTGTCTTCGTGCTTCAAATAATTGTAATATTTTCTTAGAGGTTAATTGTTTTGTCTTACCAAATAAGTCAAAAGTCCTGTGCAAAGAATTATGCCTCGTGTCTTTGTAGCCTTTGTCATATTGAGTACGTAGCTGGCGTATTACACAAAATAAATGCTGATGATAAGAAAATAAAACGATGCACACACGGATCCTACAAGGTGGTGTAAAAAAGAACTATTTGTTACATTTACCATTTAAAATCACTGGACATTAAAAAAAAAGTAGTATAAAAGTATGAAATGTTTATTTTAATAACTAGTCTTTTTTTCCAGTAAATTGGCAATACCTCATACATGTGTAAGTAGTACTCTCCAACCTATAGGAATTTCACCCACATAGGAAAATGACGCTTTGTATTGCTAGCCAGAGCAAGTCCATTATCCTAACACCTTATCTGGCATTCAAAGTCACACCAATTCATTTTATATCAATATAAAAAAAAATCACTCTTCATTATTCTATCTCTAAACAAGTACTGCACATGTACAAGTCACTGCATAAGAACCTAGCAAGAACCTCTAAGATATAAGAATCAGTTCTTTTCAAAGAGCTTTCAAATGAAAATGAGAACAAGGTATACACACAAAACCTGATCTTTTTGTGCTGATAGGAGCACAGAAAATAAGTAAGAAAAAAAAAATGACCAAAAGAGTAATCTCAGTGGTTTAGGAAAGATTGAGCGAAGAATGGGAGGCAGGACCTGAACCCTAAAACTCCTGTGTGACTGGAATTGAGAGACTGTCGTTCCAAGAGGGACAAATTATGAGAATGGGAATGTGAGCACAGAAAAGGAACCTAATATGGAAGACAGTGACTAAATTAATATAGGAAAGTCATGCCCAACCTTCTATTAATCAGTCTTTACAAAGGACAGCAGTTTTCCAAATAGTAATCCTTTTATTATTATGTCAGTAACTATGTCTTTTAAAGGGGGTAGCTCAATCCATCTATCAGATTCTATAGAAGTTTTTTAAAGAAATAACATATTATGCATTAAAAAGTTTTCTTAAACATATAGTCTAAATTGTGCACATTATTTAACATTCTACTGCATCACTTTGCAAGGAAATTAGGATATAAAACTTTAAAAATATTTTCATTGCCTGATTGTGTAGCATCAGAGAAAAATATGATGGCATGTACTAAATATAGTGAGTAAAAATAAATATATAGTCAGTGCACATCACAAATATTTAATTATATAAGGGGGCCATGCAAAGTAATAAATACCTTTTAACTGGAAAAATTAAAGATATTGTCAGGCAAATTTCATTATTAGTTAATTCCTCATGACTCTATGGCAAAATCAGCTACTCATGTGGAACGTCTATTAACTTTAGCAGGTGTTATGCATAACTAGCTTAGGGCAGATTTTAGTCTACCGAGTACAAGTATAACTCTTAAAATGATAAGCCCAGGTGGAACTCCTTGCCATATTAAAAGAGATTTATCAAAATTAATTAGAAATTTCTTAAAAGGACTCCAGAGTCCAAAGATTGTTTTCTTTTCCCCTGGTTCGAACCAAACCACAAGCACACACGTATATATATGTAATATAAAAACGTGCAATTCATTTCTAAGCAGTCAGGTATTTCTATTCCTATTTGACCATAAAGTTCTCCAGAGCTAATCTCAGCTGAAATTTATTCAGGCTTTTTGAGGCTTTGAAAACCTCACAATTTCAGTGGCAGTTGCTATAGATGTTCCTATCAAATCTCAGCATCCAACATTGTAGCTTTGCTCCTCAGAATTATTAAAGAGTTTTGTTCAAACATGAAAAAAGGGTCAGCATGCTTGGAGTTAAGCAGCTTTTGTTATTGTCTTGGTCCCATGTTTAATCTGGAAAGACATTAACAACACTTGCTATACCAGAAAGGTGTATGGAAGATCAACAATACAACAAAAGAGATAGGTTTTATATGCAGCCAGGCATACGTAATAGACCAGCTCTTTGCTCAGTGACATAATTAAATTCACCCTCTTACATCTTCTAAAAAATGTAACAATTATTCAGTTGTTCTATCATATATCTTCTGTTGCTAGGAGTTAACATATCTAGTAGATGTTAACTAGTCGTAAGATACTTTGATAGGAGCTTGGATCAATAAAAGAAATATAATGTATAAACTATGTTTTCTAGAAGCTTAAAGATGGGTGGGAAAATAAGACAAATAAGTGGATAGCTCCACTGTTATGCGGCATGGTATAGTACAGCATGAGAGGAACGGAAAAAAACTTTGATGGTTATACTGTGCAGGCAGAGATATGAAATCTTGATTATATTTGCTCTAGAATAATTAAATTCCATTAATTCAACGACAATCCTGACTATTTGTTATTTCATAAATTTTGTTCACTTTGATATTAACTGTCTAGATTATACATTAGAGGAAACATTTTAAGGACAATTGTTTTATAAATCTGAGGTAAAGAGAGCAAATAAATAATTCCTTTAAATAGCTTAGGCATTTTCTCTAGCATTTATAAATCTAGGTTCCAAAAGAAAAAAACAATGCAACCTGTTTTTAATTCAGTCATCTTCATTTATTGTGTAACATCTTCAGAGCTGCTATGCCTTAATGTCAACTTATTTTTCAGGGGAAGAGAAGGGTTGAACTATTCTATTAATGATAAAACAACTATGATTATTTTGCATTTTTTAAAAGCGCATACAAATCTTATAATCTCTGCCTACACCCATCAGAACAATTGCCTTCCAATGTAATTATATTCAAAATGCAAGCGAGATAATAAGTATCTTGGAATTTAACTTGATAAATATTCATTTGCCTTATAGGGAAAAGAGATGAACATTCTCATATAATTAGCTGCATATTTTTAAACTATGCTTTTATTGAGGTTTTTTGAGGTATGTTTTATTATGTATGCAAATCTGCTAATTTATGTATAGGTGAGGAGGATGGAGAAAGTGTGGAATCAGAAATACTCATTTCCATTCTGCCCTCTTTCTGGGGAATAAGTTTCCTAATTATAATGGAGAAATCATTTCTTCTACACAGCTCAGATTCTTTGCTTTATGGAACCTAAGCCAGTCAGAGCCCTTAATTATAAAACCAGACTTATCTTCCTAAATCGCTATAGAAAATCCTTGCCTTTTCCCTTACATTACAACCTTAGGAGATGACTCAGGGGGCACATAGCTTCTTCACGGCTTTAAGGCTCACAAAAATCAAGCAGGTTTGTAGAGATTTGCTGGTTGACTAAGTCATACATTGACTGACCCAGAGCACGACCACTAAGAGATTTATTCTCCTCCCCAACAGGGTGAAGATTTTATATACGTTAATCCACACCTTGCATTTTCCAAGTGTCAACAGTTTAAAATTGTGTTTGTACATATTAACACAGATGATCTTTCAAGTACCCCTGTGACATTTGTATGGCAATTCGCAGAGGAAGATACTAAATGGTTAAGTGATTTGCCTGAGAATTCCACAACTGCAATAAAAGAAATGAGACCCCAAATCCAGTGCTTTTCAATGTTTTGTTGTTGTTTTTTTTTTTTCTTTCTAGCACTACTACTCTGAAGTGTTCTGTGAGAAAATTGCTTTCATAAAAATTAGATCTGCAATTAATCCCTTTCTGGGGAAATTATAAAAAAAAGTGGTTTCATGGGGAGGAAGTGAGTAATTTTCTTTTTGATTTCTACATCCCCACTTTCCATGAACTCTGCAGTTACCTCAGTTTATCGTGTTATTTTGTGTTTCACTAGTCCTCATGTTTTATTTCCATTTCCTTTCAGAGTTATAGATTATGACATCTGTAACATGACCAAAATTTGATTGGAGTGATCATTAATAAAACAAATCAACAGACATGATGCATGCATATGTTATGATAACATTTATGCCTACATTATATTTCAAGAGATTGAACTATTCATAAAAGAAGTAAATAGAAATGATGCATGCATATATTATTAATCAGTTTTAGTCCTTAAATTATAATTTAAAGAATGCGCAGCAGGATATTCTAATAAGCTCTTTTTTCCTTGAAGAAATAGGCTTTTATCTCCAAGTAGCACCATTTCACGGCGGCAACTTAAATTCTCTCTACCCTGAGTGGATAGAAAACTAGTCGCAGAAAGAGGATTCCACTCCCCTATTATAAAGTGTCTGATTTCAGAGGATTGCACGCTCAAATTCCAAGCTTAAGCCCAGAGAATGTCGGCTTTTACTTTTAATGAAAAAGTCCTTAGAAACACTTGTTTGTAGTGGCGGCGAAAAACAGATGGCACTAAAAATATTTTATTTCTGCAGAGCTGAGATCCACACATGCGTAACTCTACCCTTGTATCCAGAAAATGATAGGTCCTATTCTGTTTGCAACTTAATAACACCCCCCATCCACTCTGCGGCACTCTGAGCACTGGAACGGGCTTCAGGCTCCCTTTTTCAGGCTGCAGTTGACCAGGCTTCGGTCAGGCCCCTGGAGGCAGTGAGAGTCCAGGTCGAGATAAATGGAAACATTTTCAAACCTTGAGTTCCAGTCAGAGTAAACAACAACCAACAAGAGTCTTCAAATTAGCAGTCTTCAGGGTGGGAAAGAATACCCTTGAAAAGTGAGACTTCATTCCGACTCCTACTTGGATTTGCTTCATTTTCTCTGACATTCTCACGCAGCCTGCAGTGACATCTGGGTGCTGCAGCGGAAACAGTGGTCCCGGAACTGAACAAATTGCAGAGCCCGAGCGTAGCAACCCGGCTGCATTAGGTGGACCTCGGGAGATGGCTGCTGCTATTACAGTTATTATCACGATTTGCTGTTAAAAGTCATCTCTCTCGAATGCTGTACACGGAAAAAACAAGCTGAATTCCTCCATCTGAATTTGAATAACACTGAAGACTTTGACTTCTTCCTTTCTTTTTTACATTCAAACCTTGTTACGAATTCACATTTCTCACATAAACCTTTTTGGATTACTGTACTTGTTTTTATCCACTTCTAGTTTTTATTTTGGAGAAGCCTAATGGTGCAGAAAAGCACAGTGGAAGAAAATTATTCCAAACCCTACCAGCGAGAGAGATCCACTCCTAACATTTTTTATTTTATTTCTGTTTTCTCAAAGGGTTTAACTAAACAGCATTTTCAGCTTGGGATTTTTCTTTATTTAAAGAAATACATTTGAAACTTTGAACTTTATTCTGCAGATCATTTATATATATATATGTGTATATATATATATAATCCTTCTTCATTGAGTTAATTCTGACCCGCAGCGACCCTATACGACAGAGTAGAACTGCCCCAGAGGATTTCCGAGGAGACACTGGTGGATTTCAACTGCCAGCCTTTTGGTTAGCAGACCTATCACTTAACCACTGCACCACCAGGGCTATATACATGTGTGGGTGTATGCGTGTGTGGGTATACATATATATATATACCCACACACATATACACGTATATACATATTTGGTAAAAAAAAAAAAAAAAAAGAATGGATTTTGGGACCCTATTAAATGGTATAGTAATTACAGTAATATCAGAAGAATTTAATAAGGCATTTACCTATTACCTATAGGCAGTCTCCTAGCACTGATAACAAGTCTCTATTGCTCTGCAGCTTCATGAGTTATTTTACACTACATAAGATAAAATGTTCATCTCTCTTTTTCTTCCTTTGATAAGGCCACATAAAACTATATTAAATAATCCTTAAATCACTACATTAATAAGTTGAAACCACCTTGAAACAACCTTACTCTCTTGGCACTTGCTGGGTATTTCTATTTCTCTTCCTCCTTTTCTCCAATAAAACGGCAGTATTCTCTGTGGAAAGGAGAAGCCTATAAACAATAAGAGAAGCTTAAGAACAAGATGCTTTATCTATTTCCGTAGTAGGACTCATGATTAGCTACAGAAAAACAAAGAAAAAATCTGGGCCTCTATGTGAGATCCTGGAAACCCTGCTGGCGTAGTGATTAAGTGCTACGGCTGCTAACCAAAGGGTTGGCAGTTCGAATCCACAGGCACTCCTTGGAAACTGTATGGGGCAGTTCTTCTCCATCCTATAGGGTCGCTATGAGTCTGAGTCGACTCGACAGCACTGGTTTTATGTGAGATCCAGTCTTGGCCGGCCACATTCTTGTGGAAAATGTAATTTCCATACTGAAGTTTCCAGTGTCAGTGACAAGCTATAAATTAACCTGGGTATGTAGCAAAGACAGACAGCATGTGCAAGTAACAAGGAAAGAATAAGTTTATTCATCATGAGTAGTTGTCATCCTGAACACATTAGTCCACTCTCATTAGAAGGTTCCCATTAGCTGTTCCCCTGGAGTTCCCTTTCCTTGGAAATCCACATGGCTCACGCCCTCACGGCCTTCAGGTCTCTGCCCGAATGTTGCCTTCTCTGTAAGGCCTTCTCAGCACCCTGTATAAAATCACATCGCCCTTTGCTTTATCACTTCCTATCAACCGTTCCTGGTAAAGTCTTTCCCTAATCACTTAAATCTATCTGATCAACACTATCTTTACCTTGTTTATTGTTCCTTCCCAGAAAAAATTTATAAGGGCAAATATTTTTGTCTTTTTTGTCCAATGCTATACGCTCAGAATTTAGAAAAGTATCTGAGCCATAAACAAACAAACAAAAAATCTGTTGCCACCCAGTAGATTGCAACTCATAGCAACCCTATAGGACAGAGTAGAACTGCCTCATGTGGCTTCCAGGGAGAGGCTGGTGAATTTGAACTGCCAACCTTTTGGTTAGCAGCTGAGTTCTTAACCACTCCACCACCAGCATTCCCATTTAATAAATGGTTATGGAACGACTGAATAAATAAATTAGATTTTATACACCACCTCTTTGAATACATATCTACAGTTGCTTTGGTAATATTGATGCAAAAGTGCTAAATGTAATTTTTTAATTTTTTTTCTTTTTTGGTAGAATTTTGATTAGCTAAAAATCAACAATGACATTTCTAATATGTTCTTCTCACAATGTAAGTCCTATAATATCCTCTAAATGATTCTCTATGTTCCTTTGTTATAGATTCTTAAAGACCAAGGTACATATTTGGGTATTCGTCCCGTAACACAGAAGAAATAGGTTAAATAAATTATCCCATATTCTTCTTATAAATTCATTACATATACCTTCAAATATCCATTAATTTACCAGAGAAAGTAACCACTTTGTTCCTCCTAAAACTAAAATTTTAGCTGTCAGTCTAGTCATTTAATCTCATTACTACCAGATAAATCATAGGAATGAAAATAAACAACTATGATATAAAACAAAAGCTAACATGCACTGAGTTTTAGGTAGGCACTTTACCTATATCCACTCCTTTAACCCACACACCACACTACACTACATTAGGTAATGCTATTATTATTCCCATTTCACAGATGAATAAAGAAGTTAAGGGAGATGAGTTTCACCTAAAGTACCAAAGTGCACAAGAGGCAGACTGATGATTTGAACCCATGTGTCTAATTGCTTAAATTCAGTCTTGCTCATCAGGAACTATATATCTCAAGTGGCTATTATTGTTTAATGTATTTAATTCACCCATCATCTGTAGGACGTAGGTATATGACAGGTGAAACTAAGAATTTGGGGACATTAATTTGCACAAAATTACATAGTTGAGTCTGCTTTAGCTCTTGTGTTCTATCCACTGCATCTCATTAACTCTAAAGGGAAGAAACGGCTTCTGACACAATCACAACTTTGTGCTCCGCCTGAAAACCGAGGGAGAAAAGATTTCTTTAATTGCATTCTGCAAAACCCTCTGCCCCACTGGTGTTTCTATACAGTGTTGGGATGTGACATTAGTGCTATTAAAACGTCAGCAGGGAACGTAATCCCTCTGTTATTCACAACGGCTATGAACAGTCCATAGGTGTGAGGACTGGGCCCCAGGAGTGAGTACTTTGTTTCCATTTTGCAGGAGTTGGGGCCAGAAGTCACTATTGTATTCCTAAGCTGCAGAGAGAAAAGAAATATACTTGTTTGACCTGGATGCAATCTTACTGTTCATTACAGTTAGATTTGTGTTGACTTTTTCAAGGAAAAATGGCACACTGTGGGGAACATTATTTTTAGAATCATGTATTATGAATCCTTTACTGACCTCAGGTAGATGCTCAAAGCCTTGGTGAATCAGTGATATTCCATGAAGTTAATGCAGCTTTTGGCAGCAGTAAATAATTCATGCTTTGTTTTAATAGTTCCATTTTAGTATGAATATTCATAGCGTATACGATGTGAAAAAAGAATCAGAATTGCCCAGGGCCTTGGGGAAAGTAGACATGATGATTGTTAGAAGAAAAGAAGCAAAACATTAATTCCTAGATTGTTTAAAAGAATTACATGGGTTTCCATTTTGAGGCAGTCATCAATACTGTAAATCACATCTGCTAGTCACTGTCAGTGGCTGGTTGTTTGTATCTTAATTTTTTAAATATAACAGGGAACATTCATGTTATTTTTAAAGCATTTTATCCAGCTCGTTAAAATAATTTTCTGAGATAAACTGCTATGATAATATAATTTTAGATTGCACTTTCTAACATGTAATAAAAAAGTAAAAATATCTACTTGTGTATTTTTTGTATACACACACAGCTACAATGTAGAAGTGCTTAGATGTTCATTGGTCGCTGCCGAAATTATTAATTTATTGACAGGATAAAAATCTCTGTGTGATTTGATCAGCATTTAACAATAAGGGGAAAGTTTTTGATTTATGATTTGATTAAACAGAAACTCACTGATTTTTTACCATGTACAAGGCCCTTTGTTAATCACTAAAGATAAAACATAAATGAATATGTAATACCACCTATCCAAAAACAACTTATATCTGTGATTACTAATTTAGTTGGTTGAGAAGGTCATCCAGCAAAACTTGAAAGAGTCATAGATATGTGTGAACTGTAGCTTTCTCAAAGTCTAGGTCCATGAGGCCAATTCAAAATTAGGCCACAACTTCTATAATTATTTTATTATGGATTCAAGAAGGTTTCTTTATTTTTCTTCTTTGACTTAAAAAAACACTTCAACTCTCTGTCTTTGTATTTGCTGTAATCTCTTCAAAAATCACAGGGGAAGTTATCTCAGACAAAAGATTTAAATCACATGTGACATACTGGCCTCATAACTGTTTTTATGAAAGAAATTCCCTTTCTTTTTCCCTTTAAAAGTGATGCAAACTTTATTCTACTTCAACTGATCCTCATAAATTTACTTCAAAGCTTCAGCTATTGTTCACAGTATTACACGAATTACATAAATATGCACATGATTCTAAATAAATGCTAACTAAAATAATAATGAATGGTTATACTTAAACTATTCAGAGCTTAAATGAAATAGAACAAAACATCGCTGTGGTGAATTTTAGCCTCTTAAAGACTTAATGATAAAGCTATAATTTCCTTTTGTCTAATAGTAGCATTGGGAGACAGAATTAAGTCATTTGATATAGCAAGTAATTTCTGAACTCTCTAAAACTAAACAAATCGCTGTAACAGGCACTGCTTATAGAAAGACCTTTTGTGCTGAGCACCTAAATATAGCATTCATGTTAAAAAGCATTCATTCAAAACTAATCTGAAAAATCTATTCTATGGTGCGCAAAATGTCGCAACATTAGTATCAGGAAAGACTGAGAAGGAAGCTTGATGAGCATAGATGGAATCCTTTCATTCTGCATTGTGTCTGTGTTCTACAAAGTTTCCCGTTCACCAATTACACAACGTTTTCTGTGCTTTTGTTTAATGAATATGTGTAACATAAAGACAAAGTACCATTCCAAGATTTCTTTAACAAAACTATTTCATCAACTCTGCTATTGTGACATGTTATCAGCTTGTACCATCTGCTCCTTTGGTAGGGTGAGTTCAGGGTATACCCCATTTCAAAGGGGTAAATCCACCTAATTAGATCATTGGAAGCCAATGGAACCAGAGACCCGGGAATAGGAGAAATAGCAGATGAGTAGATATTCTTCAGACTAGGGCAGACTTTGAACATGTTGCATATAGGACAATGGAATGAGTAAAGATCTATGATCAAATTTATTAATTATTCAAGATTCAATAATACAGGTAGTAAATAGAACAAACAGGGCTGAGGTATATAGGCCACGAATGTGTCTACAAAAGTACTCATGATCGGGGGCCAAGATGGCTGACTAGGTAGGAGCTACTTCGGATCCCTCTTGCAAGTGAATTGATCATATACATGACAATCTACAAACCCTAACCATCAAATACAGATCTAAAGAGTTGACCTGAGTGACAGAGACTGAGAACGAATAACCACGGGGAAGCAACGACTGCTTTTGGAGCCTGGAGCCAGCATCCCAGTCAGGAAACCTTGGCGCTGGGCTTTGAACTGAGCTCAGGGGAGCTGAACATGGCATCCTGAGACAGCGCAAACACGGGTTGCAGCCCTAATCCCCAGAAGTGACCTCGGGGGAAGCCCAGCCAGTGCACGCAGGCAGAGCAGTGACGCGGCTGACAGGAGGAGAAGTCACCGGGAGGCAGCGACTGGTTTTGGAGCCTTGAGTGTGGCATCCCAGACGGGGAACCTTGGCGCTGAGCTTTGGACTGGGAGTGGAGGAACTGACCACGGCTTCTGAGACAGCGCAAGCACAGGACTCGGGCCTGACCCTCGGGGGCAATCTCGACCCAGCCAATGCACACAGTTGACGCGCCCCTCGGGAATCTCAGATAAAACAGTCATCCCAAGCAAGATAAGTAACTTTGTCTATATTCCTGGGTGCTACTCTCTCCTATTTATCTGATCCCTCCCCTCCCCTTCCCAGGCGGCTTCATTAACATTGGAATTTCTGAGCCAGAGAGTGAAGTGCACTGCTGTTTTTCTTTTTCTTTCCTTCCTTCTTTTTTTTTTTTTTTTGTCTTTTCCTAAGATATTCTGCTGGCCTGAGAGAGAAGTAGCTACAAAAAACCCAGGGACCAAAAATCCTTCCCTAATTGGACTAAAAACACAGAACAAGCTCCAGCCAAGCATATGTGATCCACAGTCTTGGGCTTTCATCCCTACAGGGAACAAGGTGGCTATTATAATGCAAAGGCAAGTCTGATAGGGATCTGACTGTAATTGTTTTAGCTGATTACTAGAAAGACAAGTTTCCTAGGTCTGATATCTCTGCAAATTCATCAGAGCCCTCACTGACCGACAACAGGGAACTGAGGGCTGAAGCTTCCCCCAGACCACCTAGCCTCCTGCCTTAGGGGTCTAAGGAGGGTGACACCAACCAATCTGTAGAGGTACTTGCATTGGGGGCCTAAGGTACAGCTGCAGAGCCCACCCACCAAAGTGCTTTAGGAATAGAGACACACCTACCTTACTGACACTTGGAGGAAGCCTGTCAGCATCCTGCCCCACCTAGAGTGTGAAACCCTGCTGCTACTGGAATCTGATGCACATAACTATCACCACTACTTCTCTAGGTGGATAGGTGACAGTCTGCACCACACACTTGATGACCCAAAATCAGATTCTACTCAAGAATGGTGAATAGACTCTTAGGCTTATATATCTGGTAACAGCCCAAACCAGCTGGTAATAGGACATAAGTAATTCGAGGACTACAACAATCAAGACAGTGCAAACTAGTAGTCCATCTACGTATATTGAAAGAAAGCAAAACAAGATAAGACTCAGTGAGCAAATATAAAATAAATCACTACAATATCTTAGAGATGGCTAGGAGACAGCAGTTGATATCAAACCACATAAGGAAGCAGACCATGACAGCTTCTACAACCCCCCAAACAAAAGAATCAAAATCTTTCCCAAATGAAGATACGATCCTGGAATTGCCAGATGCAGAATATAAAAAACTAATTTACACTATGCTTCAAGATACCAGGGATGACCTCAGAAATGAAATAAGGCCATCTACAAAAAAAGCCAAGGAACACACTGATAAAGCAGTTGAAGAACTCAAAAAGATTATTCAAGAACATAGTGGAAAAATTAATAAGCTGCAAGAATCCATAGAGAGACAGCATTCAGAAATCCAAAAGATTAACAGTAAAATTACAGAATTAGACAACTCAATAGGAAGTCAGAGGAGAAGACTTGAGCAACTGGAATGCAGAGTGGGGGATCTGGAGGACAAGGGAATTGACACCAATATAGCTGAAAAAAAATCAGATAAAAGAATTTAAAAAAATGAAGAAACCCTAAGAATCATGTGGGACTCTATCAAGAAGAATAACTTGCGTGTGATTGGAGTCCCAGAACAGGGAGGGATAACAGAAAACACAGAGAGAATAGTTGAAGATCTGTTGGTAGAAAACTTCCCTGACATCATGAAAGACGAAAGGATATCTATCCAAGATGCTCATCGAACCCCATATAAGATTGATCCAAAAAGAAAATCACCAAGACACATTATCATCAAACTTACCAAAACCAAAGATAAAGAGAAAATTTTAAAAGCAGCCAGGGAGAAAAGAAAGGTCTCCTACAAGGGAGAATCAATAAGTTCAGACTACTCAGCAGAAACCATGCAGTCAAGAAGGCAATGGGATGACATATATAGAGCACTGAAGGAGAAAAACTGCCAGCCAAGGATCATATATCCAGCAAAACTCTCTCTCAAATATGAAGGCAAAGTTAAAATATTTACAGATAAACACAAGCTTAGAGAATTTGCAAAAACCAAACCAGTGCTACAAGAAATACTAAAGGAAATTGTTTGGTCAGAAAATCAATAATATCAGATACCAGCACAATACAAGGTCACAGAACAGAACATCCTGATATCAACTCAAATAGAGAAATCACAAAAACAAATTAAGATTAATTTTCAAAAGAAAAAAATGTTCAAAACAGGGAATCATTGAGGTCAATATGTAAAAAAAAATCACAGCAATCAAAAAAAAAAAAAAACATTTTTTTTTTTTTAAAAGAGGGACTAAATACAGGAGGCATAGAACTGCCATATGGAGAGGGAAACAAGGCGATATAGGACGATACAAGTTAGGTTTTTACTTAGAAAAATAGGGGTAAATATTAAGGTAGCCACAAAGAGGTATAACAACTCCATAACTCAAAATAAAAACCAAGAAAAACATAATGACTCAGCAAACGTAAAGTCAACTACTATGAAAATGAGGAACACGCAATTTACAAAGAAAAACTTCTCAGCACAAAAAAGTAAGTGGAAAAATGAAATTGTCAACAACACACACAAAAAGGCATCAAAATGACAGCACTAAACACATATTTATCTATAATCATGCTGAATGTAAATGGACTAAATGCACCAACAAAGAGACAGAGAGTCTTAGACTGGATAAAGAAACACGATCCATCTATATGCTGCCTACAAGAGACACACCTTAGACTTAGAGAAACAAACAAACTAAAACTCGAAGGATGTAAAAAAAATATATCAAGCAAACAACAATCAAAAAAGAGCAGGAGTAGCAATATTAATTTCTGATAAAACAGACTTTAAATTTAAATCCGCCACAAAGGATAAAGAAGGACACTGCATAATGATTAAACGGACAATTCACCAGGAAGACATAACCCTATTAAATATTTATGCACCCAATGACAGGGCTGCAAGATACATAAATCAAGTTTTAACAGAACAGAAAAGTGAGATAGACACCTCCACAATTATAGTAGGAGTCTTCAACACCCCACTTTCAGAGAAGGACAGGACTTCCAGCAAGAAGCTCAATAGAGACACGGAAGACCTAATTGCTACAATCAACCTACTTGACCACGTAGACTTATACAGAACACTCTACCCAACTGCTGCAAAGTATACTTTTTTTTTCTAGCACACATGGAACATTCTCTAGAAGAGACCACATATTAGATCATAAAACAAAACTTTGCAGAATCCAAAACATCAAAATATTACAGAGTATCTTCTCAGACCACAAAGCCATAAAAGTGGAAATCAATAACAGAAAAATTAGGGAAAAGAAATCAAATACTTGGAAACTGAACAATACCCTGCTGAAAAAAGACTGGGTTATAGAAGACATTAGGAGGGAATAAAGAAATTCATAGGATACAACGAGAATGAAAGCACTTCCTATCAAAACCTCTGGGACACAGCAAAAGCAGTGCTCAGAGGTCAATTTATATCGATAAATGCACACATACATAAAGAAGAAAGAGCCAAAATCAGAGAACTGTCCCTACAACTTGAACAAATAGAAAGTGAGCAACAAAAGAATCCATCAGGCAACAGAAGAAAACAAATAATAAAAATTAGAGCTGAACTAAATGAATTAGAGAACAGAAAAACAATTGAAAGAATTAACAAAGCCAAAAGCTGGTTCTTTGAAAAAATTAAGAAAATTGGTAAAGCATTGGCCAGACTGACTAAAGAAATACAGTAAAGGAAACAAATAACCCAATAAGAAACAAGACGGGCCACATCACAACAGATCCAACTGAAATTAAAAGAATCATATCAGATTATTACAAAAAATTGTACTCTAACATATTTGCAAACCTAGAAGAAATGGATGAATTCCTAGAAAAACACTACCTACCTAATCTAACACAATCAGAAGTAGAACAACTAAATAGACCCATAACAAAAAAAGAGATTGAAACGGTAATCAAAAAACTCCCAACAAAAAAAAGCCCTGGCCCGGACGGCTTCACTGCAGAGTTCTACCAAACTTTCAGAGAAGAGTTAACACCACTACTACTGAAGGTATTTCAAAGCATAGAAAATGACGGAATACGACCTAACTCATTCTATGAAGCCAAAATATCCCTGATTCCAAACCCAGGTAAAGACACCACAAAAAAAGAAATCTACAGACCTGTATCCCTCTTGAATATAGATGCAAAAATCCTCAACAAAATTCTAGCCAATAGAATTCAACAACATATCAAAAAAAAATAATCCACCACGACCAAGTGGGATTTATACCAGGTATGCAATGCTGGTTTAATATTAGCAAAACCATTAATGTAATCTACCATATAAATAAAACAAAAGACAAAAACCACATGATCTTATCAACTGATGCAGAAAAGACATTTGACAAAGTCCAACACCCATTTATGATAAAAACTCTCACCAAAATAGGAATTGAAGGAAAATTCCTCAACGTAATAAAGGGCATCTATTTATTCAAAGCCAACAGCCAACATCACCCTAAAAGGAGAGAGCCTGAAAGCATTTCCCTTAAGAACGGGAACCAGACAACGATGCCCTTTATCACCACTCTTGGAGGTCCTAGCCAGAGCAATTAGGCTAGACAAAGAAATAAAGGGCATCTGGATTGGCAAGGAGGAAGTAAAATTATCTCTATTCGCAGGTGACATGATCTTATACACAGAAAACCCTAAGGAATCCTCCAGAAAACTACTGAAACTAATAGAAGAGTTTGGCAGAGTCTCAGGTTATAAGATAAACATACAAAAATCACTTGGATTCCTCTACATCAACAAAAAGAACACCGAAGAGGAAATAACCAAATCAATACCATTCACAGTAGCCCCCAAGAAGATAAAATACTTAGGAATAAATCTTACCAAAGATGTAAAACGCCTATACAAAGAAAACTACAAAGTACTAGTGCAAGAAACTAAAAAGGACCTACATAAGTGGAAAAACATACCTTGCTCATGGATAGGAAGACTCAACATAGTAAAAATGTCTATTCTACCAAAAGCCATCTATACATACAACACACTTCCGTTCCAAATTCCAATGACATTTTTTAATGTGATGGAGAAACAAATCACCAACTTCATATGGAAGGGAAAGAAGCCCCGGATAAGTAAAGCATTACTGAAAAAGAAGAAGAAAGTGGGAGGCCTCACCCTACCTGATTTTAGAACATATTATACAGCCACAGTAGTCAAAACAGCCTGGTACTGGTACAACAACAGGCACATAGACCAATGGAACAGAATTGAGAACCCAGATATAAATCCATCCACATACGAGCAGCTGATATTTGACAAAGGCCCAGTGTCAGTTAATTGGGGAAAAGATAGCCTTTTTAACAAATGGTGCTGGCATAATTGGATATCCATTTGCAAAAAAATGAAACAGGACCCATACCTCACAGCATGCACAAAAACTAACTTCAAGTGGATCAAAGACCTAAACATAAAGACTAAAACGATAAAGGTCATGGAAGAAAAAATAGGGACAACCCTAGGAGCCCTAATACAGGGCATAAACAGAATACAAAACGTTACCAAAAATGACGAAGAGAAACCAGATAACTGGGAGCTCCTAAAAATCAAACACCTATGCTCATCTAAAGACTTCACCAAAAGAGTAAAAAGACCACCGACAGATTGGGAAAGAATTTTCAGCTATGACATCTCTGACCAGCTCCTGATCTCTAAAATCTATATGATTCTGTTCAAACTCAACCACAAAAAGACAAACAACCCAATCAAGAAGTGGGCAAAGGATATGAACACACACTTCACTAAAGAAGATATTCAGGCAGCCAACAGATACATGAGAAAATGCTCTCGATCATTAACCATTAGAGAAATGCAAATTAAAAGTACGATGAGATTCCATCTTACTCCAACAAGGCTGGCATTAATCCAAAAAACACAAAATAATAAATGTTGGAGAGGCTGCAGAGAGACTGAAACTCTTATACACTGCTGGTGGGAATGTAAAATGGTACAACCACTTTGGAAATCTGGTGTTTTCTTAAACAGTTAGAAATAGAACTACCATACAACCCAGAAATCCCACTCCTTGGAATATACCCTAGAGAAACAAGAGCCTTCACACAAACAGATATATGCACACCCATGTTTATTGCAGCTCTGTTTACAATAGCAAAAAGCTGGAAGCAACCAAGGTGTCCATCAAAGGATGAACGGATAAATAAATTGTGGTATATTCACACAATGGAATACTACGCATCGATAAAGAACAGTGATGAATCTGTGAAACATTTCATAACATGGAGGAACCTGGAAGGCATTATGCTGAGCGAAATTAGTCAGAGGCAAAAGGACAAATATTGTATAAGACCACTATTATAAGATCTTGAGAAATAGTATAAAAGTGAGAAGAACACATACTTTTGTGGTTACGAGGGGGGGAGGGAGGGAGGTTGGGAGAGGGTTATTTACTGATTAGTTAGTAGATAAGAACTACTTTAGGTGAAGGGAAGGACAATACTCAATACATGGAAGGTCAGCTCAACTGGACTGGACCAAAAGCAAAGAAGTTTCCGGGATAAAATGAATGCTTCAAAGGTCAGCGGAGCAAGGGCGGGGGTTTGGGGACTATGGCTTAAGGGAACTTCTAAGCCAATTGGCAAAATAATTCTATTATGAAAACATTCTGCATCCCACTTTGAAATGTGGTGTCTGGGGTCTTAAATGCTAACAAGCAGCCACCTAAGATGCATCAATTGGTCTCGACCCACCTGGATCAAAGGAGAATGAAGAACACCAAGGTCACACAATAACTATGAGCCCAAGAGACAGAAAGGGCCACATGAACCAGAGACTTACATCATCCTGAGACCAGAAGAACTCGATGGTGCCCGGCCACAACTGATGACTGTCCTGACAGGGAGCACAACAGAGAACCCCTGAGGGAGCAGGAGATCAGTGGGATGCAGACCCCAAATTCTCATAAAAAGACCAGACTTAATGGTCTGACTGAGACTAGAGGAATCCCAGCGGTCATGGTCCCCAAACCTTCTGTTGGCCCAGGACAGAAACCATTCCCAAAGACAACTCATCAGACATGGAAGGGACTGGACAATGGGTTGGAGAGAGATGCTGATGAAGAGTGAGCTACTTGTATCAGGTGGACACTTGAGACTGTGTTGGCATCTCCTGTCTGGAGGGGAGATAGGAGGGTAGAGAGGGTTAGAAACTGGCAAAATTGTCACGAAAGGAGAGACTGGAAGGAGGGAGCGGGCTGACTCATTAGGGGGAGAGTAAGTGGGAGTATGGAGTAAGGTGTATATAAGCTTATATGTGACAGACTGACTTGATTTGTAAACTTTCACTTAAAGCACAATAAAAATTATTTTTAAAAAAGTACTCATGATCAGTTTGTTATATAAAAAAAAAATTCTCACTTATCTGTAAGAGAAAAGAAAAATTTCCACAATATAGATTGAAAATGTATTTTTCACCAGTAAAAACAATTGGGAAATAAGAGGCATAGCTGCGAATTCTGTATACCCTTTAAATTCTCTGTGGTATTTCTTAAAATCTACACATGTCGTATATGGTGACTCAAAAGACCACACATCTGGGTGTCTCCTCAAATTCCAGCTTCCCAATTGTTTTCTCCACTGAGTAATCTGGATACATTTTTTTTTCCTCAAAAAATAAATCACTTTTTATAAATGGCTCAAAGCTTGGCCAAGAGTGTTGAGAAAGCTCTTATAGTTCCATCAAGGAGGCTTCGTTTCATTACTCTTTTCACCTGGGTTACTGGCCTGAGGTCTGTAAAAATGATTTTCTTTTTCTTTTGTATTTGTCTTAGATATTTACAGAAATACCAAGTGGATGGCTTTAACAAACAGAAATTTATCTTCTCACAGTTTAGGAGGCTAGAAGTCCGCATTCAGAGTGCTGGCTCTAGATGAGGGTTTTCTCTGTCTGTCATCTCTGGAGGAATGTCCTTTCTCTTCAGCTTCTACTTCCCGGTTCCTTGGAGATCTCCATGTGTCTTGGCATCTATCTTAGCCCAACTCTGCTCTGTTTGCTTGTTTAATCTCTTTTATATCGCAAAAGAGATTGACTCAAATTATACCCTGTATGAATCGTGCCTCATTAATGTAACAGAGAAAACCTTTTCCCAAATGGGGTTATAACCACAGGCATGGAGGTTACAATTTACAACACACATTTTGGGGGGACGTAATTCAATCCATAACAGTATTTGATTTATTTGAAAAAAAATTCTGACAGAAAGCTTCTAGGATAAGAAAACAGTAAGGATACCTATTTTTGTTTGCACATGTATAATAAAACTATATGTATTCATGTAGTATTATCTATATTTTATTAACATAGTACAGGAAGATTAGAATTCTTATACACTTTTAAGATATTGTTGTTATTATTAGGTGCCATCAAGTTGGTTCCTACTCATAGCCACCCTATGTACAATAGAATGAAACACTGCCTGGTCCTGGGCCATCCTCACAATCATTGCTATGTTTGAGCTCATTGTTGCAGCCACTGTGTCGATCCATCTTGTTGAGGGTCTTCCTCTTTTTCATTGACTTTCTATTTTACTAAACATAATGTCCATCTCCAGGCACTGGTCCCTCTTGACAACAAGTCCAAAGTACATGAGACCAAGTCTTGTCATCCTTGCTTCGAAGGAGAACTCTGGCTCTACTTCTTCCAAGACAGGTTTGTTCATTCTTCTGGCAGTCCATGCTATATTCAATGTTCTTCACCAACACTACAATTCAAAGGCACCAATTCTTCTTCAGTCTTTTTTCATTGTCCAGCTTTTGCATGCATATGAGGAAATTGAAAAAAGCATGGCTAGGGGCAGGCACATCTTAGTCTTCAAAGTGACATCTTTGCTTTTAAACACTTTAAAGAGGTCTTTTGCAGTAGCTTTTAATGTAACTGTCCCTAATTAAAATATTTACAGCAGAATCAGAAAATTCACTTATTTTTTCCTACAAGGCATTTCAACCTGGATTGTGGGGGGAAAAAAAAGTTTCAATTATAATTGTTTTTCTAAGAAGTCAAATTTTTAAGATGATTTTGAGTTACTTGAAATAGCATTGCGTTTATATAAGTAACATTATTAGTTCTAACTTTTGAGAGTTTTTGTTTCCCAGGTATTTTTTGTGAAACAATGCATTTTGGGTACTTTTTTTCTCAATGGTTAAGAGCTCAGCTGCTAACCAAAATATCAGCAGTTTGAATACAACAGCTACTCCTTGAAAACCTGGTTCAACTCTTTCCTGTAGTGTAGCTATGAGTTGGAATCCACTTGATGGCAGTGGGTTTGGCTTTTTGGTTTTTTTTTTTTTTTTTTTTTAACATTGACCAAAAATCACTGTTCTCATAGGGAAAGATCTTATTTAAGTAGGTCTTATTTGTTTTCGGAGTCGTGGTGGCACAACGTTTAAGCGCTAGAGCTGTTGACCAAAAGGTCAGCAGTTCAAATCCACCAACCCCTCCTTGGAAACCCTGTGGGGAAGCTCTACTCTGTCCTGGAGGATTGCTATGAGTCGGAATTGACTCGACGGCCACAGGTTCACTTTATTGGTTTTGTTATTATCAGCAAAACCTTTTAAATTAAAGTCCCTCCATTGATTTATATTTTAGGCTTAAAGTGAAGTAATGACAATGGATCCTACTACGATGCAAGCTCCGTGCTGACAGGGTATTGTGCTTATTGTGTTTCTAAGTCCCTGGTGAATCCTAGCACCTAGAATGGACATTTGCATTTAGATGCCATATAGGAAATACTTGTTACAGCCTGAACAAACCTTTGGAACAAAAAGTCTTATTACATAAAGAAGAGCAATGATACAAAAATCAATGTGTTGCTCAAATTTTCAAATTTCTTCGTTTACCCTTTGGCACTCTTTGTATATGAGTATGTGGGTGTGCGTGTGTGTGTGTGTGTTTGGACTGCTAGAGAAAGCAAGCTGACATTTTCTATCACCCCACTCCTAGTCTCCTAATCTTCAATATTTTCACCTGTTGCAGCAGATTCTTCTTCACTCTCGTGGGCTCTACCCTAATCATCTCCCTTCTGAAAAATCTTGAGAGCTTCCTAACAATTCTTTCTAACTTTAGAATTTTACTTCTCCTATGCATCAATTATCTTCCTAAAATAAAATAAAATAAATAAATAAAGCTAATTACACAAATGTCCTCCTTAAAACTATTTTCTTGTTCTCCACTTACTACGTATTAAGTACCAAATGGAGATCCAAATTGCCCCTCTTTCCCTACCTAGGCTCCTATGACAGCTAACTAATTGTAGTTCCTGAAGGTGTCATGCATGTCATAGTCTTCCTCTGCTTTACTACTTGGAGGTCTAATAGACATCTTTTAAAATGTCAGCTCTAATGCTGCCCCATGAGATTTGCTATGACCGTTATTCCTCCCGACCCCCACCACCCAATATTTTTCAATGCTCTCTGATGGATGCTTGTTTACAGCTGCAGGCACTCCTCACAATGTACTGGGCATGATTTTTCATAGCTCTGTGTGCAGCAGACTGTGGGAAGGGTCATCTGCACAATCTTAGGATCCATTACTGGGTCTCATATCTGGTAGATATTAAATATTTATTGAATGAGTGAAAATATCACAAATATATTCATAAATAGAAAGTAATGCATGCATAAATTCTATATATCGATTATTACAACACATATAAACTATTTATGTACTATATGTTTTATAAAATCATCATAAATTATTATTGTAGTAACAATTGGTTAATTTGCTACATCCAGGCACAAAGACAAGACTAAGAAAAGTTAATGATGCAAATCACATTTTTTTGTAGATCCCTTGAAGAACAACTTACTTTCTGAGGACTGGTCTAATTTACAAAGTTGCATTTCCAGCGTGTCCTCTGAGACAGTTTTTAAGACCAAAGGTATTACTGTCTTGATAGCAATCTGGGATAAAATCTATGATTTTAATTTTCTACTTCAAGTAATAGGCGGGGAAACTATTCATGGGTCTATTGTGACTAAGGTGGTGGGGAGACCAAGTAAATAAGTAGGGAAGCAGAGGTATTTGTTGTGAGAATTTTGTAGTTTTTCAACATGGCTACACACACACACACACACACAGAGGATTCAATAGCTTATCTGAATGTAAGTTTGCATTAGATGGATTTAGGGATAAATTAAATATGTAGCTCTATTTTCCTTTCATTTAGAGATAGTGAATACACCATTAGCTACTGTAACCATCTTCCCCCTCCTCAACATAGGCTCAGCAAAATTATTTGCTGCCACAGTGGTTCCTGGGTTGCTAGTCTCCACAGATTAAAAGGGAGCATATGCAGGGCATGGCCTAAAATGACATGAGGCAGAATCATTACCTCATAACGGCTATGATTTAGTTCTCCTGCATATACGCTGTGAGGGGGATTAACCACGGGCATTTGTTTGTTATAGCGGCCATTCCTTGAAAAGATCAAGACGCTTACAATTTCCTAAAATCCTTCCCTACAGGCAGAAGGAGCCTGGTTGAGGAGGACAGGAAAACTTTAGGGGGGGGTCAAAGGCTGATAAATTTATCTTTGAAGAAATCATTGACAACTTCTGAAAAATTTCCACCAAAAAGGCTGTGTTCACTTAAAATGAACTGCTTTACATTTTACCAAAATGACAGCTTTCCTAAAGACTTATTATTCAGTATAGATAGAAATTTACTTTTCTACCTGTCACCACAGTGATATTTATTTATGGAAAGTGGATTAAATTTCTCAATTTCAAAAAGTAAATTCTCAGTGGTAAACTTTGTCCAGTAAGTTTACAGTCCTTGAAAGCTTTCTTTGGAGTTAGTTTTCAATATATTTTTGTAAATTATATTAGGTCCATGTGATTATACCTCACAGATTATTACAAAAATTGATATTTATTCTCTAAATAATTAAATAGAGCTCAGCTTACACATAAGCATGCGTGGATGACATGTGCTTTCATAATGAAATCTATGTTTGATGTTATACTCCGCAATTGGTATATAAATAATCAGCAGGCCAGGACTGGGAGCTGGAACTCCAATCGGGACTCGGAGGGAAGGGGTGGGCAAGAGAGGTAGCTGTTAAATATTTACTAGCATGTCATTGTAAGGAGCCCTGGTGTTGCAATGGTTAAGTTCTCAGCTGCTAACCTAAAGGTCAGTGGTTCAAACCCACCAGCAGTTCCATGGGAGAAAAGGCCTGATGATCCGCTCCAGTAAAGATTACAGTCTAGGAAAACCTAATGGATAGTTCTACCGTGTTCTATAGGGTCTCTGCGAGTTGGAAATCCATTTAGAAGCAAACAACAGCATGCCATTTAATATGCCTCACTGAGGAGATTTCATGGTTGAGAATCAATCTACCTTATTCTTTATTGTATTAATTTTTCAAACTATGTTACGTTATTATTTTTTAAAGTACTATTTCAGACCACAGACATCATTTTCAATGATCACTGATAATCCCTGGTTTAATGAGTCCAAGCCAACAGCAATGAATATGAGCCTACTATGCTCCAAGTACACACAATGAAAACCACAGGTAAACATCCTTCTGGTATTCTCTGCTTTCAGACAAATAATCCGAGAAGCTGGACTATATGAAGAACAGGGCATCAGGTTTGGAGGAAGGCTCATTAACAATCTGCGTTATGCAGATGACACAACCTTGCCTGCTGAAAGTGAAAAGGACTTGAAGCACTTACCAATGAAGATCAGAGACCACATCCTTCAGTATGGATTGTACCTTGACATAAAGAAAACAAAAATGCTCACAGACTGGACCAAAGAGCAACATCACGATAAACGGAGAAAAGATTGACGTTGTCAAGGATTTTGTTTTACTTGGATCCACAATCAACAGCCATGGAAGCAGCAGTCAAGAAATCAAAAGACATAATGCATTGGGTAAATCTGCTGCAAAGGACCTCTTTAAAGTGTTGAAGAGCAAAGATGTCACCTTGAAGACTAAGGTGCACCTGACCCAAGCCATGATATTTTCAATCGCATCATATGCATGTGAAAGCTGGACAATGAATAAGGAAGGCCGAAGAAGTATTGACACCTTTGAATTGCAGTGTTGGAGAAGAATATTGAATATACCACGAACTGTCAAAAGAACGAACAAATGTGTCTTAGAAGAAATACAGCAAGAATGCTCCTTAGAGGCAAGGATGGTGAGACTGCATCTTACATACTTTGGACATGTAGTCAGGAAGGATCAGACCCTGGAGAAGGACGTCATGCTTTGCAGAGTACAGGGTCAGCAGAAAAGAGGAAGACCCTCAATGAGGTGGATTGACACAGTGGCTGCAACAATGAGCTCAGGCGTAACAAAGATTGTAAGGATGGTGCAGGACGGGGCAGTGTTTCGTTCTGTTGTGCACAGGGTCGCTATGAGTCGGAACCGACTCGACGGCACTTAACAACAGCAACAAAATGCTCCAGATGTTACCAGAATAGGTTTTTGCCTCTCACTGGCCAAGAACGAACAGGTGAGGCGTGCAGAATTTTCCACATGAGCAAAGCTTTACTGAAGAGGCTTGCAAGAGGAGACTGGAGGGCCTAAGCAATGCATACTCCCGTCTCACAGAACAAGACTACCCTGGGCTTTTCAAAGCTCTTGGGTGGGAAAAGAGTCATGTTTATTCACAGGCATAGGCAGGGATATGTTAACTACGGTGCGCACGCAGCAGCTTTCCAAGATTGCTTCTGTCCAGGAGGTCTCTGGGATTGGTAGCAGGACTTATTATGGGGTGTTGTGCCTGTGCAGTCTCCGAGCTGCTGCTACAGCTCCTCACTGCCCCTAGTGGAAGGTCACACAGCGGTCACAGGTGGATGTTCTGCGCATGTCCCTGGGGCTGGTTTTCTCCAGCTGCTTCTGAAAGACAACTTTAAATAAGTTTGCAGGCTATTTTCTGATACCCTGCCCCATTGTTCTGGGGAATGGCTTTATTTCTGCGCCCCGGCCCATTTCTTGTTACTTTGTAGATTTGGGAGTGCTCTGTTCCCTGTCTTACAAACACATTCTAGGACTCAGGGAACACAGAATCACAATTTTTTTCCCTTGTTTACATGGACTTGACAGTTCAGAGTGCAATGCCAATTTTTCTCAGGACTGCAATAAATTCACTCAGTGGATATTTGGGAAGCATGGTAGTTCTATGCTCAAACAGTTCTGAGTGAAAATCAACCCACCCATATCCCAACAATGATGTCTAAATCTAATGTCTCCTTTTAGAGAAGGACTAGGTGCCAGCAGCTGGGATTTTGAAAAAAACCATGAAACTGATAGTTATAGATAAGTATTTTTCCATTTGTTAATTAACAATAGCAAGTGTTCTCTTTTGTATTTACACATAAAATACGGAAACAGTGTTTTAAAATGTCTCAAAATTTTTTTTCATAGAATTCCAAATAAACCTGGAAAATCTCAACTTCAAATTCGACAAAATGCCATCACTTCGACTCCTGCAGAAAATAATTGAAGGTGTATTACCAGCTACATTCTATAAACAAGGCCAATCATTCAAGCCACAATAAAAAATGCTCAACTGATCCTGTTTGAAATCCCTTCAGAACTTTCAAAAAGCATTGTATGTAGTACTTAAAAGCTATTTTGTTACTTTAAAGCAAATTAGGATTAGAAATTGAAATGTGAAGAGGGATTTCTTATAACATCTACATTCCTCTTGCAATTTTTAGTCTAATACTTTAAGGCATTATACAAATATATGTCAGTTTTACCTGTACGTACACAGACAATAGATGCGTCTTTTATCATGGTAACAGAATAGCCTTGGACAAAGATTAAAGGATCCAGATCCTTGGTTTAAAACAATATTTCTGTGCTATTACCAAACACCTGAATGCACTGATCTCAGGCATATACACCATACAAAGTGGCACCTCAATAAAATTGAGGCAAATTGAATTCATTAATGGGAAGCACCAAGTCCATTTGCTAGTCTTGTTCTGTTACCTAGCTGAACCTGAAACGAAAGGAGGTACATTTTTAACATTTTGTAAAAAGTACAATAACGGTCCAAAGTATAGTGAGAATTGTCAATTTTTTCCATCACTGACAGTATATGAATGCATTTTTTCTTGTTCTTATTTTTGGGAGAATTATAAAAGTAAATGTTCAAGATATTCCTATTAGTTCTGTAACTGAAACAGAAAGCAGAGGAGAATAGCATTTAATTCATTCGAGCTACCCTTGTGAGGTTAAAAAGAAAATTGATTGCAGTTTATTAGTCCTTTCCAATAAACACTCAAGAGTTCAGCTAACTGAAAGCAATTGATACTTGTAGAATCAATGGTGCGGTAGAATATCCTAATGGGTATTGTTGGAACTTTTAATTCTCATTATGCTGTTGATCTTTCAAGGGCTGTTTGATGGAATTGTTGTTGATGAGCATCTTTAAAGCTTTGCTGCTTAAAGAATTGGCTTATTGAATGGCTTTGCACTGTTTTAGATCAATTTACAGATAACTATGTTGTGATTCATACAAAAGTATAAGAACAGAAAAAAGAAAAATTTATATAACCTGCGTAGTGTTTATTCCTTCTATTCTTTTTTACTTGATGGAATGACCCAAGCTCCAATGACCATGTTTCATTAAAAGTAGCTGTAATTAAGAATTTCCTTCAGCTAACTTGGGACTGAATCACTCAACGAGTTGCTCATGTGTCACATAAGATTTAGTCTCTACCATATTTAGTTGTACCATTCCTGTTTGCATTTTCATTGTAAATTCTTTAAGATACATCAGAAAAAGCTATCATTCATAATTTATACAGACACACACACACAAGCCTGGTCTTAGTGTTTTGACACACTTATAATTCTAGCAACAGAATCTGTAGGAAAAGAAAAAAAAACTTGCTGTATCAGGGTAGGCAAGGGGCTAAATTACAGGAGAAGCCAATGGTTTACACTAAAATCAAAGTAGAAAGACAGCTCACTGCTTCAAGGTAATGCTCTTTTCTCCCTCCACTTTCCGAAATTTTTTGTTTGCTTCTTTCTGTTTTTACTACCTCCCCTAGGCTATAAAATAATTATTTTCTTGCCTTAGTCTACTTTCAAGAATTCTTGCATTCTTAACTACTAAGCAATTGCTGCATGTGTGGCCTGTTCCCTCTCTCTGGGTTAATAATGTATAATCCCGTCCAAAACCACTTTGCAATTATGTTAAATGTTTTACATTTCTTTCTGTCTCTCTGAAAAACACATATATAGTCACACACACACACACACACGTTCAAATGCTTGTGTACATACTGCCTTGCTTAAAACAATA
The DNA here is from genome assembly GCF_030014295.1 of Loxodonta africana. Classification (NCBI taxonomy): domain Eukaryota; kingdom Metazoa; phylum Chordata; class Mammalia; order Proboscidea; family Elephantidae; genus Loxodonta; species Loxodonta africana. The sequence continues at coordinate 25,075,751 of NC_087361.1, read as the reverse complement.
CTTTACCCTAAGAAAATATATAAACCAAATATATACCGAAAAATCTAAGTTCCAATTTTCTCTGCTTGTAACTATGGAGGAGCCTGGTGGCGCAGTGGTTAAGAGCTATAGTTGCTAACCAAAAGGTTGGCAATTCAAGTCTACCAGCTACTCCTTGGAAATCCTATGGGACAGTTCTACTCTATCCTATAGGATTGCTACAAGTGGGCATGGACTCCATGGCAACAGGTTTGGTTCGGTTGGTATAACTACAGATGCTCTAGTAAAATTAATGGACTTTAGAAAAGTATTTTATGAATGCTCGAACACGTACATAAGATACTATTAGTCATATTACTGTCAGCTTGTTGTACTGTGGTGCCTTGCATGTTGCTAAAAGGCAATGGGATGCCATTTGTATTTCAAATACCAGCATGGTCATTCATGGCGGACAGGTTTCAGTGGCGCTTCCAGGCTAAGACAAATTATAAGGAAAGACCTGGAGATCTACTTCCAAAAATTAGCCAAAGAAAACCCTACGGTTCACAACAAATTATTTCCTCATATAATGCTGGAATATGGCCCCTCTACGTTGGAAGGCACTCAAAATACACAATGTCTGCAATGTGCTGGAATGGACTCCAGCATAACAGTGATTGTGAACATGGTACAGGACTGGGCAATTTTTCCTTCTCTTGTACATGGGGTTGCCGTGGTCGAAGTCAGCTCGATGTCGACTAAACACAATAACAACAACAAATATATATGTGCATATCTTTGTGGCTTTTTTAAAAATAAATATTAAAAAAGTAATAATTTTAAAGAATTTGTTAAGAATTTAGCCTACCCAGCAATTTAGTCTAGTATATTCCTACTAAGTTGCCATTCATTCAAAGATAAACAGAGAATATCAGGGTGTACCTACAGGTTTCTTATGGAGAAGATTAATAATGTTTGTCATGACTGACCTTCCTCAGATTTCTTTTCTATCTGGAAATTGAAGTCCACTGGGCCTTTTCCAATGTTACTCCAAGCACCCACATGTCACAGTAGAAATGGAAGTGCCATGGCAGAGTAGGAAAAGCCCAAGGCAAGAATCAGCAGATAGGGGTTCTAGTGTCAGCAATGCTGCCTATTACCTTTTCAACTTGGGCGATTCACCTAAGCACAGTTTCATCATCTAAAGACTGGGAATCACAGAGTTCTTATGAGGATCAAATGTGACTATTGGATTGGAATTGAAAAACAACAACCACATATTCTAATATGTGTGAGATTGAGTCTATTTCTGTCTCCTGGCCTCAGGTTTTCTTTTATGAAAACTTAAGGTATAGTCCAGATGCCTATATGTTGTGAATACAATTTACCTGGTTTAAATCGAAAAGAATGGAAAATGAGGGTCATATTTCTGAAAAATATTTGGATGGATCCACTAATTAAAATGAAGATGTCTAACATGGCAAAACAAGCTCAATATTTAACAGGATTTTAATTAATTATCACAGCTAGCATTTATTGAGTGTTTACATGGCAGGCACTGTGGTAACTGCTAGCAGACATTCATCCATTTAACCTTCATCATACCCCGCTGAGGTATACAGTATCGTTATACATTAACTCATTTAATGTTCCTGTTAACTCCCTGAAGTCAATATTTTTGTCCAAATTTTGTAATCATGAGACCGGGGTTTAGATTACATGACTTTCCTAAAGTTAAGAGGCAAATGTGGAATTTGAACGTGATCGTCTGTGATTCAAACCCTCAATTACCTCTAGAGCTAAAACCCATGAGTGCTTACCATAAAAATAGATAGCTGGATTTAAGTTAAGATGAAGCTGGGACAGAGCCTAACCAGCCTTCAGAAACTTCACCTTATTACTTCCTGTGACCTCCAAGTGCTTTGTGTCAGTTGACATTTACCACCTAAGAGGGCTTTTTCTTTTTTTTTGAAGGAGGTGGAGGATAAAGAAATACTTAGCTTAACTTTTTTAGTGTCCAAGTCCTCAAAATTAGTAAAGAGACATAGAAGTGACGTGTCTTGTTTTTAGGCAAGATAAAAACAAGCCTTTAAAAAGGTCTTAGTTACAACGACCACATGGCATTTATGACATGAGAAAGAAAATCTAAAATTTAGTTGGTCATTTCTTTTTCTCAAGATACTTTCAGACTGATTAAATTTTATTACATTCAATTTCTCAACAATGTTTCTATCCACCGAATAAAAGCCTTGAAATAATATGAAAGTGGAATTGCAACATCTCTACTACATCTCAAATAAGATTCTCATTCCCTACATTTTATCCAATTTTGAAACTCCTGGGGCTCTGTTCTGGATGGACATGTAAAATAAGACAGGTTTTGCTGCCAAGGCTTTTCCATGTAACCAGAAGTTTCCAGTTTCTCCTGGGAGGGTATATCCGTTTAATCCATCCTCTCTTCCTGACTCTTATGGTTTATGCCTAAGAATCTATGAAATTCTAAAAACCTGTCTAGAAATTCTACGCTGTGATAAAATTAGGTGGAAGTAGAAGAATCTGGCCTAGGCAGAAATACCTAGGCCAACTCTGAAATTCCGGGAATGATGGGGATTTGCTGAGTACAAGCTCAGTCCTACTTGATCTGCACCACTCAAGTTTTTGTATCTACATTATCAACGGAAATCAGGTCCCTGAATGGTACAAATGATTTGCTCTCAGCAACCAACCTAACGGCTGGTCGTTCAAACTCACCCTGTGGAAACGTGTGAGAAAGAGCTGGGGATCTGCTTCCTTTAAGATTACAGCCAAGGAAACCCTACAGGGCAGTTTTACTCTGTAACAGAAAGGACGTCAAATATTGGAACCCAGTCAACAGCACTGGGTTTGGGTTTTTTGTTGTTGTTGTTGTTTATTTATCAATGGAAATATGGCCTCTGGAGGTAATTTCCTGGTGCAATGGTTATATTCAACAATTAATTCAAGGAAAGAGGAGAATCCAGAAGAGAAATGTGTGGAAGACAGTATTCCACTGAAACCTCTTTAACCTCATCTTCAACTCTCCTTCTAGCTGCTTCTGCTTCAGCCATGCTAGCCTCCTTTCTGCCCCAGGAACACACCAGGCCCCCTCCTCCTTAAGTCCTCTGCTTGCTTTTTTTCTAAGACACACTTATCCTAGGAATACACATGGCTCACTATCATACTCATTTTAGATGTTCTTTAACCAACACCTTGACCATTTTACTTCAAACACATCCCACATTATTTCTGTGCTTCCTGTTCTTTTTTTCTTCTTTAATTTTTCCAGATACCACGGTGTTATATGCTATAACTTATACAAAAGTTTATTATTATTATTATTAAAAACATTATTATTACTATTATTATTATCTGACTTCCTCCAGTAGAATGCAAGCTCCACTAGTGCAGGGATTTTTGTCCTTTTTATTTTCCCCCTGTTGTGTCTTCTCCAACAAGAAAGGTACCTGGGACTTCTGAAGCTTTTATAATTATTTATTAAATGAGTGAATGAACGATGTTACCTTTCTGAACCAAGAGAATTTTAATGAATCATTTTTTTTTTCTGAAAATTTGGTACTATTTTTAATGAACTGGCCGTGTTTGCTACATATAGAAGTAAAGCACGAACTCTTTCTTCCTTCTTGGCCTCTTGCTTCTCAACTATAGATTCAAAAAAAAAAAAGAAAAGAAAATTGAAAATACAATTAAAATCCTGGAAATGTTTATAATAATTATCAAACCATCCAACATTTAAAAATGACTTTCCAATTTCCCTCTGTTATCTACAGTGTGTAAAAGTTATATACTGTTTTTTCAAGTGGGCAAATATTCCCAATATGAACACTGGATTTGGAGTCAGCACATTTGTTTTTATGTTATGACTTTGCATCAAATTAACTATACTCAAACTCTCTGAATTTCGGTTGACTCATGTAGAAAATATAAAGGAAGCAAAGGATCGATTTCCAATAGCTTACAGTCTAAGATGCTTTGAGTCTATACTAATGATTTGTCAATAACTGTAACCTTAAATACCTTATTTTTTGAGCAAGAAATAAAATTTAAAGTATCATAGTTTAGTATACTTTTCGTTATTAGTATATACTAACATGTAAAACAAAGTCTCTGTGCTGTTTCTGCTGTTTGCTTTTGTTCGGTTTACATTCACCACTGTGGATAGAAACTTTAAATACTTCATTAATTATATTTCGCTAGGACTTTTCGGTGTAGAAATTATCTATTGCAACGATCATCGTGAAGTAGGAATTTGTAACAGAATATTGAGCATTGGTTTCAATAGGACATTTGTGCTTTCAATTTGATCTCAGTGTATTTACCTTTCTAAACAAGGCTCATAAGAGAATGATGAGGACGAGAAGTTACAACATACTCTGGAGTAAAGGAAACCAAACAAAGGCAGCAACTGCAGCCCAGAAATACCACTAACTAGATACGGAAAAATAAAATCATTGCTGGTGGCTTATGTTATGGCTGACTCACTGCTCCAGATGTCAAAGGAATGTGTGAGTCAATAAGACAAGCTGTGTTTTCTTCCACTTTCTGGGTCCCAAATTGCCATTTCTGGTTCTTTGTCTGAACATTGTTGCTAATTAATAGCTCTAAAACTGTTTTATAACGAATTTCTTCATTCATCCGCACAGATAAGTCAATAAATAACTCAGTTAATGTGACAGGTTCAGACTCTTTATCAGCTGGTGAACTCAGCCTGAAGTTTTATAAAGAATTCTAATGGCAGAGAGCAAATAAATTAACTCAAACTTCAAATTTAAAATATGTAAAGAAGACTGACTGAGCCCACAGAAAACATTCCAATTAGCACCAGCAGAAGCATTCTGCTCTGTGCCTTAGAGCAGAATGCAAAACAAGTTAGTATCCTATCAATAAAGTGCAGCAATTTTATAGCTGTGGCTCATTAATACGTCACAACACTAACCCACTACCTACAGAGACATCGAGGCTCTGGACGATGGTTCTATAACCTTAGTGGGCATCAGAGGCACCTTGAGGGCTTATTAAAACACAGGTCTCGAACATCCCCCAGAGTTTCTGGTTCAGTTATTTAGGGATAGAGCCCAAGTATTTACCTTTCTAGCAAGTTCCTAGGTGATGCCTATGCTGCTAGTCGAGGGACCACACATTGAGAACCACTGCTATGGACAGTTTGAGTTGTACAACCATGGCTTTGAAAAGACCTTAAAAGTATTGATTCAATTTCTCTAATTTAAATTTTAATCATCCCTGATGGCTGAATTCATCAGTAAGTGTAACTACCATGCGTCAGAGATTGGCTTAGATGTTGGTGATACACTGGTTAGATTGTGACATGCCCCCCCACACTGCTCCTCACCCGCCACAAGCGTGAAAGATATAAGACAATTATTATGCAGTGTTCCCAAAAGGGAAAGCACAGTGGCTTCAGACTCTGAAGATCTAATAAAAGCTTAAACAGCAGAACAACATGGCTAGGTTCAAATTTTTTAATTTATCACACTGGCCTGGCGGTAAGCAGAGAAATGCATTTGGTAGTGATTGCAATAATCCATGTCAGAGGCAGCTATGGTGCTTAAAACCCTTCAATTTTTCTGTAAGAGTTTTAGCAAAAAAAAACATTTATGTGGTGAAAAATAATTCTGCATGACTGAACATCTTCTTACTTGTACAACCTGTCTCCTTGTCTTTTGTCACCCCATCCAAACTTACCACCAACATAATATTAAAAAATTTAGTTCTGCAGAATCTCTTTGTCTCTCAAACTCACCATAGTTTCTCTCATGTTATTCTTTGCCTCTGTACAACTCTTCATCAACCTGAACTGCCGACCTTTTGGTTACCAGGCATAGCTCTTAACCACTATCCCTCCAGGGTTTCCTCACCTTAGCTAAGGGCTAATATTTTTTATGTCAGTTTATGTGTCTCTTTTCTCTTCTCTATCCTCTGTACCTCCCCACCCTCTCCCATAGTTTGTCCTTTTCTCAACTTTGTACATTTTTCCATACATATCATTAGGTAAGCAGCCTCTTAAAGGCAGACTCTGGGATCTTTTCTAGTGTATTCCCCGGAAAGTTCTGCTCATCGTAAACAAGCAATAAATATTTATCTATATGCAGTTTTACCAAAGGAATCAGAGACTACAGAGGAGACAAAAAAGGAATAGAGACAGATGTAAGAAAACCTAGTAAATTGCAATGTCGGAGTAGCTAAGGTCAGTAAGTCCAGAAAAATAGGGGCTGGAAAGCATTCAGTGGGTTTAGTAAGGAATGTTATTGGTGACCTTACAGAGAATGATTGCAGTAAGGTATTAAAGACAAAGCCAAGTGCTAGGAACTGGAGATTCCTACGTATTTGTATGCACTTTTTAACTTAATCTTTACAATACCTGCATGAGATAGAAGCCATTGCTACCAATTTACAGTGGAGGCAACTGAAGAAGAGAAAAAATATAAGTAAAAAAAAAATTACAAGGGCTAGAAAATGGCCGCGTTGAGCCTGGAATGTCTGAAAGCCCATGCTCCAATCAACTTTGTGCCATCTGCTTTCCCAGTATGTATAGTTAAGTAAATAAATCAATGAAAGAATTAAAATGCACATTTATTTAAGTAAATGAAATAATGAAAAAAAGGAAAAGTAGATACTCATACAGAGCCCGTTATGCAGTAAGCCTTGTGGTCTCTCTGCCACGTAGTCTACTGACTCCCATCATCAGTTTTCCTTTTTTTTTTTTCAAGTGCATTTGTTTGAACTTATCCTATTAAATATCATTAATATTTTTGAAACATCTCTAAAATTTATCAGATTTAATTTTAACACTTTTGTTTTTGTTGCTGTATCTACTGTGTTGTATCTATTCACAACATGGTATCATCCACAAATAAATCTGTTTTTCTTTATCGGAACTATCTTTGGTTGTGTTAAACAATAAGGATGTGCTCAGAGATGAACACTGATTCACGTCTAATGCCTTCATTCATGCGTTTTGTGTTTGTAGACAAAGGAGGCCATTTTCAGTTTGAATCAGTCGGACACGTATGTATTTTAGAAGGGTCCCAGTTTAAGTGAATAAGTCATTTGATCTCAGATTTGTAATTGAGTGAAGCGTGGTCTACTTCACATGACATGTACAATGTTAGCGAGTTTCTACAGTCACTCCTTAATAGGTGTTATTAAACAGACTACCACTTTTTAGAAATAAATGGCTATTGTGGCTGTTACCATCAGGAAGATGCTCTTTCCTCTTCTTTTACATGGAAAATAAAATAAACAAAATCTAAAATTAGAAAGCTTTTCAGAATCTATCTGTTGCAGAGATTTTAAACAAATATCAATCTCTTTCACACAAAGGGGACGGATATTCAGGAATTCAGGAAGAAGAAGTTGGGGGAAATGTGAAGACCAGCATGAAAGTCTTTGTGTACTGTGATCTTTCAGCTAGAGTTCTGGGGATAATAGAAGAGGCAGACAGAGTTTTAAAATAATCTTGATAAGTGATTTTTTTTTTTATTATTGGTAGGTGGGGATGGTAGAAAATAAAATGAAAGATTACTTGGAAAACTATTGCCTCTTGGTTGAGATTTGGACCAATATAACCACTGACCAGAACACAACAAATGGAGGTAATATTAACAACCTGAAAGCAGAGGATGGAGCCCGTAGAGCTTTGGAAGATGAAAGGTTCTCTCTAATCTCCTTTCATGAAAGTGAACTTTCTACAGAGAAGAGATTTTAGTCCTGGGAGGATGAAACTTTTACAGAAAGGGTATTATTTTCCCTCATTTTCTTCCACAACATATTCCCCACTATACCTTGAAGAGAGATGAAATCTCCGAAAGTCTAGTGAGAAGATGGATAACATCTGGCATGATATAGGGGAGGAAAGTGCTAAAAATATTAAAAATAATAAAACCTTTTTGAAAAGATGGGTTACATCATGCCTACCACTTAATAAATGGTTGATATTTTGCCTAAAATAATAAATAAGTCTGGTAAGACAGAGAATTGCTTTAAAAAAGTACACTTCGGCATTTGCTTTTCACAGCCTTTTGCCCAGGATGGCACAAATGGCTAAGCACTGGATATTAGACTACTATCTGAATGGTTAGCAGTTCAAAGCCACCCAGAAGTGCATTGGAACAAAGGCCTGGCAATCTGCTTCTGAAAGGTCACAGCTTTGAAAACCCTATGTAAAACAGTTCTACTCTATAACACAGGGGGTCATTATGAGTCAGAATCAAATGATGGCAACTGGTTTGGTTTTGTTGGTTTTTTGCACATTTAATTTCCCCTACTCCCAATATAAGCTAAGTTCACTTGAAAGACTGTAACCACTCACCACACCATACCCACTGCCACTGAGTCGATTCTGACTCATAGCGACCCTATAGGACGAGGTAGAACTCTCCCATAGAGTTTCCAAGGAGCTGCTAGTAGCTTGAACTGCCGACCTTTTGGTTAGCAGCTGAACACTTAACCACTGAGCCATCAGGGCTCCAGATAAGTACCACTTTCTGCCCATCAAATAAAATTTAGCACAACTTCGCCTTCATAACCTTCTACTTCTTCTTATATATTTAATAATACCCATTTTAAATCAGCCCCTGGCTTCCAAGAAGTCTTTGGTATAACAAAGATTATTTTCTCTCTCTAAACCCACGACATTGCCAGCACCACTGACTGGGTATGTAAAGCATTGGCCTGGTATCATTAGATACATTTCAATGTACACAGCCCACATTGCTGTCAGAAATCCTTGTAATATAAAGAAGTTATTATTTGGCTAGTAATACAAAGAAATAATAAATTATGGTTGCTTTACTTTTGATTTTAAAAACAGCTTCTTTTGCTGGCTTTCTTTTTCTTCCTACACTGAGCTGAGGTTTCTAAGAAATGTGTTCTTAACTCACTCTCTTCTTTTTTTTACATCGTCTCATGTAGAAAGCAGGCTTTCGTTCTTCTTTTAGCGTTAAAATTCAATAGCCTAAAGAACACATCTTTTTGGATATTAGAATATCAGCCTAAACTGAACTTGTTTAAAACCAGCTTTCATTCTATTTCCAAACTGACTTTGTTCTGAAAAATCTTTTGTCTCAGTGACATTATCTCCATAGCATTGTTAGATAATCTTTGACTCTTTGTTTCTCCATTGTAAGGGAATACTTGCAACGTTTTCTGGATGCCCAATACTTTTGTTTCTTACGTATTTTAGCTTATTAGTTATTTTATTTATTTTAAAAATATTTAAATTGTAGTACACTTTAGCCTAGCATTGTTCATATATGTGCAACCATTACCCAGATCAAGAAGAGATTTGCCACATTTCCACGCTCCCTTTGTGACTCCTCCCAATCCTTTTCTCTACCTCTTCACAGAAGTGACCACTACTTGGACATTAAATACCACAGATGAGTTTTCCTTGAAGAATGACAAATTCCGGTAGGAAATAAGGAAAAAAGGTAAATTTTTCAACTTGTTTTATGAGGCAAACATAACTATATTACTAAAACCTTACAAGAAAAAAAAAATATATATATATGGTAACCTCTGTCATGAACATGAGATAAGATGCTATGAAATGGCATCTAGAAATATATAAAAAAGGAAATAACACACTGCCATTATAGTGACCCTATAGGATAGAGTAGAACTGTCCCATACAGACATGACTGGAATCATACATTATGTAGTATTTTATTTTTCTGACCTTTTATTCAATCTTCTATCTGTGAGATTAATCTGTATTATTATAGATAGCAATATAAACTCAAATTTTATTTTTATCATGTATTTCCTTTTATAAGGAGCCCTGGTGGCACAGTGGTTAAAGTGCTCATTCAGCTGCTAACCAAAAGGTCAGTAGTTCAAATTCACCAGCTGTTCCATAGGAGAAAGCCTGCTTCCGTAAAGATTACAGTCTTGGAAACCCATTGTGGCATAGCTTGTATGAATCCAGCTTGGTGGTGGTGTGATATTTTTTTATGAAGCTGAATTCTATTGGTTAGAATTTTGTTAAAAATTTTTGCATCTGTATTCATGAGAGGCATTCATCTGTAATTTTCTTTTTTTTTTTTTTTTTGGTGTCTTTGACTGGCTTTGGTATCAGGATTATGCTGGGTGTATTCATTCTTTTTGTATGTTCTGAAATAGTTTGAGTAATACTGGTGTGAGCTCTTCTCTGAATATTTTGTAGAATTTTCCACCGCAACCTTCTGGACCAGCACTATTTTTATGTTGGGAGGTTTTGTTTTTTTGTTGTTTTTTTTAAATCTCTTCAATCTCTTCTCTTGTTATGGGTCTTGTTCAGATTTTCCACCTCAGTTTGTGATAGTTTAGGCAGATAATGTGTTTGTAGGAATTTGTTCATTTCCTCTAGGTTCTCAAATTTGATGGAGTACAGTTTTTCATAGTATTGTTATGATCTTTTTTATTTCAGTTGAATCTGTTGTAATGTCCCGTATCCAGTGTTTCATTTCTTATTGGGGTATTTGCTTCCTCTATTTTTTTTCTTTGTCAATTTGGCCAGCATTTGTCAATTTTTTTGATTTTTTCAGAGGCAACTTTTGATCTAGTTGGTTCTGTTGTTTTTCTGCCCTCTATTTCATTTATTTCTGCTTTAGTTTTTATTGTTTCCTTTCTTCTGGTGCCTATGAGCTTCTTTTGTTATTCTTTTTCTATTTGTTCTAGTTGTGGGGCTAATGTTTTGATTTTGACCTTGTCTTCTTTTTTTATGTGTGCATTTATTGCTATAAATTGATCTCTGAGCACTGCGTGAGCTGTGTTCCAAAGGTTTTAGTATGGTGTGTTTTCATTCTTGTTTGATTCTAGGAATTTTTTTTAATTCCCTCTTTGATTACTTCTATTACCCAGTTGTTTTTAAGCCAGGTGTTATTCAGTTTCTATGTATTTGATTTTTATCTTTCCTCCTTCTGTTCTTGATTTCTACTTTTATGGCATTGTGATCATAAAGAATGCTTTGAATTATTTTGATGATGTGGATTTCACTGAGGGTTGCTTTTTGGCCTAAAATGTGGTTTATTCTGAAGAATGTTCTATGTGCATTGGAAAAGAATGTTATACTTTGCTGCTGTTGGGGGGAGTGTTCCATACATGTCTGTGAGGTAGAATTGTTTGTTTGGCCTTTAGATCTTCTGTATCTTTGTTGAATTTCTTTCTAAATGTTCTGTCCTTTACTGAGAGTACTGTGTCGAAGTCTCCAACTATTACTGCAGAACTATCTATTTCTTTTTAGAATCTAACTCAGAGTTTGTTTTACACATTTTGGAGCCCTGTCATCGGGCATGTAGGGTCGCTATGAGTTGGAATTGACTATACGGCAGTGGGTTTGATTTGGTTTGGTTTTATGTCTTCTTGGTGGATTTTTCCCTTTAATCATTATATAATGTCCTTCTTTGTCTTGTATTGTTGATTTTTCCTTAAGTCTATTTTACCTGAGATTAGTATTTTCACTCCTGCCTTTTTGGTTACTCTTTGCTTGGCACAATTTTTTCCATTCTTTGATTTTTAATAAATTTGTGTCTGTGTCTCAGATGTGTTTCTTGTAGACAGCACAGAGATGGGTTGTGTTTTTTTTTTTTTTTTCTGCCACTTTCTCTTTAGGGGTGCATATAAACCATGTTCTTCCAAAGCGATTATAGATTAAAAGCCAAAAACCAACTTATTGCTGTCGAGTCGGTTCTGACTCAGACTGACCCTATAGGACAGAGTAGAACTGTATCATATTGCTTCCAAGGATTGGTTGGCGGATTTGAACTGCTGACCTTTTGTTTTCCAGGCAAGCTTTTAAGCCACTGCTCCACCAGGGCTCCTGGGTATTAGTAAGCATGAGTTTATTGCTGTTATATTGTTGTGCCGACATTTTCTTTGGTCCTCTTACTCTCCTTTGCTGAGTTCGCTTGTGGATTTTCTTTTCTTTTGTTATTGTAGGTTTTGTGTTTATTGAATCTTTATGATTTTCTTCTTTTTTATTCTTATAACTAGCTTTGTTAATTTTCTTTGTGGTTACCTTGAAATTTACCCCTATCTTCCTAAGTTTGAACAACTCTTTTATTACTTGATATCGCCTTGACTTCCTCTCCATTTGAAAGTTCTATACCTACACGGATTATTCCTCCTTTTATTGTTTTGACGTTGTCATCATTTACAGATTGATGTCTCTGTTTCCCTGTTTTTAGTCTTTTAGGTTTGTTTTATTACTGAGAGTTCTTTACCTAGGTTGATATCTGGCTGATGCTGTCCTGTGTCCTAGACTATAGTTGTTGTCTGATATTGTTGGGTCTCTAACCGAAGGACTCCATTTAATATTTTTTGTAAATTTGGTTTGGTGTTTGCAACTTCCTTTAATTTCTGTTTATCTAGAAATGTCCTAATTCCAATATCAAATTTTAGAGAGATTTTTTTCAGACTGTATTATTCTTGATGGGTAGTTTTTTTTTTTTCCTTTAAATATTATATATATGTCATCCCATTGCCTCTTGCCTGCTTAGTATCTACTGAGTAATCAGAGTTTAGTCTTGTTTCCCTTTTTTAAGTGACTTCTTCTAGAGCTGCTCTCAGGATTATTTTTTGTCTTTGGTTTTGGCAAGTGTGATTATGATATGTCTTGGTGACTTTTTTTGAGTTCTATCATATATGGGGTTCAGTGAGCTTCCTGGATGGTCAGCTTTCTGTCTTTCATATATTTGGGAAGTTTTCTGCCAACAAATCTTCAACAATCTTCTCTGCGTTTTCCATTTTCTCCCCTTGTCCTTGAACCCCAATCACACACAAATTTTTGCTCATGATTGTGTCCCACATAATTCTTAGGTTTTCTTCATTCTTTTCTCTCATTTTTCCTCAAAGTGTATTTGTCTTCAGTCTCACTGATTCTGTCTTCTTCTTTTTTTTTTTTAACTTGCTCCTAAAACTTTGTATTAATCTGTCCATTTTGGACTTTTTTGTTTGTTTATATTTTGGATTACTTTTTGCTGTTTTTGTATAATTTCAAATCATTTATTCATTTTGATGTTTTACTCTTGTATTAATTTCCTTAATTATTTTATTGCTTTGCCTGTTTTCTTTGATTTTGGCTATGTTTTTTTTTGTTAGTTTTGTCTGTGTGTTCCATGATTTTGTCTATTTTTTTCTTTGGTTTTGTCTATGTTTCTTTAATTTCTTTCCTAATCTCTTGGATATCCCTAAATACTAGTCTTTTAAATTCCATATCAGATAGTTCCATTGCCTTTTCTTATACTGGAAGGTCATCTTTTGGTCACTTGCTGGTGCCATCCTGTCCTGGTTTTTTATGTTTTGCTACTGTCTGCTATCTCTGAGACATTAAGGTATTATATTTGTTTGTTTCATCCTGCTTTTTTTGTTTAGTTTGATATTCCAAACATGTTTTACTGCTTGCTTCTCTTTGGGCATGACAGTTCTTACCACTTTGTTTGAGTTGGCAGGGCAGCAGCAGGCAGGGTGAGCCCACTTCACTGGTTTTGTGATGTGGCTGAGAGTGGACTGGGTGGAGGCCATCTGCCTCCTGATGTTGGTCCAGGTATGTGGGAGCATTCACAGCCCCTTACTAGATAGGGGCAGGGTTTAGATGGGATGTGGTATGGGCTCACTTCCCACTGTTCAGCACCTGGTCAAGTATCAGAAGAGGCGTAAGTGCAGATTCAGTGAGGCAGCAGACCTAAGCACCAGGGTTGCTCTAGCCATGGTGACATGTCAGGAGTTGGTGGGAAGGGGGTGGCATATGGGCCTAGGTGGGAGAGAGAAAGAAAAGAGAGACTTTTTTTTTTAATGAAGCCACTGGGTGGGGGCAGGGTGGAACTGGGGGCTGACAGGAAACGGGGGGTGACATATGAGGATAGGTGGGGAGTAGGAAGAAATGAAAGAAAAAAAAAATGGTGGCATGATTGGGATGGTGCTGACCAGGGGTAGTGCTGGCCTGTGGCTTTCCAGCTGTGGTGGCATGGTGGACTCTGGCAGCAATGTGTTTGGGACTAGGCCGGAGGGAGAAGGAAAAGGTGGAAATAGAAGATAAATAAGAATAAAATTTTTAAAAAACTGGCAGCGCAGTGGGGACAGGCAAGTGGGAGTGGGGCAGACCTAAGGGCGAGTTGGAGCGGGGGATGTGATGTAGAGAATTAGGTAAAGAGAGAAAGAAAAGAAAAAAAAATGGAAAGATATAAAAGCAAAAAAAAAAAAAATGGTGGCTAGCCAGGAGCCAGCCAGTTGGGGAGGGGAGGACCTGAGGTCGCCATGAGCTGGTGGTCTTCTAGCCATGGTATCATGGGGGTAGCATTTGGGGCTAGGTGGGAGGAAAAAAGTGAAAAAGAGAAAAAAAAAATGGCACAGTAGGAACTGGCAAGTGGAGCTGGGGCCAAAACAGAGCAGCCATAGCTAGTGGCTTTCTAGCCAAGTGATATGGGGTGACCCATGGACATGGGGTAGAGGTGGCATAGGAGGCTAGGTGGGAGGGGAAAAGAAAAGGAGGGAAAAGACAAAAGGAAAAAAAATGGTGTGGCAGGAGCCTGTGGATCATGGCAGGGTGGACCCAGGGCAGCCATGTGCCAGAGGCTCTCTAGCCAAGTGGCACAGCTTCTTTCATCAAAAAGGGCCAGATGTAACACATGTGGCTAGGTGGAAGGGAGAAATAAAATAAAGGGCAAGAGAAAAGAAAAAAATAGTGAGGTGAGAGCCAGCCCATTGTGGTAGGGTGGACCGGAGGCAGCCATGGGCCAGGAGCTCTCAAGCTCGGCTGCATGACATGGCCCATCAGTAAAGGGTGGAGGTGGCATATGAGGCTGGGGGGGGGGGGTGGTAGAGAAAAAGTGAGAAAGGGAAAGAGAAAAAAAAAAAAAATGGCACAGTGAGAGTGGGCCAGTGGGGACAGGGAGGACCAGAGTGCTGGTGAGCTGGTATCTCTCTAGCCAAGTGGCATGGCGTGGCCCATTGTGGTATGGCAACGGTGGCATACAGGATCCAATCTCTCCATTTTCCTTTCTCCAATGCATGCTAAGATCACACTTATGACATTTTAATGGAGTTTGATTAATTTTTCAATCTCTCAAAGGCTACCGATACCTCCTTGTTGAAAATAACTATCACACTTATTATCTATTACCTGCTTTTTCTCTTGACAACAAAATTTTCATAATTTTAAGTAAGTCTATGATATTTTGTCTTTACTCTCCAGTATATATATCTAGATTTCATTGTTTGTCAAACTTTTCTTCAGGCATGCCTTACTTTTTCCTGCCTTAGTGTGACCTCGTATGTTATGTGACATGGATTCTATGAACGCACTTATTTCCTTCCTTCTCTTTGCTCTCTATACAAATGTATTCAGCCTTCTTAAAGTGGGAGCTTTTAAATTTGTATTCAACAAGTTTAAAATTTGTATATTTTTTAATAGAATCTAGAACAGAGAATCTTAACAATACTATTCTGAAAGGTAAATGATGTTAGAAAATGACCATGGATTTCCTGAAACATTTCTCAATTAATTTTACTTAAAATAATCCTAAGTACTAGTTTAATATTTATTTACCTAATAAAACAACATAAAAGTAATACCACTACCAAAAAAAAAAAAAAACCATTGTGACTGAGTCAATTTCAACCTTATATCATACAAAAAAAAAGTAATTATGGAAAATTAATAAATTATACAACACTTTTATTTGAATTTATTTTCAAATCATTTAAAATAAGTTCTGTTTTCAATGATTCTTTAATTCCTTTTTCAATATCGCTCTTCACCTTCTCTGAATTTCTCACATTTGTGACAATACCACAAACTTTAGTGCTTGAATATTTATTGTTGTTTCACATTTGTTAATGTTATTAACTAATGATATTTGAAGACAAAAAGAACAATATATTTTCTTCAGAAACCTTAAAACATCTTGAGTTTAAACCAGAAGTATAGCAGGAGCTAAGTAATTGCTTGCTGATTTCAAAAAATTGTGGACAAACTAGCTAAGAAAATTGCCTTAGTCACTATCAATATTCCAGAAGATAAGGTATTAAAATTACATTTTGGATTACTCAATTATAACCTTAGGAACAACAGGAAAGTGGATGTGGAAAATGAGTAAACAGCGTTTGAATAGAAAGACAAAGGATTTATTTTTTAAAAAATAATTAGAGATCATGAAATTGTTTTCTCTTGTCAGAATGCTCGAGACTAGTGGCAAACATTAAAAAAGACAAAGAGAGCATTAACATGGTAAGAACAATGCAAGGTAATTTAGAATACAGAAAAGGAACATGAAACAGGTGACATAAAAAAGGAAAATTCTGATGAGATGGACAAAGAGCTGAACTGAGAAAAGCTTCTATAAGGGGATAACAGGACAAATTGAAGGTCATGCATCAAATAATGTTTTACCAAGAGATATACTATGATTTGGAAGGAGACGGAAAGACAATAACAACAACACAAGAACATTGTACCCTCGAAGGCAAAAGAGCTAATTAGAAATAAAGCAAAGGAAAAGTCATAAATAATAGACATTTTTACATATTATTAAATGCTAGTTGAGGAGCAGTGGGAAAATATTTCAAAGTACCCTTAAGGTAGTATTAACGAAGGAAACCCAGTCTTTGTTCCTGAGATAATCACAAAGAAATAGAAAATGTACAGTGAAAATAAATGTTTCTGACATAAACGATTTAATTTCTTAATTTAGCAAAGATACAAACAAAATTTTAAATGATCCCAAGATTGAGATTTTAAAGTAAAAATTAATAGATTGTATTTCTTTATTTACATAAAGTAAAAACAACTCAAACATTAGTGGTTTTTAAAAGTATTGAAAATATTTTTTCAGTAATAATGTTATTGCACCAACCTTATATTTATGGTTATTTTTTAACTAAATGTTTCCATTTACAAAGTCGTCTACACCCTCTGTAATTTCCATGGTTATTTAAAACAAATAATCTTCCTGTTTACTTCAAGATGTATTTTTCAGTAGAGGACTATAATTTTGCTCAAATATAACATATAATGATGTACAAGTGTGCCAAATAGCATGAAAAAGAGCAAAGATTGTAATAGCTATCTTATCTACAATAGCTTTGACTTTTAAAAACAGCATACTGTAATAGTCCACTAGATGTCACCCAAGTTAAGGTTTCCCCCTCTAACAGCACTAACTCCTCTTCATCTTTTTGTTTTTTTGTTTGTTTTATTGTTATTATGATTTTTTATTTTTTTGGTGAAAATATATGCAGAAAAGCGTACACCATTTCAGCAAATTCTATGTGTACAATTCACTGGCATTGTCTACATCTTCAATTTGTGTAACCATTTTCACTATCCTTTTCCAAATCGGTCCACCATCATTAACATAAACTCAGTGCCCCTTAAATGTCACTTCTAACCTTTCAAGATGCTGTTGTCAATTTTATTCCATATAGACAGTTATTTTAAAGCACCCAGCACTCAAGGCAGACATACTTCATTAACTAAGCTATTCTTTGGCTCAAAAACAGACTTTTTGGTTTGAGGTTTAAGGTTTAAAACTATCTCAGGGCAATAGTTTTGGGTGTTCATCCAGCCTTGATGCTCCAGAGGATGCGGATTCCATTGAGAATTTGAAATTCTGTTCCATTTTGTCCCTCCTTTTGTTCAGGATTGTTTTATAGAATCTTAGATCAAAACATTCAGTAGGCATAGCTGGGCACCATCTGGTTCTGGGCTCATGGCATAGGAGGCAGATATTCATAGAGGCAATATGTCTCCTCTGACTCCAGGCTCTCCTTCCAGTGCTACTCCGGTTGAATGGAGACCTATTATTTTAACTTGAATAGCTGCTTGCAAGGTTTTAAGACATCTTTTAAAGAGATACAGTGAAGCAACAAGTTATACTGTTAATTAACTCATGGTTCAGTATTTTTTAAGAATTATTTAACAAATAGTATTTATGGCTTAGAAACCCTGGTGGTGCAGTGGCTAAACACTCAGCTGCTAGCCAGAAGGTCAGCAATTTGAACCTATAAGCTTCTCTGCAGGAGAAAGATGTGGCGGTCTGCTTCCCTAAAGATTTACTCCCTTGGAAAGTCTGTAGGGCAGTTCTACTCTGTCCTATAGGGTAGATATGAGTTGGGATTGACTTGAAGGCAATGGGTTTTGTTTATTTACGGCTTTATCAATTTAAATTTTATTATTTCCCTCTGTGAAACTTCAGATGGATGCTTCTTATGCATAAAACCAAAAAACCCAAACCCAGTACTGTCGAGTAGATTCTGACTCATAGTGACCCTATAGGGCAGAGTAGAACTGCTCCATAGAGTTTTCAAGGAGCGCCTGGTGGATTTGAAATGCCGACTCTTTGGTTAGCAGCTGTAGTGCTTAACCAATATGCCGCCAGGGTTTCCTTCTTATGTATAGAGAAGAAAAAAAGTAAGTTTAATAAAAGTTTTGGGGGTATGTGAGGCATGTGAAGTACTCTAAAAAAAAAAAAAAAAAAAAAACAGTGACAGTCTCTATTAGGTCTTTGTTAGGGTGAAGAGTCTATGGACTTTTCTGGAGTATGGTTTTTAAATTCCATTGTTTTATATTAATAAAGTATATTGTTATGTGACTCAGTATTTCATTTTTTAGCTTAATTGTGTTTTTAAGTAGAGATAACACTAAAAGAGATATTTTATATTATGAAGAGATTAGAGTATTGGTGTAAATTTATATTCTGTTCATATAAAATTTACATATAAGATTTTCCCCTTCACATTTTACAAGATCTGTTTTGATTTCACAGTAAAGCACTGTACTTATGCCTCAAGAAGTGGGAGTCGTGCTTATGATCTGGCATATTGGTGTGTACCACGGAGAGCATGAGTAATAGAAATGCTCATTTTAAATGCCCACTTTAAAGTAAAATTGCATATTATTTTTTTCTCTTTTGTAGCTTACAAAAGTATTCCTAACAGTAAGTGTAGAACTAGCCCTCAAAAACATTTTACTTTTTTTTTTTCAAAGGGAGAGCACAATGTTTAACAAATTTGTCACTATTATTCAACAAATATCCCTTGGAAAAAAGAAATACTTAGCACTGAAGGAACATTTTAGCTTCGTACCTCATAAACTATTTTCCTGTTATGTACCAATACCAAGATATTTTTTATTACGGTACACTATCCCAAATCATGGAAACCCTGGTAGTGTAGAGGTTAAGTGCTACAGCTGCTGACCAAAGGGCTGGCAATTCGAATCCGCCAGGTGCTTCTTGGAAACTTCGATGGCACTGGGTTTATCCCAAATCATGAGTTAATAAGTGGGATTAAATAAGGCACTTAAGAAATGTAGGTGTTTTGGAGGCGGAGCCAAGATGGTGGAATAGACAGACACTTTCAGTGAGCCCCCTTTACAAAAGAAGACCCGAAAAAACAAATGAAACGAGTATATTTGTGACAAGCTGGAAGCCCTGAGCTTCAAAGGCAAGCTTAGAAAATGAACTGAGGGGCAGGGGGAGGCAGAGAGGAGTTACCAGACCTGAATCACAGGGAGCCCTCAGACATCATTCCCGGAGCCACAGTGGTGGGCTGGTACTAGCATTCAGCTGCAGTTCCCTCCGGGAGAAGCCACACAGCCTACTCACACCTCTGGTATCAGAGAAGAATTGCACTTTTGGCAAAAGCTCAGTACTTGTGCATATTTTACCGTACCCCCTACCCCCAAGCCGGCTTCAATGGCTGAATTCCCTGGGCCTGAGATAGGCACTGTTGAGTGCCTAGAGCCATCCTCCTACCCTTGGAGAAGGAAAAATTTGCATTTGGGGAAAAGATAATTTGCCAGCTCCACTAACAGGGGGAGCTCAGGACAGAAGTATCTCTTGTCTAGGAATAAATGGTCTGTGGATTTTGAGCACCTTTCCCTTCTGCATGAACCTGTGTGGGCCTATTTTAGGAGAATAGGCCCTTGTTGGTAGACTCTAACCATTTCACTGTGTGGTGGAGAGGTGGGTGTTTGATGTTTGACATCGCTTTGCCTATTAAACAAGGTCTTCACCTACCCACATCAGGGACCTAAGGACTGGTAGCTCAACTCAGGTCACCCAGCCACCTGCAACAGGGGTCCAAGGATAACTGATACCTCCCAGTCCTTACAACCAAAAACTTTGGGTGCCCGTGATCAGTCTGCAGATTCCACCTATCTGCACACTCTGGGGAACAGGGACACACTTTCCTCAGAGACACTTGGGGGTCAGTTTTCAGCCTCCTGCCTTGTTCAGAGCGTGACCTCCTGCTGCAGTCAGGTACCAGTATATACACCAATCACCCCTGCCCCTCTAAAACTGTAGAACAGAGCCTGTACCATACACTTGATGATCAGCTACCTGGACACCTGAGCTGAATTCATGCAAGAAAAGTGACTAGACTCCTAAAGACTGATATAACTGATAACAGCTCTAGCCATCTGGGTACAGGACATCAGAGCTCCAAAGGTGAAAATAATCAAGCTAGCTCACTCAAGCAACCCATTTGGGCATATCAAAACAAAACAAAGCAAGAAGCTATGACACAGTAACCAAGCATAAACTAATACAATAATGTATAGATGGCTCAGAGACAACAGTCAATATTAAGTCACATAAAGAAATAGACCATGATCACCTCAACAGGCTCTCAAAACAAAGAATCCAGGGATCTTCTAGATGAAAGTTCATTCCTGGAATAACCAGAGACAGAATACAAAAGATTAATATATAGAACCCTTCAAGACATTGGGAAGGAAATGAGGCAACATGCAGAACAAGCCAAGGAACACACAGATAAAGCAACTGAAGAAATCAAAAAGATTATCCAGGAACATAATGAAAAATTTAATAAGCTGGAAAAATCCACAGGCAGCAATCAGAAATTCAGAAGAGTAACAATAAAATTACAGAAATAGACAACTCAATAGAAAGTCAGAGGAGCAGAATTAAGCAAGTAGAAGCCAGAATTTCTGAACTCGATAAATCACTTGGTGCTAACGTATTTGAAGAAAACTCAGGAAAAAGAATTTTAAAAAATGAAGAAACCTTAAGAATTATGTGGGGCTTAATCAAGAGAAATAACTTACAAGTGATTGGAGTACCAGCACAGGGAGGGATAACAGAAAATATACAGAGAATTGTTGAAGATTTGTTGGCAAAAAACTTCCCTGATATTGTGAAAGATGAGATGATATCTATTTAAGATGTTAAATCGAACTCCACATAAGGTAGATGTTAAAAAGAAAGTCACCAAGAAATATTATAATCAAACTTGCCAAAACCAAAGATAAAGAGAGAATTTTAAGAGCAGCTAGGGGTAAACAAAAAGTCACCTACAAAGGAGAGCCGATAGGAATAAGCTCGGACTACTTAACAGAAACCATGCAGGCAAGCAGGCAGTTGGATGACATATTTAAAAAGCTGAAGGAAAAAAATTGCCAACCAAGAATCATATATCCAGCAAAACTATCTCTTTAAAATGAAGATGAAATTAGGACATTTCCCGATAAACAGAAGTTTAGGGAATTTGTAAAAACCAAACCAAAACTACAAGAAATACTAAAGGGAGTTTTGGTTAGAAAATCAATAATACCAGGTATCAACACAAGACTAGAACACTGGGCAGAGCAATCAGAAGTCAACCCAGACAGGAAAAAAAAAAAAAAAAAAAGATTATTAAAAAAAAACTCAAAACAGGGTAACAGGGATGTTATTATATATAAGAAGACAACATTAAAACAATAAAGAGGGACTAAGAAATGTAATCACAGATTTTCCAAATCGAGAGGAAGATACAGCGATACAAAGAAATAAAAGTTAGGTTTAAATTTAGAAAAATAAAAGTAAATAATAAGGTAACCACAAAGGAGACAAACTATGCTACTCATCAAAATAAAATACAAGAAAAAAAATTGAGACTCAGCAGAAACAAAATCAACAACAACAAATATGAGGAAAGGACAATATATAAAAATAATCTACTCAGCACATAAAATTAAGTGGGAAAAAGAAACTATCAACAACACACAAAAAAAGACATTAAAATGATAGCACTAAATTCATTAAAAAAAAAAAATCATACCTATCCATAATTACCCTGAATGTAAATGGACTAAATGCACCAATAAAGAGACAGAGAGTGGCAGAATGGATTAGAAAACAAATTCTGTCTATATGCTGCCTACAAGAGAACACCTTAGACTTAGAGACACAAATAAACTAAAACTCAAAGGATGGAAAAAAATATATCAAGCAAACAACGACCAAAAAAGAGTAGAAGTAGCAATAATAGTTTCTGAAAAAATAGACGTTAAAGTTAAATCCATCATAAAGGAAGGACACTATATAATGATTAAAGGGACAATACACCAAGAAGATATAACCATATTAAATGTTTATGCACCCAATGACAGGGCTGCAAGATACATAAAACAAACACTATCAGCATTGAAAAGTGGCATAGACAGCTCCACAATAATAGTAGGAGACTTCATGCACCTCTTTTGGTGAAGGACAGGACATCCAGAAAGAAGCTCAATAAAGACACGGGAGTTCTAAATGCCACAATCAACTAACTTGACCTCATAGACATATACAGACCACTTCACCCAACAGCAACCAAATATACTTTCTTTTCTGGTGCACATGGAACATTCTCCAGAATAGACCACATATTAGGTCATAAAGCAAGCCTTAGCAGAATCCAAAACGTTGAATATTACAAAGTATCTTCTCTGACCGTAAGGCCATAAAAGTGGAAATCAATAACAGAAAAAGCAGGGAAAAGAAACCAAACAATTGAAAACTGAACAATACCCTGCTCGAAAAAGATTGGATTATAGAAGACATTAAGGATGGAATAAAGAAATTCTTAGAATCCAGTGAGAATGAAAACACTTTCTATCAGAACCTTTGGGACGCAGTGAAAGCAGTGCTGAGAGGTCAATTTGTATCAATAAATGCACACAGCCATAAAGAAGAAAGGACCAAAATCAAAGAATTATCTCTACAACTTGAACAAATAGAAAGACAGCAACAAAAGAAACCCTCAGGCACCAGAAGAAAGCAACAAATAAAAGTTAGAGCAGAACTAAATGAAATAGAAAACAGAAAAACAATTGAAAGAATTAACAAGACCAAAAGCTGGTTTTTTGAAAAAATCAACAAAATTGGTAAACCATTGGCCAAACTGACAAAAGAAAAAAGGAGAGGAAGCAAATAACCCCCAATAAGAAACAAGATGGGAGATATTACAACAGACCCAACTGAAATTAAAAGAATCATATCAGATTACTATGAAAAACTGTACTCTAACAAATTTGAAAACCTAGAAGAAATAGATGATTTCCTAGAAACACACAACCTACCTAAACTACCACAAACAGAGGTAGAACAACTAAACAGACCCGTAACAAAAGAAGAGACTGAAAAGGTAATTAAAAAAAAAAAAAAAAAACTCCCAACAACAACAAAAAAAGCCCTGGACCAGACGGCTTCACTGCAGAGTTCTACCAAACTTTCAGAGAAGAGTCAACACCTCTACCACTAAAGGTATTTCAGAGTACAGAAAAGGGCAGAACACTCCCAAACTCATTCTATGAAGCCAGCATATCCCTGATACCAAAACCAGATAAAGACACCACAAAAAAATAAAATTACAGACCTATATCCCTCATGAACTAGGATGCAAAAATCCTCAAGAAAATGCTAGCCAATAGAATTCAACAACATATCAAAAAAATAATTCACCATGACCAAGTGGGATTCATACCAGGTATGCAGGGATGGTTCAACATTAGAAAACCAATTAATGTAATTAATGTAAACCATCATCTAAATAAAACAAAAGACAAGAATCACATGATTTTATCAACTGATGCAGAAAAGGCATTTGACAAAGTCCAACACCCATTCATGATAAAAACTCTCAGCAAAATAGGAATAGAAGGAAAATTCCTCAACATAATAAAGGGTGTTTATACAAAGCCAACAGCCAACTTCATCTTAAATGGAGAGAGCCTGAAAGCATTTCCACTGAGAATGGGAACCAGACAAGGATGCCCTTTATCACCGATCTAATTCAGCATTGTGCTGGAGGTCCTAGCCAGAGCAATCAGGATAGATAAATAAATAAAGGGCATCCAGATTGGCAAGGAAGAAGTAAAGTTATCTCTGTTTGCAGACAACATGATCTTATACACAAAAAATCCTAAGGAATCCTCCAGAAAACTACTGAAACTAATAGAAGACTTCAGCAGAGTATCGGGATACAAGATAAACGTATAAAAATCATTTGGATTCCTCTACACAAACAAAAAGAACATCGAAGAGGAAATCACCAAATAAATACCATTTACAGTAGCCACCAAGAAGATAAAATACTTAGGAATAAATCTTACCAGAGATGCAAAAGACTTGTACAAAGAAAACTACAATACACTTCTGCAAGATACCCAAAGAGACCTAAACCCACTGCCATCTAGAAAGAGACCTACATAAGTGGAAAAACATACCTTGCTCATGGATAGGAAGGCTTAACATTATAAAAATGTCTATTCTACCAAAAGCAAACTATACATTTAATCCAATTCTGACCCAAATTCCAATGACATTCTTTAATGAGATGGAGAAACAAATCACCAACTTCATATGGAAGGATAAGAGGCCCTGGATAAGTAAAGCATTACTGAAAAAGAACAACAAAGTGGGAGGCCTTATGCTACCTGATTTTAGAACCTATTACACCACCACAGTAGTCAAAACAGCCTGGTACTGGTACAACAATAGATATATAGACCAATGGAATAGAATTGAGAATCCAGACACAAATCCATCCACATATGAGCAGTTGATATTTGACAAAGGCCCAAAAACAGTTAAATGGGGAAAAGACAGTCTTTTTAACAAATGGTGCTGGCATAACTGGATATCCATCTGCAAAAAAATGAAACAAGACCCATACCTCACTCCATGCACAGAAATGAGCTCAAAATGGATCAAAGACCTAAATATAAAATCTAAAATGGTAAAGATCATGGAAGAAAAAATAGGGACAATGTTAGGAACCCTAATACATGGCATAAACAGTATACTAAACATTATTAAGAATGAAGAAGAAAAACTAGATAACTGGGAGCTCCTAAAAATCAAACACCTATGCTCATCCAAAGACTTCACCAAAAGAGTAAAAAGACTACCTACAGACTGGAAAAAAGTTTTTAGCTATGACATTTCCAATCAGTGTCTGATCTCTAAAATCTACATGATCGTGCAAAAACGCAACTACAAAAAGACAAATAGCCCAATTTAAAAATGGGCAAAAGATATGAACAGACACTTCACTAAAGAAGACATTCAGGTAGCTAACAGATACATGAGGAAATTCTCACGATCATTAACCAGTAGAGAAATTCAGATCAAAACCACAATGAGATTTCATCTCACTCCAACGAGGCTGGAATTAATCCAAAAAACACAAAATAATAAATGTTGGAGAGACTGTGGAGAGATTGGAACACTTATACACTGCTGGTGGGAATATCAAATGGTACAACCACTTTGGAAATCAATTTGGCACTTCCTTAAAAAGCTAGAAATAGAACTACCATACGATCCAGCAATCCCACTCCTTGGAACATATCCTAGAGAAATAAGAGCCTTTACACGAACAGATATATGCATACCCACGTTTATTGCAGCACTGTTTACAATAGCAAAAAGATGGAAGCAAACAAGGTGCCCATCAACGGATGAACAGATAAATAAATTATGGTATATTCACACAACAGAATACTACGCATCGATAGAGAACAGTGATGACTGTGAAACATTTCATAACATGGAGGAACCTGGAAGGCATTATGCTGAGTGAAAGTAGTCAGTTGCAAAAGGACTAATATTGTATATAAGACCACTATTATAAGAACTCAAGAAATAGTTTAAACCGAGAAGAAAACATTCTTTTGTGGTTACGGGGGGGAGGTAGGAGAGGGGTATTCACTAATTAGATAGTAGATAAGAACTACTTTAGGTGAAGGGAATAGACAACACACAATACAGGGGAGGACAGCACAACTGGGCTAAACCAAAAGCAAAGAAGTTTTCTGAATAAACTGAATGCTTCGAAGGCCAGCTTAGCAGAAGCAGGGGTTTGGGGACCATGGTTTCAGGGGACATCTAAGGCAATTTGCATAATAAAATCTATTAAGAAAACATTTTGCATCCCACTTTGAAGAGTGGTGTCTGGGGTCTTAAAGGTTAGCAAGTGGCCATCTAAGATGCATCAATTGGTCTCAACCCACCTGGATCAATGGAGAATGAAGAACATCAAGGACACAAAGTAATTATGAGCCCAAGAGACAGAAAGGACCACATGAACCAGAGACTACATCATCCTGAGACCAGAAGAACTAGATGGTGCCCAGCTACAACTAATGACTGTCCTGACGGGGAACAAAACAGAGAACCCCTGAGGGAGCAGGAGAGCAGTGGGATGCAGACACCAAATTCTCATGAAAAGACCAGACTTAATGGTCTGACTGAGACTAGAAGGACCCTAGTGGTCATGGCCCCCTGTCTGTTGGCCCATGACAGGAACCATTCCTGAATCCAACTCTTCAGACATGGATTGGACTGGACAATGGGTTGGAGAGGGATGCTGGTGAGGATTGAGCTTCTTGGATCAGGTAAACACTTAAGACCATGTTGGTATCTCCTGCCTGGAGGGAAGATGAGACGGTAGAGGGGGTTAGAAGCTGGCGAAATGAACATGAAAAGAAAGAGTGGCGGGAGGGAGAAGGCTGTCTCATTAGGGGGACAGTAATTGGTAGTAGGTAGCAAGGTGTACATGGGTTTTTGTGTGAGAGACTGACTTCATTTGTAAGATTTCATTTAAAGCACAATAAAAATTAACAAATGTATTAATCCTTTAAGTCACCAGGTCATCAAGAAAAGATAGTGTTTCATTGTGTGAAATGGCACTCTAGGGGCCAAGTGTGTCCTGCACATTGCTTAGCTCAAGGAAAAGCCTGGTGCATTATTAATTGTATCTATGCAGGGTCAAATTTTTACTAGGAAAATGTAAATTGGACAAGTAATCTGATTTTACCCTTAAACATTGTATTCTTAACTCCAGAGGAAAAGGAACTCAAAAAGAAAGAACAGGTTATAGCCAAGTGCCAATTTGGGGAAAATATTTTGATACACTTGAGACAATAACTCTATTAAATGAATTAAATTCTCCAAAGTCAATAGTAAAAATATAATACAGGGTACATGAGGAATAAATATCTGTTTAAACTCAGGAAAAATGATTTAAGGCTATGAGGTATTAATCTGACCTAATTTTAAAACTTTTGCCATACCCAGCACTTTTGAATTGTAAAATAAATATGCATATGGGACTCTTTTTTTTTTTTTAAGAGTTATCACAAGCAATAAACATTATTAGCATATTGACCCATCGTTCTAAGATACAAAGAGTTTCACATAATGCAATGTGGAGGCTGAAGGTTGACGGTCCACCTTCGTGAAGACCAATGATGACCATGTAAAGCAGAGTTTCAAAATGGTGATAGTTTGTGATCTTCCTTTTAGCTCTACACAGCATGAGTTTTCATCTGTAAGTTATTGCTTCTGTACTCTCTGGAAGGTTCTATACAGTAGCGGAAGATGAGTCAATCTTAGAAAAAAGGCAGGGAGTATGTTTTTCTGCTCCAGTATCCATCTCTTATCAGTGGCCGCTGCTGTACGTTTTGGTTTGGTTTGTTTTATTTCACTTGGTTTAGTTTGTTTTAATTTGGTTTGCTTTGGATTATTTTCCCAGCTTCAGCCTATTCCACCAGAGACACTTACTTAGTTGACTGCCTTTTTCTTAAATAGATTATTCTGATGAAATCATGTACATAAAATGGCAGAGGAATGAATGTTTTACTCATCTTTGTAACCTTTTGTTTAACAATGGTGGAGTTTTGGGTGTCACCAGAGAAAATGTTTTAGAATAGATGGCTTTTCCAAAGCCCTCTAGTAGTTTAACATAAGGTATCCTAGATATATTTTCTTCAAATTTTTAAATTATTTAAGCTGAGCACTTTTTTATACTTTCACGAAAGATTTAAGATGGTTTACATAAAATTGCTTATAGAGTAAAACCATTAAAATAAGAATTAAAAATATAAGAATCAATTAAGAAAAAAGAAAATCGTTACTTTTTTTTTTAGGATCAGAGAACAATTGAGAGTAAAGTTTAGAGACTCCTCAGAGCTAAAGGAAAACGAAGACAAACCATACAGCTTCTACTTTATGATGAGAGGGAATGTATTTCCAGCCCTGAACTTGGAAAGGAATTTTAACTCAAGGACAAAATCTACATGTAAGAAAGTCCAGCAGAAATGAAGGATAAGGAACCAATATTTCTGTTTTCATCGCTGAATTGTTCATGGATAAAATGGATGGAGACAGCGGAGAAGGTTAAAATCCTTAACACATAATGATACTGCTGCAATCTGCATATGTAAAAGATGAGCTAAGACTGCTTTTACGTTTCCACCTTAGTGAAAGAGAAAAGAATCAATTAATTAAATTTGCTTCGAGCTCTGGTTGCGCAGTGGTTAAGAACCCAGCTGCTAACCAAAAGGTCAGTAGTTCAAATATACCAGCCGCAATCTGGAAACTCTATGAGGCAGTTCTACTCTGCCCTATAGGGTGGGTATGAGTCAGAATTGACTTGATGGCACAGATTTGCTTTTTGATTAATGTTTTAAAAATCTTATTGAAGCACATTAGTGTCCTATTTAAAAAAAAAAACTGAACAACAACAATTCTATTTTTCTTCTTTTTTATTTTGTGGAAGAAGAAAATCTCATACTCTGTTAGGTTGTTGTTGTTATTGTTAGGTGCCCTTGAGTTAGTTCTGACTCATAGCGACCCTATGTACAATGGAAAAAAACACTACCTGGTCCTGTGCCATCCTCACAATCATTGCTGTTTGAGCCCATTGTTGCAACCACTGTGTCAATCCATCTCATTGAGGGTCTTCCTCTTTTTTGCTGAATCTGTACTTTACCAAGCATGATGTCCTTCTCCAGGAACTGGTCCCTCCGGATAACATGTCCAAAGTACATGATATGAAGTCTCACCATCCTCACCTCTAAGGAGCATTCTGGCTGTACTTCTTCCAAGACAGATTTCTTCATTTTTCTGGCAGTCCATGGTATATTCAATATTCTTTGCCAACAGCATAATTCAAAGGCATCAATTCTTCTTCGGTCTTCCTTATTCATTGTCCAGCTTTCACATACATATGAAGCAATTGAAAATACTATGGCTTGGGTCAGGCATACCTTAGTCCTCAAAATGGCATCTTTGTTATTAACATTTTAAGAGGTCTTTTGCAGCAGATTTACCCTATGCAAGACATTGTTAGATTTCTTGACCACTGTTTCCATGGGTGTTGATTGTGGATTCAAGTAAAATGAAATCCTTGACAACTTCAGTACTTTCTCCATTTATCATGACGTCGCTTATTAGTCCAGTTGTGGGGATTTATGTTTTCTTTATGTTGGAGCGTAATCCATACTGAAGGCTGTGGTCTTTGATCTTCATCAGTAAGTTCTTCAAGCCTTCTTCACTTTGAGCAAGCAAGATTGTGTCATCTACATATTGCAGGTTGTTAATGAGTCTTCCTCCAATCCTGATGACACATTCTTTTTCATTGTAATTTTATAGTTACAATAATAAAAATGATGAGGAATATAAAGATTTAAAATATGGTAGCAATTTTTTCTACCCTCCACCCCAAGAGGAAAACAAGTTACTCATAATATCAGTTAGGGAAGGAACAGAATCAATAAAATGAGATACTACTTATTCCGTATGATCAACACAGAATGTAATATTAGCACTATTGTTAGGAATATAGACACAATAATCAGATTTTATTATGGCACGGGTACCTCCTTGGGCTACAGTGAGAATGTTATGTGACATTCTATTTTGAAGTACTACTTTTCTCATCATTGCTATTTTTGTATTGATTTTTTGAAGCCCCTGGGTACTGCCTTAGGGCAGCTTGTATATATTTAGTTAATATTTCTGCATGTGCTGTAACATCTTAAGTCCTATCTAGAGTGCAAATATTTTCACGAAATGATCAAGGCAAGGAAACCCTGATCAAGACCATAGAGCTCTTAATATTTTTACATTAACTGGTAAAGCGAGTTCAGTTAAAATCCATCCTTGAGTCCATCTCAGGTACAGAGTACATCTTCCAATACAGCCTATTGGGAGCCAGGGCCAAATGTTGGTTCCACATAGAGAACCAATCAATAGCTTGTAAGGTTATAGGTGATGCACATTCAAACATTGGAAACCATCCTACAGGTCTGGTGATAGCTGGATTATACATATGGGTGTGGTTAGATTATTTCCAGAAAAGGGAAACAACCTGACTTAGCCTCCCCACTTGGGGAGTTAACAGATGAGTCCATTCCACAGTTGTTGATATGGACCTACAATATGAAGAGAACTGTTTGTGGCTTTGGAAGATTCGTTAGCTAGCTCTTCTTGAGGGACTTTATTTAATAATGTAAGTGTTGTTTTAAGTTTAAAGGTTAAGTTATGGCCTGGGATTCATTCAGATTTGAAAAGAAATCATTTATCAATGGAAAATCTAGTAATAGTGATCTCCTGTAGTAATAAATGTTTTCTGCATTGTTTCTGTATCCATAGATCAAAAGCAATCCAATCCCTGTAGTGGAAAGACTCACCAGGGAAAGCCATACTGACTTGAGGTTGGGAAGGCACCACATACCCAACAATTAAATCTTTTAAAATGGTGAGCATATGTATCTCCCCAACCTAGGAAAACATAAGTAGAGGTGTGGCTTTAACAAAGGTAAAAAGATAAAAGTGTATGTTTTCAGACGTGATCCAGGGTCTTGGGCCAGCCAACTGCCTCAGATGTTGTCTCAGATGTATTTAAAGGTAACCTTCAATTCTCCAGTGGGCTGGCTAGTGCAAAGGAGTATTAGCCTTTTTTTACTATGACAAAATGGATCCAAGGTTTTATTCCTCTAATTTGGCTGCACATGGATTGGTGAAGAGGACTAAGTATGGTCCCTTCCAATTAGGTTCTAATGATTCTTTTATTTGGTGTCCTTCCAATATACATATTCTCCTGGGACGATGTTAGGCAGACTTCAGGAGTGTAGTTTCTGTCCTTCAAAGACTTCTCTAACCTGTGAAAGATAGCCTATAGAATACTGGATTAAAGATTGACAAAACTTCAGTAATTCTGGTTGAACAAAGTTAGGGTCAATGCAGGCAACATAAGGAAGGATCATGGATCTCCCATTAATTATTTCACAGGGGGTAAATTTGTGAGATCAAATGATGTGGATCTCAGGTTTAAAAGAACTAAGGGAAGGACTTTTGTCCAGGTTATATTTAAAGTTTCAAAAAGATTTGCTATTTGGGTCTTTATTATTCCACTAGTTCTCTCCACAAGACCAAAAGACTAAGGAAAGGGACAATGTAGTTTTTGATGAACGGGAAAACTCCACACAGTTCTTGGATGACTTGATCAGAGAAATGAGTTCCTCAATCACTACAAAGAGTTTTTGGTGCTCCCCAGGTGACTATGATGTTTAAAAAAAAATTTCTTTTCTATAGTGGCTACAGTAGCATGACATCAGGGAAAGGGTTTTACCCCATGCGAAAACCTACAAATCATTACTGATACATATTTATAACCACTTGAGGGTGAAAGTTCAATAAAACCTAGCTGCCATTTAAGCAAAGGCCCAAAAGGTAAAGAGGTTGTCCAGGTAGGACTTCAATTCTGAGATTGTAGAGAGGACATATAGGGGAATGGGTGGCAACATGTTCAGCATCCTTGAAAAATTTTCAGCACCAATTTTTTTTTTTTTTTAAGGTCTCAATCATTTTATCTCATCCTCATGTGGGAACCTTGATGTAAGGCTAGCATCATAGGAACATGTAGAAAATTGGGCAAGACAGTTTTCTTAGCAGGCCTAGTCCATAACTTAGTGGCAGAATCTTGGTAACAGCCTGTCTTAATTTTGTCTGCTTTGGCTAATTGGGAAACCCTGGTGGTGTAGTGGTTAAGTGCTATGGTTGCTAACCAAAGGGTCGGCAGTTTGAATCCACCAGGTGCTCCTTGGAAACTCTATGGGGCAGTTCTACTCTGTCGTATAGGGTCGCTATGAGTCAGAATCGACTCGAAGGCACTGGGTTTGGTGTTTTGGGTTTTGGCTAATTGTTGCTGTTTTAAAAGCTTTTCTAAACTTAATTCATGAAGGTTACAGTTATCAATAGGCAAATTTGGGGGAATTCCTTTGTTTATCATAAGTACAGAAATAACTTGAGAAGAAGTTGGCTGGCTGTCATAGCAGGAAGATTATTCCCTCTAATTTCTTCAGTTTGGGGGTACTCCTTTTGGTTGATGAACTTGTATTTTTATCACAGCAATTTCAGAGGAGAGTAATGGAGCATATAGAAGGTCTACTACTAAAGTTCCATTTTTTATAGCATTTCTGGAAAGGGTTAAAAATCCTCTTTGTTTCTAAAACATGCTGAAATCAGGTACAATTCCAAAACAGTATCTACTGTGTTTTTATGCAAATAACATGCACCTTCTACATTTGTTTGCCAACAGAACCCTCTCCCCCATGAGGTATTTCTGTAAGTGCCAGTACACCAGTTTTTGTACATGTTGCTGTAAAAAAAAAAAAAAAAAAAATTTACATAGTGTGCTTCCAAAAATTTCTTGTGAGAGGGAGCAAACATAGAAGGTGCACATTATTTGTGTAAAAATATGGTACTGTCAGTAAAAATCTTAACAGATTTTCCTGACTCAATTCTACAAGATTTACTCAGGGCAATTGATTTGGCTTGTTGGGTAGAAGTGGCTTTGTGGAGAGCCTGACTTCCAAGGACTTCGGTAGAAGTCATGACAGCGTATCCAGCTCGATAGTGAGCACTAGTAAGATTGTTTTAAATATGAACCATCCACAAAAAAAAAAACCTAAATCAAGATTAGAGGGGTCTCTTTTAAGTCTATCTGAGGGGTTAAAAGTTGCTCAGTCAAGTCTAGAAAATCATGTGTAGGATAGTTGTTCTCATTAGTTGTGGGGAGAAGAGTAGCTGGATTTAAATAACCATGGAATGTAATCTAATATTAGATGCAGGCAGTAGGAGAACTTCACAGGCAGTGAGCCTGCTGGCAGAAAGATATGTCAAGGCAGACACAGCATGTGGCACATAGACATCTAAAAAGTTTCCTAGCACCACGTCTTCTGTGGTTTCCACTAGTTTGTCAGTTGTAGCCATAGTTCTAAGGCAGGAAGGGTATCTGCTGACAACAGGGTCAAGCTCTAGGCTATAATAAACTATATGCCTTGGTTGTCCTCTGTGTTTCTGTGTTAGCACTCCTAACATATTTCCAGATACTTCACGTACAAAAAAGGAAAAATCTAGGTGGTATTTAGGAAAACCTAGAGAGGGCATGTTCATTAAAGCTCCTTTTAATTGAACTGCGGCCTTTCAATCTTCTATTGCAATTTGGAATTAATCCAGCTCAGAGGCTATTGAATATTTGGAAAGATCCACAACCTAAAATGAGTTGCATCTGAAGGAATATTGGAAAGTAATAAATGAAAATTAGGGTCTACTGGGAATCTAGTAATAACAATATGATTGATTGCACACACATTTTGAACAAATTTCCAGCAACGATTATTTGTTTTTTTAACTGGAAGGAGTATTAAAAAGTCTGGTACGAAGGACAATTAAATCTTTAGAAAGGAAATCTTTTATGATAGAAGATAGTCCTTCTTCTGCTTCTTATTTGAGTGGATACTGGGGAATTTTTGGTGAGGTTCAGATAAATCTATTTGAATTTTAATTGGCTCAGCTGATATGAGTTGGAATCGACTCAATGGCAATGAAGATAAAATTCAACATACATCTGTGGATATGGTGGCTCATAAGTTTCAGGAACTAGGGAAAAGATGTCAGAATGGAGAGAATTAGTCTGAGTTGAATTTTGGAGAGTCATGACAAGGTCTTGCATATAGCAAGTGGCTTCTTTTTCCTGAATATTGTCTATTCAAAGTCTGTCTCTGTTGACTTAAGGATATTAGGCAGACTTAATAGTATTTCCCCATTTTCATTAAATTGTAAATGGCAATTCCATTAGGATAAAAGATCTCTTCCCAATTGATTGACAGGGGTATCAGAATTGAGCAAAAAAGAAAAGAAAAGGTGTAAATTTTCAATAGGACCAAGAGATATTGGGACAGGTTGGGAATGAGTCAATGTTTGTTCTTAATCAGTGACCCCCACTACTTTTGAGATTTTAGTACTCTGGGACAGAGGCTTTTATAAACAGGTGGAGTTAATAACAGACAATGTGGATCCAGTGTCGATTAAAAATTGGCAAGGTTTACCATTAATAAGTAAAGTAGTTTCTCTTTTAGGATTAAAAGCCACCACAGGAAAATTCCTGTTTTGTCCCCAGAGCCCCTTCATTCTGAATCAAATTGTAAGGTTGTTTTTTTTGTTTGTTTGTTTTGTTTTAAGAGGCTGTATCAGTTTATTATTTTTTAATTTACAGCATTCAATATGCAGGATTTTTACAATAGTGACAATCACTTGCCTTTGTGCCTTTGGACAATTTAGCATTTTACTTTTGACTGGAGGATTGCAATTGTTGCAACTGAAAGGCCATTAGTTTATTAGCCTTAGAAGCCCTTTTGGCTTCGAGAGTCTAGAAAAGGAGTTGCCTCCCAATCTAATTAATGTCATTTTACTAAGGTTGAGATCTTAGGTTTAAGGCTGGATATAAAACAGTTTTGAAAGTGTTGAAGCCACCAGCCATGTTCAAAGTGAGGCCAGAGTGTTCGGAAAATTTCTAGAGCAGCCAAGTCTGATAATTATAAACCCTTTCTTCTTTATTTTGTTTACAGGAGTGAACTTTAGTTCAATCAGTTAGTGGAGGAAAGGCCTTTGGGATAGCCTTTTGCATTTTTTTTACTCATGGCTCAGGAGTCTTCCAACAGCTCAGTGGCCGTTTTATCAATATTTAAGGCTAAACTGTCCTTGGAATCTTTCTGCCCTGCCTGTTCTAGCCGTAATTTGGCTTCCCTGAGCCAGTAATAATGCGAACAAGCTGATATAAATCAGTGAGCTCAGGCTGGTAGGTTTCAACAAGGATTTTAAATTCTTCAGAAAATTTGTGGGGTCCTCATGTAGTTTAGGAAAATCTTTCACAATGCTATGTAATTCTGAGCATGTCCACAGGGCAAAAGTGATCTGAGGGGAATCTTCATCATTACTGCTGGGACAAATTTTAAAGGGTATTTCAGGCAAAGGTTTATTTGCTGGTTTTTTAGAGAAAAAGAGAGGCTCAGATAAAGTGTTATCAGAGAAGTAGGAAGGCAAAGAAGGGTATAAAGAGGCAGCAGCTGGCAGGGGCGCAGAATGGGAGCTGAAATTTGACATTGTAATTCTTTATTCTGCTTAGTTAATTTAGAGACAGTGTCCTGCAGGGAAGCAATTTTACTGTCTTGATGTCTTTTAGAGACCTCAATATACCGATCAAAATAGGCATTCCATTGGGACTGTTTAATCTGGGAGCCTTAGTTTCTTATTTACTGCACAGAAAAGTTAAAGAACCCCAAATTAGCCACTTATTTTCTAAACTGTTTCAAGTGAGGTTATGCCAGACAGACAAGAATATGTATGATAAGGGACCATAATGCTTATTCATGTAGTGAACAGGCATCTCAGAAGGTGACTTCAAATCTTCTTTAGACATGACATTCCCCATTTTATAATGATAGTAATAAACAAACTTTTACTTGCAAGAACCAAAGCAAATCCATGATGAAACTCAAAGAGCTATCAACACAAGGGAGAAGGGCTTGGATTCAAGGGGCTTTTTACCTACTTCCTGAGAATTTGCAGAAGTGGAGAGCCCAAAGTGGCTCAGCAGATACCATACCCCAGGGATCATCAAAGATCATGCATCTTCAAAGTCCTACTTCTGACACCAGAAATGTCAAAGAAGAAAATCTCATACTCTGTTAGCAGTGAAAGAAAAGGAGTTTTATTGAGGAATAATATAGCTCAAGCTGGGAAGAGCTAAGTAAAAACATAAAAAACTCCACCATTCAGGCAGAAAGAGGGGTCTATATACATAGAGAACACAGGAAATATAGGGGATTAATGATTGATTATAGACAAAATCAGCTTCAGTTTGAAGCCTTTGAAATACAAAATTTGACCACTTGGCTAGGAGGCAGTGAGTTACCACGTAGATAAGTGGTACCAGCTGATTCAGTTACACATGATTGTAGTCAAGAACACATTTTTCTTGGGAACAAATCGTTTACATCTTGAAACGTTCTTCCCGTGAACTAATGGTTTACATCCTGACCTTTTGCTTTCTGGGAATGCATGTCGAGCCTGTCATTCTTAAATCTGACATGAGTGCCTCCAGTTTGAAACTTTTCCATGTACAATTTGAAAATTTACTTTCAAACGTTTTGGAGTAAAGTCAACGTTTTTAGGCTTTTACTATGATTTAACACATAAAGCAATAGAGTATTTGTGGGTTTTGGACTAACATATTTTAATTCATGAGATATTATTTGAAAAGTTCTGGGAAGGTCTTGTGTTTCCTGAAACAGTATGTAGTTATCTTCTTAAAATTATTTTGTCTTCTCAGATTTTACAGAATGATACATTACTGAAGTTCACTAACTCAAAAGTTAGGGTAACATTTATTAAGAGCAGGCAAATCTAGCCTCTGTTCTTTTTATTATCAGGGTCTTCAAGTAATATATCACTTCCAAGTTGCAGCTAGCTGTAAATGGCTTTAGTAGAGGCAATTTCAGAAACATCAGTCAAGATTTTGTCTTGACACATAATTGTAAG
This sequence comes from Loxodonta africana, assembly GCF_030014295.1. NCBI lineage: Eukaryota > Metazoa > Chordata > Mammalia > Proboscidea > Elephantidae > Loxodonta > Loxodonta africana. The sequence continues at coordinate 25,038,819 of NC_087361.1, read as the reverse complement.
AAATTAGAAATAATGCATTACCTCAGCAAAACACTCTACTTGATTTTGTTAATGATGCAGTCTTCCATGTGCCAATTTACCACAGTTACGTAGACAAGTAAAACACGTATGGACTAAGGCTGAAAAAGAAATATAGTTTGCATGTAATCATTTAAATTCACTATGCTGAGACTAGAGACTAGAGAGTGGTGGAAATGGGAAAAAAAGTTTTTAAAATAGGTATATAAAAGAGGAAGAGTCTACTTGCAAGCATGCTTAGAATCCAACAAAATGCATATTAATGGAACTAAGAGGGTGTTAAAATTCTAAAGTGCCTGTTCATGAAATGCAGATATACTATTGATGGAAATCAAATACTACAAAGGGCTCGAAGTGTGTCAAAAGTAAGCCTCAGTCATCATAACCGTGTTTACTAAGTGTGGGAGTTAGGAGTTTAAAAGAATTTTATTTAGTCCACAGAATGATGTCTCAAGAAAAATGCACAAACATACCCATTATGCATAAAATAGCTCATAGTATGCATTTTTGAATTGGCTTCCTGATTTGTTTACAAAAGAGAGATAGAAATTTCTCAAGGGTATCTTTGTATTCATTCCATAGAGCCTCAAGGAAACCTCTTTCACCTTTCAGCTGTGAAACTTTCTTTTGTCTCTATATCTTGCTAGTAATATAAAATGAGCATAATTTATAGACATGTATGAAACTACATTTTTGGTATGGGTTGGGGGAAAACTCACACATAATGCAATCTATTTCTTTTTTTTATGATCTTTTTTTTTTAATAACTTTTATTAAGCTTAAAGTGAACGTTTACAAATCCAATCAGTCTGTCACATATAAGTTTACATACATCTCACTCCCTACTCCCACTTGCTCTCCCCCTCTTGAGTCAGCCCTTTCAGTCTCTCCTTTCTTGACAATTTTGCCGGCTTCCCTCTCTCTCTATCCTCCCATCCCCCCTCCAGACAAGAGTTGCCAACACACTCTCAAGTGTCCACCTGATATAATTAGCTCACTCTTCATCAGCATCTCTCTCCCCCCCCGCTGACCAGTCCCTTTCATGTCTGATGAGTTGTCTTCGGGGATGGTTCCTGTCCTGTGCCAACAGAAGGTCTGGGGAGCATGGCTGCCGGGATTCCTCTAGTCTCAGTCAGACCATTAAGTTTGGTCTTTTTATGAGAATTTGGGGTCTGTATCCCACTGATCTCCTGCTCCCTCAGGGGTCCTCTGCTGTGCTCCCTGTCAGGGCAGTCATCGATTGTGGCCAGGCACCAACTAGTTCTTCTGGTCTCAGGATGATGTAGGTCTCTGGTTCATGTGGCCCTTTCTGTCTCTTGGGCTCTTAGTTGTCGTGTGGCCTTGGTGTTCTTCATTTTCCTTTGCTCCAGGTGGGTTGAGACCAATTGATGCATCTTAGATGGCCGCTTGTTAGCATTTAAGACCCCAGACGCCACATTTCAAAGTGGGATGCAGAATGATTTCATAATAGAATTATTTTGCCAATTGACTTAGAAGTCCCCGCAAACCATGTTCCCCAGACCCCCTGCGCTTGCTCCGCTGACCTTTGAAGCATTCATTTTATCCCAGAAACTTCTCTGCTTTTGGTCCAGTCCAATTGAGCTGACCTTCCATGTATTGAGTGTTGTCTTTCCCTTCACCTAAAGCAGTTCTTATCTACTGATTAATCAATAAAAAACCCTCTCCCACCCTCCCTCCCTCCCCCCCTCGTAACCACAAAAGTATGTGTTCTTCTCAGGTTTACTATTTCTCAAGATCTTATAATAGCGGTCTTATACAATATTTGTCCTTTTGCCTCTGACTAATTTCGCTCAGCATAATGCCTTCCAGGTTCCTCCATGTTATGAAATGTTTCAGAGATTCGTCACTGTTCTTTATCGATGCGTAGTATTCCATTGTGTGAATATACCACAATTTATTTACCCATTCATCCGTTGATGGACACCTTGGTTGCTTCCAACTTTTTGCTATTGTAAGCAGAGCTGCAATAAACATGGGTGTGCATATATCTGTTTGTATGAAGGCTCTTGTATCTCTAGGGTATATTCCCAGGAGTGGGATTTCTGGGTTGTATGGTAGTTCTATTTCTAACTGTTTAAGATAACGCCAGATGGATTTCCAAAGTGGTTGTACCATTTTACATTTCCTCCAGCAGTGTATGAGAGTTCCAATCTCTCCGCAGCCTCTCCAACATTTATTATTTTGTGTTTTTTGGATTAATGCCAGCCTTGCTGGTGTGAGATGGAATCTCATCATAGTTTTAATTTGCATTTCTCTAATGGCTAATGATCGAGAGCATTTTCTCATGTATCTGTTGGCTGCCTGAATATCTTCTTTAGTGAAATGTGTGTTCCTATCCTTTGCCCACTTCTTCATTGGGTTGTTTGTCTTTTTGTGGTTGAGTTTTGACAGAATCATGTAGATTTTAGAGATCAGGCGCTGGTCGGAGATGTCATAGCTGAAAATTCTTTCCCAATCTGTAGGTGGTCTTTTTACTCTTTTGGAGAAGTCTTTAGATGAGCACAGGTGTTTGATTTTTAGGAGCTCCCAGTTATTGGGTTTCTCTTCATCATTTTTGGTAATGTTTTGTATTCTGTTTATACCTTGTATTAGGGCTCCTAGGGTTGTCCCAATTTTTTCTTCCATGATCTTTATCGTTTTAGTCTTTATGTTTAGGTCTTTGGTCCACTTGGAGTTAGTTTTTGTGCGTGGTGTGAGGTATGGGTCCTGTTTCATTTTTTTGCAAATGGATATCCAGTTATGCCAGCACCATTTGTTAAAAAGGCTATCTTTTCCCCAATTAATTGACACTGGTCCTTTGTCAAATATCAGCTGCTCATACGTGGATGGATCTATGTCTGGGTTCTCAATTCTGTTCCATTGGTCTATGTGCCTGTTGTTGTACCAGTACCAGGCTGTTTTGACTACTGTAGCTGTATAATAGGTTCTGAAGTCAGGTAAAGTGAGGCCTCCCACTTTCTTCTTTTTCAGTAGTGCTTTGCTTATCCGAGGCTTCTTTCCCTTCCATACGAAATCGGTGATTTGTTTCTCTATCCCCTTAAAATATGACATTGGAATTTGGATCAGAAGTGCGTTAAATGTATAGATGGCTTTTGGTAGAATAGACATTTTTACTATGTTAAGTCTTCCTATCCATGAGCAAGGTATGTTTTTCCACTTAAGTATGTCCTTTTGAATTTCTTGTAGTAGAGCTTTGTAGTTTTCTTTGTATAGGTCTTTTACACCCTTGGTAAGATTTATTCCTAAGTATCTTATCTTCTTGGGGGCTACTGTGAATGGTATTGATTTGGTTATTTCCTCTTCGGTGTTCTTTTTGTTGATGTAGAGGAATCCAAGTGATTTTTGTATATTTATTTTATAACCTGAGACTCTTTCAAACTCTTCTATTAGTTTCAGTAGTTTTCTGGAGGATTCCTTAGGGTTTTCCATGTATACGATCATGTCATTTGCAAATAGTAATAGCTTTACTTCCTCCTTGCCAATCTGGATACCTTTTATTTCTTTGTCTAGCCTAATTGCCCTGGCTAGGACTTCTAGCATGATGTTGAATAAGAGCGGTGATAAAGGGAATCCTTGTCTGGTTCCCGTTCTCAAGGGAAATGCTTTCAGGTTCTCTCCATTTAGAGTGATATTGGCTGTTGGCTTTGCATAGATGCCCTTTATTATGTTGAGGAATTTTCCTTCAATTCCTATTTTGGTAAGAATTTTTATCATGAATGGGTGTTGGACTTTGTCAAATGCCTTTTCTGCATCAATTGATAAGATCATGTGGTTTTTGTCTTTTGTTTTATTTATGTGATGGATTACATTAATGGTTTTTCTGATATTAAACCAGCCTTGCATACCTGGTATAAATCCCACTTGATCAGGGTGAATTAATTTTTGATGTGTTGTTGGATTCTATTGGCTAGAATTTTGTTGAGGATTTTTGCATCAATGTTCATGAGGGATATAGGTCTATAATTTTCTTTTTTTGTAATGTCTTTACCTGGTTTTGGTATCAGGGAGATGGTGGCTTCATAGAATGAGTTGGGTAGTATTCCATCATTTTCTGTGCTTTGGAATACCTTCAGAAGTAGTGGTGTTAACTCTTCTCTGAAAGTTTGGTAGAACTCTGCAGTGAAGCCGTCTGGGCCAGGGCTTTTTTTTGTTGGGAGTTTTTTGATTACCGTTTCAATCTCTTTTTTTGTTATGCGTCTATTTAGTTGTTCTACTTCTGAATGTGTTAGTTTAGGTAGGTAGTGTTTTTCCAGGAATACATCCATTTCTTCTAGGTTTTCAAATTTGTTAGAGTACAATTTTTCATAATAATCTGAAATGACTCTTTTAATTTCATTTGGTTCTGTTGTGATGTGGTCCTTCTCGTTTCTTATTCGGGTTATTTGTTTCCTTTCCTGTATTTCTTTAGTCAGTCTAGCCAATGGTTTATCAATTTTGTTAATTTTTTCAAAGAACCAGCTTTTGCCTTTGTTAATTCTTTCAATTGTTTTTCTGTTCTGTAATTCATTTAGTTCAGCTCTAATTTTTATTATTTGTTTTCTTCTAGTGCCTGATGGATTCTTTTGTTGCTCAGTTTCTATTTGTTCAAGTTGTAGGGACAGTTCTCTGATTTTGGCTCTTTCTTCTTTTTGTATGTGTGCATTTATCGATATAAATTGGCCTCTGAGCACTGCTTTTGCTGTGTCCCAGAGGTTTTGATAGGAAGTATTTTCATTCTCGTTGCTTTCTATGAATTTCCTTATTCCCTCCTTGATGTCTTCTATAACCCAGTCTTTTTTCAGGAGGGTATTGTTCAGTTTCCAAGTATTTGATTTCTTTTCCCTAGTTTTTCTGTTATTGATCTCTAGTTTTATTGCCTTGTGGTCTGAGAAGATGCTTTGTAATATTTCGATGTTTTGGACTCTGCAAAGGTTTGTTTTATGACCTAATATGTGGTCTATTCTAGAGAATGTTCCATGTGCACTAGAAAAAAAAGTATATTTTGCAGCAGTTGGGTGGAGAGTTCTGTATAAGTCAATGAGGTCAAGTTGTTTGATTGTTGTAATTAGATCTTCCGTGTCTCTATTGAGCTTCTTACTGGATGTCCTGTCCTTCTCCGAAAGTGGTGTGTTGAAGTCTCCTACTATAATTGTGGAGGTATCTATCTCACTTTTCAATTCTGTTAAAATTTGATTTATGTATCTTGCAGCCCTGTCATTGGGTGCATAAATATTTAATATGGTTATGTCTTCCTGATCAATTGTCCCTTTTATCATTATATAGTGTCCTTCTTTATCCTTTGTGATGGATTTAAGTCTAAAGTCTATTTTGTCAGAAATTAATATTGCTACTCCTCTTCTTTTTTGCTTATTGTTTGCTTGATATACTTTTTTTCCATCCTTTGAGTTTTAGTTTGTTTGTGTCTCTAAGTCTAAGGTGTGTCTCTTGTAGGCAGCATATAGATGGATCGTGTTTCTTTATCCAGTCTGTGACTCTCTGTCTCTTTATTGGTGCATTTAGTCCATTTACATTCAGGGTAATTATAGATAAATAAGTTTTTAGTGCTGTCATTTTGATGCCTTTTTATGTGTGTTGTTGACAATTTCATTTTTCCACATACTTTTTTGTGCTGAGGCGTTTTTCTTAGTAAATTGTGAGATCCTCATTTTCATAGTGTTTGACTTTATGTTAGTTGAGTCGTTACGTTTTTCTTGGCTTTTATCTTGAGTTCTAGAGTTGTTATACCTTTTTGTGGTTACCTTATTATTTACCCCTATTTTTCTAAGTAAAAACCTAACTTGTATTGTTCTATATCACCTTGTATCACTCTCCATATGGCAATTCAATGCCTCCTGTATTTAGTCCCTCTTTTTGATTATTGTGATCTTTTACCTATTGACTTCCATGATTCCCTGTTATGTGTTTTTTTTTTTTTTTAATTAATCTTAATTTGTTTGTTTTTGTGATTTCCCTATTTGAGTTGATATCAGGACGTTCTGTTTTGTGACCTTGTGTTGTGCTGATATCTGATATTATTGGTTCTCTGACCGAACAATATCCTTTAGTATTTCCTGTAGCTTTGGTTTGGTTTTTGCAAATTCTCTAAACTTGTGTTTGTCTGTAAATATCTTAATTTCGCCTTCATATTTCAGAGAGAGTTTTGCTGGATATATGATCCTTGGCTGGCAGTTTTTCTCCTTCAGTGTTCTGTATATGTCGTCCCATTCCCTTCTTGCCTGCATGGTTTCTGCTGAGTAGTCTGAACTTATTCTTATTGATTCTCCCTTGAAGGAAACCTTTCTTTTCTCCCTGGCTGCTTTTAAAATTTTCTCTTTATCTTTGGTTTTGGTGAGTTTGATGATAATATGTCTTGGTGTTTTTCTTTTTGGATCAATCTTAAATGGGGTTCGATGAGCATCTTGGATAGATATCCTTTCGTCTTTCATGATGTCAGGGAAGTTTTGTGTCAGGATTTCTTCAACTATTTTCTCTGTGTTTTCTGTCCCCCCTCCCTGTTCTGGGACTCCAGTCACCCGCAGGTTATCCTTCTTGATAGAGTCCCACATAATTCTTAGGGTTTCTTCATTTTTTTAAATTCTTTTATCTGATTTTTTTTCAGCTATGTTGGTGTTGATTCCCTGGTCCTCCAGATGTCCCAGTCTGCATTCTAATTGCTCGAGTCTGCTCCTCTGACTTCCTATTACGTTGTCTAATTCTGTAATTTTATTGTTAATCTTTTGGATTTCTACATGTTGTCTCTCTATGGATTCTTGCAACTTATTAATTTTTCCACTATGTTCTTGAATAATCTTTTTGAGTTCTTCAACAGTTTTATCAGTGTGTTCCTTGGCTTTTTCTGCAGTTATCCTAATTTCATTTGTGATATCTTTAAGCATTCTGTAAATTAGTTTTTTATATTCTGTATCTGATAATTCCAGGATTGTATCTTCATTTGGGAAAGATTTTGATTCTTTTGTTTGGGGGGTTGGAGAAGCTGTCATGGTCTGCTTCTTTAAGTGGTTTGATATGGACTGCTGTCTCCGAGCCATCACTGGGAAACTAGTTTTTCCAGAAAATCCACTAAAAAAAAATGCAGTCAGACCCCTATCAGAGTTCTCCCTCTGGCTCAGGCTATTCGGATGTTAATGAAGCCGCCTGGGGAGGGTGGGGGAGGGAACAGAGAGATAGGAGAGTAGCACCTCAGAATATAGCCAGAGTTGCTTGTCTTGCTTGGAATGACTATTATATCTGAGATTCCCGTGGGCGCGTCGCCTATGTGTGCTGGCTTTGTGGAGATTGTCCCCGGGGGGTCTGGCCCGCTGAAGTCATGGTCAGATCCTCGGCTTTCAGCCCCACGCCCAGCGTCAAGGCTCCCCTACTGGGACGGTGCACTCTCGACTCCAAAATCAGTCGCTGCCTCCCGGGGACTTCTCGTCCCTCCAGCCGGGTGGCCGTGCTGCCCCCGCGAACCAGGTGGGCCGCCTCCCAGGGTTAGTTCAGGTGGGTGGAGCAGCTCCCCGTGCTTGTGCCGTGACCGAGTGTCCCGGCTGGGACGCTGTTCTCCCCGCTCCAATACCAGTCGCTGCCTCCCAGGGACTTCTCCTATCGGCTGCGTCCCACGCCGCCTGCGGCTGATCTCCCTCCCGGGGTTAGTTCAGGGGGGTGGAGCAGCTCTCCGTGTTTATGCCGTACCCGCATCCAGTCCAAATCCTGGCGAGACGGTTCCCCGGCTGGGACACTGGTTTTCCTGCTCCAAGACCAGTCACTGCCTCCCAGAGACTTCTCCTACCGACTGCGTCCCACGCCGCCTGCGGCTGATCTCCCTCCCGGGGTTAGTTCAGGGGGGTGGAGCAGCTCTCTGTGCTTGTGCCGTACCTGACTGGTACGCTGGCTCCAGGCTCTGGAAACAATCGCTGCTTCCCCGTATTAGTTCGTTCTCCGTCTCTAAATCTGTGTTTGTTGTTCAGGGTTCGTAGATTGTTATGTATGTGATCGATTCACTTGTTTTTCTGTGTCTTTGTTGTAAGAGGGATCTGAGGTAGCGTCTGCCTAGTCCGCCATCTTGGCTCCACCCCCCGCAATCTATTTCTTGGTAATTGCATTTTAAATGCCTGCTTGTTAATTTTGCCAATATACTTACAGTTAATTTTTAATATCAGCCAAAGTCATATTTTAGCTAACAGTAGATAATCTCATTAACAACCTGTAACATGAAGATGACCCAACCTTGCTTGCTAAAAGTGAAGAGGACTTGAAGTACTTACTGATGAAGATCAAAGATCACAATCTTCAGCATGGATTATACCTCAACATAAAGAAAACAAAAGTCCTCACAACTGGACTAATAAGCAACATCATGAAAAACAGAGAAAAGGCATCTGGTTGTCTATAAAGGGCGAATCTGCATGGAAGGAGCCTGAGAATGGATCAAGGCAAAGCTGAAGAAATAGACTGGGAACAAGTTGCCTAAGAATTCTGTACCTTGCCAAGAAATTCTGAATTAGTCCTATAAGAAATGGCACTTTACTGAAGATTTTAGAGTGGTAAATGACCTGTATGTAGTTCTAGACAAATAATTGTGGTGCAGTGGAAAGAAATTGGATGAAGAGAGACATATTTATTATGAAGTATTTCTATTTGGAGGGAGGCAGTACAGAAGAAAATGTAGGGATTCTTAGTTGGAGTGTCCTGAGTTTGCAATAGTTGACTATCATTACAACTTTACACAAGGTCCTTAGTGTTTCTGAGCTGTGAGTACTCACACGCAGAATGGTGATGAACGGGACCTACCTAAAAGGGTGTTGTGAGGACTATATGAGGAAATATAATGAGTATATACAAGGATAGCTGGTAAATATTGGCTCTATTTCCTAAAACTGATCTTGACAGCTTGACTCCTAATCCTAAGATGATAATATTTATTCACTGTTTTAAAAGATTGCTAAAGAAGAATATCCTGTAGACACAGGTACCCAATACCTGGTTTTAACATTTATAATCCTTCGCTCTGATTTTGTCCTTTCCAATAGTTAAGCAAAACACAATTAGCTTAATTTTGTTTCTTCTTTGGCTAGCTACAACAGAGAATGGAAAAACAGAACAATCAACAACAAAAACTACTACAAACCCATGATGATCTTTCTCTGTGAAAAATTCCTTATGGGTGTGAAAATAATGATTAAAAAGTTCTTCTCACCCTTCTCTTTTCCAGGTAAGTGAGCCCTCTTTCAGTGTTTTTCTGTGGGCAGTCTGAGGAGACCACATATCAGAATCATGTGAAAAATTTTTTAAATACGTATTTCTGAGCCTGACCCTAGACACACTGAATTAGAAGACCTAAATCTGAGACCCTGGTGTTACATCTTTATTTTCTCAATTTTAATATATACCACTGTTGAAAAATACTACTTTATTTTTATTATTAATATTGTTTTAATCACAGGATTTAGTGTCTAAATTTAAATTGAGTTTAAAGATTTCTTCTGGACTTCCTTTAATTATAATTCTTCTTTTACTCTTATTTGTGAAGTTTGACTATGTTCTATCTGCATAAGTATGATCAAGGGGATAGAGCAGAAAGGTGGCAGTGGGTGAGGAATATTGGAGCTCTGTGTATACATTGGAAACCCTGGTGGTGTAGTGGTTAAGTGCTACGGCTGCTAACCAAAACGTCAGCAGTTCGAATCCGGCAGGTGCTCCTTGGAAACTCTATGGGGCAGTACTACTCTGTCCTATAGGGTCGCTATGAGTCAGAATCGACTCGACGGCACTGGGTTGGGTTTGGTTTGGTGTATACATTAGCATAAAAAACTCTCCCAGTTTTTGTTTCTATACTAATGATAATTTTAATAACCACAAGTTATTGAGCACTTACAGCAATCCTATGCAGTAAGTTGTTAGATAAGGAAACCAAGAAACGAAAACCTAAATAATTTACAAGAGTCTAAGAGCTAATAAAATGGCTTATGTAGAATTCAAACTTGAATAGTCCAACTTCATTTTCACTCTTTCCTAATCTTGATCATCACATTATGATTTTTTCCTCTTCTGTCCCAATATTGCAACTATATTATGGCCAATCCTCCTATCCTGTCGCTGGATCAAGATCTGTGAGCATATTGTTTCCTGTGACCAGAATAATGCTAGGAAGAGGTAGGGTAAGGAGGAAAGTGCTTTTGGGGTTGCACTAGTCATCTTAATATCTTGAGTAGGTAAGAGCAGAGGCAGATGAATATCAAATAGTTATGTAATTTTTAGCCAAGCAAGGGATTCAAAGGTATATCCTAGGAAAAGTATTGCTAGGATTAATAGACTCAAAAACTAAGAAAAAAAAAAAAGGAAGGAGTAAATGGACATGCTTAGAAGATGGGAATGAGAGAAAAATGTGTCTTAGTCTCCTAGGGCTACTATAACAAAATACTACACTGTGGGTGACTTTAAAGAACAGGATTTTTTTCTCAAAATTCTGGAAGCTAAAAGTCCAAATTCAGGTCATTGGCAGGGGTATACTCTCTCTTTCTGTCAGTTCCAGAGGAAAGTCCTTCCTTGTCTCTTTCAGTTTCTGTTGCCTTGGATGTTCCTTAGCTCATAGACAGATTTTCACACGCTGTCTTCCCCTTGTGTGTGACTCTCTTCCCATGTCTATCCTTCTATTTTATAAAAAGCCACCCAGAAGAAATAGGATTAGGATGCACCCTACTCTGGTATGGCTTCGTTAATTCAAATGACAATATGTACAAAGAGAAGTGCTTTTTCCCCTAAAGAAGGTTATATTCATAGCTTAGGACTTCAGTATATCTATTAAAATATATATATATATATATATATATATATATATATATATATATATATATATCAAGGGGACACAATTCAATCCATAACGGTCATTAAAGAAAAATTAAAAAATAAAAATCAGTTGCCCTCTAGTCTATTCTGACTCATGGGTTTCATTGGGTTTTCAATGGCGGTGATCTTTTGGAAGTAGATCACCAGGCTAGGCCTTTCTTCCAAGGTGCCCCTGGGTGAATTCCAACTGCCAAGCCTTTCAGTTAATTGCCATGTGCGTAACAGTTTTTGCCACCCAGGGACTCTTAAAAATGTCGGGGTGAAATAATATGGTTTTGTGAAAATGGTACTGAACAAACACTAAACGTAGAGGCTTCTGGTTATCCAGTGCTGGCTGTCCTGTGGGGAGATAGGTGCTTAGATCAATCGCCGCATGATTTCCTCTCTCTTTTTTTCAGTGAGGAGCTCTCTTGTTTTTCCTCTTTTGCTCTTGATCAATCACTTCTTAAATGTATGATGTTTGTTCACTGTAAGATAATTTGACAAGAGCCTCATGTTCTCTGCCTGTAAAATCTAGATACAGTGGTAATTATATGTTTTAGATTGTTTTTCTCAGAATTAGATATTACTGTTTTCACTGTTGTTTTATCATTATTTGAACTTGGCAATCAATGAGTGTAGCCTCCTGCTTCAGAAATATGAAGTAAGTAATTCCTTAATGTTAACTACTAAAGAACATTCACTCTAAAGCAGATGATCCAATAGTCAACAAGGCATTCTTGTTAACTATTGGGAAAAGGAAAGGATAGCAACTTGACTACCATTATTTAAAATGTTACTAACCTTGTAGCAAAATTAATGGTTTATTCTTAAGTAGCTTCTCAGTCCACCATAGTGCTTAAAATATCAAACTTCTAACCATGAGCCTCAAAATCATTTGGAGGTATGTTTCAAGGCATGGCCCTGGGCCCTGTCCTGAGTCTGCAAAATCATCATCTCTTAGAGTAGAGCCACACAATGAAATTTTTAATAAGTATTCCAGGTGATTCCTGTGATCATTAAGTTTGATAACCATTGACCCAAACTCTGTCAGCCTTTTTGGCTATGTGTGTGTTTCATGTGTACACATAAAATAACTTTTATGTGATCTTGTTTTTTTCTCAGAAAACATTCATTTTGAAGTTTATTTATATTACATAGTGTAGCATTCTCCCTTGCCATGTTTCCATGATCATTCAGCCTTAAAAATGATCTGATGCTTGTCATCATCCAGAGGACTGGTATATGGATAGGGTATCATTGAGTCAGAACAGATGACTAAGAAATGTATATGTCTTTAAGATCAACGATAAACTTAGGAACTGTTTACTTAATGCTAAAAATATGAATAGAAAGTTAAAGTTCAGTCAATGACATTCATAAATCTCTAGATCAGTGGACAAAATTTGAGGCAGGAAGGCTATATTAGGCCCATAAACTTATCCCATTTGGCTTGAAAATTATTGTTTTTCAATTGAATTATTTGTTGAGATTTAAAAATCAGGATATTGCCCTTAAAGTTTCAAATTTCCAACCTTTTTAAAAAAAAAAAGGTAAACACAGAAAAATTGGGCTCGTGTAGCTATAATGAGGTTGGAGAGTAGCTTCCCTTTTTGTTGGGTGCTCACACTTAGGAAACACATTCCTCACTAGGTCCCAGGAAGCACGAACATTTGTAAATCTTACTCTAGACATTTGGTATAGTAATTAAATCATCTCAAAAGCCAGGACTGAATAAATTCTTGTTGAATCAATGTAAGAATGAATGAATCTGGAAAATGAATTGAATTTATAAATTCTACAATTCCGATTATGAGATTATATGGACACAATTGTAGTTAAGGGACACTAATTGCTGAGTCACCTAGTAATTTAGGTGACTTAGACCGTATTTCTTTTTGTTTGTTTATTATAGGGCTTATTAAGAAAATGGAACTCAAATTTTACTAAAATGATGTTGTATTGCAGATATCAATTTTCCCATTCTCTTCCAGAAGGAAATTGAGTTAGAAATTTGCCTAGCCAAGGTAAGAGTCACCCTGTAATCTTCAAATTGCTGTCCTAGTTATTTTAATTCTCTTGTACTTCCCTAATTAGCAAAATGAAACTAACAGACTTACATTTTCTTGAGTCATCTTGTCTTTGGTTTGAGGTATAGGGAATTTTATTCTGTTATAATCATAAATTTTGTCTCTATTCACTGTTGCAATTCTGCATTTCTTCAAGTATAATTTTATATTTGTTAAACTACTTTGTGGCTGTACTTCTTCCAAGACAGATTTGTTTGTTCTTCTGGCAGTCCACAGTATAGTCTATATTCTTCACCAACACCATAAGTCAAAGACATCAACATCCAGAATGATCCTTAGAAGAGAGGATGGCAAGACTTCATCTCATGTAGTTTGGACATGTTATCATGAGGGACCAGTCCCTGGAGAAGGACATCCTGCTTGGCAAATTAGAAAAAAAAAAAAGAAACCATTGCCCTTGAGTCCATTCCGACTCATACCCACCCTGCAGACAGAGTAGAACTGGTCCATAGAGTTTCCAGAGAGCAACTGATGGATTAGAAACTGCTGACCTTTTGGTTAGCAGCCTGAGCTCTTAACCACTGGGCCACCAGAGGGTTAGAGAAAAAGAATACCCTCGATGAGATGGATTGACACAGTGGCTGCAACAGGGAGCTCCACCATAGCAATGATTGTGAGGATGGCGCAGGACTAGGTAGTGTTTCATTAGGTTGTACATAGGGTGTTCATGGGTTGAAACTGAGTTGATGGCACCTAATAATTAGTAATAAACCACTTTCATCTAAAAATTCTTATTTCTCTTTCTGTATTTATCTATATTTACCTCTCTCTAATTCTCTACAGAAGTATCATGATTATCAACACCATTTTTACCCTTCCAAAAGAATTCAGTGTGAACCATTATGCTTATTGATATATAAGAACAGTTTGAGAATATAATAAAACAATATCTTGCATAAGAATCTTCTTTTTCTTTCTGTTCATCAGAGTATTCTAGCAGCACATTACATAACATGTAGTTTTATCAATATATATATTCCAGCAAAAAGATTGTGTTTTATTTATTTATTTTTAGTTTTAAGAGTGCCAACTTTTTACAGAACATATTTTCCAAGTTTTGGTAATCCACCTAACATAGAACGCTACTGGGTATGTAATTGGCCTAGCCCTTTTCCCAGATTTGCAGCAGAGGATAAAATAAGAGGAAAAAGATAGAAAAAAATAGGTCACATTTTCTTAGTCCTGTATTTGTTCTTTTAGAAGATACAGGCTAAGAATAAACAAAACAGCGATACAGATTCTTGTTCTGTGAATCACAGTCCAGACTGAAAATTGGCACAGATTTGAGGAATGCACAGGACTGTTATTCAAACTAATGTCTGGTATTTATCCAGGGTTATTATTTTTTTTTTTATTGTGGGAAGAATGCAATAATTAAATACATTTTCACTTTACCCTCCAGGATTCTACCTACAAGTTCATTTGAGTTGTATTCATTCAGTTCTATTTATTTCTTGAGTTAATGGATTTAATATTTCTGGGATGCTTTAAAAACATGGCTAAATGAATTTAAGAATGGAAATTGCCAAATTCTAATCCTGGCCCTTAAATATATGATGTTACACAACCTGTAGAACAAAATCAAATCCGCAGCTCTCTTCTTCCCGAATCTCTGAGACACTTTCAATACTCTAGAAGCCATGTATTGGTATATCAAATGTTGCTAAAGATTCAAGCATGAATTTTATTAGGATTTGAAGTTTTGAATGTAGGAGAAGACAATTCCACTAAATGTTTTCCTTATTGAAGTGTTTGCTAAATAATAAAATTATTTTCACTATCATTTACCTCTCTGTAGTTCTCTACAGATGTCATCATAATTATTAATACCATTTTTAAAAGCCCGGTATGTAACAGTCACTGTCATACTTGTAAACACTAGAGCAAGTTGTTTATATAGGTATTATTAATCCATTTCACAAATGATGAAACTGAAGCTCAAATTACTAAATTTTTCAAAAGATCTCAGTTGAAGAAAATATAAATTTATTTTGTACCAAAGTCTGGAGTTAAGTAGTAGCTCAAAACCCATTACTCTAAATTCTTATGTTAAAAATTAAAAGACAAATAGGCAGGGAAACCTAATATGATCCAAGTACATCTAATGAGTATGTTCATTTTCTTCATATTTTGTCTTAATTTTTGTAGAGAACCTAGATTTATCCTATGGCTCATTGTATATAAGTTTAGGTCTGTTTTTTCAATGCACCATTCTACATATATGGCCCTAATTCTAGTCCTCAAGGATTTCATTTTACTTGGATCCACAATCGACACCCATGGAAGCAGCAGTCAAGAAATCAAAAGATGCATTGCACTGGGCAAATCTGCTGCAAAGGACTGCTTTAAAGTGTTGAAAAGCAAAGATAACACCCTGAAGACTAAGGTGCACCTGACCCAAGCCATGGTATTTTCAATCGCATCATATGCATGTGAAAGCTGGATATTGAATAAGGAAGATCGAAGAAGAATTGATGCCTTTGAATTGTGGTGTTGGCGAAGAATATTGAATATACCATGGACTGCCAAAAGAATGAACAAATCTGTCTCGGAAGAAGTACAACCAGAATGCTCCGTAGAAGCAAGGATGGCAAGACTCTGTCTTACATACTTTGGACATGTTGTCAGGAGGGATCAGTCTCTGGAGAAGGACATCGTGCTTGGTAAAATACAGGGTCAGCAGAAAAGAGCAAGACCCTCAACGAGGTGGATTGACACAGTGGCTGCAACAATGGGCTCAAGCGTAACAAGGATTGTGAGGATGGCACAGGACTGGGCAGTGTTTTGTTCTGTGGTACATAGGGTCACTATGAGTTGGAACTGACTCAATGGCACCAAACAACAACAACATTATGGCCACTCAAAAGCATAGTGCAATTTTGCTTTCTTAGATCAAGTCTCGCAAGAAGGTTAATCTAACTACACATGCTCATAAGGCATTCATAATGAAGAATAACCTGGCAACAGTGAGAAGAAAATAACTGATAACAGCCAATGAAAGACAGCCAGTGCGAACCTGCCAAGTGATATTGAGATATTAGCCATCTGATGAATATTGACGATTTTCACTGGAGTTCTTTAAATCAGCAAAGGAGAATATGTTGAAGTCTCACATATTGTGATACATTTTACTTAATTTTTACCTTAAATTAGGAAAGATTTGAAGCTAGCGATTTGTTTCTTTCTCTCACAGATTCATTCCCTAAGTTTTCCACAGAAATTAGAAAATCTTTTTAAACTACTACCTCAAAAACTATTCAGTATTCTGCCGAATGTCGTTGTAACACCACCTCTATAACAGCTATTCTCTTTTTTTCTCATGGTTTTCATGTTTCTGAGTTGGAGCTCTTATTTCTCTCCACCACATTAAAGGGAAATAAAGTTCCAACTTTGCCTGTCAACATTTGAAAAGAGGGAATTAGAAGTTTTCAGATCAAAGAAGTATTTCAATACATTTTAATGAATTTGTATGCTAACCTATGAATGAACAATAGAAATGAAAACAGCATTTATACACATCAGAAAACCATTTATATAATACTAATGAGGCAGACCAGTTTGTACAGATGTTTTAAGTAAGACAACAAAGAATTATTTATCTCCTTTAAGAAAATAAATGCTTACCTGCCTGACATGACCCATAATCAAGTGCATTAAAAACAAAGTTCCTAAGTTTGTATGAAAAAGGCAGAGAAGTAATGCATTTTAATGAATGCAAATGTGTGCATATGTGTATACATATATGTGTGTATATGAGTCCCTTCCCTTTTTTTTTTTTTCAATAGCTGAGAAAATAAAAATGTTCTTTGGAACAGCTTGGATAGTCCACCTGGAAAAAAGATACATTAACAAAATCTGAATTCTTATTATCAGAATATAATACTATCAGGATATATATATGTATATAGATACACATATATTGTATAATCCTGGACTCAACTCTTTAAACAATCTTCTTAATCTAGTGTTAAAACATATATTTAATAATTTAGATTGGTTAAGAGACCACAGCAAAAGCAATTCAACTGTCTACAACTATTTTTATATGATAAATCCATCACCTGATTGTGACAACTGTTAGTCCAGAGCAGTCAGAAATGATGTAAGAAGATGATCGTATAAGCATTACACAAGGTGAAAAGTTAATGAAAGGTCAACCTTTCAAATGGAAAAGTGAGAACATGTCTGTGGAAGGAAGTAATGCTTCAGACAGATATTTTATTTGATGTCATTGAAGACTTCCCAACGTGACCTGAATCCACTTGATGGGTTGTCATGTTTGAAACTTCTTCCCTTATATTTTTTATGGGTTTTTGTTGTTGTTGTTGTCACTATCCTCATTGTATTTTCCCCATGATACATGCATCTATTTATTTTTTTCCATGTAGTTTTCTCAAAACAGTGATTTCATTGTTTATGCCATTCTCAGTTTAATTTTACAGCAAAGTGGAAAGGGGAATTACCATATATTTATGCAGATAATGCATGTTTTACGTTTTTCTTTTGCCAACCAAGCAACCCCCTCATGCATTATTTTCTGAGGGGCTTTCTACACATTATATGTGTAAAATCACAGCTCATCTGTAAGTGAATCACTGGCAGCATATTCAACAGGAAATCACAGGCTGCTTTCTGAAGTAATTTATACTCTTGCTTATACTCCATCTTAAAATTCATCTTCTTTGTTTTCTTTTAAACAGTGTTCTCTTGGTGCTTATCCTTTCTCTCTGGATTTTAGATAAAAATAAATGGCTCGTTGATTTGGCCTGTGGGTCATAGTTGGCTGACTCCTAATCTAGTGTATGAGAGCTGAATTCCTGAAATAAGACAATAGCAGTTGGTGGGGTAAATGGAATTTTAGCAAGAGATCAAATTGAATTCAGAATCTATTTGAAGTTTTAATTTTAATATTTTGTGATTGGTTGGACATTGGACTTTAAAGAGGAGAAAGAATCTGTAGTGCCTCTTAGGTTTCCCACTTAAGGAATATATATCCCCTCTAACATACATCTTATATGACATAGAAAGTTTGAGAAAGTAATAAAATTGGTTTTCATTGATCGCTCTTTAATGCTTCTAGAAGTTTCCCAACTGCTTCCTCTGAAATAAATCTCTTCTGCCTTCTCTTCAGTGGTGCAGTCATCTTTGAGTTTTCTGCTCATCTCTATTACCATCCGGACAAGGTTTTAAACACATAACAATTAAGCTCCTGTCCACATTTACTTAAAAATGAGTCAAATCAAAGATGATAGAGAGGAGGTAGTAAGTATATACGGTGTTTTCCAAAAATTTGCCAAGGGTATAAGTAATATATAGAAAGCAAGGGCACTTCTAGTAACATAGCAAACTAGACATCCATATAAACTTCTAGTAAGAATACCTATTTGCTGGATAAAAATAATAGTGAAAGCCAGCAAAAAACCAAACAACCAACAGGAAAAAACGAAAAAGAAAGGAAATAAACAATCTTCTTAAGTGTATAACTAAGTAGCCTTGCTGGCACAGTGGTTAAGAGCTACAACTGCTAACTAACCAAAAGGTTGGTGGCTCAAATCCACCAGCTGCTCCTTGGAAACCCAATGGGGCAATTCTACTCTGTCCTACAGGTTCTCTGTGAGTAGACTTGATGGCAACTGGGTATAGCTAAGCATCTAGGAAATTAAGAGGATAGCTTAGAGCAGAGCAACAACCAGAATTTGTAACAGGGGCTCTTGTTGATCCCAAGTAGATTAGAGCTTGGCTTTTCATGGGCCTGTCTTTGCTCAGTTGAGAGGGAAAGTTTACAAAACTTGTATCCTAAGCAGGGTAGATGGTTAAATTGCAGACCTACATTTGGCAAAAAGAGCTCTGGTGGTGCAGTTGTTAAGCTCTCGGCAGCTAACTGAAAGGTCAGCAGTTTGAACCCACCAGCCGCTCCTTGGAAACTCTGTTGGGAAATTCTACTTTGTCCTATGAGTCAGAATCAACTCAACAACAATGGGGTACTTCTGGCAAGTACACTTATGGACCAACAACTTCTGAGAATGAACTAAGAAAAAAAATTAAAAACTGACCCCATTAGGAATTAATAGACAAAGTTGCCTGCCTTAGTCCTGTCTCTGGAGAAGTCTCTGCCACAATGATTTTAAAAATCTTTACTGAATGAAGCACTCCTTATCTGGCACAATATCCATCACCTTTCCGACTCTAATGCCATAGTCTGTAAGTTTGTAAAACACGGTACTCCCCACTTACAAACTCCTTTAGCATGCATCTAAAGGAAGCTGTAATCAAAATACAACACACTGAGAACTGAATCAGCAAATGCATGTGGAGGCTGAGTTTCTAGGTGACTTGATTATCCCTCACATGGATATGCTCCTTCTATTGCTTCAGAGTCTGTGGAAGGTGAGGAAAAGAGAAACTCCCTGACCCTAATTCAGCTTCTCTTTTCCAGTTCCCCTGGTGTGGGATCGCCATTCTCAGTCAATGTTGGAAAGAGAAGCCACACTGTTCATCTTCTGTTTTCTCCTTGCTGATGTTGTCACAATTACTAATCCATTGTCAGCTTTCTTAGCACATCCTTGGCTTTACATCATGATTTATACCATAATTTTCAAATTATGGTTCTCAGACCAACAGCATCAGCATATTTGATGTGTTGTCAAAAAATCTGTGTTTTTTTTCAAGCTTTGCAGATGAGTCAGATGCTTACTGAAGTTTGAGAACAAGTAATTTATCTTATCTTGTTGAGAAGTGAATTTGTGTAGTTCCTACATCAGTCATTTTACTACTTATCTGTTAGTTTGTCATACTGTGGTGGCTAACGTGTTGCTGTGTTGCCAGAAGATACACCACTGTATTTCAAATATCAGTAGACTAACCCATGGTGGACAGGTTTTGGCTGAGCTTCCAGACAGACTGGTAAGAAGGAAGAGTCAATCTACTGAAAAAATTGACCAATGAAAACCATACGGATAAAAAGATAGCAGCAGAATATGGTCTGATTGTTGGAAGGTGAGTCAATCAGGTTGGAAGACATTCAATATACGACTGGGGAAGAACTGCCCCCTCAAAGTAGAGTTGACCTTAATGATGTGGATGGAGTCAAGCTTTCGGGACCTTCATCAGCTGATGTGACATGACACAAAATGAGAAGAAAAAGACGCAAACATCCAGTAATAATAAAAAACATGGAATGTAGGAAGTATGAATCAAGGAAAATTGGAAATTTTCAAAACTGAAATGGAATGCTTGAAGATTGATGTACTAAGCATTAATGAGCTGAAATGGACTGGTTTTGGCCATTCTGAATCAGAAAATCATATGGTCTACTATGCCAGGAATGACAAATTGAAGACAGACTGTGTCACATTCATCATCAAAAAGAACATTTCCAGATCTGTACTGAAATACAACATTGTCAGTAATAAGATGAGATCCATATATCAGCAAGGAAGATCAGTTAATACAATTGTTATTCAAATTTACACACAAAATGTTAATGCCAAAGATGAAGAAATGGAAGATTTTTACCCACTTCTGCTGTCTGAAATTGATCAAACATGCAATCAAGATGCATTGATAATTACTGTTCGGTTGGAAATGAAGAAGGATCAGTATTGGAATATATGACCTTGGTGAAGGAAATGACTCAGGAGATCACATAATAGAATTTTGCAAGACAAACTACTTGTTCATTGGAAATACCTTTTTTAAAATAATATCTACAGTGACTATACACATGGACCTCACCAGGTGGAACATACAGAAATCAAATCGACTACATCTACGGGAAGAGACGATAGAGAAGTTCAATATTTTCAGTCAGAACAAGTCCCGAGGGCGACTGTGGAAGAGACCATCAAATGCTCAAATGCAAGTTCAAGTTGAAGTGGAAGAAAATTAAAACAAGTCACCAGAGCCAAAGTACAACCTTGAGTATATTCTACCTGAATTAAGATGCCCTCTCAAGAATATATTTGACACATTGAACACTAATGACTGGAGACCAGACCTGTTGTGGGATGACATCCAGGACATCATAGGTGAAGAAAGGAAAAGGTCATTTAAAAGACAAAAAATAAAATAAAAGACTGAAATGGACGTCAGGGAAGACTCTGAAACTTGCTTTTGAACATAGGGTAGCTAAAGTGTAAGAAAAAAATGATGAAGTAAAAGAGCTGAACAGAAGATTTCTAAGGTGGCTTGAGAAGACAAAGTCAAGTATTATAGTGAAATGCTCAAAGACCTGAAATTAGAAAACCAAAAGGGAAGAAAAAGCTTGGCATTTCTCAAGCTAAAAAAACTGAAGAAAAAATTCAAGCCTCAAATTGCAATATTGATGGATTTTGTGGGCAAAAAATTGAATGATGCAAGAAGCATCAAAAGCAGATGGAAGGAATACACAGAGTCACTGTACCAGAGAGAATTGGTCCATGTTCAAACATTTCAGGAGGTAGCATATGATCAAGAACTGATGGTACTGAAGGCAGAAGTCCAAGCTGCACTGAAGGCATTGCTGAAAAACAAGGCTTTAGCAATTGACAGAATACCAATTGAGATGTTTCAACATATGGTTGCAACACTGGAAGTGCTCACTCGTTTCTATCCCAAGAAATTTGGGAGACAGCTATCTGGCAAACCGACTGGAAGAGATCCATATAAGTGCCTCTTCCAAAGAAAGGTAATCCAATAGAATGTGGAAATTATCAAACAATACCATTAATATCACAAGCAAGTGAGATTATGCTGAAGATAACTCAAAAATGGTCACAGCAGTACATCAATAGGGAACTGCCAGAAACTCAAGCCAGGTTTAGAAGAGTATGTGGAATGATGGCTATCATTGCTGATATCAGATGGATCTTAGCTGAAAGCAGAGAATAACGAAGATGTTTACCAGCATTTTACTGACTATGCAAAGGCGTTTGACTGTGTGCATTGTAACAAATTATGGATAACACTGCAAAGAATGGCAATTCCAGAAAACTGAATTCGTGCTCATGCAGAACGTGTATATACACAAGGGGCATTCGTTTGAACAGAACAAGCAGATACTGCATGGTTTAGAATCAGAAAAGGTGTGTATCAGGGCTGTATCCTTTCACCATACATTTTCAATCTGTCTGCTGTGCAAATAATCTGAGAAGCTGGCCTATATGAAGAAGAATGGGGCATCGGGTTTGGAGGAAGACTCATTATCAACCTGTGATATGCAGATGACACAACTTTGCTTACTGAAAGTAGAAGACTTGAAGCACTTACTGATGAAGATCAAAGGCTATTGCCTTCATTATGAATTACACCTCATCACAGAAAAAACAAAAATTCTCACAACTGGACCAATAAGCAACATAATGATAAGTGGAGAGAAGACTAAAGTTGACAAGAATTTCATTTACTTGACTCCACAATCAACACCCATGGAAGCAGCAGTCAAGAAATCGATGTATTCCATTGGGCAAATCTCCTGCATAAAAACTCTTTAAAGTTTTAAAAAACAAAGATATCACCTTGAGGACTAAGGTGCACCTGACCCAAGCCATGGTAGTTTCAATTGCCTCATATGCATGCCAACACTGGACAATGAATAAGGAAGACTATAGAACCGATGTCTTTGAATTATGGTGTTAGCAAAGAATATTGAGTACCACAGACGGCCAGAAAAGTAAACAAATCTATCTTTGAATAAGTACAGCCAGAATGTTCCTTAGAAGTGAGGATGGCAAGGCTTTGTCCATTGTACTTTGGACATGTTATCAGGAAGCACCAGTCCCTGGAGAAGGACATCTTGTTTTGTAGAGAGTCAGTGAAAAAGAAGACCCTTAACTATATGGGTTGACACAGTGATTGCAACGATAGGGTCAAACATAGCAAGGATTGTGAGGATGGTGCAGGACAGGGTAGTGTTTCATTCTGTTGTACATAGGGTCACTGTGAGTCAGAAACAACTCGACAGCACCTAATAACACATCAGTCATTGCTGCAATGTTCAGAAAGGATCTCATTCTCTTTTCAGTATCACTTCTCATTTCTCTTTATTCATTCATCAATGAATGTCCACAAGGAATATTCAGAATGTATACTCAGGATGTTTATTGTGAATTGCCTTAGGCTGGGTTCTCTAGAGAAGCAAAAGCAGTAAAGCCTATAAATATATAGAGAGATTTATATTGAGGAATTGGCTCACAAGGTTGTAGAGGCTGAACATCCCAAGTCCATGGGTCAGAATAGAGGCTTCTCCTGATTCACATAGCTACAGGGGTTGGTGAACCCAAGATCAGCAGGCCAGAGAGCAAGGCTCTTGCTCACAGGCTGAGAAGATCAATGAATCCCAAATTGGCAGGCAAGATCCCAGGTACGAGGCTAGCTCAAGTTCCAAGAACTGGGGGTCAGCTGAACCAAAGCCAGCTGCAAGATCCAGAGCGAGCAAAAGCCCACGAGTGTTACCAGAATATCTACTTATATTCGATACAGGCCACTTGCCCAAGGAAACTCTCTTTCAACTGAGTGGCTACTCACAGTGGGTCCCATCATGGAGGGGGTCACATTATATCAAATCTCGTCATGGAAATGATCCCAACATCATACTACTGCCAAACCACTGAGAATCATGGCCCGGCCAAGTTGACACACAACCTTAACCATCACATGAATAAATAAAATTAATAAATATAGCATCCAATGACAAAGATTTATTAACATATAGAGAAAAAAATGAGGAACTATAAAAAGTAATGCAAATCCTGAGCTATAAGGGATTAAGTGATGTTAGTTTCCTTCATATTTGTAGGTTGACTCAAGACATCAGACTGGAATATGGAGGTGGTTTAAATTGCTAGGTAGCTTACACTTATTTACATTATAGAAGGAAACCCTGGTGGCACAGTGGTAAAGTGACTGCTAACCAAGAGCTCAACAGTTTGAATCCGCCAGGTCCTCCTTGGAAACTCTATGGTGCAGTTCTACTCTTTCCTATAGGGTCACTAAGAGTCAGAATCTACTCGATGGCAGTGGGTTGGTTTTTTTGGTTTACATTATAGAAAATAAGAAAGGAGTGACAGTGTCTTAAGAAAAGGAAAGAAAGATGTAGCTTCTGAAAGAAGGTGTGAGAATAAAGAGAAATAAGAATCTGCTGAAAGAGGTTTCAATGACCAAAGCTGAAAAAATTTGAGAAACAAAATAAATAAGGTTGCTTTGCATTGTAATATGAAGTATAAAATATAAATACCCGTGAGTCCAAGCTGATATAAATAAATGGCTGAGTAAGTAAAAAAAATGGTAGACAACAGACAAATCACCCATGTAGAATTATAAATAAATTATGGAGAAATCTGTCCTCTAAGAGGTAGAACATAATTCCCTACTCCTTAAATGTGGGCTCTGCATAGTGACTTCCTTCTAAAGAGTATAGTATGGAAAGAACAAAAGGAGAGACAGAGAGAGAGAAGTGCTAACCCTTTTGTTACTTGACAAACACTGGAAAATCTTAGTCTGGTGACTGAAGTGAACATCAACAGTGATATGTCACTTTGATAACATGTACCCTTAATATGATGTGATGAGAACAGTACTTCATCTCTGTCACCTCTGTGGCCTTCTTCCAAAAACCTGTAACTGAAGTATGATCCTTAGAAAAACATCAAGCACATCCAAACTGAGAGATAGCCTATGAAATATCAAACCAGTACTCCTCAAAACTGTCATTGTTATCAAAAATAATGGAAGCCTGAGAAACTATCACAGCCAAGAGAAGTCTAAGAAGACATGACACCTGAATGTGGTATCCTGTATGGTATCATGGAACAGAAAAAGGACATTAGGTTAAAAACTAAGGAAATTAAAAAAACAAGGAAATCCAAGTTAAGTATGGACTTTAATAACAGTATAATATATTGGTTCATTGAGTGTGACAAATGTACCATATAATGTAAGATATTAATAACAGGGAAAAGAAGATGTAAGGTATATGCAAACTATGTACTATCTTTACAATTTTTCTGTAAAACTAAAGCTATTCCAAAATAGAATATTTATTATGAAAAGGGAAATGAGAAAATAGCATGAGAAATTGCTTTGCAATTTTTTTTTTTAATAAAAAAAACAAAAACCTGTTGTCTTCAGGTCCATTCAAACTCATGTAACCCTGTGTGATACAGAGTAGAAATGTGCTTCACGGGGTCTCTTAACTGTACTCTTTACAGAAGTGGATCACCAGGCCTTTCTTTCACGGTGCCGATGGGTGGGTTCAAACAGCTAACCTGGAGGTTAGTAATCCAGCACAAGCTGTTTGCACCATCCAGAGACCTTATATAAAACATAAGGAGCTGTCATTATTGAGTGCCATAAAAAATTGAGAAACCAAATATTATGTGAAGAGAAATCTTGACAGAGACCTTATGATGGGGCTCAACAGCAGTGGCCATTTCATTAACAGTTACGTGACATTATACAGGCAACTTAATTTCTCTTAGATGTGACATCATCTATATTGTGCATGATGTGTTTCCTAGTAATTTAGAAGGTTAAGTTTTTGAGAAAGCATTGTGAGCACAGTAAATGAGCACATAAAACTTTAGGTTGGTGTTTTTGTTCTTGATTGTTGGTAATATTTTTAGAAACATTGATGGAAGAGATGGGGACTTGTCAAGTGGAGATGGGAAAAAAAGATATTAAAGTAGGGAAAATTGAACAAGTGTGAAGGCAGGACGGCTTAATGATGGTAAGTTCATGTTTATCCTAGCTAGTCTGGTTGATTCTATAAAATCATGGCTTAGCTTTATTCATCAATTGATTTATGTAAATTTTATTAAGTATTTTAATATTTCTGAAAATAATTTATTCCTATCATATATGATATCTACTCTTGGTGATCACACTAGCTGTTGTAGAATCTGTTCTACTTCCAAAAACCCCATCTTAATAGAACGATTGCCACAGTCACTGACTGTCTCAGTATTTCCTCTTTTTACTTTTTAAAAGGTACTCTCCTTTCTAATACCTCTGAACCTCTGAGGCAAATGAGTTCCCTTGCCATAGCATTTTTTGAATAAATAGCCTTTGTTAATTATGTCTTGAACTTAATTTTGTCTTTTAAACAAATACAACATGATAAGAAAAGTAAGTGTACTGCATTGTATTTTAAAATATATATTATTTTAAATCATCCAAGTCAACATTAATACGAATCATTGAAAAATTACAATTCTTTCTAGAGACGATTTTGACAACACTTCAGGTAGGGTGCATGCTGTTATACTTTCATTGACGTGCATTCAATGTGCCTATTATGGATTGGATTAGCACTATATTCATAGTTCTGTAATCATCTGCAACACACAAAATATCATGCTGACATTTTCCTTATGCTGTATCTTGATGCACCTGAGAGTAATCTCTGGCGCATTTTCAGCCTTTTGATGAGACTTGTTACAGTCTCAGATAATGAATGGTTTTCTTTTTGTCTAGAGATAGGTTTCCAGCTGAACCTTTAATTTTGTAGCAATTGAAAGGTTAATGCCTTCTGTTAAACAACAGAAGAAGTATATTGTGGTCATAAAAATCCATTGCACCTCCACTGGGTAATGTCTAAATGCAAGGAGTTTGACATGTCAGAGTTACCTGGAGTAGAAGTTAATATGAAAGAGTTTAACACACATTTATTCTCTTTGTTTTCCTTAGATTTTCAGTTGTATCCCAAACAGAAAGCTGTTAACCTTTTAGGACCTAATCTATAATTCGTATTCTGGCCAACAGCAGATTTAAAAGTTTCACTGATGTAAGGAGCAAAGGATCAGGCACTTAATGGATACACAACAAAAGGCTCAGTTCCATGAATTTAAATCCCTCTTGCATTAGAACTTATGATAAGTTTATAGCAATAAAATGTCAAGATGTTAATAGGAATTGGTAGGTTTCCATGTGATTAGATGACAGAATTACAGCCCAAAATGTCACCTTTTTCTTGGAAATGGTGAGAAACTCACTGAACAGATGTATCCAGAAAGATAACCATTGTAAAGACATCTGTCTGCACTCTAAGTATAATTTTTTCCTTACAAAGTCATCAGTTACTTATCTCTCTACAAAAAATCTTAATCCATTTTGAAAATATGGCACAGAAGAGATCTGAACATTGAAGCAGCCTTTCTCATTTTGCTTTTAATGGTGCTTCCATTTGGGAAAATAGAGGATCTTGTTTTCTACTCAGTTTTTTATTTGTTTAATTAAAGCTATTAAAACATAAAATACAGATACCCCTTTTATATGTTGCTCACATAGGGATGAAATGATTTTTAAGGTGTATTGTTTTCATCAGATGCCGTCAAGCCGCTTGCTGACTCCTGGTGACTCCATGTACAACGGAATGATATTCTGCCCCACCCTGTGTGATCCACAGGCATTAAAAAAAACTGGTGCCAACGAATAATTTAAATCAAGGAAACCATCTTGATTCTTGTCAGTGAGTCCACAGATCAGCCTTTGCCTTTATTGTGTTCACTGCTGTGTATCTGGTATTTATTGCTTTTAGTGTCTTATTACTTCATTAGATTGTAAACTTCATGCAGATATCTTGTATTACTCTCCATCATATCCCCACAGAATCTAGCAGATACTTTAGTTTATTAAATAAAATTGAAAGAATAGATGATTATATAGATAAATAAGTCCCTTGCCATTGTAATCGTGTACATGTTTTCTTACTTACATGTTTATATATAAGGCTTCCAATTATATTCTTCTTTTACTTGGATTTTCATGCTGGTATGTTAGTTTTTGAAGACAGTGCTTCAATTTAGAGCATAGCTATGTGTACTTGATATCCAGCCAGTTGGCTTATGAAGGGAAAAAAAAAATAGAATTAAATATTTGATTTTTTCCCTCTACTTTTTAATTGACAAATTCGGAATCATGTGGACACAATCTGATTGTGTTAACAGGTTAACAGATACATCAAAAGAGGCATAGTTAGGACCCAGATTTCTCCAAGGCCGTGTGTAATGATTAGCACAAAACAGTTTGCTGCTGATATTGTCAAGAGTCCTCTCCACCCCCTTAACTCAATTTCTTGCTTCATTGCTCTGAACCCCTATGGGGCAGCAGCAGTTTAAGGGATGTCAACAAGAATAGTCTCGTTCTCTCAGGAATTGAGTACAAGTGGATAAACGGCTACACAGCTGGCCCAACTAATAGGTATAGAAATGTGTGACTTAAGTGTTTAATAAATGCATAAGCATTTCATAAGGCCCAGTGGACCATCCTCAGAATTACTGAAATTGATTGATATCTGTGGGGCTTACTAATAGTAATTTTAATATTTAAAAACAAAGTCAGAGATCTTTTTATTAGATGCTACAGATATGACTGAATTAATAATTCCGATATAAGATTATATTTTGTCAAATAATTCTGTTAATTAATAAAAAAAACCTCAAAAAAATTCAGAGAAATAACTCCTCTACATTTTTCTATTGTGTTATTTGTTATTAATAATATCTAATAGTAGGTTTGGGCCAATAAGAAAACAGACAACCAGAAAGCTCTGTGTGAATAATCTGTATTCGTCCTCTTGATATTTATTTGTTTGTATAACTACTGAGCCTTGTCTTAGGTAGAAACTCTGGCGGCGTAATGGCTTAGTGCTACGGCTGCTAACCAAAAGGTCAGCAGTTTGAATCCACCAGGCTCTCCTTGGAAACTCGATGGAGCAGTTCTACTCTGTCTTATAGGGTCACTATATAAGTCAAATCGACTCGATGGCAACAGCTTTGGTTTTTTTGGCTTATTGTCTTAGTTCAGGGCTCTTCATCTTTTAAAAAGTATTACAGCAGAGGAAACAATCTACCATTTGAGTAGGTTTAATGTCAGAAAAACAGCAAGCAGGGTGTAAAGAAGGCAGAATTGGCATAAAATGTTAACTTGTGAGATGATATGTAAAGGAGGAGACCATCCCAGGTATAGCCAGACCCTCTGTTGATAACAGATGATCTGCTCTAGGCTGTCCCAGCCTGTGGACAAAACCACAGTGCTTTCCCACAGCTCTGTCTTTTTTGCTTAGGAATTTCCGTTCTGCTTCTTTATATGCACAGGGAGCACATAGTTCTCTACGTGCTATTTCTACTTCAACCCAGAACCAAGCTCTGTGCTTGATAATTCAGTTTGCATTCTTGATGCTTAAATATGAATGGATGGCCAATAGGTTTCTGTAGACTGCCAACTCTGACATTTGTCTGCATGCCACTGCCTTACCTCAGATTCTAGGATGCATCTGAACTCAGTTGGAAGGAATAAAGTGATAGATTAGTGATGTCTGCCTTGGGTAGATGGCTGACGCAAGGTAACATGTGGAGTACATATTTGCTATTTCTACCCTAATGCATATAAAAATAAAAATGCATTACCAACTGTAATTTGTCTGACAGAGCACTTAGGTATCACAGCTGTTATGGATTGAATTGTACCCCCCAAAAATGTGTGTCAACTTGGCTAGGCCATGATTCCCAGTAATGTGTGGTTGTCCACCATTTTGTGATCTGATTTAATTATTCTATGTGTTGTAATCCTAACCTCTATATTAATGAAGCAGAATTGGAGGCACTTGTGTTATTGAGGCAGGACTCAATCTACAGGATTAGTTCGTATCTCAAACCAATCTCTTTTGAGATATAAAAGAGAGAATCGAGCAGAGAGAACAAGGACTTCCTACCACTAAGAAAGAAGAGCAGGAGTGAAGCGTGTCCATCGGACCCAGGGTCCCTGAGCTGAGAAGCTCCTAGATCGGGTGAAGATTGAAGACAAGGACCTTCCCCCAGAGCCAATAGAGAGAGAAAGCCTTCCCATGGAGCTGACACCCTGAATTTGGAATTCTAGCCTCCAGAACCGTGAGAGAATAAATTTCTTTTTGTTAAAGCCATTCATTTGTGCTATTTCTGTTATAGCAGTACAAGATAACTAAAACAATATCCAATCAAATAACAGAAGTTTCTACATGGACCAGTGATTTAAAAGAAAATCACTATGGTTGAATTAATGTTTTTGCAACACACCTTCAAAAAGCTGATCAGGGTCTTGTGGTTCAGGCTGGACTTTGAGTTATGGATCATGGCTGCTAGACCCATATTCAGGCTTTTTTGAATATTTCATTACTTTAACCTCAATAAATATTTGTTTATTTCCTTTTTTGAAGTAACTGTAATAAAACTTATCCTGAAAGTGCAGGATATATGACTAATTGAAAAACAGTTTAAATGTGTGAGAATCTATTTGGGAGGACCTGCCTTGGAGTACAACATGGAAATGAGAAAATGAACATGACAGCATTTTACCACTTCTCCCAAAATTGCTGAATCTCAGTTTGAAAAGTATAGTAAAATCAGAATAATTGGTCCCACAATATTAATAAGCATGTATTTACTCAATTCAGAGCAAGAAATGGTTTTCTGAACTACAGCTTGTGAATGTTATATGAATAATGTTTTATACTAATTAAACCCACTGGCAGCAATGGATTCATTTTCTCTGAAAATATTGCTAAAGCCTATTTAAAGTATTAGAAAATTTTGTGAGGTCAGGAGGAATTAGACTGTGTATTTTTAGTTTCCTTACTCTGTACATGCTATTACCATTATGGATAAAATTACATAGTTTATGTCTAAAATACTTAAGCCAACCTACATATGAGTTTTGTTCATTAGTGTGTAGGGAAAAAAAAGTGCGTTTAAGTTTCTAACACTATAGTTCACTCTTTCAAGATGATTTTTAATTGGGTTGAGTACTGAAATAAAAAAGTTGCCTACTACCAGCCTTCAGCAACATTTTTGATAAATGTCAAGTGTTTCTCTCACTTGCCCTCCTCCTTTCTGGTAACCCTTTCAATAGTCATGTGTTTCCTTAAGCAATGTTCTAGCTTCAGTTCCAATCCTAGGTCTAAATCCCATGAAGTGCTTCATTTTCTGAAAGTGCCTCTCCATTTTTCCCTACAGAATGCCCACTGGAATTTTTTGTAGGGCTGTTCTGGGATTCCCTCAGCTTCTATTTTCTGGGAATGTTTTTATTTCACCCTTATTCTTGAAAGATAGTTTCCCTGGGAATAGTTTTCTTGGTTGACTTTTTTTTTTTCTCTTTCAGCACATTAAGTATATCATTTCATTCTCTTCTGGTTTCTAATATTTCTGAGGAAAAAATTGGCACTTAATATTAGTGGGAATCTTTTGTATGTGACTGTTTGCTTCTCTCTCACTGCTTTCAGGATTCTCTAATTATCTCTAATTTTTGAGAGCCTAACTATGATGTACCTTGGTATAGATCTCTTTGGATTTATCCTGCTTGGTGTCCTTTGAGATTCTTGGATTTGTAGATTCATGCCCTTCGTTAGACTGGGGAATTTTTCTGTCATTATTTCTTCAGATATTCTTCCTGTCCTTTTTTCTCTCTCTCCATCTGGAATTCCCATGATGCATATACTAGGTCTTTTGTTGTTGCCTCATAATTCCATTAAACTGTGCTGAGCCTTCTTGAGCCTCCATTCTTATTGCTCTTCAGTGTCTAAAATTTTAACTATCTTATCCTTTAATTTGCTGGTTCTTTCTTCTGCCTGATTAAATCTGTTGATAAATTCTTCTACTGTGTTTCTCATTTCAGTTATTGTACCTTTCAGTCGCAGTATCTCTTTAGAGATCCTTATTTTGTTCTTGGATTGTTTTCCTTATTTCTTTTAGCTCTTTGTCTATGTTTTCCCTTAGCTCTTTAATTCTGTTCAATGTATTGGAAACCCTGATGGCATAGTGGTTAAGAGCTATGGCTGCTAACCAAAAGGTTGGCAGTTTGAATTCGGCAGGCACTCCTTGGAAACCCTATGGGGCAGTTCTACCCTGTCCTATAGTGTTGAGTGTTGTCTACCCTATGAGTCAGAATTGACTTGATGGAAATGGGTTTGGTTTCTACAGGTTGTTATATTATATTATTTCTTTTTTTCCATTATTGGGTAATTCTCAGATGTGCTTTCACTCCCTTTGCCATGTTCATTTGGGTGGGCTATGGTTTCTCTGTTCTTTGTATATCTTGTGATTTTTTGTTGGGGCATTGGAGTTTTGGAGAGTGTTCACTGTGTCTTTTAATTGAGGATTTATATGACTCTTGACCTATTGTGCCCTGATCTCCAAAGTTAAAAACAGCCACATTTTACTGAATATCTAGCATAATTAAAACTTTTAAAATAAATGTACTCTCTGGAGTTAACTTTTAATGCTTATCAGAATAACAGCTGCAGAGTCAGCTTTGCAGTTTTCACTAGATAATGTTGGAAGATATTTTCTCCCTGTTTTACTCCCTTTATTTGTTACATAGTTGAAAGGTCTCCTAATCACACCAGGGCCAGAAAGAAAAGTGAGGGTTAGATTCAGACATTTGGAAATATTTGTTAACACCTTAGGAGACAGAAACTATGAAAAATCTGGAAGAAAAATATAATTTAAGTTAGCTAGAAATGAGACCACCTGCCCTCTGACAAGATTCATAGCCTTTGTCTATACCAAGAGAATATGCAGTGGGGAGTTAATCAGTTATTCTGGATAATTAATGCAAAATAAATGAATAAATAAGGGAAAATGTAGCTCTATATTGTGCTAGCTGATAAATTTTTCAACAATTTTTTTTTAACCTGGAAATAGACAAATACAGATCTATTGGAATGATTTATGCATTGCCTTTATAATACATATCTAGAAATTTATAAGTGATATTAAATATGGCCCATTTCTAAGCTTTTTTTTAATCATACCTTAAAAATTAGTAACATATACTTTCCATTTTTACTTAAAATAAAAACATAGCAGAGATTGGCCAAAATATGCAGCATTTGTCCTCAAATTTTTCATATTGTTACATGCATTCAACAGTCTCCATACAGCTTTCATTGGCCATTGAATTCCTAATAGCAAAAGAAACTTCTCTATTATGATTTTTAGCAACTAATATTAAAAAATTTTTTTTTGTCTAAAATTTTGCCATTTCTCAAATGTGTTCTCAAAAGTCATTCAGCAGGCTTAGTCCTCCACTTACCAAAAAAGTTGTACTATAATAAATCTTATTTTGTAATTATAATGTGATAGAAGTTCAATAAAAAAGAAAATCTGAAGCACATAAAATCAAATCTATAATGAGTAGATGTGGATAGTCTTGTAGATTGCTGTAAACCAAAAAAAAAAAAAAGTAGAATTGGAGTACTTAGGAGTTCTTTGAGTCTTTTTTAAAAAGTAATATCTTTGCCTACCAGTTTCATCAGCAAATAGAAAATGTTCATTGTAGGCTTTTTTTTTTTTTCCCACTAGTCCAAAATCAACTGTTTAAATGAATAATTTTGACTTTGCTTTGTCCTTGTACACAATCATTCTAAAGACAAGAATTTTTATTTCTACATGTATAATCACCATACTGGAGCCTGTAGGTGGCACAAACAATTAAGCACTTGTATACTAGCTGACTCGATGGCAATGGGTTTGTATACTAGCTGAAGGGTTGGCTGTTTTAACCCACCCAGGTGTGTCAGAAGAAAGGCCTGGTGATCTGCTTCCTAAAGTTCACAGCCTTAAAAAGCCTGTAGAGCAGTTCTGCTCTGCACACGTGGGCTACCATGAGTTGCAACGGACTCAACAGCAACTAATACCAACAACAACTACAATCATCATACTATGAAGCAGAAATTTTAAAGGAAAGAAATATACCAGATCTTTATGAAAAAAAAATATATATATATATGTTTCTTGTTTGAGCGTAAAACTTAAACTCCATTGAACTCATTGCCATAGAGTCGATTCTGACTCATAGCAACCCTACGGAACAGAGTAGAGCTGCCCATAGAGTTTCCAAGGAGTGCCTGGTAGATCTGAACTACTAACCTTTTGGTCAGCAGTCGTAGCACTAACCACTATATTACCAGGCTTTCCAAAATCAGCTGTTATTAGAAAACCTGATTCTTATTCTTTGTCTCCTCCATTTTTTGACTGCCATTGTATTAATAATGAAAATATTCAAATTGCAACATCTACAAAGTAGAATACAGTTCTAATTATTTACGTAATACACACACTCCTGAAAAGGTTCAATGTGAAACCAAAAGAATAAATTGCTAATTTTAAAAACACAAAAAAGTAAATGCTATTTAAATATATTTTGTATTTAAATTCATGTGTAATGCTTACACTTATGATCCAAATAATCTATTCGGTGAAACCAACTTTTGACATAACATTTTACTCAACAGAAAGTACACTTACCTAATGTGAACCCTTGAGCTGGAATGTCTGGTTAACCAATGTGCCAAGCTAATGTTTGTAAGGCAGTTTCCTTTTCCTAAAAGGTTCTCAAACAAATCTCTGACACACTGTAAGGTCGACATACTTTACTCAAAATTAGCATTGTCTCACCACCATGTGCTGTACATATGACTTTAACATCCTCCCAAAAATGTGCTAATATGTCCTAGAGAGGATGTGCTTGGCTTTAGGCACCCATGGAAGAGGGGATCATGACAAGAGGTCGTGACAAGAATATAAACTAAAAGTATGTACTGTAGTACTATAGCAAAGTTATTGTGAAATTCCAGAGACAATACAAAAAATTTGTGTCAATTAATTCATCTTTTATGAAAAAAATAGAGGACTCATAGTACATAATGTGGCCCCCGTAAATTGTACTAAAGGGGTGATGTGGTGATAGAATGTTGATGAAAACTAAAAAAATAAATAAATAAATAAGAATCAGAATGTTAAAAACAGGGAATGGGATCTCATTAGCAACCCAAAACTAGTTGCCATTTATTGATCACTGGTTATGTTCTAACCACTGCACAAAACACTAAATATAGCCCTGTATGATAGAAATTTTGCAGAAGAAAAACGGAGTCGGGAAAGCTAAAGTATGTTGTCCAAGGTGACATAGCTGTTATTGGTGCAGCTAAGATTCAAGTCTGGGCAGATAGACCCCAAATCCCATGCTCACAGCTCCTTTGCCGTAATGCTCAATGTCACACATGGGTTAATGTACTGCTGAGTCTCCTGACTCATACATTAGCTTATGCACTGATATGATTAATTTCCTACAAAAAGCTAGAGCGAGGTGGAGGATATTAAAAAAAAAAAAAAAAAAAAGGACACAGACATTCAGGCTGTAAGCCGATACCATGTCACTTATTGAAAACATATTTTTAACAATAATTGCAAATATATACATATATTTAAAATATGTTCAATAGAAATTAAATACAGGGACACTTCCAACTCCTCTCCTCTGTGTATAAACTTCTACATTTTGTCCCACTGATGGATGCTGAGGAGAAAATGTGCTTTCTATTAAAATCAGTAGCCTTATATCTTTTTTTTTTTTTTTTTGGCAGTATTTTTTTATCCTTGTGGATATTTTAAGAGAATCATAATATATCCAGAAAGGATAAAGCTTATTTCTTTCCTGCAAATAGAAATGGTTCGGTTATTTTTTGTCACAGTCGAGTGAGATTCAATCAGATTGACTCCCATTTGCAGACAAGGAAACTGAGGCATTGAAATTCAAAGAATCTTACTATCTAAGAGTTTTCAGAGACATTGAAGGTTATTTAGTCCAACCACCTCATTTTATGGACGAAGAAATAGGTCCAGAGTGGTTAAGCAATTTGTTTCAAGGTCACAATTCTTTTTAGTGATACGGTTATTATGAACATGCACAACTCTTAACACTTGATCTCATTCTCTTTACATTGAACTACACTGCCTTTCCACAACATTATAAATTCTCATAAGAAATGGTGTTTAGTTGGTAAAATGAAGGACATAACACTAGGGATCAGAATCTAAAGGATCAGTTCATTCCATCAACAAGCCATCCCATTTTGCAAAGTTCAGGGCTTGTAGGCAGCATTTCCAGGGTGAAATGGGGAGCTCTGGGTAGAAATAAATTGGAAAGCGCACATGTTGGACCAAAGCAAGGTGTTCCTGCCCCCAAGACCTATCAGGCTGAGAATTCGTACCATCTGAACTATGTTAACCCTAAATTAAAGATGAGTACTGCTGAATGGACCATGTGCAATTATGAATAAAATAAGTGCTTTATCATTATGATTGCTGATCCAAATTGCAAAAAATTCAGTAAATTTCCTGAGTTAGAGTGCATTAAAAAAAATAAGAGAGAAAAAGATGGATAAGTAGCGCTTAGTAATAGTCACAGGCATCACTGAAATAACCAAGCAGCTAATTCAAACTCACAAACAACCCTCCAACCACAAACAAATCTAAAGCTTGAATCTGACAAAATCCATTAACTGAGAACATTGTAATAATCCTACTAATTAATGGACTGTAAAAGGCTTCCAGATGGCATTGACAAATATACTTAACTGTAGTCCATCATTCATCTTTCCTACTTATACTTAGTACCTCCAGCACCGTAGGACAATCCTGAAATTCATATAGTTATAAATTATTATTTTGGCCATATGGATATTCAGTTTTGATAGAATTGCTCATTTAAAAATCTACAAATCCAATAAACATGTATCTTCCAAAAGCTTTCTGCTTATAAAAATTGAAAAAGTTATCAATTTCTAAAGCAGAATGTTAATGGACTTTTTAATGTCCTTGCATCAATTACTTACTCATACCGTACTTAGTAAATAAAGACCAAACAAGAGATTCTTTTAAAAAGTGTGCTCATAAAACAAAATAACAGGAAAAAAAAAAGACAAAGCAATCTATTTGAATTTGCCTTGAGTAATAAGGTAAATGCATTTCTTTTTCCTTGATTATATCTGTTTCTTATGTTACATCAATAACCATTGTTATTAATACACCAGAAAAGTTATATTCTTCACCAAAAGCATGCTTCCCCCAAAAGGCTGTGAATTTCTTTGAGGGAAAGATATCTGTTAAATATATTTATTCTTACGATTTTTTTATTGTTGCAAAAATATTAAAATTTGCCAATTTGACATTTGGTGGTTTATAATCAACAAAACCAATTACATCAATCATATTGTACAACCATCGCTGATATCCATTGCCAGATTTTCCATCCCCGTAAACAAACACTCAGTTCTATCTACTCAATAATTCTCCACTTTCCCTGTCCCTCTTGCCCCTGGGAACCACTGTTTGATCTCTATACAACTGACCATTCTAGGTATTTCATGTTAATGAAATCATACAATATTTGTCCTTTTATGATTGACTCATTTCACTCAGCATAACATCTACAAGGTTCATCCATGTTTTGGCATGTATCAAGACTTCATCTATTTTTATTTTATAGCAGAGTAATATTCCATTGTATGTACGTACCACATTTTGTTTATCTATGTATCTGTTGAGGGACATTTGGGTTATTTCCACCTTTCGGCTATTGTGAATAGTGCTGCAGTGAACATGGGTGTACATGTGTCTGTTTGCATCACTAATTTCAAGTCTCTTGAGTATATGCGTAAGGGTGGAGTTGCTGGATCGTATGGAAGCTTTATATTTAGCTTTCTGAGGGAACTCCATACTGTTCTCTGGAGTGACTGTACCAATTTGCATTCCAACCAGCAAGAGATAAGGGCTCCAATTTCTTCACGTACTCACCAATATTTGTTATTTTCCACTTTTTAATCCTAGCCAACCACGTGAGAGTGAAGTAGTGTCTCATTGTGGTTATCTCCCTTATGGTAAATGATGTTGAGCATCTTTTCATGTGCTTGTCTGCCATTAGCATATCTTCTTTGGTGAAATGTCTATTCAGATCCTTCGCCATTTTTCCATTGGGTTGCTTATGTTTTCTGGATAAGCTGAATGAGTTATTTATAATTTGGAATATTAAACTCTTAACAGATATATGGTCTCCAAAATTTTTTCCCAATCTGCAGGATGTCTCTTCATTTTGTTGATAAAGTCTTTTGACCTACAGAACTTTTAAATTTTAATGAGACTCCATATATCTACTTTGTTTTTAGCATCTGTGGGAACAGAATTGAGTGGTATAAAATAAATTTTCTATTTTTTTTTTGTAATCTCTGGTTAGTTTCTTATAGAACCAATCTGTAATGCTTTATTGGATTGAGACATGAAATAAGATAGTGCTACTGTTGGGCCACCTAATTGGAACATACAAATGACATTGAGTGCATCCTCCAGTCACATCTAATTCTTCCACCGTTGGTAGACATGATCACAGGCAGAGGGCCTGCAGAGAAGTCACAAACAGGAATAAGTCATCAAATGCATCCTGTGTGTACAGATCCATGTCCTTCTGCATTTTGATATTGTTCATTATGCCCAACTTTAATATTTTAAGTGGTGTTTGAAATAAACTGAAGATTCATTTGAAGAAATGATACTCCATAAATTTTTCCAGGCACAGAGTGCAATTTGACACTATTTAAAAGTTTAGAAACGTTTGCTATGATGTCATCTTAGAGTTACGGTGCTTCGTGGCTTAGTGGCATAGTGGTGAAGTGCTAAGGCTGCTAACAAAAAGGTCAACAATTCGAACACACTAGGCACCCCTTGGAAACTCTGTGGGGCAGTTCTGTCCTATAGGGTCACTATGAGTGGGAATCGACTCCACGGCAAAGAATTTTTTTTTTTTTTTTTTTGGTATAGGGTTGCTATGAGTTGGAATCAACTCAAAGGCAATTTTTTTTTTTTAGTTTGGTGTCATGTTCTGCCAGAATACATTTTAGTATGGGAGGCAGAGTGTAAAATGAATCAAAAGGAAGAGACTAGCAGTTGTTAAAAAACAAAACCCCAAACGTGTCGCCGTTGAGTCCATTCTGACTCCTAGCAGCCTTATAGGACCGAGTAGAATGCCCCCATATGGTTTCCAAGGAGCAGCTGGTGGATTGAACTGCCAACCTTTTGATTAGTAGCTGAGCTCTTAACCACTGTG